>NC_138858.1:42072104-42672104 GCF_965183815.1 Platalea leucorodia | reverse complement strand
GGACCACAGCTTACATCCCATAAAAAGAAAGACCTCAGCCATTCTCAAAGTCACTAACAGGATGTCCACGTTGCTGGAGCCTGCCACAGCTAAGGCTTGACCACTGAAGTGGTTGATCTGGGTATGCATTGCAAGCACTTACTAGTGGACCATGCCACTGCCCAGACAAAACGTTGACCAGTAGCAGGTACCTAACTTCTAGATACAAAGCCTCCTGCTCAAGTGGCAGTATACCACCTTCTAAATTCCCATTTTACTCTGTTGGTCCATTTTTATCTGTTTTGCTTATTGAACCATTTGTACCATTTCTCTATTTCAACCATTCAAATCGAACAGAAATTTAGTTCCCTGTACCTGTCTTCATCACAGGAATCTGTGAAGCCACACGTCCTCCAGTTTATCACCTCCTAATGACAACTTCTGTCCCAAAAAGCAGCTAAACAATATGCATTCAAATTCCCCCTGGAGAGGGCCCACACTTGCTGTGATTATGCATAGAGACATCAATCTCTCCTGCTCCAGGGTCTCAGAGGCTGCCATGGGCCAGCAACAGTAGCTTCATTTGCTGTCTGCATGAAGTCTTTTTGGTTTTGCACTCTGATGTACATCCCCTGGAGTCATGGATCTATGTTCCTAGGTGTTGCCATTGGGCAAGCCACTGATAAATCAACAGGGATGTGAGTTCAACTGCACCTTCTCATCCTGCCAAATATTCAAGTGCAGTTTTCAGCAGTTCAGAACTGTTGATACTGTTTATCCTTGGCACCAGCATGAAAAGTAGCACTAGCAAAGCATCAGGTCCTCCCTCAGCAGCTGAGTGCTGCACAGGGCTCATCCATTGCTGGTGGGTGCAAGGAGGCTTGCACAAGGAGTGCCTGACAGCAACCATGCATGAACTACTAGCAGACTCTCAGCCCTTCTCGTTTGAAAGAAAATGTGTGTCCTTCTTTCAAGGCTCATTACAACCAGCATAAACAGGAGGAAGGCTTACAGAAGGAGGGGACAGGGCCTCTCTCCCATCTCACAGGGAACACACATTGCCCCCGGCACCCTGCTCCGGAAGCCCAAAAAGACATTCCCACTCTGTAATTGCAGCTGTAGCATCCCTCTATGCCCTCACCACATTTGGGCACTGCCACAAGTATCTCCTGATCTCTGTTCCTTCCTCTCATACCTGTGAGGCAGATGCAAGTGCAATTATGAAGTTGTTGCCCTGGCCAGTGCCAAGCATAAGCCACAGTATGCAGTGGCCCCAAATGCCAGCGAAGTCCCAGGTGTAACTGAAGAATTACACTACATATTTCTCCAGTTTCCTTCTCCATCCCTGTGAGCCTTCATTCCTGGAGCTCTTCCTTGCCTTTGCTCTGCAGAAAAGGTCAACTAGCCTTTCAATGTCACCTCCTCCAGGGACAGGGTATGCAATGCTGTCGTCCGGACACTACAAGGCAACGGGGGAAACAGAGTGGGCACTGGCTTAAAAAGGCATAGATAACATTTATAACACCACTGTTGATGCCATGTGCTGTAGTAACTGCCATGCTGTGATAGTCACGTGAGGAGACTGAATGTTTCAATACCATCCTTTCCAGAGGAAGTCAGAGGGTCAATAAAAACCTGCTGCCTCCTTCCCTCTGGGTGTCTGCTGCCCCTTCCCTTTCCACGGCTGGTGACCAACATCCCACCAGTTGAAAACGTGGCCATACATACTACATACAGGGTACACAGTGGCCCTTTTCTGAAGGACTTCAGAAGTGTCTCTGATCCTGGGTGAAAACATTTCTCTTCCCTTCTCTCCAACTAACACAACAGGGTTACCACCTTTATTCTGGCTCCCTCACTGCCTCTGCCCTGGCACAGCACCACTCTCTTGGCAGCCATCTGCAGCCACAGTCATCCTCCTTAGCCAGCAAGTCAACTTTGTATGGCCACAGCCTGTCCAAGATGGTCTTCCCCTACACACATCCCTGCCCAGAAACCCGCCTGGGGAGGTGGACATCATAACTGACTGGCTGCTAGGAAGAAAAGCACTTGGTGCCCCAGCTCCACCATGGAGCTATTTTATCTAAACACGTGTCATTTAGGAAACTCTGGACAGTGAAATAAGTTATGCGGTGGGTCAGGCCATATCGCATGGTGATAGCAATGTGCAGACAGACCAGGAGCAAGGATTCGTCAGGCCAAGGGATGGAGGGGGCCTTCCCATGGCTGCTCACCATACCTGTGGGTACAACGCCAGGAGGATGCCCTCAAGAATATTTCAGAGGCTGCTTGGGCAAAATTTGGACTCGAGGAAGTCAAAAAAGAGCAGTATAGAAGCAGTAAAAGAAATAAAAGTGTAAGACTGACAAAGAGTATCCAACCATGGTCCTAACAAAACTTAGATGTACACTTAATATCACGGAATTAAAACGACGCATCTGAACTTTACCTCTTCTCTGACCTAATCAGCAAGACGTGAGCATTAGGGTGTGTGTTTCTTTTGCTGTAGGGATATTGCTGTTGTGTAGCATCAGAGAAAGGGCCTATAATATCCTTTTTCCGTTAGGTGTTTGAAATCAACAGAAGACATGTATAACTGAATACACAGGTCCTCACTCAGAATTCCTTAATTGTCTCAGTTTAGCTTAAAAAATCTTAAAAAAAAAAAAAATTAAAAAGCTGAAAGTCATCCTGGATTGCGTAGTGACATCTTGTGGTGCAAAGAGAGTACAGCTGAGTGGGAGTTCAGAATAGTGATTACTATCAGCACAGCTCCAAAATGCATAATAGCACTTTGTGTCTGGCTTTTGATTGCCTCAACAGAGGACTGTTGTGGGATTATCATTGCACCCTGTTCATTATGCCACCTCAAATGCTTTTTCTGAATGGGGTATTAACTTATAATTAATCATCTCACATTAATGTAAATTTATCCATGCAGGCATATTTAATCAGAGCTCTTTCATTTTTCATAATATTTTAATAACAGAGCAGTAAAGGAGACTTGCAAGATATAAAGTTACATGAATAGTGTTTATATTCTGAGTCTATTAAAGGGGTTCAAATTCTTGACTTTCAAGGAAGCTGAAAAATGACATAATTTGAACCTATGCACTATCATTATGATTAATCTGCAAAATGTATATACTTATGGAACAGCACACACTGCCCTATCTTAATGACACCCTCCATAGAGGTCATACATAACAATGACGTGTTTTCCAATAAGAGTAGTTATAAGATAATAGGACTTAATTTATTTTAGGAGCCTCAGTACAGCAGTATATCACCAGAACAATCAGAAGTGGAAGCCTTTCAGTGAACGCAATGAGTGTTCATGCAAGTGGATGTATTTAAATGTGTGGCAGGTTTTAGGATTATCTCATCTCATTCAGTTTTTTAAATCCTTGCTCTATAAACAGTGTAAAAGGGTCTGGTATTTCTAATGAGTATTGATGGCAGCTGTCACTAAAAAGACTGGCTTCTTGTGAATATCAAGTCTGCATTCATTGTAGGAGAATACTACTACTGCATTTCTGGCAACATCATTTACACCTTCTCCTCCCTAAAACGCCAAAAACCAGCAATATGCTCTACCATTCTTTGACAAACTTCCTATTCAAAAATAAGCCAGGCAGGTTATGAACAATAGAAACATCTCAAAATCTTCAGGAACTCAGAGGCCTGTGGATAAAGCAAACATTGCTCAAACTTGTTCTCACTAATCACCGGTAAGTTTGGAGTAAAACTATCTCTCTGGAGTGACCTGGACCATAAACAATCCCTAAGTCTGTCACGCCTGCTCAGATTTAATGTACATTCTGTTAAGCTTTCCAAAGAGTCCTCCTTTGCTCTCATCCAAAAGATATGTTTTCCAGTGTGACATTAGAGAAGTGAATAAATTAACTACAAGCAGCCAACTTTTTTAAACTACGAATACTAACAATAGTAGCATCACTACTTGAAGTAAACCAGTAGGTTTTTTGTACTATATATAGATTGCGACCAGTTTCTACTCTCATTAGAAATATTCATTACTAAAGCAACCAGTTGTTGAAAAAATTAGATGTTTCTCCAGGATTAATGGCCACCTGGGAGCAGATTAAAGCTTGCTGTTTATCCAAGGCCATTAAGACCATTTCATACTTAGTATGAAGAAAATGCCCAGTACAAAATTATTTATTCAAGATGTTTGGTTTTTCCAATTGAGGAAATGTTTGATCCTTCCAATTAAGGATCTCACTGTGCTTTACAAACAGCAATGAATTCATAGATCTGCATCCACAGTGGGTAGAAAAGGACTGATATCTTTCTTTCTGAGATGATGGAACAGAGACCCAGAAAAATTAAATAAATTGTTGCAAATTCCAGAGGAGATCTGCCAAAGCCTTTTTATTTCCTGATATTTCGTTTTGTGTCAGGATCAACAGGGATAATTTTTCTTCCAAGCAAGAGCTTCAGCAGTTACAGAAGACACGATCTATGCTGTCAGCCAGTTGTACCACTTTGATCCCCTCTCAGTCTCCCATTTGGCTGATGGTTGTTTCTGGCTGCTTACTACACACCACTCTCTCTGAGTAAAAAAGTCACCACAGCCACCCCCAAAAGAGCCAGTTTGCTGTTGAATTAGCTACTAACAAATATTAATTTTAACAGATTTTAATTTTGGTAGATGATAGGTGGAAGATGTGTCTTGTTTTCTCCTCCAATCATTTTTATATACTTTCCTCCATATAAACAGAGTAGGGAGAGAGTGAGAATTGTTCAAGTTATGTAAGTCAGAAACACATTCAAAATGAAGAATACTCAGTAATGAACAGCTGAGCCCCTCAGTGGAAAAGAGATTTCATGAGAAGAGAGTCAGACCTTGTTTATTACAGCCATATTTTCTCCTCAGGAAAAAAAAAAAAAAAAAAAAAGAAAGAAAAAAGGAAAAGAAACCCAAACAGCAATGTTTCCTGCAATAAAACATTTAAAGTAAAGAAATGGGAGAAAAAATTAAAGTGTATGATATGTAAAGTGGTCGCAAAACTGTAATCTTATGATGCTATTGCAGCTAGATGAGGTTGATAGTAGCACTGGAGTTTATCATTACTTTTGGCACCATGTGCTGTGGGGCAGAGAAGTGATGAGGGACAAAGTGAAGGTTATTCCTTCAAATAAGAGGTAGCAGAGCGAAGTGGAATGAAACAAGTATTTGCTGTAAACTCAGGGGATTAAAAGCTGTTTGAATTATTTAGAAATTGGGCACTGGGTCTGCATCTTTTCATTGGCTGTCCACTGGACTGAAGAAACTCACAGGTGCTGCTGCAAGTAATTGGCTGTGTGAGGAACACAGTATTTCCTGGCAGCATTTCTCGGCAGCGCTCTTCCAGCACAGAAACAGAGAGGTGTAGGGGCAGTACATCTCTCTGGCGTGGCTTCCTCTCATATCTCCTCTGCAGTAATTGCAGTACAAAAAGCTTCAATGGCCTGAGGCACACTTTCTCAAGATTCATCTACATTTTTAACACAAGCGGTTGTCTCTTCTGAACTGGAAGGTGGACTATAACACTTTAGGTAAGGATCTTCCTTGTTTGGGAGACATGCAGAAAACACAGACCTACACAGAGGGCAATGGTCAAGGGTGGGTGGGTGGTGGAAAGCCTCAGAGCTCTTCTGAACCCCTAACACAACCCAAACATATGACCCAGGTAACTACTAACTCCAACCCACATTCATGTATCTGGTTTTCTTGTTACATCCCCCAGCCCCCCAGAAAAGGAAGTCTGGATGCATGAATTAGGCAGGAGCTGCAATCTGCTCCAGCAAGTCCCTGGTAGATGATCAGGATTGGTTTAGACACAGCTGGATGAATTTGACTATGCTCACATTAAATTTGCCCTTTGCCACAGGCTGTCTACAAAGCAGTAAGCTATTTTTACTCTGCTACTGTTCTGTATTGCCAAACCAAATGTTCAAAATCAAGTGTCCTAAAAATCTAGAGATGTATATAATAATGATCTCTTTGCAAATAACAACTGTGAAGTGTATTTTCCTTCTAGGTTCTGAGCTTCACAGCCAGACGGGTTCAACTCATTTCACATCTTTAAGCCTTTTTATTCAGTTATGAGACTCATGGTACAGACTTGTGAAGTAACAACTCCAATGCTAATTTTTAAGTCTATTACAAATTCTTATACACATGACATTCAGAATCTACCCCCCGAAGCTGCTCCAGCAAGTGCCTGTAATGTTACACTTGGCAACTTCTAAAGTCTTTTTATCTTAAAAGTAATTCCATGCTACACCACTGTTTCATAATGTCACTTCAGAGTCTTGTTAGGGCTGTCGAGGGAAGAAAGACCAACACTGAAAAACAGAATAAAATGTAAGTGGTTATGTCATTAAGATATTAACTCAAAATAGCAAACAATCACAGTTGTTTAAGGGCAATCTCCACAGCAGAGAAACAGTCAGCAGTATTGGCTTAGTAATCAGAAGTTAGCTATCTGACCTCCTTCCTAAAGCCCTTCAAGAATGTCTGCCAATGAAATAGAAGAAAATTAACAGTCCTAAAAAGTCAACAATTTTTTCTGTTCTTGTATTTCTTTATTTACTTTTTCTGTATTCCTCGTTATACTCCTTGTATTAATCACCATAATTTTTCCTTTAGAACTGTCTAGAACTTTTTTGGCTTTTCTGTACATTACTCTGTGTCTCTTTTACCTGCGCTTCTCCTTTTCTTTCTTTCTAAAAAAAAATCCTCTCATGTATTTCTTATAACATTCATGGCAATATCCTCCTCCTAGGGCCTGCTTTGCTTTTCAGCCCCATTTCACTTCTCCCTGATGACCCTGCCTCTTCCTCTCTCACCTCAGGTTATTGACAAGCGAAACATCAGCTCACACCCTACTTGCCTGCAGAAAAAAGAAATGGGGTGAAGGGAGCAATGTGGCCTCTAGACGAATGTATGTAAGCAATTTCAGCTGGCCATTTGCCTCACAGGTCAGCTGCCTACCCACCTTCCTACATTACTGTGCTGCCCTTTCCATGCTTCCCCCCCACATAGCTGCTTGTATTGAGTTGGAATGTTATGCCTAAACATTATGACAGGGCAGGCACCAGCCACCTTGTTAAGCCAGAGCCGTAGAAGGAGCCTGGAAAAGCAGGCTTTCCCTGACACAAGAAGTCCCTTCTGCAGAAGTGGTGCTCAGCGCCATGCAGGTGACAGACATTTAGCAAGGATTTCCCTCCATTATTACACATTTCCCTCCATTATTACCCATAGCCAGGGTCCTGGAAATCACCCAGTGCCAGGAGATGGAGGAAGCTGATAAAATATCTGGGAGAAAAAAGAGAAACTGATAGTATGTGAAATAGAAGTGGGAAAGAATCAGCTCCATTTTAAGTGGACTTAAAAATTTCTTAGGAGAAAGACCATCAGGTAGAGCCTGACATTGCTATACTGCATTTTCTCTCTAAGGAGGGGTCAGCACAGGTGATGGTTGTTTGCTGTTATGAAAAAGAAATGGCACACAAATGATAAGTTTTGACATGGAGCAAGAACAGAGGAAGAGAGTCCTCCTAAATGGAGATAATGTGGCCATGGAAAAATGACTACACGAGAATATATACTCACTCTAAATATTTGCAATTCTGGGAACCTTTTATTGAGTATACAAAATCAACATTGTTAAGACATCCAGCAGCTCTGTCTTCCTTCTTATTGTACTGAGATCAAAAGGCATCCTGTGTTAGTCATGGGAGATAGAATTTCTCATATCTATCTAGTTAGTTAAATAACCAGAGTGCACTGTATTCATTTTCACTGTGATCTTAATTTGAAAATATGCCGACGCTCTGCTTTAGTGAGTATTTCCTCATTTTACAAATCAGGTTCAGCACACGGGGCCAATTCTTGTTTCCAGTGGAGTCGAACCTCACATTTATTTTTATCTGGATTGGAACTGACCTCCCCCCATGATGTCATCTGCTTAACTAAGAGAGGCAAGGACTTATTATATTTTTAAAAATAGCCAGGGTCATACCTGAGGAGGGTAGGCCACCTCTGAACACAATTTTTCTTTAGGAGCAAATTCTAGTTAGTCTTGACTTAATAGCAATGAAAGAAGGAAAAATACAAGCAGCTCTTCCCTGGCTCCCAGAACACCTGACTATACCTTTGCCAGCTGTAATTCAACTGCATATGGTTACATTGAAGTTTGTAACAGGGAATCTAGTTTGTCCCCTTTCTTCAGCAAGGAGCTGAACCACAGGCTGGCAATGTCCACCAGGAAGTCTGGCCCCCTAGAGACTGTTTCTGCCAAGGTCAGCAGCTGAGATGCTATTTACAGAGTAGTTTTTGTACTAGCACAGGTCCAATACTATAAATGGTGATGTGCAATGATTCAGGCTGTCCGAGGTTAACTGAAGCCTCTGAGCAACCTTACTTGCTACTTACAACCAAATAAAATAACAGCATTGCATGGATCAGGACATATCAGAGGTAAATCATAGTTTGAGATACCTGGACCCTAGCACACACAGCAGGACCTCAGTCTTTAAACTGGCTGTCAAATGGGTCCTTGAAATCTCAGCAAAGAGTAAGGCTAGATGCATACAGCAGTGATGTAGCACAGAAAAGAGTGTGGTAAAAGAAATGGGAGAAAACACAGACATAACGGAAACATTCCTGGTCCAGCATTGATCCTTTAACTTCAGTGAGCTCTGAATCAGCTTTTCAAAACAAGCTAGAGAGATTAGAAACTGGTGCAAATGCCTATGACGTTAGACGTGCTGGCCATGAATAACATACAAAGGTCTGAACTACTGACAATGAGGAGAATCCCTCCTCCACCCATTGGCTCCTGGCCCATCCTGACAAAAAATCCAGAACTGGGAAGAACCACATGAGCAGAAAACAGACACAGGAACAGCCCTCTTTTATTGCACCTGATGAGCTGTAGGCATGCAAGTCTTGGTATCGTTCATTTATAAGCCAGTAGACAAGATACAGAGATCATATTTGTAATTTAGATGTTAAAGTGCATAGATGTTTTTCACCCTCCTAAGTGCTGCTTTGAACATCTTCAATATTTCAAGTTCTCTCTTCAAATCACATCAGACATCTGGGATAGCTGACTGTTCTTGTTAATTAATTCTTATGTTTAGTGCTCTGCTGTTGTCACCATTTGTTCATGGACTTTTCTTTTCATTATCATAATATTTGTTTATCTGACTAAATAAAGCAAACAATAACATTTTGAAGTACAGTGCAGTAAACACAGCTTCCAGTGCAGGCAGAAAAGCATACATGAAAGTCTCTTTAGGAAAACATGTTTCTGCCAAACCACATGCAGTGATGCCTCTAAATGAGTAAATTTAGGTAATTAACACAAAGCCAAGCCAAAGAAATACAGCAGGAATGAGCTGCCAGGCACCAATTACCTGTGCAGCTAAAAATGGGGACAAGAATTCACCAGGGCTTCTATATGAAAGATGTGGGGGTTTTATTTAGGGTTTGGTTTTGGGTTGTTGGTTTTTTTTTTTTTAATCAAAAGCCTCTCAGCTCTGACTTATGGCCAGGTTTTCCTTCTGATTAAGCAAGGCTGATGAGAAAAGTAGAAACAGATAAACTAGTTTCAGTGCAGTTAAAGTCCACCAAATTCTCAAGACACACTTTGAAGCCAAAACTGACTCCTGCAATAGGGCTCAAAAGTTATAAAATATGATTCATTCTTCATTATTACAGCTGAATGGAAGTATAAAGAACGTTCCTCACCATTCAGGGAAATGTGGAGCCCAGGAGAGACCTCCTGCAATGTGCCGATACAAAATCTATCAGTACAGTAGCAAAAAGCAACTTCTTTGTGGTATCTGCTGTGGTGGAGTGTGCTCCAGGCCATTCTGCATAGCTGCCTGAGAAGGACTGCAGCAGTCTCCTCCAACACATGGTAGCACATGTGCAGCCATCACAGGTCAGGCTCATGGCAGATCAGGTATCATCAAGACAGAATGAGAAAATATTCCCTGTTTCTTTTATACTGCATACTAGACCATAGAAGTGTCCCTAAATTCAGGAATTCCTTGGGTTATTTTCCGGTGATTTCACCTAAGCATTAACATCCAGTTCCTAGAAAGAAAGCCTGCTCCTGAAAGGATGTGTAATTGGAGAGGCTGGAAGAGCAAATTCCCTTGATATTTCCCATGGCACTCACAGAGAAACCTTAAAATTTCATTCTAAAACCAGCAAGCTTCTCAAATACTAGGAGAAATTACTAAAACTGCTGGCTAGCTTCTCTGCTAAATTTAAATAGCCATACTTAGGAAGGCAAAGCTTAACTAATCCTATTGCCTTTTAAATTTTTTTAATTCATCCAGGTCAAATTCCTCTCCTTGTTTTATCAAATAAGGATTCTCTATCAGACTCCAAAAGCCTTCTGCTCTACTCTTCCTTTAAATTTACAAATATGAGTTGTATAATCAGACAGGCAGAGGAATCCTCTTTATCTGATTCTTTCACATTAGATTGGAGGAAATCTGACTGGAAAAGTCAGAATAAATTTAGTTTGATTTCTAATTGCATTATTTACATAATAAAGAAAATTATTCCTCATCTTGCTGACTTGATCATTGAATAATAAGAGCTCTCCTAGGAGAAATACACATGGAGACCTTGTTCTCCTCTCATTTACCCTAATTTTACATTGATGTAATTCCACTGACCTCGGATAAGTTACTCTAGACTTATGTCAGCATAAATGAGTAGAGCACTGAGACAGAAAAAAAGACTGTTGGGCTGAAACCATTATTCACATATTCAAATTCAACACTGGGCAAGTTTTACAGTCTTTTTCTCCTCCGTAAAACTCAGCAAAATCACTGATAGTCAATCAGTCCCCTAAGATTCACAAGGATATCTCTGGTACCACCTTGAAAGTCTAGAGATACACACACACAGAGGTATGAATGAGCAAAAACCCCTGGGGATTACAATACTGTATCACTCATGTGAATCACCAGAATTACTAACTCTGCCTCAGCAGTGAGAGCAGGAGAAAGCATAGGGACCTTAATGCAAGAGAGAACAAATAGGAGTTTCGCAATGAAGAATTACATGTATAAATTATTTTGCGAACACTTTTATTTCTCCATAATTATATTAATTTATTTGCTATTATTCACTGCAATAACACTGATCTCAATGAATTCATTTGGTATTAATGCTGCTATGAGAAACACTTCCAAAAGACTTCTACAGTAATTCAGAATTAGTTAAATGTACCATTAAATCAAAATGTGCTCACTTCATTTTTGTTGTTATTTTCAGGGTCTATTGAAAACGGATTTCCTTTCAGTCAGCTTTCTGAGACATTCATCAGCTCCGTAGTTTCTAAGTCAGGGTGTGCCTGTCATTTAACCTTCATCCTCCTTCACTTTTCATCCTGATGCATTTGTATTAAACCACAGACTGATAAATGAGCATTGCTTTGGCTACACAAAAGAGCAATCATTAAAGAAACCTCTCGTAAGGTATGAATCAGAGACAGAAAACCTTTACTCTTTTTCCACTCCATCTTCCCTGGCTGAGGGACTGCCTGCAGCGGCATACTCCTCTTATACTTATGTTTTGCCTTTTTTTTTTCATTCCCAAACCATTTTTACCCATTTCTCAGTTGCTTTTGTAAAAGATACACAGGTGTACCCAGACAATAGACAGCCTGCTACTGATTGTTATAGTATGGTTTGATTCAAGACTGTTATCATTCAGAAATGTAATCCAGCATGAGGAAGCATGAAAACAAGAAGGGCATGAAGGCAAAGAAACAGGCATCCTGGTCTGAGAAACATGTCTAATTAATGAAGTGAGATATGCAGAGAATTTAGGCCATTTATCCTAATGACTTTTTTAGAACATAGAGTGATGGGACTGACAAGTTTATGCTTATGACACACAGATGCGCATGAATTTTTGCTCTTTCTTTTGAACAGCTCAAAGCAATTTTGCATAACCTCTGTCCCTGCACAGTCATCTATGCTTGTGAAAATCAGTGAGAAGGTGTAAACCATGGCAGGATCAGTTCTTTGCTCTTATTATTCCTTATATAACTTCTGTTTCATCTCATAGTTTTTCTTTACTTAATTTGCTTTACAGTGGGTTCTGTTTCTTGAAGGAGTCAAAGAAGTTCATGTGTCCTTAAACTGAGAATAATTACTTTTGAGCCAACAGAAGTTGCTGGCCTCAACACTGTGATAACGCAGTGAATACAGCCTATATTACACATGTTGGAGTAGATGTTTTGTGGATTCCAAACCTCTGCAACACAGAGTTTTCATTTCTTATTCTCAGGCTTGACTGCATGCTTAAGACTGTTATAAATCAGCACAGGTTCACTGATTCCAATTTATCTGCACAGGTCTACAACCACTGTAGACAATGTTTGCTTGCTTATAAATAAATAAATAAATAAAGATTTACATGTCCTGGTTTACCATCCAAGAGTAGTAATGCCTCTGCTGAAGTCACTGGAGCTCTGCTGGTGTAAAACTCAAATGCAGAGACAACTGAACAGTTATCAGAATTAAATCCTGATTGAATGCAGGAGGCCCACATTTCCAAAGAAAACTGTCACATGGCAGAACATAAACACACATTTAAAATTTCCCTCATTCAAAACCTAAGGGGCATTATTTTCAGAAGCCAATATCCAAAGAGATCACCATATGTAAATTTCTGCCAGCTCAAATCTGAGTCCAAAGAAAATAGCAAACAGCAGATGTTGCTACTGGCACAAGTACATCATAAGCTATGGCTTGCCCCCCAGATCTGGGGCGTCCATGACGTCCTTGAACAGTGCTCTAGAAAAGGAGTAAAAAAAAAAAAGAGGAACCCAAACAGCAGTATTACTCTAAAATCAATAGCACATAAAATTGTTTTTGCAGAAAAAATAACATGCTTTAAATCACATAATACCTTGGGCCCAATCCATGGTGATATAGGTGAGTATTGATTTCCATGGAGTTTATGCTGACATATTATTAGCTAAAAGCCTGGTCAAGAATTCAGAAAGGATGCTAAAAGTATTAGATTTATCCTTACTGTGGCATTACCAACACCAACACCTTCTGATTTATACTGGTGTGAGAGGGAAGAACCCCATAATACAGACATAGAACAACTGAGCAGCTAAAGACTCTGAGAATACCAGACTTTCTTACTGATGAAAGTAACACTCAGACAAAAAAAAGCATATGCGATTTTATATGCCTTGTCACAACTGTCATTTGAACAGAGGCATGGATAAATGACATAAAATAACAGCTTAAGGTGGTACAGCGAAAATAAGAAGTGACTCAAGGAAAACTAGAATGAATGCCAGGAATAATTTCCTGTCACTGAGATCTGGTCAGTGTTAGCACAGTCACTCAAACCAAGAGTAAATAAAGTTCATGGGTATGACACTGGGAACAACCTTCCCCCATCAGGAAGATAAATATCTGCATTATCTATGACTTCTAAGATTAGAAAAACAAGGCAACAGCTCAGTAGTACTCAGCAAAAAATGTTGGCACGATGTACTTAATATTAGAGCTAAATTTGCAATAAGAAGATGCAGTCAAACAAAGAAGCTCAGAAAATAAGATAGAAGAGTAGGTATCCTTGATCAAAACCCTGTTTAGTACCAAAATAAACACAAACTGATTTCCGAGACAGTCCTGTTTAAGTTCATCTCTGCTGCACCCACCACAGAACAGTCCCAAAGCATGTACTGATATAAAGCCTCAAGGATGATCAAAGATGACTGAGCTTGCATCTTTTATGATTGTTCCTATTTCCTCTCAGATTGGAAAATTTAGAATACAATCATAAATTAGTTTATTACAGAAGGGAAAAAAAAAACCACAACACAGACATAGCAGGTCACCTTTAAAACAAAAGGAGACACAATGTTTAATGTACTAATATTTCATCTTTGACAGGTAGTACCATATGAGATTGTAGTTAAAAAAAAAGTAAAAGCAAACAGTTTTATTCCTCTAATATTCATTTAAAAGAGGAAAGAAAGTTTGTAAATTCAGATAGAACAAAAAAGGGTGCTACAAATGCAGAGATATGTTGGGTATATTAGTCAGTTGTATTGGTTATGGCCAGGATAGAGTTAATTTTCTTCATAGTAGCTAGTACGGGGCTATGTTTTGGATTTGTGCTGGAAACAGTGTTGATAACACAGGGGTGTTTTTGTCATTGCTGACGAGTCCTTATTCAGAGTCAAGGCCTTTTCTGCTTCTCACACTACCTCACCAGCAAGTAGGTTATGGCTGCACAAGAAGTTGGGAGGTGACACAGCGGGGACAGCTGATCCCAACTGACCAAAGGGATATCCTATAGCATATTACATCATGCTCAGCATATAAAGCTGGCAGAAGAAGAAGGAAGGAGGGTACTTTCAGAGTGATGGCGTTTGTCTTCCCAAGTAACTATTACGCGTGATGGAACCGTGCTTTATTGGAGATGGCTGCCGATGGGAAGTAGTGAATGAATTCCTCGTTTTGCTTTGCTTGTGTGCACAGCTTTTGCTTTACCTATTGAACTGTCTTTATCTCAACCCACGAGTTTTCTCGCTTTTACTCTTCTGATTCTCTCCCCCATCCCACCGGGGGGGAGTGAGCGAGCGGCTGTGTAGTGCTTTGTTGCCAGCTGGGGTTAAACCACGACATCAGTGTATCTATCCCTTTTAAAAGATCTTTCTTAAAGGTGCTTAAATCAAAAAGCAAATAAGCCATCTTGTCTTTTGAAGTTTATTGCAGCAGCTTATCAGCAAGGAGGAAAAAATGCGTAGGAGAAGAAGGGAATATATAGAGCAAAAGACCCTCACTCTCAATCAATAAAGATTTTATTTATAAGTACAGAGGGATGCATAGTCCTAGTTTCAGTTTTGAAATCTAACTTCAGTTTTGAGCCAGAATGTGAAAACTAAATTTTTTTAAACCTGTTTTAGTTTCTACTGATATAGGTGGTGGTATATTTACTAAAAATAGCTTGAACTCCATTTCTACCAAATAAACAGTATTTGCTAGGTGTACATGAAGCATATTGGAGACTGCCATCTCTCTTAATAGAAATTTGCAGATATTCCAAGCAATTGCAGTCAACAGAAGGCCTTTTTTAGCAATGTTGATGTCAGCAAAACAAGTAGGAGCCCACAAGATGAAAACCTCACTCTCCCTTTCTGGTAAGAACCTCTGAAAAAGTGGGTTCTCCAGGGTACCCCTCTTCAGCAGATCAAGCAACAGTGACAATGGGTTTCTTGCAAACAACAGTGAACAACATCCATTACCTTCTTTGATTTTTAAAAGGTTGAAAATAAATAGTGGGATTAAAAATTGTTAATTGAAGCATCCCAAAAATGAACATTGGATTTTTCTAAAGTCTTGGAAGTTTGAAAAAAAAAAAACAAGGCAGAAAATTGTTTTTATTTTAGTCCCACTAAATAAACATTGTTGTTAAAAACAATTAGAGAAATGGTTTAAAATAAATGGCTCTAACACATGCTAAGTGAATGGCTTCATTATGGTTCTGTTGTTGCTTTATATGTATACCTGGTAAATGTTTAAAGAAAAAATGCAATCAGATAGTTGCCATAAGAGAAGGTCAAGATTCATTTTTTATGCAAACATCCAATAAACAAGCTTGAACTTTTGGATTGGGAAAGATTTCCAGGAAGGCCAACAGAATATCTGTGTCAACTTTAAAACAGAGAGCATATCATATTAAGGTAGTAATGGCTCTAATAGTCGGTCTGTTAAAAAGAATGTGCAGAGCAATGTGTGTATCTATAATAAAAAATAATTTTATACATTATCTGCATTTTTTGACCTGGATTGGGAAATTAATCCTCCTTTTTTTCCCTTTTAGCTCTTCTGACATATGCAGGAATAGTTCTTCACCAGAACCAGGGTTCTTCTGTAGACCACATGGATCAGCTATCAAACAAACAAGTTCCCATACAGAACTAGTTGTTTCTGACAATAGTGCTGGCATTGCCTGCCCTTTAAAGGATGATGGTTTTCTTCAGAGTCTTTATTTCATCCCTTCATTAATCCTCTAATGCAAAATCTCCTTTCCAGTAAGTACTAACTAAATGAAAGTTATTTCCAACAGCACATAAGATATTGGAAGAAGTCCAGAGAACAAACTATATGTGCAGCTACTAGACGAAGATGCCACAAGAAGGGACACCAAAATGTAAAGCTTGGGACCATCTTCCAGTGCGGTTTGGAGCAGAAACCTGCCAGTAGCTTTGTAATTTGCTGTTTAATATATGGAAGGCATTGATAGTCATGGTGTCTATTGTTTATTAAGTTGTGTTATTAAAAATGTACATGGTGCTCTGCAAAATCACAGGGTAAGAAACATTCACTGCTCCCAGTTATCTATCGTATTTAATGGGCAATAGCTCACATAAGAGAAACAGCTGGTGAGAAAAGAGGTGACAGGAGGACTTACTGCTAGCCTTTGATAGAGCAAAGAGATAAAGGCAAAGATTGAAATTGAGCATAGGGGTAAGACAAAGTTAGGTGCTGACAAGAACTAAGTCACAGACCATTTTGAAACAATAGGTATTACAGCAAAGGACAAGTCTGAAAAGATGCAGTACTGGGGCAAGTAAGGAGAAATGGAGGAGTGATCAGACAAATCAAGAAGACAAGAGTCTGAAAAGTGTCTTTTTCTTCCTGAAGTAGAAAAGCAGGAGGGAAAATGAGAGGCATTGAAGGAAAGGCATAGTGATCAGGGAAAAGGAATTTGGAGATGGAAAGATCAAAAGGAGAGCTGATCAGTGAAAGACATGGGAGCCGATTTTTAGAGTGAAGTATGTGTCTAATTTATCCTAAAATATCTCTAAATGCATGCCAAGGTCATGCCAGAAACTCTAAGGCGCAGATGAAAGAAGAAGGATATGCAAAGGGAGTGTGAGCAGTCACCTAATTGTTAATTCAGGACATTACTTCACCCAATGAAAAGGTAGTGAACTGAAAAAGTAGGGAAAGTGGTTGTGGTAAAAGCAGGAAATCAAGCTTATTCTTTATCATGGGAAGTATTTATGGCTAACTTGTTTTTGCCTAGGATTTTCCAGACAGAAATATGTGCTCATTTTCCATTTAAAACTTCCACAGTAAGTTCAATCAATGTGAAACTGTACCTACATAGAGAGTAAATCATTACTTTGGTGCACACTGAATTTACTATAGAGACAATGTGGACATGTCCAGCCTTTCCAGACATATAGCTGCTTAGCTGTACCTACTGAATAGTAGAAATCTCAGAAAAATATAGAACTTCCTCACAATCTCCCAAGATAGAATTACCAAGCAGAAAGAAAAATACATGTCTAGGGAAATGCAGACATCTGGTAGTCTTCTGAATGTCAGATTTATCACTTATATAGATATTGCTGCTATGTTTCTTCAATGCACTTTCCAAAGATTTCCTGCCTATACACAGACTCAATTTGTCACTGCACAATTATTTCATAGTATGTTTGGCAAATATTAAGTACCCAGGACAGGTACATGGTGACCCTGGAAATTCAGAGGGCAGCTAAGGTTTTGAATTGGCAAGACTGAAATGGAACTCTGTTTTTGAGAGTCAGCCTTTTCTTTCTTACTAACTGGAGAGCAGAAGAGTTACAGACAGTGCTGATTTTCTATGGGAGGAGTTGCCTGAATGAAAACACACATGGCTGGAAGTATTTTGGTTGGCATAGTACAAACACATGCCAGAAAATGGTTTTCCATAGAACAGAAAAACGTTTCACCATGCATTTCCATGTTTTTCCATGAGAAATCTAAATCCAGCACCATATCATTAGACAACGGATGGGGAATCATTGACATGCAAACCTTAAAATATACTAAAATAGACAAAAAGCAGCAAAGCAGAGCAGAGAGACACAAGAATTACAATCAAACAGAAAGCAAATTATAAAGGAATATACTTTAAAACTACTAAGAAATAGAAGTTCAGAACATGTGAGGTCTGGAAATTATAAATACATTAGAATTTACTCAGAAGAGCCTAGATTTGAATCATAACATTGTTGAAAAACAAGGATTTCCTACAAAAGATTCACTGCACAAAGTTGCTACCTATGCACCTGTTTAATAGTACAAAAGTGCACCTTTACTTAAAAATATTATCTTCACAGTAAATTTGCTACATATGTATTCTGTAGATTTTCCTTAACTCCTCCAACTCTATGTCTCCCGTAACATAGAAAATACTATTTAGAGGAAAGAGGAAAAAGGTATAAATAATGTAGAAATCGGTGCTGGATCACAGGTAAAGGGCAATCCCAGCGGTCTCATCATTTTAACCAGACAGATCAGTGCTTTGATGAACACACCATAATGACTGGTTTCCATTTCGCTTTGCACAACAAACAAAGAGGACCTAAAGGGCAGCCTTATACTGTGCAGCGCTTGACTTACTTCCTCTTTGGTATATCATTCATGAGTGCTACCTCCAGCTTCCAACTTCACTCTTACCTGGTTTCCTTTGGTCACTTTTGCACACTTGCTATCTTTTTCCATTAAGCAAATACACACTTTGCAAGCATATGAAAATGCATCCTTTCCACATTTAGGTGAATGATACTAAAATGATCAGTGGTCAGCTATTATCCGTGAATATGAAGGCATGTGGCATTCCTTTGTCAAATGTAATCCAGTTCACTGAGAACCTTAAAGAATCAACTTTTTTTCCTAATGTTGTCTACATCTAGGATAATTCTGTGCCTCTATCTGATTCAAGAACATAATTTAAAACATATTCTGCCTTTTTCTAACATTTTTTGAGTAGCTATCCTATATGGCACTTAATTGTGTCTGGTTTTGACCATTTCAATTTGACCATTTGACCATTTCAATTCAAGCAGGTTCAAATTAGAGCAGGCTGAAGAGAATTAATACTTTTTCAGAGTGGCTAATTAACTTGGGAAAAGGCATTCCGTCCAACCTTGCAACAAGCTTTGGGAAGATTCTAAAAAAAAGAAAAAAACAAAAAACAAACAAACAAACAAAAACCAACAACAACAGCAAAAAAACACATCTGGAGAGTTTGAAGTAGGACCTGACGTCCCCAACAGCTTTAACTGAAGAGGAGAGGAGCTAGCCATGGTCCTAACACAGGAGTCCAGGGTGCTCCAGTAAAGTGGTAATCACAAAGAGATATGTCTATGACTACAGATATATCTATAGGTATGGGTATCCTTTTTCCCTAAGAAAACTAGAATGGAATAGAATATTTCAGTTGGAAGGGACTTACTTACAACTACTATCTAGTCCAAATGCCAATGTTGCTATATTATTTTAAATGCACAGAAATTTCATTTGTGAGCTGCCATCAGGCTCACTCTCCTTAAAGTGTACTTGCTCTACTGTGGAAAATGTATCCTACCTCAGACTGCCCTGTTGTATTTCCAGGAATAGACCAGACAAATTATCACTACCGCCAGCAGAAGAGAATCCTTTTCCTTACATCCATCCTACCTGCCGGTCTTTCAGAGTGATGTGTTAAAGACACAGGTGTGTGCACTCTGGCATACCAACATGAGGCTGCACCCACCCACTCAGTGAATGATCAAATGTCAGTGAAAACTTAACCAAAAAAAAGGGAATTTATTAGTAATGGAAAGGCCAGCCCATAGCATGGTTCTTAATCTTCATGTGGCTATGCAACAGAGATAAATACAGCCTCTTCATGATGTACTAAGTACTAGTTTGGCAGGTTAACAGGTGTGGGACAAGTGATCAAGGAGTAGAAATGCTACTTATCAGAGGACATATTGAAGAAAAAGCTCATTTTTCACAAATTATGGGTTTTTTATTGCTGGTAATGCAGAGAAGATTAAAGTGAAGTCTATATTTCAGAAATGGGAAGAGCAAATGATTTAAAACCTTTTTTATAATGACCTGCCTGGGAGTGAAGAATCAATTTCTTTTACAGCGAGAATCTGTTAATATCACAGGAGTGAGGAACATAAGACAACGAGTAAAAGACAGAATAGGTCAGATTCTTTCTTCCATCTATGTTTTGATATGACTAATTACAGAGGCTGCTGCCATTATCTCTACACTATTTTTTAAGCAAAGCAATGATTTAAAAAAAAGAAAAAAAAAAAAGACAAATTCTTATAAATTTAGAAAGTATTATTAAAAGCAGCATGGTTGCAATGTTTTGCAAACTGCCTTTTTATTAACAAACTATAGGTGGTACATTTCTTGCAGAAATGTAGTACACTTAATTAGACTGATATTCTTCTCTAACTCTGGAAATGATCCCCAGTACAGTCCCTTAAATCTTTCCTTATGGCAGTACAAGCCAAAACTTTCAGTGCCCAAAGCTAGTTTATTTGATTCCTGTCTCAGCACTGGTGATGCTGCAGTCCCGTTTTTAAAGTTGTGATACTGATCTTCATACTAAAGCACCTTGAGTTTGATAACTACTCTTTTTCAGGCATTACAGAAGATAGGGGCCAGAATCAGTCATCACTGCAGCTTGCAGAGCATTCTGCAAGTCAGAGCTCTGCCATCCAACACCAGGACTCCCCTTTTCAACCTCTACTGCCATATTTGCACCAGCAAGTTACTGCAGGTATACACTGTTTGCATCTTTTGACACTAGTGGGCTCAGTGGATACCTTGCACGAAGGAGAACCAGACTGTGTTCATCCTGATGACTCAGCAGACACCTAGTCACAAGAGCTCTTCCCCCAATATAAAAGGGTACATTGCATACCAGGACAGCAGACTGCTAGATGTTATTCATTGCCTAATTCCCTAAACTGTATTTCCTTCAGATTTTTCATGATTTTCACACTGATCTAATTCCACTGTCTCCATTAAAATTAATCAGTATTCTGCAACTGTTTCACAGTACTCTGCATCATCCATTGTTTAATGAATTTATACCAGCTTCAACAAGAAATCAAGTCTTATTAATGGAAGGTAATATAAGAAAATCCTAGGTCCACAGACCTCTATGGACACGACCGCAGAAGAAGTATCTAAGGCATGTAAAACTGGCCTTCCAAGCAACAGCAATACAGAACCAAACAGGTTATTTTCACAGCATTATGGGCCTAAGCAGAAAGCCAATAAACAGTTACTAACAGCAGCTCAGTCAGATCTGATGACCTTTGTGCAAAATTCTGCAGAAGAATTTTTTTTTTAAGACATGATTTTATGTTATATAGTAGATTTTACAGAAATTTTGTACTGCCTTATTAAATTCCCTTCTTCTGCTTGCTATAGGAGACATAAGGTAGAACAACAACATCAAAAATTGTGTAAGGCAATTAAAATCTTCCTTAGGATAGTCAAGTGACTGGTCTATCAGAAGGATATATATGTCCTTGTGTTGAGTAAATAAAGCAGGATTGCAGTGGCTCTTTCTATTCAGAGTAAAGTTGCAGAAAAAGCTTTACAGAGGCGTGACACTCTGCTCTGCAAGGTTCCTTTTAACTTTACCACACACTCACATCTCTTTTCAGAAACTCTAAAACAGCTGTTCAATCACAACACTACAGTCAAACTGAACATTAAGGATGTAAAAGCTGACATTCTTGGTAGGCAAAACGAATTCATCTCAGGCATATGTTTCTATTTATTTACTTTAGAATCTGTGTTTCTAAAAGTTCCATGAAATTAAAATTATTAAAATAAATCCATAGAACTCCAAATGCCAGTCATCAAGATATCACAAGCAATGTGCAAATGTCTTGCTAACTTAAAACAACTAGTAAGTAAAGACAGCATTTATATGAAATAAATGAATCTGTTCAGGAATACTGCTCCTCACAACAGTCTGTTAGCACAGAAAACAACTTCATGTTTTAGAAAAGATACATATTTCCTTCCAAGACCTGGGGACTGTGTTTTGCAGGAAGTTTTGTGGTGATAAAGAGAGGTAGACATCCGAGGAGAAGACTGAAGATATGATACATAAACTTCAGAGGTTATTTGGAGTTCAGCCATGTACAACTACACAAAAGCCACTGTCTCCCAACAAAAATAGACTATGGCAATGACGGGTCAGATCCTAATCACAGGACGGTACCAAAATTTGTTGTCATTTAATAGTCTCATGAGATTACTCCAGTAGTTATAACCAGCATTTCAGTCTTCCCCTCAGTCATACCTCTTCATGGCCATGAATACTCCAGCACAAGTGGAAGGAAAAAATATTTAGACAGAAACAAGAAAAAGTTACCAGTTGCTTACAATATGAATTATTTGTGGAAATAATATACTTTGAGTAAAATCAATTATCAAAATGTCACTAATTTAATTCTTTCTCTAGGCAGTAAGGCATGCAATGTATGAGGCTCTGTATTGGAGCTGCAGGCAACATGCACAGAAAAGAAATTATTTTGAAATACAGTTTAATTTTTCTTTAGGAATTTTCATGCTCCTCAGTGATCTATCACAAGCAGATATTACACCCAAAACTATAATGTCATTGAGGATTTCACAGCCAGCCACAATGAAGCAGCAGGGGATGGGAACAGTCTCGAACTGTGTCACTGCACCTTAACTTATTTTTTATTTTGGTTTACTTTGTCTGCTAGGAGCACGAGACCCTCAACACTGAAAATCAACAGACTTACTTACATTGACTTCAAGAAAGATTTGACTATCTACACCTCTTGTGGATATGGCGCAAATCATACTACAACAATGTTCAAAGGAAGAAGTTATCCAGGAAGGAGAAGAAAAGGTGATTAAACTGAATAATGAACTATGAGGCCCTGCATCCTCTTCCCATTTGTCCTTAGTACACCTGACACCACCAAACAGCTACGGACCTCTGGTGATATTTGATGCCAGAAACGTTTCCCAGTCACAGCATATAATATCATAATATCTATATATTGTTTGTGACAATTTACATACATATTTTCCTGTGACTATCTAGCTGAGATACAAATAAATGTGTAATTAATATATACACAATTTGTCATCTACCCTTTGAAGACAAGTCAGAACTACTCTGATGTCAAAGAATTGAGATAATGAAAGAAAGGAAAGAAATTTCTTGTACATGACCTGTTACTGATTTTTCTTATTCTGAGAACTCACCAAGTATTTCTTTCCAGGCTGTCACATCACTTCACAAGCACTAATTCTACTCCAAAGTTCAAGAAAGAAAGCACACTAGCAATGAGAGACAAAAATAAGAGAGAAGTATGTAAGGAAAATTTCAAAAAGTAAAAAAGAGGCACAAAGAAAAAGAAAAAGAAAAAGAAAAAGAAAAAGAAAAAGAAAAAGAAAAAGAAAAAGAAAAAGAAAAAGAAAAAGAAAAAGAAAAAGAAAAAGAAAAAGAAAAAGAAAAAGAAAAAGAAAAAGAAAAAGAAGAAGAAAAAGAAGAAGAAAAAGAAGAAGAAAAAGAAGAAGAAAAAGAAGAAGAAAAAGAAGAAGAAGAAGAAAAAGAAAAAGAAGAAGAAAAAGAAAAAGAAAAAGAAAAAGAAAAAGAAAAAGAAAAAGAAAAAGGAAAAGAAAAAGAAAAAGAAAAAGAAAAAGAAAAAGAAAAAGAAAAAGAAAAAGAAAAAGAAAAAGAAAAAGAAAAAGAAAAAGAAAAAGAAAAAGAAAAAGAAAAAGAAAAAGAAAAAGAAAAAGAAAGATTCAGTATAGCAAGGCTTATGTACTAAATGTTATAACTTTGTCAATTCCCCAAAGTGTAAAAAGCTCTCTATGTGTATATAGCACTTCAAAAGTCACAAAAGGAAATAGGAAATTAATTCAATGCACTTGCTTTCTTGGATTTTTTTAAGAGCAGATAAATGCCGTTAACAGAGCTCTTTTCAATGTTTCAAAATGAATAAATAACACCCTTCCTGCCAACTTATTTTTTTATTATGGTGTCTGTCTCCTGACTTTTTAAATGCTTTCCTTAAAAAAATGTTTTCACGCTTTTTCTCCACTGAATGTTTTACATTTTTGCCTACTGGAATTTCACCAGAGACTTGCAAATCAAGCCAAATCTCACTGATTTGATATCTGCTTTTACGTGGCCCAGTGGAACACAATGTGTAAGCATCACTCTTTCTGGAAGGAGAGTTTATTAGCAAGCCCTCCCTCCCCTGCTTCTCCAGCAAGGTTATGTGATTAGCAGGAACAGCAAGGAAGCTGTCAGCAGGTGGCTGGAGAGAGATGTAAGGTGCCACTTGGCTTTCTTAGCTTGTGACCTTCACTCACATGACAGTGAAAAACAAAACCACATCTTTGACACAATATAATTAGGACCCTTGCATTTCACCAGGTCAGGGAGAGAGACAAAAGAACAATACTTGTTTTGCAGCCCCAGTAATTAGTCCTGGAGGATTTCTCCAACTGCTACTGTTGGCAAGGAGAGCCTAGGAAAAGAGCCACTGCTCTTCCTGTACACGCTGACTGTGGAGCCTGCTTCCTGCTTGAAATTCAAATGAGCACAGCTCTGACCTTTACTGTCACATTTTTTATTTTGTAGACAGTTTACAAGGCCTCTCCACTATGCAGGTCATGTTTTAGTTTAAACAGAAATACTCTCGTAGGTGTTAGATGCTAGTTAATGATTACACTGAAATCATTCTAATTAGGCTCTGTTGTTACATGCTGCCCTTTGGGGGCTGCTGCTCTTGTCACATAAAGTATTTTGTAGAAAAATAATTGGCCTGAGATCTTCTTTACCCTATTTTTTTTCTTTTTACATTATTGATCTATTCTGTACTTGATCATCAGAAATACTGCACAAAACTTTTAGAAATGGCTCCTCCCCATCACCCCACGGTTCAAAAAACGGTGGGGAGGCAGGAAGACTTAAGAGCAGCGCAACATTTCTGAAATTTATTAACTATGATCTGAGGAGGGAAACATGCATTGTGTTCATTTCCTAACACACTATCATGCCATTTGCCTAAGAACTTGGTTCATGGTGCAGCCAGGGAATGTTTGCAGAGGAGGCACTGCTATGCTTCATGCACTGGTGGGATGACTGGGATTAGAGAAAGCAGGAGGGAATTTTAGTCTACTGAAGAACTGAAAAACAGGACAGAGAAGTGTACAGCAAGCAGAGAGTGAAGAAATGCAAACGGGGTAGAGAAGGTTTCACTTCAACCTTTTACATTTGGCAAGGGACGTTAATGTCATATGTTGGAGTGCTAGAAGGGAATCTCAGCCGATTCTTCTCTCTCATGTCCTCTTTCAAAAGATGTCATGCAAATGCCACTCATTTTTGTGTAGTTTACATTTTTAAAATGTGAAGTGTTTTTGGGTTGGAGTGGGGGCAGAAATCCCAGAGTCTGAATTGCAGAAGGTCAAATTACCATGTTACAAGAGTGACTCAAGCTTCAAGAAGATCAAAATTAGTCAGTCTGAAAAATTCAGATAAACTCTCTGAAGATGTTAGAGGCCCTTTGAATGCAAGCAAAAACCTGTTATTTCATTAACCATTGTTTCCTCTCTCCTTATTTTTGAACTTATCTTTTTTGTAATGGACAGCTGCGGTTATAAGCAAAATGTTGCTAGTTCAGGCTGTTGAAATGTAGTCTATTGTCTATTAGTAATGATGTCTACTGCAAAGTTATCAGGACAAATTCTGCAGTATTTGTACAATGGCAAATCCATCATCACTGTATTCGTGGGAACCAATTACCAATTTGCACTCCAGATGTTGGATAGAATTGGCCCATCACCTGCAAGTATCATCTTGGCTACTACTACTACCAACCTACAGCCATGGCAATACATTACTAATACCTTTATCACTGCCTAAATGAATCATCAATAATTCAATTCCCATTTATAAAAACAGGAAATTATTCATGCCATCAGCCCTCACCATCAATAACAGAAGTAAACCTAACTATCTCATTATCCAATTGCAATGTGTGCAAACAGAACTGCCCGTTGTTGACAATAAATATTTGATAAGTGAGGAAACAGGAAGGATAAACCAAGGATGTATGGAGTGGCTGCTTTATAGTTACCACAAGAATTGACCCAGATGGCAATGGTTTACCCTGCTTATACCTCAACTTATTTTCTTTTCATCTCAACAAGAAACTGATCCCAGATGGGCTGGATGACAACCATAGATGTAAACTATATGTTCTCTTCCTGTCTTTGTTTATGTTATTAAGTCAAGCTAAATACCCAAGTTCCTGTCAATTTCTGTAATTCCCATGTTGTTGTCTTTTAAATTAGCAACTAAATGATAACTGTAGGGATCAATTAGCAATATACAAATAACAAAATATTTACTTGCTAAGGGTGCTTGAGCATGCTGTGATTTTTTTACCCATGTTCAGGAAAAGCTGTTGCTGATTTCAGTGTAGACTCAGCTTTATGTTTACTGGTGAAATCTAATCAATCTATTCCTACACAGTAGAGTTTGGCTGAATGTAGCATATTTTACGTATCAAGTATAAGACTTAGCAAGAAATTAGGAGTCAGCTGTTGGAAACAGCAACCAATACTGGAATCAGATGTCCAGGATCCAAGAGTCAGTTCCTCTCCCTCTTGAAAGATGTTTGAAGCTCAACCATTTCTGCCTGAACATTCACCACCAGTTCACTCAGAAGACAATGATTCCTAGCAACATATCACAATTTATTACTGAACTAAAATCACCTGGATGCTGATTCAGGTTATGCTTTGATAAGATATGCAACCAATATAATTCTGCAGGAGAGGAATCAACTCTTTTACACTGGACAGTAGCAAGTCTCCAGTGAGATCAAAGACCATTGTTCACATGGCTGAACTGCAACATAGCCTATGCAAAGCCAGACTCAATGCTGGGGTATGATACCACCCTTCCAAGAGCATCAGAAGCGGCCCAAGTACCTTGTGACAAAAACATCCAAATCTGTAAAAGCACCTGGAAGTCCAAAAGACAAGCTAGCTTTGATTCACTTCACAGGTGTCAAGGGTGCTTTGCAAAATGGAGAGGACAAGAGAAAAAAGGTTAAGGTACCACTGGTAAAAAAGTTAAGAAAACAAAAAAAGGGATTTCTAGTACTCATTCTGCAGGCAATAAAGTGATGCTGTTTCCAAAGGAACAATGCAAGGTCAGTGTCTGACTGCACTATATGAAGCCTAGATAACTCTTATGGAAGAGGTCAGCCTGACCCAGGGAACTGTAGTCTGCCCTGTGAAAATAGCTGGGAGCCTTTGTAATAACAGAGCTTAGGGGTGTGTGTGTACTGTCCACCAAACACATGCTCTGGATGGTGTTATTGTGCTGATAAAATTGTTTACTGAAAGAACAAACCAAACATTTTTAAACATTTAAACATAATTCATTTATGAAATATTCATCTGTCTAAAAAAATTCCATTATAAAATAGTAAATAAAATAAAAACAAATAATTGAATGCAAATAAAACAGCAAATTATAAAGGCAAAATAAAAAACCACAAGTTCCAGGATGTCTCTGCAGAATTACACATTGGTGGAGGAAAAAGGGAAAATATACACAGACTACCACACCTATAGCCATACACCCACCAGTACAAAAAGCAAAGCAGCCCACAAGCACTAATACTTCTTGACCACTGCCCTACCACACAGCCTGACTGAGCAGCACGTGTAGCTCTTGCAGGAGTCAGTGTTAGGAGAAAGCACTCCTGGGGGAAATCAGCAAGTCCTGGGGCTGTTTTGCTCAATACTTGTTGACATAAACACTTTGCTTGCACAGTACTGCTTCCAGCATGTCCCAGACTGCTCCAGTATGGCTATTCATTTTGATGGTCACAGTGTGATACAGAAGAGTTAGCTGCATTTTAAGTTCCTTTTCCTTTCCTCTTACCCACAGCTTCTGGACCCTTTTTCTTCAGCTAATGGGCAGGGGTGGCTTCTTTCAAGTTCATATTAAAAATGTAGTGATGAGAATAAGAGTGTGTGAGGCTGACTCAGACCACTCCTGAGAAATAGTGAATGAGGCACACTGGGAAGGAGAGGAAGGGATGGAGACATTAGATGGGTACCAGAAGGTAAAATATTTTATTTCAAGAATAAATGGAATATTCATATTTCTATAACATTTATATTAGCTTTGTTGGCTGCAAATATTTTTACAAGCAATAGGAATATAGACTGGACTCCTCAATAGAAATTAGGAGAGAATTGCATGAGCTGACATTGAAGAATGAGCAAACCACCCTGTCAAGCCCACATAGCATTGGATATTTAATACAAATGTGGACATTGCTGGTTCTGTTGTAAATAAAGAGATTGAATAAGTCAGATGACAGAAACCAGACTGAATTATGATGTAGGTTGCACTCATTAGAAAAAAGTGCAAAATACTAGAAACAAAAAATGGAACCAAGAACATGAAAGAATAGTCAAAACATGAGAAATAAAAGAAAATTAGGCAAGATCATGGTACAAGTCATTTACCACAGTTCTGTTGATGCATTTTCATGAGTAGCTAGAAAACAGTGGTGCCTTTTTACACTTTGCAAAACCCACAGTGCTCCACGTCTACCCCTTGTAGATGCAGCATTGCTGGAAGGAGCCAGGCCTTTCCAGATTAACAACAGAAGGTGCAGGATGTATTAGCTATGTATCAAATGACATTACTGAATCTGTTAGTGGTGGAGGACTATCTTTTCAAAATTAGCATTTTTAGATACTCAGCCTTATTCAGGGAAATATACTTTTATGTCTTTAACAAGATTGTTCACTAGAATATCTTCTTTTTTTATGTTTGTTTCCCCACAATAAACACAGACTATGTTAACTTGTTAAAAAATATGCAATAAAATCTCTGACATTTTCCAGCACTTACCACCTTAAGAAATACATTATTGAACAACTTTTAACTTTGTTTAAATTTAAAATCTTGAAAGGAAGTTAAAACCCCAAACCAAAAAATCAATATTTTTTATTCTCTCTTTTTTCCCCTCTTCTTTCTGTTCTGTCATTTATTTTCGGTCTTTGCCAAATGTAGATTATTGCTAATCTCTTTGGCTAGCACCGATTTCCTTCTGCTCAAAACTGTCCTACCCACCAGCTCCATGTACATCTCTCCTTCTTTCCACTCCTGACAAAGACAAGCACTGACTTAGACAGCCTTGGAAAGCTGCTAATGCTGTGGATTAGTGTGTTCTGCCTTGAGTGAAATCAGGTTCTCTGCCCTTTGGGGATAGCACAGCCGTCAGGTTTAATTTCATTTTCTGATATTTTAGCAGTCATGTCGGGACTCCTGCAGACAACTGAGAATGAAACGCCTTTTTGACAACAGTCTTCAGCACATCCCAGGAAAGGACATGTATATGATTTTATATGAGAGAGAGGAAGTCTGAGGCTATCAAACACCTAGACAATATGACTAAATCAAACATCAAAGTGACGAGTACCAAATATAACTGGATATGCACTTGATACACTTCACAGTGTTTCCGTTTATTGTTTTCCATTTTGGCCACATTCTACTGGACAATTTAATTCATTGCATTTGTCCAGAAGTGAAATTGGTATTCTTTTATCTTTCTAAAATGCAAATGTATAGTACAGCTAAAGGAAATTAATTATATCACTTCAAGAACAACACCACCAAAAAAAAGTGAGGAAAAAAAGAAATTCTTACAACTCAGGGGCCTATCCCCATGTCAGTTAGTTTTATAAGTCCACCTACACATCTCAAATATTTGATGCAGTATAAACAAAAGAACTGCCTGTGCTTCATTTCAAAACTGGTCAGATTAAAGTTTGTTCTTTTTCTCCCTCCATCAGAAAATGAGTTGCACTTCAAGCTGTGCACAGACTGGGAAAGCAGGGAGATGATGTAAAAAAGGGTCTGAGCTGCTGAAGCAAAAAAAGTTACAATATAAATACCTTTTTCCATAGTGGGTGAACAGTTTCTATTTTATCCTCTGTCTGATAAGAATTCTGGGTTTTCTGAATAAATAATATTATGCCAAAACAGTGCCAACATTTAGAGTAACCAGTGAGAACTCTTCCTTTGCAAATGGATTGAGATTCTCAGATCAAATTTTTTGTCTCAAAACCTCTGCACCCTGTTCCCTGAAATGCACATTCACTCAGTGAGTTTCATCCCATAAGTCCATGAATTTCCTCCTCAGCCACAACACAATACTAAAATTAACTAATAAAAAGCAGATATAAGATCAATACCTGTAATGAGTGTTTTCAACACTTGCTACCCACTAGCACCTGATGAAAATGTGCAAAACAGACTGTGACACAAAATTATATAAATGTGGCAGTACTAAGCAGTTTCTGGACTTCTGCAGCTTGTGGTGACCAAACTGTTGACTTTAATGGATTGATTTAATAGGCTTCCAAATCAAATGCACTGAAGCCAGAGGCAAAGCACTTGATGATCTCAGTAAACTTTGGATCAGACTCTGTATACATAAAGCTAGGGGACTCTGCAAAATAGAATGCTTTTGGAGATACGCACCAAGGACTGAGGGTAAAGACTGTGAAACTGCCATTCCTGGATTTTCGGGGGGGGGGGGGGGGGGGGCGGTGCGGGTGGGGAATCAAAGTCAAGGAGCCAGATGCAAAAATCAGACATACTAATGCAATCAATCGCTGTACATAAATGATCCTAGCAGGACACTCCTGTGGGCAACTCTCTACCTGGAAGAAAGTCTCATGGAGCTTAACAGCTGCCTACTAGTAAAATGACAGAAGTAAAAGCCAAAGGTTCAGCTGGAAAACAGATTTCTGTGCTGTGAATCACAACCTCTCCTAGGAATGCCAATCCTAGGAAGTAATAATAATAATAAAAAAAGTATATGTAACTGAAAAAAGAAATACACATTTGCTAAGCCAAGCTCTTCTCTTCTTGCATTTCAAAGCTTCCATTGACTACCACAGTGGTTTGGTGGTGTAACAACTGAAGCCAGGATGCAGGTGAACTGGAAGATCACCATTAGCTGCTGATGCCCAGCACCCACGAAATGTAGAGGCCTGGTTCCCTGTTAAAATTTCCATTTCTTGGAATGATGGGCTGCACAGGTTGGCCTGCAAGAGGTCTTGGGTTTGAAGGGTCAAATTTGCTGTGATATGTATTTCCCTGCTGACAGTGATGGGGGGAGGGCTGTGATGAGTTGTTGGAGTGTCCCCTGGCACAAAAATTTGATGCCCAATTAGGTTTAGAAATAGTGACAAAGAGTTGATGCCCAATTAGGTTTAGATAAAGCTCTTCTCTGTAAACCTCAATTACCTGTGATGCCTTATGACATTCAGCGTTTACAAAGTATAATTACACAATAGTGTCTGACATTTAACGTCTATGGATAATTTAAAAGACTTCTACTTCAAAAGGGCTGCTCATGAGCAACAGTAATCACTTCAATTAGCTTGGCACCATTACAATGTAACAAGACCATTTGACTGCCTATTAGAACCAGCCAAGCTCTTCAAGTGTGTTAATTTAGCAGTCATTGCTAATTTCTGGGCTTTGCTGCATTTGCATAGGAAAACACAGCCCTGTTAGCCAGAAAGGGAGTTTCATTCCTGCAGCAACTTCCTATTCTTAGTGAGGTTTTTATGGCATTGTTGTTTTCAGCCAGAAACATATTTCAAGCAGTGAACTATTGAGAGAAAGAGGTTTTTGTTTTATCAAGGGAGTTTTTCAGGACGTAGGTCCGAATTATTAATATAGCTTTCAAACATTTTTTAAGCTGCTCAAGATAAAACAGATCCCTAGGATAAAAAAAAAAAAAAAAAAAAAAAAAAGATTCTCCCTCCCTCCCATGTCTCCTTTATGCAGTGTTAATATCTTCAGGATATCTCCCTCGGAGCTCATTGAGTCCTCTGTAAAAATTACTGGCAAGTCAAGGTCCTCACCGTGTATTATGGGAACCAGGAACAGAAAGAGTATTACATCACCACAGATGCTTCTTTCTTTTCAACCATTTAATATATTTTTGGATATTCGTCAGAAGCAGGAAACCTCTGTAAAGTGGAAGAGCTCTCCAGTGACCAGTCATATCAGCTTAGTAATTCCCTTTAAACTGCTGGGACTAATCAGAGGACCAAAGTAGAAAGAAAAGTCAGGGTTATTTGTGCAGCTACCTGAGGATAGGTAGACTAGGATGACTGTTAGCGGCCACTATGAGCTAAAGGTTTCAATGCTACAAAGCAATAGTTCCCCCCCCCACCTCCTCCCCCCACCCCCCACCCCCAAAAAAAAAAACAAGATAAAAACAAGATCAGGGCTAGCCCTCTTCATGAACAGTCTCAGCACAGATGCTGCAATGCACATGAATTTAAATTGAACAACCCATTTATTACTTGAAAGACTTCAGCAGCGGGTGGCCAGCATGTGCAACCCTGCCATTAACTCAAGTGTGTCTTGTCTGTGGCTTAAGGTAAACTTCTTCATAATGTCATCACTGTCTTCAGTTACAGTGACGCTAGGTTTTTTAAATGGTACTGAGGCATCATTTGAGTAAGATATTACAAATATAGCCTTTATTTATAACGCTTAGTATTTCTACAAAACACGTGATGAATTAAGAGAAATCTCCACAACAAGGAAGTTTCTGACAAAATGATAGCCAAAGAAAGAAGCATCCTAGATCATCTAAGTCTAGTGGGGTTTTACTAGCTTTACCCTGATGACAGCAGTAGTACAAAACACATTTACACCACCTAAATATCATTGAAATCTGCTCTCCTGGAAAGTGCCAGGGTATTACATTGGACATCAGGCTGAACATGCAGCAAAAATGTGCTCTCACAACAAAATAAGACAAACCTCATGAAGACTAGATTAGGAGTTTGGCCAGAAGATGAAGAAAAATTATTATACTCTCTCTTTGGCATTGCTAATGTTGCACCAGCAATATTGTGTTCAATTTTGGTACCATTTTCTCTGCATTTTAAACCAGTAATTGGATTTAAAAAAAAAATAATCTTGAAGATAAACACTGAAATAACGTAAACTTTTCAGGTGTGTATTGCTGGTCTTGAATGCTTACAAAAAAACCTAATTTTCTCATAAGACTTCTTGAACTTCCTGCTTCAAGCTAATGTATATCCTGATGGTCTTCTTTATCTTTCTAATAGGAGCTACGAAGATTGCCAAAGATGGTATGAAAGTCATTCAGCTTCCACAGGCTTCTGTGATGAAAGGTTAGCTCTAACTGCTTTCGTGCATCAGTAGGCATTCCTTATAGTCAGATGGAAATCACACTGCTAATGAGCTAAATGTTTGATGACTTGAAGGTTGAAGGACTGAAAGGCCCATTATATAGCTTCTTTTAAAAACTGAGGCAAGGTCACAATCCTGACCATGTGTTAATAGGAACAAGCAATTTCCTCCATATGATAACATTCCTTAAAATTGCCTTAGAGTGGCCAGATGGAGAATTCAAGGAGGATTTGGTGGAAGAAAAAGCTTCGTGTAATATTTTCCTTTCATATTAATTTACTTGTTCAACTGGAGTAAAGTTGAGTTGGGTTTGTTTGTAAGTTTCAAGAAGCTAATACTAATTTCTATCTTATTTTCAAAGATACCACAAAAGTTTAACAAAGGTTCCAAATGCATTACAGGTCTAGAGTACGTGAAAATTCCCTAATATCATTATGCAGGTCAAGGAAGATTTGGTTTATGCATACCATACCATTTTGACACACACAATTTTGCAGCAATATAACGTATTTGTCTTTTCCTAAAAAAGGCAGGTACCAGCAAATCTCAGGACCAGCCTTAAAACACAGTATTAGCATAAGCCTAATGCAGCATCGCACAGTATTAATCTAGAAATTCCTTCCATATGAAGGAAGTTCGCTGATATCCCAGAGCTGGAGAAATGCTTCCTCTTTGATATTGGACCATCAGCATCAAAGGTAAGATACACAAGCAGAGAAAACGGGAACATGACCACATCTCTGCTTGTGCTCCAGTGATGCCTGTGCTGGCTGCCCAATAAATCCATAAATATACATGGACAGCCAGAGCTGCTGTAAATTACAATGAAGCCACCCTTGATCATGTCCAGGACAAATAATAGGAAAAGAAGCAGAGTGGATATTTTCTTCCAGTTCTCCAGCATAACAACAAATATAGCCTGCACAAACTACAAGGCCTACTCTGACAATACCACAACCACCGAGAGGATTCCAGACCAAATTTTCTCCCTCCACTTCCTTCTTTTACTCTTTTGTAATGTAATACAACTCTAAGACAGAAAATATAGAAAAATAAAAAAAGAGATCAGCTTTATTGTATTTTTCATAGCAACAATCAAAGCAATATCTTTTTCTTTCTTTAATTCATGAAGGGGAAAAAAGGGAAAAATTGATTATATACACAGTCAGGAAACAAGACTGGTGCATGTCTAAGGAGGAAAGAAAACACCAGCATAAAACTGATTCATCAGCAAAACTTTTATGAGAAAAGGGCATGTGACATATCTGTTCAATATCGGAAATCTTCTTTAATTTACTCACTGTAACAACTCTCACAAACTTGCATCTTTTATAAGAGACAAGGCTCATCAAGACAGCATTTTACAAATTCCTCTACTGCCTTTCTGGTATGTATTTCCACTTATTTCTTACAATAAACTGGCCAGTCTATGATTGCTCTTTTCAGCACAATTTTCATGGAGTCGTATGCTCATTTCAAGGTCATGCTCATTGCATTCCCCTGAGGTAATTTGTTTGGTGTGGAAGGGGCCTCTGCTTTTCTTGTGGTCCTTGTGTTCGCACCGCCAGAACCTCATCTCATCTACGTAGCAGCTTTCTCATTCTGCAGTAATTTCCAGCCTGGCTTCTCAAAGCTCTCTGCGGACTTTATGAACTTATGCCACCTCACCCCTTCCTGGCCTTCAGAAGTGGGGAACCATGACAGCCAGACTGAGCATCCTGCCTGATGCTGCACAATAAAGCCTGAAAGAGAATGAAGAAATTAGTCCGGACCACAAAAATCTTGCACTTTGTTGAACAGAATGGAAGACGTTTGGATGAATCTCTGTATGCAACGAACTTTTTACTTCCAGCTTGCTCCATGGGTGAAGGTTGTTCACTGAGTATTATGTTCAAAGGTTTTGTGTGTCTGTAAAAAAGATGCCAAAAGACCAGAGGGACAGAGAGCAAAGGGACAGAGAAAGCCGAATCGCTAGACATATAGTCACAGTAGCAACAGTAACGTGACCCTGAGAAAAAGCTGACGGAGAGCGGGCTTTGGGGCTGAACAATGGCTAGGAACGTGATAAAGCCGTAAGCAAAGAGGCTGGCTCCTGCTGTGCAGCTCCTACTGTACTGAGGGAAACAAAACTTTTATGTTCTTTTTAAATAAGCAGGATTGCAAAAGAAGTACCTGACTCTGCCTTAAGTTTCTCCCATTAGTGTTTTTCCCAAAGCCTAACCTTTAGCTATGCAGAAAGCAACCACACTTCAATGTAAATCATCATATTACTGGATATTATGGGACAACCCAATTTGTCATTCACTTTTTCATGGGAATGAAGAATGATGGGGGGGGGAGACTAATACCTTGGCTCAAATTAATCACATTTTTCCTATTAGTCTCTCCAGACAGCCATTACTGTCTCTTTCTTTTGTGTCTCCTCACTCCTATCACTCCAGCATACATTCCTTTGAAGAGTCTCAGACTTTGGCACCAGCGAGTCCCAGCCCTACTCCTCAGGACTTTTCACGACTTTCTCTCCTCAGGAAACCTTTCAGTTTCTCCTCTCTGTACTGTATTCCTCACCAAGCCACCATACCCATCAATGCAAATCAGACAAGAACATGGTGATCTTCCACACTCCAAGCAGGAGTAAGCGGGGGTAAGTGGGAGATGATCCTGTATGATTTCTCCCATCTCAGGGAAGGAGATAGTACACAATCCTAATTTTCACTTCTTTTCTTCTATTCTTCCCCTAAGTAAGGATGGTGCCATTTGCTTCTGCAGCCAGGGTGTGAAGAGGGGCTGTGATCTAAGCCTCTGACTCTCCCCAAGCACTGTCCTTTCATGCATGATGTTACATTAATTCCTCCTGCACAGCTGACAGACATCAAAACGTTCAAGGGGTTCTGAATCACAGTGGAAATATTTCTGTGAAAGACACAGCCATATTTCTTATGCTGAGTAGCCTTATTCATCCCCAACATGGAGATCAAGAGGAGACTATTAGGCAATTGGCACAGGCTGATTGATTGCTGTAGAGTCACATCTAACAGCTGACTGGTCTGATAACGTGTGACCTTTTACATCCATAAAACCAGTACCAGGAACAGTGGCAGTGAACAGTGCTGCTAAACCCAATTTTCTACATCTCTGTAGATTCATCCTGCACATGGTTAAGGGCAGCCCAGTGACAAGCCACGTGGAAGATTTCACTACTGTCCTCCCTTCCTGAGTCCGAACCACATGACTACAAAATTAGCTAAGTGCTAAACAAAACCTCTCAACCTGGTAATAGCCAGTGTTAATTTACTGACTCTCGCTCTGTTAAAGCCTTTTCAGCAGCAGGCTGGAGAGAAAAGCTGTCTTGTTCTTGCCTGCAGGGGTGTTTTGATCAGCTGAAACTTTATCTACACTGACAAGATGGTACTGAGCAAGTGTCAGAGCATTTTTATTCAGATCTCCACCACACCTTAGGAGTGCTTCCTACATCTTAGGGGGCTACAAGAGGGGAAAAAACAACCCAGAAAATAAAATACACTACTCTGACTTCTCATCCAACTTTGGCAATGGCTAAACATCCAGCAGCCAGGATATATCATCAGATTAGTCAAAATTATATGACCTTCCCCCCTCTCAGAAAGAAAGACCTGAATCAAAGGCTCTGTGTACATCTTGGGAGGGGGCCGAAGGGGGCAATGTCTGTGTGTGGGAGCCAGAGGGAGAGAGTCAGACTACAGCCTATGCTGCCACTCCTCTCCAAAATAAGAAATAGTCAAGCAACGAATAAAGTATATATGAAGGAAATCGATTTAATTTAATCACCATAAGTGCTAAAATCACTTCTTCACTTCATGTTGGATGAAATATTCAATGGTTCTCCCAGCCCTCTCCTATTCTTTCAGCTAAAGAGACACAGAGCATCTTTGTCAGCATAGGCAGCTGCTCAGGGGGCTGAGGCAGACCTGCCATCTGTCCACAGCTAATCAGCTCACCCCTGATGCAGGTGAATATGCCCTCAAACAGTGGGGGAAATGAAAAATAAATGCACTGACTTTACACCAAACAAACCTGAACCACATTTTAGGAGAAAAGACACAGACAGTACAGAGACAGGTACAAAACTGAGGGGAAGTACTTTACAGTCAGTCAGCAAAAAAGTGTAAGACTGAAGCCCCTACCATAAATGCAAGTAATCTCTGAGACAGCCCTTGTTGAAAGGATTGGAAATCCAAGGGAAACTGACTTAATACAATTGTATTAATTTACCCCAAAAAAGAAAGCACTACCAGAGCAAATCAGTACTTCATTATATTCCTATTCTTCCCAGCACACCTTACTGCCGAGAAAAGCAGCACATGATGAGCTCATTTTTACTTTATAGACTTCACTCAAGACGCAGTCAAATTCATAGAGCAACCACTTACCAAAAGATCCTACAATGTGCATCATTTAACTGTCAACATAAGATGCCCTTCTAATCCAGTACATCTTACATGTGTGCCGCAGATTTTAGGTTATGTCTCACTACATAAGCCACCGCATGCAAGCTGGGATATTACAAGGGACTTCAAATTCCTTAATAAAAGGGGATTGCCAAAGTGTAAGTTTTAAATAGTATAAATATGTTATCTATTTCAATATTCTGTTTCCTAAAGATAGATAAAATGGTTAAGAACACACTGCATGTCCTACCATAAGATTATTCTGAAATTTCAGAAAGCCTCACACAAGGATAAGTTGAACTCCTTTATTCTAATAAAACTGTTCCCCATTGTAAACATCTAATAAATAATCACAGCTGGGATCCATTCCAGCTGTTAGGCTAGGAGATTGACATTTCATGGGTTAATGCACATGCTTTTTATCATATGACAATGGTAAGGAATCATAAAATTCTAATTTTACCTAACAGTGAACAAATATTTTTAGTAGCATAGAGTCATATTTAAAACAATACTATTTGTAAAGTTGCTCTTATACTAGCCATTTCTAAGGCAAGTATCTGAGATTCTGTTCTGTCTCCCTCATGGCAGCAAGAATCAGCTTTCTTGTCCCATGCTCTCCATCTCTCAAAATCTCTGATCGTGTTTCGGCTCTAGCTACCAGCAAAAATAAGGCTAGTGCTTTAAACCTCAGTGATATTTGTGTATATTGGACAGCTGGTGGTTCTGTTTAAGAAATGTACAGATATCGAGGATCTCATGAGCATTTAATTAGATAACAACTGAAATTCAGTGTTAATAAGTGTAAGATGGAGACCTACAAGGAAAAACCTTTCCTATATACATATACATAGATACAGAGTGATGAACTCCAAGTTCACTCTGAAAAGGAAAGGCCTTGGACTCATTTTGGACAGTTTTCTTAAAATGTCTATTCAAGAGTAAGAATCAGAAGTCCTGAAAACGAGGTCAGTGGCAAGCCCCTGGCATCCAACCTAATGACAAGGATTTAACACTTTGCTTTCAGAGAGCAAACAAGACCTCATGGCCCAATCACAATGCTCCCATATGACGGCAGAGGTCTGGTGCACCTGGGGCCTGTGTTGTCCAACTGGGTCAGGACATTCAGTTCAAATAATGTGTTAGCCAGCTCCTGACCCTTAGCAGTACTAAAAGTAATATGTATCCTATTATTTAGTTGTCTGAGATCAGAACTGGGAAGTTCTCAGGTTAACGGCTCTTCTGAAGTATGCGTTATCATTAGGTGTTGCAATTCTGGATATTCTTGCTAGCTATCAGTGTCCTACCCTTTTTGTGACTCATACTAACTTTGGTTTCAACATCACCTTTATAGCAAAGAGTTTGCGGTTTTAATTAACATTGTATAAAAAGGCATTTCCTTCCCTTTCTTTTTAGCCCACCGTAGAATTCAGCTGTAATGAGTCAACTCTCAGTCTGCATTTCCTAAAACACTGAGTTTTCTCCCCATTTCTAAATATATGATTCTAGAATCAGCCTCAGACATGTGAATCTCAAATCCAATTCATCCAAATTCAGTCACCGTAGTCAAGAGATTAAAAGTAATTTCTTTGTCCTCTCTGGTTTTACTACTCAGACATTGCTACAAGAAAGGCCAAGGGACTTAAGATAGTGATTTTTCCCATGGATTTTTTTCCCACTTTTTCCTTCCCACAGCCTCACACAGGCCAAAAATTAAGAGTGAAACGAAAGTGACTTTTTTCCTGAGTCAAGTCAATCAACTGCAGAACAGCTTATGACAGAAGAGGTGCTATTTGGCTATGCAGACAAGACATTATTTATCTCATTAGAGGGCTTTTCTGATTTAGTTTATGCAAGGCGTTACAGAACGGGAGAAACCAGTACAGCTGCAGGCAAGGATCACAGTTTTCCTTAATTCACATCCCAACTAACAGCCAGAGCTCTGCCTGCATCTACATGTATAATATCTCCAGCGTACTTCCCGCTCCCACCAGGCAGAAGCCTGTTAGGCTGGTAGCAGTTTTACTACTTTCTTGGCAGCAGTCCTAGTTCTCTTGCTGTATTCCTTGATTAAGTGTATTGTGGGCAAGAGATTAGGAGGAAGTAAAAACATGGGGATTTTTCTTCCTCCTTTATGTTTTATCCCACCATTTTCACATGCTAATTCTGGTCTCTAAACCAAGCGTTACCAAGTCTTGCTGTTCTGTTTAATCATGCCTTGGTGTTTATAGCCAAGGAGTCCTTGACCAGTCAGTTCTGGAGCCTCTCATGTCTGTCAGTGAAGAGAAATTTCACTTGCTTGACATAGATGATGATGATTACTATTAAATTATGGCATAACGTACCTTTTACAGGCAGATATTCTCCCTTACTCTGCCTCATTCAGAGCTGAAAATCCTTCAAGAAACTGTGTGTGTGTGTGCATAGTGTATATATACACAGTATACACACATACACAAGTGAACTGAGACAATAGCCCTAAAGTTTTTAAAGGCAGCTAGCCGCCGAAAGCACCAACCTCCTGTTAAAAGGGGAGAGAAAAATACAGGTGCAGAGTAATCTGTGTGAGTGAAGAAGAGCACGGTAAGAAAACTCGGAGGAGTACCAGCCCAAGAGCCGCAGCAGAAGGACGCCCTGACCTGCTGCCGTCTCCCGAGCACCCCAGCAAACACATCCAGCTGCCTCAAACGATCTTCCAAGGTGAGAGGCACGAGGTGGCTTCTCAAGCACCGCAGCAAGCAATATTACCAGCTCTGTTGCACAGACAGAAAATTAACATGCGTCCTCCCCAACCGACTCCACGCGAATAAACCTGCCGCCTGTCAGCTTGGATCCTCGCAGGCAGCAGGTAGCAGCTGGGGCAGCCGCCGGTACACGCTGTCTGACAGCACCCTCTCCAGAGGCCTGATATTATTACAGCCCGCACCTCGCTCTCCATGCGTTGAATTAACTTGTTCTGACTGTGTGACAGCCCTGACGACTGCCCGCGCGGATGCAAGAAGCCGAGGTCACATGCTGCTGCATGCGTGGCCTGTCACCAACCGTGCCACGAAAACCAGACAAAACCTTGTCAAGGGAGATGAACTCCTCCAGAGGCAAAGGTAAGCGACTCAACTCGTGGCACAGCTTGTGAAGGTTTTGTTCAGTTCAAGGACGGTATCCTCTGACAGGAGAGCTGGATGTAGGCAGGAAGGCGCGCACACGCGCTCACACATGCAAACGCATGCACACACACACACACAGAGAAATGCAAAGGCAGACAGGCTCAGCTGCGGGAGCAAAGGCAGGAAAGCTGGCAGGGACTCAGCTCGCTGTCAGCAGTCTCATGATACAAGGGGCAAAGAAAATAAACTTCCAGTTCTCACTGCAAGCCTGGATCAGAAAAAAAAAAAGAAAAAAAAAAAGGAAGGAAGAAACAAAGGGGCAGGGAGAAGCATATCCTTCCACTTTGAGGTTACATTCTGGATGTGGACAGAAGTGAAGCTAGTGAGCAGGGCAAGTGAGTTTCCAAAGGAAAACGCCCTATTGAATTTAGCTGCAGCAGGTGTCCTCTGCTCATGGCATGCCTGGCACAGCCAGTCAAACCTAGCAGAAAAACTGCTTAATATTAAATTTTTCCTTCTTCACCTTCATTCATGAGCCTACATCCTAAACACGAAGCCCACAGGCAATTGCGCTCTGACAGTACTATCAAAGAGAGCTCCTACAGAGTACTCCCTGCCCTGGATCATAGCAGTGCTCCAAGGGGGAGAGAGTGGTATGGCTAAAAACAAACACCATTTGTTGTCTCCTTTTGATTTGAATTATAGAAAGTTTCCACTCTACTTGCTGTCTACCCTAAAACACCAAGGAAATGAGTTTACTCCCTGTATTATTTGCCACCAAGGTACTACGTGACAGAGAGATACGGCTTTTTTCCTACTCAAATGAAAACATTCAGCTTACCCAGCATGTTTGATCAGGATGTATTGAAAGCACATACTGGAAATAATGTACACTTTGGAAGGCATATTTAGTCCAAACAGTGGCCATTATGGTCTGGCCACTTCACATTCCTGCCATAACACAATGAAGCTTTCCCACAGGTTAAACACCTATGTAAACTGAAGTTACAGCTGTTATGCATTACCAGCATAGTACAAAACAGCTGGAATATGCTGCTTTGGCCCACTGATTTTGTTGACATAGGGAAAAGGGAGGATAGGCTTAAGACAGGTAGCATGTTATTTTACAAATAAACATTTTTTTATGAGCCCTGCAAACAAACTTACTTACCCATGGAAAGGGTAAGTATCAGGGAAAGCGTATCACTCAGAGACAATTGATTATAAGAGAGGATTTCTGTATCTTTAGTCCCAGGCCAGCAGTGACCAAATGTTATCCTTTTTCTTTATAGCTCCTGCATGGAAAAAATTAGTGTTCTTAATACACAAAAACGGTATAGGAAAATTGGCTTTAATTGGCATGCATTCGAGCATTTCCGGGAAAGAATTCAAAGTCTCAGCAGGTTCCTGACCATGACTCCCACACTAGAAGCAATGCCGATGGGATGGCACAGGTTTATTTTGCTTTTCCCTGTGCCATATTCTTTTCTGCAAGCCTCAGAAATAAGAGAGCTTTCAAGGCTTTATCTTCCATGAAATACCAAAATGTCATTGAACAAATAATAAGCCTCTTTCTGCTTATTTTAAAAACCATATTTGGCAACTGAAATCTTGTATTTTAGTTACATGAGTGGAAGTCTTCTTTGCCAGTTGATGTTTTTTTAAAAGCTTAAAATGTAAGCAAGCAAACTATCATTACTGTCTTTTTCCACAAAGTCACCTGGAGTAAAATATTTCCAGGATAATAAAGATAGTAGTACAGGCACTTCTAATAGCAAGAGGTACGAACCAAAATCCAGAGCCAAACATCCTAAAGACGTGAAGGTTTTTCCTGTTGGAGCTCTATACCTGTGTGGTGTTCCAGAAAAGAGCTTATGAGAGCAATCCCCCACTGCATAGCAAGCTGTGACCTCAGCCTAATGGCTAGCCCTAACTTACAATGAAAGAAAAGAAAATGAGAATTAAACTACCATCTTACATCTATTCATTCTATTCATTCACAGGAAGTCCTTGATTTTTCAGAAGAAAGTCTGATGCATAGTGAGTCAGGAGCTCCAGAAGTGGAGGATCCTGTTAGCATAATCTTTTTTTTTTACTTCTTTTACTAGGTATTTTGTTCCATAGGCTTAATGAATTGTCATTCACATTTTTGAGTCATCTCTCATTCATCATACCTGTCCAAGAGAAAAAGCATAATTTTCCACTGACCCCCTCGATTTTGGTAATTTTCAGCCTTCTTCTACAGTATAATATTCCTTTATATTTGAAGAAGAAAAAAAAAAAAAATCAAAGTTATGTCTAGTCCTTGGGATCATGTAATGAAAACCCTTTAAAGACCTGGAATGTATGCATATCCGGCTGAGAACAGAATGTGACCAAAACCAACACAACAACTTTTTCTGTCAGTGTATCAATTCGAAATAATCAGGAAACTCCTGATCTTTGTTTAGCACTGAGGTGGAACAGTGTGCCTGGTCTGTAGGAGAGCTTTAACATGTCATGTTTCATATAGGCCTGCTTGCTCTCTGAGCCATATATCTTCTTCATCTCTGCTAGCCAGCAGTTGAGAATTGCTCTCTACTACACTTCAGATTCAGAAATAACTTCTGATTTTTACCCTCCAAAGGAACAGCCTCCTTGTCATTGAGCAGTGATCAATCTTCTGGTTATCATGATTTTTAACTGCATGCAATCAATAAAAGATTTAATTATTGTACAGCCTTAATGCTTAATGCCAGTAGTATGATAGAGCTCCTTGATCAGTGACTGTTTCCTGTCTCCCATGGTTTGCACATGGAATTACACCTCTTGCTTTTTTGTGTTTTCAACTGTAGACACTACTGTTGACTGAAGCAATTGAAAACTGCAGTAGTGATAGTACAGTGCAACACATTGTGAACTGAAGTATTCTATCTTAGCCTCCTAACAGAGTGTTGTGAGCAGCTGATAATGACAGTTCAGTGCATTTGAAAATATCAGCTCCCTATTCCTAACTCCAAAGAAGTTGGAACACAAATACATTGCAAAAGGAACCAGCCACTTTAAAAAACATTCTTAAATAAGGACATGCCACTGCTGGATGCCAGTGAGAAGAATAATACTACCAAGGTTCTCCACGTTTGCCTGAGGGCTGGTGCATCTCTCCTAGAACATGACTGCACCATTCAGCCTGAGGAATGTAAACCCCAGGTTTCATTTTCATTTCCATTTCATTGTACTGGCTCTGGCTGGGATGGAGTTCATTCTCTTCAGAGCAGCCCGTAAAGTGCCGTGTTTTGGACTGGTGCTGAACACAGTCCTGATAACACACCAATGTTGTGGCTCTTGGTGAGCAGTGCTTGCACAGCGCCAGGGCTTTCCCTGTTTCTTCACACCCCTCCACCCCCCCAAGTGAGTAGGCTGAGGGTGGGCAAGGAGACGGGAGGGCACACAGCCGGGACAGCTGACCCCAACTGACCAAAGGGCTATCCCGTGCCATGTGACACTGTGCTCAGCAACAAAAACTCAAGGACAGGAGGAGGAAGGGGTGGAGGGGACATTCAGGGTTCTGCTGTTTGTCTACCCAGGTCAGTGTTAGGCGTGCTGAGGCCCTGCTTTCCAGGGCGCAGCTGGACACCTGTCTGCCCGTGAGAAGCGGTGAGTGAATTCCTTGCTTTGCTTTGCCTGCAAGTGCAGCTTTTGCTTCACCTGTTAAACTGTCTGTGTCTTCATTCACGAGCCTTCTTGCCTTCTTTGTGTTTTGTCCCCACCCTGCAGGAGAGGGGAGTGAGGGAGCGGCTGTGGGGTGCTTGGCTGCTGGCCGGAGTCAACCCACCACACATATGTGCTGTTTCTCTTCAGTAGAGATTCCTAATAACTATAGAAATCACCTAGAACAAATCAAAGATAATCATTATGGTTTCAATATATTATTTTACATCTCTTTTAGCACCCCTCTTTATGTAGTGGAACTGTGAACACATCTCTCTTGCTCGTAGTCAAAAATTTGTTGCTGAGAAAAGTCATTAATAAAGCAAATTAAGTTCTTGGCACTAGACACAGAAAAAGGAAAGGCTGGGCAAATTTTCCCACATTTCATCTTTCTATCCATGTCCTGGAACAGCTCACATGAAATGAGAAGAAAGTACAATGGTTAATTATTTAGTTTATATAAATTTCTAGCATGAGGGAAGGTATCCCACACATCCTACAAGAGGAACTTACCAAAAGTGCTGTTGTTCTACTTCTACATCCACATAGTCCGCAGCCTTTGCGTTGCCTCTGTGAACATATTTTGTAACACTGCTTCCACATCCAACCACGTTCATTTTGCAAATAAATTTGACCTAAAATTGCTTCCTTTGTTACTGTCAGATTCACCTCATTCAGGTAATAATATTTAACCACAATTAAACTGTTAGGACTATCAGCAATAGAATGCAGATGCCTTAGATGGGATTTGAGGTGTTTATCCCATCCTGTGCAAGTGGGGGCATCTCTACATGATCAGTTACTGCACAGCAAGGTTGGGCTGCTGTGTCTCAGCTGCTCAGCATGGAGATCTCTCTGTGACAGTTTCAGAGAGGATAGAATGGTGCTTGATACAGAATGAATAAAGTTCCTTTTCTTGCTATTATGGGCAGTTCTCTAAGGATTTAGTCAGCAAAAGTCCTAAAGCTGCTAAAAGAGAGCAAATAAGATCAGTAGTTGCTGTACCTGCTCAGCTGTGGGCATCTTCCCATATAGAAAACCTCTGGGTTACCTTACCCTATTAACTTTTTAGTCCTTCAGATCTTCTGACCTGAGAGGATGCTTCCCAGGTGCCCTATTAAAAGAACTTCACAAGATTTCTGCTGCTCTGGTTTCACCAGGTGTTTCATTTCACTTGGAGGAGGGCAATCTCACCTAGGGTTAATTCTCTCTGTTACCTCACAGAGCCTTAACCTGAAAACCACTGACAGAGTGCCAACAGCTGTGGTAGCTTGACCATCAGTCTTTTTCAGCATATTTACAGGATGAACATTTTGTATGGTAATATATAACAACTGTGTTGCAATCTGCATTAACCTAATCAATATGGCTGTAATTCATATTCAAGTTCATTTTGTAATTACAGTTGGCAACATGCAGTTTTATGCTCACATACTGTAAAACAATTAGAAAACATAAAAATAATACTTTTGACGTTTTTACTCATAGCTAAAGACTCCTAAATGTCTATGTTTCATTGGATTCCGTTACAAGCTTAAATATTTCAGGGTTCCCAGCAGGACACCTGAATCCAAAAAATTGCTGTAATTTAATTATGCCTATTAATGAAATTCTCTAGACTTCTCTCAGCCTGGAGCTTTATGGTGAACTTCTGAATGTCAAAACTCACACAGCTGAATTTGATTCAGAATCTGGCCTTGATGAAACTCATTTCAGTAAATTAGGCTGAGATAAGCTATGCAAATTTTAGATCATTAAAGGGAGGACGAGTCTTGTGAAAGAAAGTAATTGTTACACCATTAAATGGTAGCATAAAGAATTCCTAGCACGAATTATGTAAATTTACTTTTAGCACGAATTATGTAAATTTACTTTTTAAATAAACAGTTATAGAAAAAGACCAGTGTCCAACTGAACTTAGTATTTGGTGGCATCCTAGCTATTTGAGGCTCAATAAGTACCAGTACAATCTTAGTATAGCAAAATAAATGGTTAAACAATTACAGTTTGTCTTTTATGTTTGTGAAATGAGATATTTTCTCTCTTCCAAAACCAAGAAAGAATAAAAGCTAACAATAATGCATACACACATACACCTCCTACTTCAAAACAGAGATATATGCCAGTATTACTGTCATATCTGTACAGGGTATTCAATTTTCTGCTACTTTGAGATACAAGATAGGAAGAAGCTCCCTAACAAATGCTGGTACATCTTTTACAAAAAGAAGATAGGAGAGTTCCTCTCTTTCATTGTAATCTATCACATATTTCCAGAAACTTACACTGCTTATGTTATTTTGAAGCTTTATATCACAGGTGGCAGCAAAGTCCACCTTCCTCGTATGTTTATACTCTTATGTGTACGCAATTCATAAAATATTTACATGTGTTTCCTCTCTTTTTGTCTTGGAAAGCAAAATAAAAATATACCATAATCTCCTTTCTTCTCAAGGGCATCTGCATGCATGAACACCTATGCGAGGTGGGGTAATTAATTTACCTTATATCACTTTGTTGGTAAGTTAGCAGATCCTCTTATTATATCTTGATTATGTCTGCAATTATCTGATACCAAATGTTACTTCCATCACCTTCCCACTGCTTCTCTTCTTCTCTTTCTGTCTCCTCTCTCTCCCCTCTTTGCTTTTTAACAGCTTCTAACCATTTCCTGTTGCATAGTGGCTGAGAAAGCTCTCTCAAGTCCCAGGTCCAAATCAATAAGTCATAGTGATTCATAAAAATAAGACTGCCATCATTATTGTTCAATTATTGCTGGGTCTGTGGAAAGATTCTTGAAGAGCTGGAGGTTTCTTCACTAATATTTATAATCTGCATTGAACAGTGCTAATGAATGAGTGGGTGTACATTAGGCTGAAATGCAGTAGTATTTGATTTATACTAAGTCCGGGTCTGATTGTTAATGTTAAATCCATTAAAGTGTCTCTTAGATCTGCTTTAATGTACTTCCCTGCATACAATAGAGCTTAAACATTCCCATTTACTTAGCTTTTCATTATTGGTTGAATATTTGTCTTTATTACATCATCCTATGATAAATTGGACTTGGGATATTTTGAAAAATAGCACTTTATTAAAGCCTTACTTGTCAGAAGCCAATATCTTAAAAATTATCAACATGTTTGGTAAAAAATAACCAGCTGATGCTAAAAATGTAAGAAGAAATTCAAAATATTCAACCCTAGTTCATAAAGCCAAGATGCTCAGGGAAGAAACCCACATTTTATCTTGGGGAAAAGAAATTCACAAATAGTTTTCATTTGGAAGAATGAAAGATACTATGTTTACCTAAGCTGTCACCTTCTGAGTGTCTCCAAGGGGGGAATTCTTTTCTCTAGCTCAAAATTGCTTTCTCCTGAAAAAAGCCATTAGACAAAATTGTAAATAGGTAGAACAGAGTAGGGAGAACATGCAGTAAATCATCGACTTCCAGCTCAGGTCAGGTATTTCACAGCAATTCTGCAAAGGCCATTGAGTATTAAATATACAGGCTGACTACAGCATTTCTTCTCATCTACAAGAGCTGTCCATTCACAGTACATACAAACCCAGCCCAGGCCTGCCAAGTCAGCCTGAGGTGTATTTCTGATGCTGCCTCCATGCAATACTTCTTTTTTTCTTACCTGAGTGTTGTTGACTAGAATCAGAGAGAGTTACTCTGTCACTATTTAGCTACTATTTTCAACCCCTCTTACTGAAGGAGTAAGCCAAAATCAGAGCCTTGTAGGCTTGATTTTATCTTAAGAGCAGTGATTGGTAATTTGATAGAATGCAGGTCATTTACAAGTAAAAAGTCCTTCTTTTCTGGTGCAGGAGACATTAAACAACTAGCTGCTTCTGTCACATTCCCATGGTTCTTCTAGCCAAATATTTAACTCTCAAAATTTCTCTCAAGCCAGAAGCCCCATCCTTGTTCACTCTTCTGAAGCATCCTTGGGCTGTGATATTCTAACCTTCTCCTCTCACGTCTGTATTTTCTTGCCTAAACTGATATTCAACAGAGCTTCTCCATCCAAATACCAAATAGTTTTGTACAGGCTTTTGTTTGTGTAGGAATACGTTATTAGCTGCCTGCCACACACATTAAATGAAAATCAACAGCTAAATTTAGCAGTCTCAGTACTGCCACTGCTGTGCAGCATGTTAGAGTCAGATTCAGAGTTGTGGCTTTCCAGCAATGCAAAATCACCAGAAGCACACCTTTATCAGCTCCCTGAGGATTTCTTCTCACTAAGGGCATACAAAACCCAGTTGATATATAGAACAATATGGCTATAAGGTGTCAATCTCTGAAAATAGGGTTTGGCCTGGAAGTCCCATGCACTTGATCAACCCTGGCCAAATGTCAAAGGACAGTTCCTGAGCCTCAGAAAGGACAAGTCTCACAGCTGTCCACAAAGGATGATGCAAGCCCCAGTGCTTCCTAGCCTGCTTGGCTCTCTTGAGTTTTTTCGTTGTCCCTCACTCAGAGCTCTGTCCGGAAATACAGTATAGATCCAAGTGTATAAATTGCTGTAAAATATTCCAACGTATTTGGAAAAGATTTTTAAAAGTTCCAACAACAAACATCCCCTTTTATTACATCAGTTAGATAGTAATCTAAGTAATCACTGAGATTATTATTTTTCCCACTAGGTTTTCAAACATTTCCTTGTTTTGTATTCTTACATTCTGGTCTCTTTGGAGTCTAAGAACTGAACTCAATTTTTCACAAATAGTCCTGCCAGCACAGGCAGCCTGGGTCTCTTTGCCTGTGTCACTCTAGACTCAAGCAACGTGGAAATATCTGTGTTTGGACTGGTAAAAACCTTTGGATAGATCTGTGCCCAGTTCTTCCTAAGGTTAACAGAGAATTTCCTTTAAATCAGCACCTTAAAGTTGATTGGGATATAAAGGTCTGTGAAGTTATTTTGTCTTTCTTGCTATACAGAGATTTTTCATCTTTTTAGTATGTTTCTTTCCCTAGGCCTGACAAAATGTGGCCTTCTTCAGAGGGGGTATCTGCTATCCCAAGCTGGAACAGGCTTTGTTGGCTCCCAGAACTTGCAGGCAAAAAGAATTTGCCAGTGATACAGGCTCACTACTACAGCAGAAGAGGCTACTTGCAGATGGATGTTGGTTCTTGATAGTACCGTGGATCCTGCTGCAATTTGTCTCCCAGATAAGACTCCAAATTGTGCAAAATGTTGCAGTCTCTGCTTAGTGGCAGTTTAGCAACTAGACAGCATTGATAAGAAGTGAATGTAGATCACTGAAGATCATTTCTGGTCACACAAAGGATATGTGTTAGATTGTGAAAATGGCAGAAAATCCCATTAAGACATCACACTCTCTTAAATAATAACCCTGAGACCTGCTGGTATATTTTTCTTTTGATTCACTTCTTTGGTAGATGTTACAGAAATATTTATCACATAAACTAAATAATATAGGTGGTTAGGAGAACATGCACAAAAATCTGCAAACACGTGGTATTTTCTTTGTGGTTGTTTTCAATTTTGTCTTGACATTTCCTGATTTTGAGACAAAATATCAAGAATAAAACAAAAAAAAAACAACAACAACAAAAAAAATCCACCTTAATCTCTTACTGTGATCCAGGACAGGTAATAAGTGATTTTTTTTTTGTTACAAGGAATGATATTTTGTGAACTCATTCCAGTTAGTAGGGTGGAGAGAAGGGGTATATAATGTCCATGTTACACAAAACCCACAGTAGATGTTGTCATCCTTAAAGACAGTCTTAGCAGAGGAACCAAAAGAGAATGGACTTTTGGGAACACAACCGCTTTCTCCCTGCTGGGTCTGATGGCTGACTTCCTGCATCTTGCTTTTCAGTAGTTAGCACAGAAATTTCACACCAAAGGTGCCAGGGAATTTTAATGTTTCTGAGGCATATTTGTGCCCTGCTGACCCTGCCCCAAAAGCCAGATCAACCTTAGAGTAATTAAGCAGCCATTAAGTTGCAGAACTACCCCAGCCTGCCCACACTTCCTAGATTATCTGTCAGTGGGTGTACTCCTAGGAAATCCTCCCCTAACCAGAGCCCAAAATTTTGAGTTTCCACCATCCCATCCTAATTCCCAATCCTAAGATTGTTACTTTGCCCATTAGAAAAATAGAGGTGTCTGTATATATCCTCGTTCAGACAAACCGGTAGCCAGTGCCTTGTACAAGAAAAATCAGGTATGTCTTGTTACAAGATTGGTGGTAAAACTTCCTAAACAAATTATAGCTTTATGAAATTAATTTCTTCTTATTACTAACAATAATTCAGATCTGTTTGCAGTAATGTGAATGGAGAAAAGCCAAAGCACAGATGACAAGACATTAAATCTGAGCCAAAGGAAGATATAAAACCTGAGCTGTTCTCTCACCCTCGTAGAAGATCCCTCTAAGGGAATGCCAAGGTTCATTAATAAGGCAGTGGAGGAAACTTGCTATGACAAGTTACTTTGCCCACAATTAACTTGCACAGGGAACAGTGTTTGGCTTTGGCTGCGCTAATTTGCAGTTATCAATCTGTTGCTCCCACCTAGTGTTCTTCTATAAGGTCCTTCAGTGTCACGAGCATAAACACACCAGTGCTTCTGCACCTGGGAGATGTTTAAAAAAGAGAAGCAGCTTTCTGTTAGGTATGCATTCTCTAGCTGAACACATATTTGCCCTCTTATGGCTCAATCCAGTTTCCAATGAAGATAACAGTCTTTCCATTTATCTCAGTGGTAGGCGGACTAGAATTTTTATTATCTTTCTATGGCAAAGAAAACTCTTGGGGTTAGTGAGTAACAGGGGTACCTCCTACTTCTGTATGCCATAGAACTCCTGCTAGAGCAAATCACCACTATTTGTGTTCCCCCATGGTAAAACTCTGCATAGCAAAGTAGGTTTCTTTGCCTGGTGCCACTGTGCACCTTAAGGGTCTGGACACAACGCAGAGGTAAGGACATTAGTAAAACAGTATTACAGATAAGAGAAAATAGGCCAGCAAATAATCCCATTAAGAGAGGTATGATACATTCTGGAGGCCAGAGTTTGGTGATAAATATGCTTATTTTAGTTGAATAACTATTTATAATTCATTATTTTCATAACAAGAGGGAATGGTTAATTTGCACAAAAGTTTCACTTCTCGGTATGGGCAGGAAAAAATTGGTGATTCTTTCATTAAAGAGCAAAATCAAACTCAGAGGACAAACCAGACTTAGAGAAATAAATGGGTTGTGACAGTACGTAATATTTATCATGTTTAAAAAGAAGCACGTCTTCTGGAAAAAAAGCAGTAATATCCTTTTCTTAGTCATATATTTCTATTCTGCAGCGTGCTTTAAAGACAAAAAAGGAGCCCTCAGACATAATCCTTTCTCACCAGATACCACATTGTGATAAAAGTGTAGAAATGAAGTCCTGATGGAGCGAACAGCTGGCAAAGAATAACTGTTTAATGGGGAATGCTGTTCTGCAGAGACTTCTCAGGAAAGAAAAGCAGGACTTCACCCAACATTTCCTATTATGCACTTGCCAGTAAATCAGTGAGTTCCTGAATGACTGTCTGTCTTTTGCTGAATTCAATCCCACAGGTCCAACGGCTTTCAAGGAAAACTCCATCCTCAACATGCAAAGGGGCAAACTTCCTCCAGGAGGCTGTGAATAGTCCTATGAAGTCAATGGGACCAATAAAAGTATGCAAAGATATACATCATTAAGTCTCTCACACTAGTGCCTTACATATAGTGTTATGTACTTTTCACTGCATGCCTTGAGTTTTATGGGCATTAGCCATGTAACTTTATTAGAAAAACAGGTAGTTTATCACCAAAGGTCATTTCTGGTTATATACGCAGTCATTTTGCTTGCAGCAGTGTTTTATCAGTATTGTACAACTGTCCTTATTTGCTGCTTTAATAATTTAGTATGTTGTCCATTAGATTGGGAAAATATTCATTAAAATTTTCTAAAAATATTACATCCAAGTGTGCAAAATAGATCTGAATTTACACTGCCTGTGTGTTTGTTTCTTGCATATCATCTAACAAATAGACCTAGCTATATTCTCCATTATATTTTATCTTGGTGTAACTCAGCTAATTTAATCAGTTAATGTAATATCTGTTAATATGTGTATAATGTTAAACATTAATTTTTCCTCAGAGGTACAGAATGAGTTCGGACAAAAGACCAAACTCACTGAAACAGTAAGCTCCTAGAGACATATAGGGCCATACCCGCAAAAACATACAGATTTCTAGTTCCTGCTAGGTCTCTAAATCCCAGGGGTTTCAGTTAAAGCTGGCCTTTGAAACATTTTTATGGTTTGGGACCACATTGGCTGCAAGTACATACAAACTTTCACTACTGTCAGTTAGGCTGTCTTAGCCCACTGCCTGTAAATCCTGTCCCAATAACTGCTTTTAAACATGTATTTTAATAAATATTTGTACACACACATACTTGCATACACACAAAGATACATGTGTGTGTGCGTACAGATATATACATGCACAGAAGTGTCTAAATATGGATTGATGTGCCCACCATATACCATTACTTTTCATAAACTTGGCCTATGATATGCAGTATGCATGTGAGACACAGGACTGACATGAACAGATGAAAGTAAGGTTTAAATTTTAAAAAGTTTCATCCGTGATTAATATTGCATCCAAAATTATAAAAGTTTGAATGGTTCATCTATCTAGTGAAGTTATTGGCAGGACTATTCACAGAGCAGCATATTTTAAGAAAATAATGCGAACTTGCAGTGAGCTGACTCCAAACTTGCAGAGAAAGCCCTGCGCCTGGAACTGTACCGTCCTCCCAGCCATGTCACCATTTTTCACAGTATGCCATGAGATATTGTAAGTGCTTTGAATAAACGCTGCATTAACCAACAAAAGGAAAACAGATGTCATTAACTTGCGGTTGACCATGAATTTGAAGCAAAATGTTGAAACCATAAGGTGCTTCTGTATGTCTGTAGTATATGACAGAAGAAGTTTGACCGGCAACCCCTACAACTGTCAGGCCCCCAAAGCAACGAAGTAGAAAATAAAAGTGCTCCCAAACACGTTTAAAATGATTCATCTCACTGTTTCACTTTGAAACGAGGAACAAAAATGGAAGCATTCCTATTCCCTATTGAAAGTAATCACAGTTTTATATCCCTCAGTATTTACATAGAGCGAGCTGTTTATTTAGAATCCTTGGTGATAAGGACACGGCAAGCTCATAACTTATTATATATTCTCTTTTCATTTTGTCTTTTTTGGGCCGAGAATTATGTATATTTTATGATAACCCAAAATGACTTATACATAAAAAATACAGACTTTAAAGATAAAAAGGATTAGTAGCAGGTAATGCATTTTCCATGAGTGGCTATAGGGCTCTCAGTTCCAGAATGTACAGGCTGCATACAAATGAATTGATAAAAGTCTGAGGCTGCGGATGGGTAGAAAGGCTCATGCTTTGCTGGAGATGATTCTTAAAGTTACAATAAATCAGACAGACAGTGTCGGCCTTTGAGGATAAACCTGTGATGGCTTGTTGTGCCTCTTTGAATCGCCTCAGAGGCCCAGGGACTAAAAAGTGCCTAGATGTCACATTAAATCTACCGGGAGGATGGAGCACTTCAAAGAGGAACGCAATCAGATCTGATGGAAAATACATTTTCTGAAAGCTACTGACAAAAAAGTAATCTTTGATGTGGATGTTGAATAACAATTGATATTGTCTTTCCTGACATTTTTCATTATTGCTGTCTTATACAGCCTACTTCATGTATTAAAGCAATATTAACTGTTTGACAGGGACAAATCCTCAAACTATCACATAAGCAATTGTTTCTGAATTGTCTTAGCCCACTGCCTGTAAAACCTGTCCCAATAACTGCTTTTAAATATGATGGTATACTCTTCCTTGACTAGCTAGACAGTGTCTGAGCCTTGGCATAATACAATAGAGTCTAGGGGATATTAAAAATGGTTAGGTGGTTATGAGGTGTCATTTGATTATAAGCAAGGTACAGCAGTGTTTTCTGAAGGTGACTTTTAATGAGAGAGGTCTATAAAAAGTTAGTCCTTATTATTCCCAATCTACAATACACATTTACAGCAAGTATATCTACCCCAGAAATTTCAAATCTCCTGCAATTCTTGCAGCTTAAAAGAAGAAAAAAGTAATGTACAGGAGATCTTTGTTAGTTATGCAAAGAAATAAAGTAATATGTAGCTGTGCAAAATGCTATAAAATATACTGTAGATAAATCCCCCAATTGTTACTGGAGAGAAATTCAAGCAGATCTGGAAGCTACATGTCATTTCAAAGGACTGGATCCCTCCTGAGGTTTAATGTCTTAACCCTCTGCTATAACAATGTGCTGCTTTACCAATGTGCTGTTTTACCAAAGATCTTTATAAATCCAGAACCCCTGATTCCTAGATGACCTCGAGCTACTGAGCGGGTAGGTGGAAAGGCAGCTGTAGCTCTAATCAGGCTGGTATACAGGGGTTAACTGCATTAGCACCAGGGAAAGGCACATGTACAGAAACCCCAAGCCTGAGAGTAAATTTCAACAGTGAGATAATCTGCTGCTCTCAGGGTCTCACAAGTTACTGGCATTTCTGTTGCACTATAAAACAGTGAAGCTGTGGCTGTCCCTGCTTACTTCCAATTTCCTTGACAGCCTTCAGTTTTTCACACTCCTGGAAGATGGTTTAACCACCTTTTTCTCCCTTATCATGACTATCACTACCAGAGCCACCACCAGGAGCCTTCTGCAATCACTCACTTGTTTCAGACAATTGCTCCTTTTTATGGAAGTGTCCCTTGATAAGGCTTTCTGTGGAGTCCCTCCCCAGGGAAAATGTTTAATGGCGTACAGCTAACCTGTTGTATAGCATGAACTGAGAATAGTTCACTTAAGAGGCGCCATAGAGTAATTGAGAGAGTATCTCTAGCAGGAAAGAGGAAGCAGCATCGCTGTCCAACTGCACAGTGTGCAGCTGTAATGCATTAGATATTTTCATTAACAAGCAGAAGAGTTTGAAAGAGAGCATTTGGCTACACCTCTCTCTGCTACACAGAAACACACCTCTGTTGCCCTCCAACAGGGAGCAAAATCTGTCATTTGCCACTCTTCTGCATTGCCTTTTGCCCTGCCTGTGTGTGCTCTGGAAGACAGTCATCCCCAGGAGGATGAGGGCAAGTCACACTGCCACTAGCATTTCTGCCAGACCCAGGCCACTCGTGGCTAGTGCAGAGTTGTCAGATTCCCTATGGGACCAGGTGTTCAGACATACTTTGTTTCTGCCCAGAAGGCAGATGCTGTCTCCTCATGAAGCAGAGACAATGAAACTTTCTTCTCTTGGATGATTTGCAATTGATAAATTACTCCACCCCCACCCACCAAAAAAAGAAAGAAAAAAAGAAAAAGGAAAAGGAAAAGGAAAAGGAAAAGGAAAAGGAAAAGGAAAAGGAAAAGGAAAAGGAAAAGGAAAAGGAAAAGGAAAAGGAAAAGGAAAAGGAAAAGGAAAAGGAAAAGGAAAAGGAAAAGGAAAAGGAAAAGGAAAAGGAAGGAAAGGAAAAGAAAAGAAAAGAAAAGAAAAGAAAAGAAAAGAAAAGAAAAGAAAAGAAAAGAAAAGAAAAGAAAAGAAAAGAAAAGAGAAAAGAAAAGAAAAGAAAAGAAAAGAAAAGAAAAGAAAAGAAAAGAAAAGAAAAGAAAAGAAAAGAAAAGAAAAGAAAAGAAAAGAAAAGAAAAGAAAAGAAAAGAAAAGAAAAGAAAAGAAAAGAAAGAAAAAAAGACACCAGCAACTTTCTCAGCAGCTTCAAAGGTTATTCTTTCTTATCTCCCAACCCTGACTGTTGCTTTATTATTTCAGAGTTGGCTGAGGCCAAATACATCCTGCATGTACTTCAGTCTAAAGTTCATACTGGCCCCTTTAGGACTCTAGCTCCTTGACACTTCAACCGCGGTTCCACCAGGAGGGATTTATTTTCTTTCATGCTCTCCATCGCTCTGTCCCTGGTGGGAACTCATCCACTCCCAGGTTTCCTAACACCTTCCTTCTGAGTTATGGAAATGAGGCTGCTTGGCCAGCTGAAACTTCTTTGAAGTCTGGGAATATTTCAGATGTCAAGTCATGAGATTTCCTCTCTCTTTATTCTAGACTGCTGCCTGTGCTTGTAAAAATCTATGAACTACTAAGCATTAAAACCCCATACACAGTGAACTGCTGGCACTGATTTTGCAATCCTACAGTAAATGGAGGAAGGGAAAACCACAGAAATTACCATAATGCATCCTCTGTGGAAATATTAGAAGGATTATTGTTGTTGGGGGATGGGGAAATAAAGATCCATTAGTTGGCAAAAGATGTGTAAAAAGCTTTTAGTTCTGTTTTTATGCCACTGAGGTCAAACTAACAATCTTCTCTCTGCACTGGTCATGGTTTGACAATAGAGGAAGCCTGGCTAGCACCGCATCAGAAACGTTGCAGCCACATGATGCCAAGTAGCCAACCAATATGAACTCACGCCAGCACTTCACGTTTGTCCAAGGTTTTCTGATGGGTTAATACTGTGCATGCAGGCTTTATGACAGATCCGCCATTGCCTGTCTTTGTACAGCCAGCAAACATTTCATCCCGTGCACTCTGACTTGGACTGAAGTGCTAGCCCATGCCCTCACATGATTTGTGCTGCTGCTTGGTCTGGCAGTGCACGGTTCTGATATTAAACACAGGGCAGCTACCGCTTCCCTGGCTGGCTTGGGGCATAATTATATAAAGCACAGAGATAGAGTGTGCGACTGCTAAGTTCAACAAATCAAAGTAAGAAGTGATCAGCAGGTCAGTGCGTAAAAGAAATGCAGTCTTGCATTAATGAGAACAAAGCAGTTGTGAGACAGCTGATTTTCAAGGGGAGCAGCCAGAGTGATTGCCAGGGGCTCCAGGCTCATGGTGACCCTTTCAAAGCTGAAGTTTGGCAGAAGTGAAGGGTAGTCACTTGGTATGCAGGGGGAAGAAGGAAGAGGGAAAGGGGCAAAGCCATGACTCCTTCCCATGGTTCTCACAAGCACAGGCTTGCTGCAGAAGCAACCAAGTTGCTCCTACTGGATAGCCGAGGTCCAATACAGCATTAGTACAGCAACTACTACGATTTAGCCCAGCTGCCTCAGGAAACCACAGCCCTCTACTACAGCTGACCATTTTTGTATGCACAAAGCAAAGAGGGCCATGACACCTTACAGACTTTGAATGGCTGCTGCCAGAGAGAAGGAGCCCAAACTTAGCGCTTTATTTTGCTCATGACCCTTCACAGTCCCTGCGCACACTTCTGCACGTTGAGCTGGGCTTGCAGATTCATGGCCTTCCTGAGCAGAGCTGTAAAAGGATGCAAATTGCTCCATAATTACTCAGATGCCTTACAGAGGCCTATGCTACTCAATGTCCAATTTATAACCAATCAGCCCTGTACAACAAGAGCTCCATGTACAATAACAGCTGATTCTGGCTGGCTCTCTGCTCTTAGAAGTTACATCCCCGCAGGATGTAACAAGACAGTTTTATAAAGCTGTACAGGTAAAAAGAATCATCAGGGTCACCATTTTTGAAAGCACCTAGAGCTGGAATGAAAGGCTAAGCAGATGGTGTGTGGCACAGAGTCAAGCCTTTCCTAACTATGGTCCTTTTTTCCCAGCTCCTCTGACAAAAGCCTGTGTGAGAGTTGTCTACATAAACTCAGCTGTGATTTTTCAATATTTTCCTTTAAGACCATTAAACTGGTATCTATTAGTGCTGTGAAGTTTCAGGGACCATCTTATGAGCATATAATTCTACCTTTGAACAGGTAAGTGCTTATAAATGTGTAGAACTGGAATGGCAGCAAGTACTTCAAGTCCTAGCATTCGAAATTCTGCATTTTGCATTTGTTTTTGAAATATATTGATTTACAGAGTAGAGCTACTACAGGAACACAGAGTATCACCTTCACACTGGTTAGACCAGGACATTGCGGATCAGTATTCTTGAGCTCTGTTTCCTTTTTCATCACTAGCTTACTCTTTGACATCTTTGTGGCTTTGTTTTTGTGGGTTTTATTCATACTGTCAATACAAGCACTTGTGCAATTAGCAGTTAATTCATTACAGGATAATAAATCCACTACATGAATGTGGTGGGTTGACTCCGGCCAGCAGCCAAGCACCCCACAGCCGCTCCCTCACTCCCCTCTCCTGCAGGGTGGGGACAAAACACAAAGAAGGCAAGAAGGCTCGTGAATGAAGACACAGACAGTTTAACAGGTGAAGCAAAAGCTGCACTTGCAGGCAAAGCAAAGCAAGGAATTCACTCACCGCTTCTCACGGGCAGACAGGTGTCCAGCTGCGCCCTGGAAAGCAGGGCCTCAGCACGCCTAACACTGACCTGGGTAGACAAACAGCAGAACCCTGAATGTCCCCTCCACCCCTTCCTCCTCCTGTCCTTGAGTTTTTGTTGCTGAGCACAGTGTCACATGGCACGGGATAGCCCTTTGGTCAGTTGGGGTCAGCTGTCCCGGCTGTGTGCCCTCCCGTCTCCTTGCCCACCCTCAGCCTACTCACTTGGGGGGGTGGAGGGGTGTGAAGAAACAGGGAAAGCCCTGGCGCTGTGCAAGCACTGCTCACCAAGAGCCACGACATTGGTGTGTTATCAGGACTGTGTTCAGCACCAGTCCAAAACACGGCACTTTACGGGCTGCTCTGAAGAGAATGAACTCCATCCCAGCCAGAGCCAGTACAATGAAATGGAAATGAAAATGAAACCTGGGGTTTACATTCCTCAGGCTGAATGGTGCAGTCATGTTCTAGGAGAGATGCACCAGCCCTCAGGCAAACGTGGAGAACCTTGGTAGTATTATTCTTCTCACTGGCATCCAGCAGTGGCATGTTCTTTTATACTCTCCCCAGAGACTAAGGCAAGCATTTCTCCATTGCTGACACGTTTCAAAGGTTGTTCTCTCTGGCAGGTTTTCTTGATTACATTGTGTTCCCCATATGCCCTTTCTTCTAATTGATATCTCATCAGGGAATATTCCTCCTGCCTGAGAAGGTCTCCGTGAAACTGCAGTTTGAGGCCTTCAGTGCCAATCTGAGTGAGCTACAGAAGATGCTACCTAGCTGTACAAAAAGATGTTTCGTTTCTCCTCCTGGGGCAGATAGACTGCGACTTGTGCCCCAACAACATCCTGACCATCTGTCAGCTGGGGGAATGTAAGACCCAGCTTTAATTTTTTATTTCAAATTCATGTAAATGGATCTTCTGCCCTGTAATTAATTTGCTGCTAATTACACAATTACTCTCATTTATAGTATCATTTAAAAATGAATTGATGTTAGCCCAGTCTAATTTGCAAAATAAATTAAGCAAATTGTTACTTGATTTTAAATCAAGTAAATCAACCCCTCTATTCAGTTTGCCTGTGTGGTGCCACAGCCAACTGTGACGCTGCTGGATGTTGCCGGTGTTCCATGTGGCCAGTGCAATTGTCGGGAGCCTCACTCTAATGCAGCAAGGGGAAGATTAGGGGCTGTCCCTGCCTCTGGTTGTGTGGCATTTTGCTTTTCCTGAACTCCTGTTTAAGCTGCCCACTTTGATCTTGCTCATTATGAAGATTTATACCATCATCTAGTGGAACTCCCCTTAAACTACAACCCATTAACTCTCCTAGTCTGCACTTTACATGCAGCCTGAGATGGAGAGAGTAGGCAATGAGGTTCTTGCATTCAGGTTTCTAAATATAGGAGGATTTTTGACATCTCCCAGAGTATTAAAATTTGCCATAACCACTGTAATTAAAATCTTGCTCAATATTTGCCTAATATCACATTAAATCCATGTACTGCTGCTGCTTGTCTCCCCCATCCCGCCCATCCCTCAGTGTTATTTTTCAGGATCTAGAGACATGACTACAGCAGCAGCCACAGCTAAGTTGTATTATACAGAGAGGAAAAAAATCTTACTTAGAAAAGCACATTATAAACCAAGAGAATAAACATGCATCTTATGATCTCCATATAAGATGATAAACCATGCCTGAATAAAAAAGGTATTTCATCCTAATTTCTCATCACAGTGGAATAGACAGCATTTCCTCTTGTCTTGTTACAATCACTCTTGTCTAGTAATACACGTATGCTTCTATCAGGCATAGAAATGAGTTAGTGTTCTCACAGTTAATTCTCTCCACTCTGCCAAACATCATCAAAGATCTTTCCTTCCTTAATCCAGGAGTCCCTCCAAATATCTTCCAAATGAATTTATTCTTCTTAACCCAGAAAAAGCTAGGGAATCACCTGCAGTCCCACACTACATCAGGGCGTCCAGAGGAGCTTCACAAAACTCTCTGAATCAGCAGAAGAAGCACACAGTACTTCCATGCCGTGGAGCTGATTAAGAGATTAAATCAGAGGCAGCATGGCTTTACATGAGCACATCAGCCAGGAGGATTATTTCCTATTCAAGGCTCACTCCTTACACACTGGGTCCTGGCTCTGTATCTGCCCCTACAGCCGTTGATTGAATGCAATGGATACCTTTCACCAAACCCATGCAAGCTGGGGAAAAAGCCACATGTCCCTCCAGTGTGCTCATTAAGCGCACGCAATGAGGTGCACACAGCCTGCTTCCCACAGTGCTACTCACTTCCAATTTAGATGTGGCTGTTGGACCACCAAGGAGTAATGGCAATGACTATCCCAATGGCAGTGGCCCGTGAGGTCGGTATACCCTCTTGTATCCAGGACCTGTACTGGGTGTCCTCTTCCTGCTTCCATTTTGTGATGGTATCCAGTGAGCAGCTTACATCAGTGCTAACACCACTACCCCAGAGCCAGAAAGGCACCTTCTATTTCTCTTTCATACTTACGGTTATTTTCCCACAAAATGTTTTTTCTCCCTTCTACCATGGTGGCAGTAACAAGCTCGTGCTGTGGGGAGCCCTTCTGGGAAAAAGTGCTGACCATGCATCTGCATTGTGGATTATTTTGCTTTTACTCTGATTTAACAGTAACATAATTTTCTGTGACCAAATGGCTGCTGCCTCCCTCCCCCCAAGGGCACAATTATACCCCTTCAAGCCCCAGCATACGAATTTCACAACAGTCAAAAGACAATGTAAAGGAGAATAGTAATCCAGTATAACAGCACTTGTTTTATAATAAAGTGTACTACAGAGCTACAGTGCAGCTGTTTCATCTAATCTGAAGCATGTGCAGTCCATATTAATAGTTAATTTAGTCTGCTTTTAAATCACAGCAACCTGAACAACAACAAAAAGGCATGACCTGTCTTTCCTGGAGGAGCCGAGTCACGTTCCTCTCCGACTTCTCCATGTGACAGAGCAGTGCTACAATTAAAGCACAATAATTTGCTTGTTATTCAAGTCAGGCATTAGTTCTAGTAATGGGGTGCTTGGTGGCGAGATGGATTTCCTTGTTAGGAGCTAAGCACAGGATTAGCTGAATTCTCCATGGAGAAATCTTGATTTGTTCAAGGTCTTTCATGTTTTCTACAGAGAAGGGATTATGTCTACTTAAAGAGGGGGCTTGCTTAAAAAGCTACAAAGTATAAGAAAAGGATTTAGGGCAGTCGGGCCTGTGGTTAAGTAGCTGAGGGGTAGAGGGAGTTTTAGAGCAGAGGATTATTTAAAGCCATAAAGTTCAAAAAATAATTGGTTTAGCACTACTGGGTCAATGCAGGGTAACATGCTGGAAAGGCAGTTAAGCATAAGCTAATATTCATTTTACTTTGGCTAATTATTGCAAGGATTCAGAGTAGAGGGTGAAAGAAGAAATGTTCTAGCTCTTTCCTTTGGGGTCCAACCATAAGGCACATTTCTGTGCTCCTTCGCTTTTCTATATATATATCTGTTGTGACATATATTACCAGCCCAGTGCACGAATCATAGAGCGCTCTTTTTAAAGCTCTGACATTGTTCGCTTAATGAGGCCATGAAGTAGACCATTAAAAGCCTTTCAGAAGAGTTGTAGAAATCACGGCCCTCCTGCAGCCTCCTGTTTCGCAGGCAACTCCACTCTTTCTTCCCCTCCTTCTTTCAAGGCATTGGCAATATTATTAGTCCAGTTTGACTCCAAGCAGACTCTCACAATCATTAGTGCCTGTGACAAACCTAAATGGAGGCGTCCTGCCCTCCAGTCTGTGTAGGGGAATCGTACAGCGCCAAGGCCATGCCGAAAGCCTGCTGACTCAGGAGGCACGAGGACCACCACACCTCCATGCAGAACATCCCTTGGCATGGCAGGAATAGGTGCAGCCTGCATTTCACTTTGTACTTTCACTTTAGTCACACTGTGGGTTAACAGCAGACATCTGAGGACAACAGAAGCAAATCATCCCACCACATCTGAAGAGTCTGGTAGACTGAGCATGGGTTTCTCCAAGACAGATAGGCCAAGCCTAGTGGATTCAGAGGCATATAGGGGAGATGATACTTCCATAGGAGCAATAGCAGGATGAATCGTTACAATCTGAGCACAATACATGCAAATGAAAGAAGTGTCAGATGGCTAGTCTGAAACAGCTGTTTAAAGCTGTTCAAGCTGGACAATGGCTCAGCAACCACAGGGTGGGGAGAAACAAAGTTTTGTTAGTAATTTGCTGAGGATAGCTCAGTTGTTTTGGTGAATGCTAGTAAAGAGAAGTAAGTATTCATTAGGGTGGTGGGAGATACAGTCTCCAGGCAGAAGCACTCTGCGTTCATTGAGCAGGATAGAGCAGGGACAGGATGTGGCAATGCAGAGTTCGTGGTGTTATAAAGCAGTGAAAAGAATCAAAGCACTTGGATTTAGGTGGCACATGAGGAAACTGGAATGGACTTGTCCTTCCCTTGTACAAATCTGGTATATGCACGTTTGGTGTGTTGCATTCAGTCCACAGCCCAAAAGGTATTGACAAATGGGAGTTTACACTAGAGCACAAAAAAAAAAATCAGGGTCCACAGGTGAGTAATGAGGCAAAATTACGGGAGCTAATTCTGCATGATAGCTTGGCTAAGTGACAACTCGGTGCACGGTGGGGAGACATAACAGGATATGTCAGCTCTGGGGCCCCCAGCATAAGAAGGACATGGAGCCATTGGAGGAAGCCCAGAGGAGGGCCACGAAGATGATCAGAGGGGTGGAGCACCTCCCCTATGAAGAAAGGCTGAGAAAGTTCGCGTTGTTCAGCCTGGAGAAGAGAAGGCTCCAGGGAGACCTTACTGCAGCCTTCCAGTACCTGAAGTTGGCCTACAAGAAAGCTGGAGAGGGACTTTTTAGAAGGGCATGTGGTAATAAGACAAGGGGTAATGGCTCTAAACTGAAAGAGGGTGGATGTAGATTAGGTATAAGGAAGAAATTCTTCACTATCAGGGTGGTGAGGCACTGCAACAGGTTGCCCAGAGAAGTTGTGGATGGCCCATCCCTGGAAGTGTTCAAGGCCAGGTTGGATGGGGCTTTGAGCTGCCTGGTCTAGTGGAAGGTGTCTCTGCCCATGGCAGGGGGGTTGGAAGCAGATGATCTTTAGGGTCCCTTTCAACCCAAACCATTCTATGATTCTATGTCAAATATTTGAAAGGTATAAAACCAATGTCAATAACAGGAGTCATTTGGAGCAATGCCTAAAGTATAATGACGTGTGGAAATAGAATCAAGAAGATGTGCAGACTGAGTGTCGGAAAATTTACTGAGGAAGAAAATAGTCTCCCCAAGTGAAACTGCAAATTTGATTATTCTGGAAAGTTAAAACTTGTATAGATGTAAGACTAAGAAATGTACATTAGAGAAACACCACAAGTGGCAGAAAGGAGTAAATCTTTGTGTCTGATATGCACGATATGTGTCAAGGTACATGGGAACCTGGACAAAGTAGGTAAGATACTCTGGCAAAACACATATAGTGCTTATTGCTGCAGATTCAACTAAGCACCTGAAATCCATTAACATCCCTGTATTCATCCTTGCAGGGGCTCTGCAAGGTAAGAGGACGCATTTATTCCCATTCTCTGGGTCTCAAACTGACAACGGAGACTAAGAGCTAAATCCCCAATGAGATCTGGCATTGCCATGCTCATAGTTACAAATCTGACCTAGCTAAAGCCATAAGCAGAGGAGTATGCTTACCAATAAAGTTAACACGTGTTTACCTTTATTCTGCTCTCAATGCAGAAATCAAGTCAGCTGGGGATTTTTCATCCTCTTGTATGACCAGTAGACTGAGTTCTTCACAGATTTGTCCTCTGCATGACTTCATTTCCCAAATCCAGTAAACAGGACATTTGTCTTATGATAATCTAAGTACTATTCCTGACTTTTAGTGCAGGTTACCTGTGTCAGACTTTGGAGAAACCACTGTTCCTCATTTTGTCTTGACCTAGTCCACCTTGCAATTGAAATATGAACATTTGCAAACACCGTACCATGAGGGGAAACTAATTTATTCATTTTTTTGCAAAGTGCTTTGGATGAAAGGCACTATAAAATTCAAAATATTGTTTTTGTCTTGCAAAATTCATGGTACTGAATAGGTGAAAAGTTTCCTTTGAATAAAAGCTGATGATTTATCTACCTTTTAGTGGCTTCCTTTGTTCCCTGAAGCTACATATTTCAACTTTGCTGGGCAGGAATTTATTATAGATACAGGAGAACAGAGCAGTCTTTTTAAAACTCAACTACTCTGCTCAGACCAAAATTCTGGGATGAAGTAAAATTGAATCCACTGTCATTATAGACATTAGTTTTTTCCATTTCAAGATTTTTATGGATTAAAAAAAAAAAAGAAAAAACAACCAACCAACGACAGTTAAAGTCATTAAGACTGAGGTAAGAGTATCTAGCTCCCATTTATTACCTTTTCCCAGATTAGAGTAATTTATGAGTATTTGACAACACTCTTGAAATTCCCACTTTGCTAGCCTAACACAATAATTTGCCATCACTGCCTTTAGCATCACACATGGCATCTCTTCTGCATGAATACCCAGCAGCCATACTAGAGATGCCAGTGAATTGTCACTACTGGCATGACAAGGAAGCATTTGGCTGAGTCATAACTCCCAGTTCTCAAACCAGGCATCCATTTTTCACATCCTGATTCCTCTTCAGAAGTGGAAGCGACTGTGTGAGGGACTGCAATCAAGGAAAAGCATCCATACTGATAATGACTTGTAACTACTCTGACGGATGGGTAGTTTTGTGATAAATTGAAAATTGTGCAGTGGTGTTGTTTATTAGTAATTTTGCTTCTTCATTTTTTAACTTCAAACCAAAATAGGAATGGACAGAACAGCTTGGGATGTATAATAGAGATTTAATCCAGGGGAATGTACAGATTACCCACTCTGCACAATGCAAGTCACAAAGCGCTTCAGAATCCTTTAACAAACTAATGCACTCTGATACAGAATACAAGCGGCCCCTCAAAAGAGAGGGTGGTGGCGTAGGATGCCAAGCAAACAAAACCTGCCTTATTTTCAAGCACAGCCTTTCCTGTACCCAGTGAGGTGTCTGAATGAGGAAATGCCTGTAGCCTCCTCATCAGGTGCCTGGATGTGTTGCTGCCAGCCTATCTCAGGAGCAGTGTGATGCCAGCCCCACAGAAACCTCACAGCCCTGCAGTCCTTCTCACTGGAAAAACAGCTTGAAGGGACAGCCAGAATCATGTGTAGCCATGGTGACTAAATCCAGCTGGTATCTTTCAGAGGGCTCATCCCCTTTCCCCTACACATTTAAGCACACAGCTCGTGTAATACATTGGACACCCCTAGGTATTCCTGTCCTTATGATTTTATCCTTCCTGTTCTAAATTGTCTTGGTCCTCATGTAGCCTTTTGTTACTTAATTAACATTTAGAGTTTCCAGAGGAGTATTTCCATCATCCTCGATCCATGGAGAGGGACAGCAAAGGAACAGGGCCTTAGGAGGGTGTTCAAAGCAGGAAGACTACAATTTAAATCTGAATGACATTCAGCTGAGTTAAATAAATAAAAGCAAACAAAATTCACTCTACTAGAGATTTGTGGTTTCTTACACCTGTGAAGAACAGGTACCATCTAAATAATAAAAAGAAAAGGAACTTCCTTATTTGAAAGAACAAATTGAATTTTACTGTACCATGTACGTAACTTCTGCATTTCATAGCATATCCAGTGAGAGATCCATCTCAAATCTCTGTCCCATAATTTCAAATATTACTGTGTTCAAATTGCCTTCTTTTTTAAGTAGGCTTTTGTGCCAGATATATATTTTTTAACTGGACTTCTATGGCACAGTAGAGACATCCAGTGGTTTGTTAGATTATTAAACTCATGACTGTCACTGAAGATATAGTACAGAGCTATTTCCATTAGATAATGGTAATTTTAATTTGACCTCAGACGCAAATTTAAGATTTGATATTAAGCAGCACTAATTCAGGAACTTGCAGTAATTTGACATCAGATATTTAATTTAATTTGCCATACATCTAGCTACTTTCTTGTGATTTATGTGAAACACAAGCTTCATTTATACTATGGGATATATCTTCAGTTGCCATAAGTCACAGTAACTTTGCTGAAGTCAATGGAGTTTTGTCAAGTTACTGTCAGAGGACACGGCCCTATCTATTTTGGGGAATTGGGAAGGCATGTCTATTAGGAGCTTCAGATTCCTCAGCAAAAATCCTGAGTTTTGGCTTGTATTTATCATGCTATCCATTTAAGCATGCTGGGAGAGAGAATGAGAGTGTCAGTTCACCCATCTTGGGCATCTCATTAAATAGCAACAAATACATTATGGCACTTGAAGGAGGGAATGAAGATTGCTGGGAGCAAGAAGAGATATGGCAGTTGAGAGGAAGAAGGCAGCCCAAGAGAGAGAGACAGAGATTTAGTAGCTGAGTGATGGGGCCGGAGCTCTGGAAACACGGAAATAAGAGAGAAATGAAATTTTGAAGGAAGGGGGCGGGAGGGAAGAGACAAGCTAGCATGACAGTGAACCTTGGATCAGAAAAAGACAACATCAGAGAATCAGAGTCAGTTCTGACGTACAGTCTGTAAAACTCCATTTACGTTCAGTGGGGCTGTACAGAATATAAGTCAGAGTTGCCTGGGTAGAATAAAATCTTTAAAAAGACAAAGAAAACCCTAAAGCTAGCAGGCCATAGAGAATCACAAAGGTATGCAGCCTGTCAAAGAGGTTGCAAGGCTGTGATTTATTAAAGTGCTGCCTTTGCTAAGTGCTTGATCTAAAACACATTTAACCCAGCAGGAGTCTTTCCATGGACTTTGGATCAGGCCCTGAAACAGCAATGTTTGACCAGCTGACAAAGTGAATAAGAGCACATATATTTTCTGTTCATAAAAGCAAGGAGGAGATTTTAAATTGCTTTGTTTCAGACAAGCTGTTTACAAACAAAAAGTAGAGCTGGTGCATGCACAGTGCCTTGTTAGAACGAGGCTGAGGGGAGTTAACACTTACCAGTGTTAATTAGTAGTTGGCATGAATGCCACAGAAAAATATAAATGAAACACTGAATATATTCACTAGCCTCAGTGTTTTTTAACCCTTTTAATAAATACACATGCCTGTACAGGAGAAGTGAATATTGGTTTAAACTAACGGTCTACCTGGCCTAGAGTCCTGTTTCCAGTGGTGACTATAAGCATACAATCAGGGAGGAGTAAGAAAAGGACAAGTATGTCCTTATGTCCCACTCAACCGCGTATTTGCTGGTCACTACATATCTTCACATGAAATAGTTTTTGAATCTGCTGGCCAAATACAAATGGGAATAAGCAGCACAGCATAGGAAAGCATAAAGCAGTATAGTATATTCCCTTGTGCCAGGAGCATTTTCAGTCTGACCCTTTTCTTGCAGTTAGACCTATATGCAGATCACTCAAGACCCTCTTTGCAGATGAAGCAAAATTGCAATGCTTTTTCATCTCATGTGCTTTGGAAAGCTACATACTAGGGGGAAGCTGTAAAGCATCCCCACAATGAAAGAATTTGGCTTCGCTCTTGGCTTTGATTTGGTACTGTGCAATTACTTGCAAGTCCTTCATTTCTGCACCACACTGGATTCCCTAACCCCAGTGCTTTTCATTCAGACTTGTTAGCATAAGCCAAGAATTTTTCCACCTCCTATCAGAAGTATGTTCATAGTCCCAATTTTGATGGCAGGTAAATGGAGGGATACTTTGTTTGGCTGAACAAAAGAGCTCTGCCTGCAGTAATACTTTTTAATGTCTTCAAAGCGAGATCCTAGGCTGAACTTCAATAGCTGACAGAGTGCTCTGTTGACAGAGGTGACAGGGCAACAATTTCGTTTTTTATTGAACTGTGTCTCAAAAATTCAGTAATGGCACAAATGATAAACAAACATTCACAGTGAAAAATAGATCACCAGGTTTCCAGGACAATTAGCACCTAACACATTCTTCTCAGAAGACAACTGAAATATTACAGGTGACATTCAGCACTAGTTTTTCCTTAGTATCTAGTAGTGCTGGTGAGAATTGCTGGATTGACATAGGTCAAGAGTCTATAGCTTTTTTTAATAACTGATCAAACAAGGAAAAAACCAAAACAAAACAAAAATACAGCCTTCCCCAAAGTGTATACTGTCCCCTTGCATCAGCTTGGGAAAGTGAGACCAGCTCTAGGGACAAATATTCAGTCTCCATGCTTATTCACACTTTGCCTGCTCTGTTGATCCCATGATCATGTTGCAAACTGTTCCCTTTTCTGACAGTGTCATTTTTGTGGGGAGCAGAACTGCCTCCTGTCTGCTAGCTCATTTCACATAGACATCAAAGGAAATAGTGTTCAAGTAGATACTGCTGAAGAAATAATTTGCACCTTTATTAAAAGTTATCAGAACCTGCCAGCACAGGAATGCATGTATCTATCTAGCTTTGTACATGGTCAGTAAAAACAAGTATTTAGACTCACGGAGTTTCATCACAGTATGTATTTGTGTAAACATGAAAACTCAGAATTTTTTTCTTTTAAGACCTCTTCTTATAGGCTGTTGACTAGGACAGAGAAATCGGGTTGCTTCACAGCCTGGACCTTTAGTCCACACATGCATTTTCTTGGTTTCCATTTCCATTCTCTTAGATTCCTACATATGCCACTCAAAAGAAACTCTGAAGTCAATAATAAAAATAGGTATCAAAAGTTGAGTTAAATTTGAATGTATTCAATTATTCTGATCTCTTGGGAGCTGCAAATCTATTACTCGTGACACAGATCAGAAGATTTAAGACATAATTATATTCCTGATGGGCTTTAAGCCACAAAACCAAAGATGGAGAAACAGCGACTTGACCAAAGAGACTTACACCTCAGGCTGAGCTGAGCAGCACTTTAGCCCAGTTTTTGCAGCATGCCTTTCATTTAACATTTGTAAGAGATTTCTGCTAGATCTTCTTAGGAAAAATTATTTTGGACACATTTTCTTTATTTTGATGGCTGAGCAAAAAGACAAGCTCTATCACTATTGTTATACTGCTAGGGTTTATAAAGACTTTATTAACATTAGAGCCCATTTAAAAGTAAAATGTCATATTACAGAGTCGAAAATTTGCCGTAATCTGTGCATGTCTCATGAAAACCTCAGAAGGCAAGCATAACACTTTTAAATAGATGACTTTTCATTATATACCAGCTACAGAAGATGGTAACAAAAGAAAAACAACAGTTGAATACATACAAAATACCATTCCCTTCCCGCATTCAGACTGCAGAGCAGACTAGGATACGGCTGAGGCAGCAGGAGATTGCAATTGGCCTCTCTTCTGAACTCATGGGTAGCTTTCAAATAGCCAGGGCTTTGAACCCAATTGTTTTATCTCTTGAAAGACAATCTTTAACCACTTCTGTTCTTTGTGACTGTCAGCCCTATAACATGATATCATTCTCCAGATATTTATTCAGATCCTGTAAATTGTATGTAGCATGGTAAGTGGTATAGAAAAATTGTATTCTTTACACATTGGACCCCAAAAGGCATAAAGCAGGTTAAAGACAACCAGCATATATCTGGCTACCGTTCATCAGCTCAGAAACTGAACGCTCAGTGTCATTAGTGGTGCAGCACCCTTAAAGCAAAGAGAAATTCTTCTTCTTTTGCAAATGAGGACCCTTGAGCAGAAGGGAGTGTAAGTGATTTCCCCAGGTCACAGGGAACCATAACACTCTACCAAAAACTCTCTCTGGGTCTCCTTAGGTTTCAGTTGAGGGCACTGAGGTCGTTCCAGCTATCCTCCTAATAGCCACCTCTCTGGGACACCTGCAGTCTTTCTAGGTTTTGCTTCATATGTGGCTAGTTAAGGAAAAGGCTAAGAGATTTTTCAGTAAGTAAAGTAAACCTGCAACATATTCAGTCCTTTTAAAAAGCCTCCTTTGAGTGGACTGGACAGCTACATTAGAAGAGCTGTGATATGATGAACAGAAAAATGCAGGGCTCAGATGAAGTCTTGATTAACTTGTCATCCTAATCGCCTCTGGAAACAGAGGGAAGAGGACATTTTATTTTTAAATTTTCATCTAGGTGACATCTAGTGCAGCGGAAGAACATTTGCATTGTTTTCCACTAAATGTGTGAGTGGGAGAATATGAATGTGAGACTTTTTGGTGTTTTCTGTGTGACAGAAAAAGACAGAATCAGAAAAGTGGGTTTTGAATCTGTGTGCAGGAGATCAGGCATTTATCACAGGACTTATGTTTTGAAATTGATTTAGAAGAACAAGCGCTGACTAGAACCTTTCCCTAAAACCAAACCTAATTTTGAGATTTGGAAGAATCCCATCTGTTTCAGAAGGATAGTGAAGAAACAATAAGCTTCCCTGTTTCTTTCTGCTCCTGAATTGGTCTATATTAGCAATTACTTTCCATTTTGCCAGCTTTCACAGAATTTTCAGGCCCGTGTTTCAGAATCAAGAATTTCACGTAGTTATAGGGCTTATCTGAATTGGTTCAAAGCTTAAAAACCAGATACTGGTAGGGAAACTTGATAGGTGTGACAGAGAACTGAAGAAATAAGCCTTAAAAGGAAAGTTAAAAAAAAAAATAAATTGTTGCATAGGCGAGAGACCTGGAGCAATTAAAGGTATTTACCAAAAATACTTATCCCTGCCTTTTTTCTACCTAGAAATAACCAAGAGTGTGAGACTGTGTTGGCTACTTAACTTGCTACTTACTGTACTGTAAAGTAGTGTCAGGTAATACAGTTCATTTTGAATTCATGCTGCATGAACATCAAAGCAATAGTACTGACAGAAGAAGCAGTTACAAAATAAACAGTTACCTGTTGCTGGAATGATGATGACTTTATTGCATAGCTAGATTGCTAAACTTGTACCCTTGCTCAGTGATACTGGTTATAAAAAACTGACAGAAATATGCTCATATTGTTAATAAGTTGTACCTGACTTTTCTGCCTCGCTGCACCCATGCATCCTTCTGCCATGGTTTGAGCCCTTTCACAATCCATTTAAGCCCCCTGTGCTTCCATATACATCCACCGCCATTTGAGCCTGGTACTTCTCAAAATCCCTGTCTGCAAGGGAAAAAATCAATTTAAACCAATCATGGATGTAGACGAGCTATCACTTGAAGTAAGCTTTGTGCCCTATTTCCCTGCTCACCAATGTGAAGACATCTGCCCTCCTCTGCCTGTACTTATTCCCACCAGCTAGCCCCAGCTGCCAGAGAAAACCTGTCCACTTTGGGAACAGAAAGGGAAACTGTTCTCCAGCCAACCACTCTCTATCATTGTGTTAATAACCATGTCCCCATCTGTCCTCCATATCCATCTGCTGTCTACTGTCTTACACTGGGTTTGGAAGATCCTTGGTGAATGCATAGCCCTTGGTGACTATACTTTTGTTATGCTTCAAAAAAAGCTGAGTAGATGATGAACATTATTCTTGATCCATGCGTAACAGATAGTTCAGGAGGAGGAGAAGGAGGAGTATCATTTTACAAAGCCACAGGTGCTGGTTGTCTGCATGCCACAGTATGGTCCAGGAGAGGCCACCACCTATCTGCTGCTGTTCTGTCTTGAGGAGTGAGCAGGAAATGGTGGATCTCACCTACCTTCCTCCAGCTGAGGGCTGGGCTAAAGAGCCAAAACTTGCTGGAGGGCTGTAAGTCCAATGGATTTCCGGGGCCCTAAAGTCAGCCAAGAGGTACAGTAAAATGGTAAGAAGAGCTGGTCATAACACGATTGAAGACAAAGACAATCTTTTGAAGGAAAACAGTGTGGAATCCATGGAGGATTTGCCTGTTTTCCCTGAAAAAAAGAGGTTGTGACTGATTATTTTCAGGGATCGGAGAGTATAGAAAAAGCAAGGAAGTATGTTCTAACTATAGAAAATATCCTTCGTACCAAGTATGAGCGTGCTGGAATGTTTAGATCCAGGGGTATTCGTTGTGCCCACTTCAGTAATGATGTATAAGCCTTTAGGTAAACAAAATTTGCAACACCCTAGTACCACAGTTTTAACAACATTTTGCATTGCAGCTCTTTCAGTGTAGCTGTAGGACAGAATGACTTTCGCAAGGCGCTGACTGTGAACCATTGGAAACTCTCAGGATGACACCTTAAATTCCATTATTCCAAATGAATCATTTTTGTGATTCAAAAAATACGCACTAGATAAAGGAAAATACTTTTTCTCTCTATGAGTTTATTCTGACAAAGTGATCCAGTTGTAATGTTCTCTTACTATTTCTGAAATCTGGAAATGTCCCAAAATATGCAAAAGCAACCACATGAAATACAAAAACCACAGGCACACATTTGTCTTGCTCTATCCATAGGAATCTGCCACTGAACAAAGGAAACTGAAAAAAAAAAAAAAAAAAAAAAACACCACTATGTTAGAAGAAAAAATGTTGATGCAGACACACAAACCAATAAAAGCAAAGAAGTTCTGAATCCAGGTCACTGCGGAGTCCTAAACACAGGCCTATTGTGTTTTGATGCAGCAGTAGCCCATATGGTCTTCCATTAGAGGGTCTCAAAGCAGTGGGCAATGTTAGCATACCATATGTGCTGATTGGAACAACTGTGATGATTTATGTTAGCACGCGTAAGGATTTTTTTTCCCTTCCCATTTTGTGTCTTATTCTTGTTCTGTTAGTAGAAGCCTAAGAATGGACAACCTTGTCATTACAGGTTTCCAGCATTAATATTAAATTTGTCTCTGAAAAAAACTGAGCAAAATGATTCTAAGGCCAACAGTGCAGGAATACATGCTTAAAAGTGAGGTCTCTATCCTGGAACTACATGTTTCCACCAAATAAAAGATCCCAGTTTCTACTTTGGCTTCACACTGCTTCTAATCAATTCCCTGCTAGGAAGCAACAAAAAGGCAATGGCCAAAAATGAACCTGATGGAAATCTACCTCTCAGAAACTGAGCTTTGCAATGCACATTTTTTTCTCAATTTCCCTTTTTAAAACAAAGCAACTGAAAAGAAAAGCAAGCAAACATTAAAAATTATATCAGTGAGTAAAAAATCTTGTTTTCTGCAAGCAAGAAACAGTAATGTAGCTAAACAAAAAAAGCCTGCATTGTCTCTCATTTCCTCAGGAGCACAAACCAGAGCTATCCATGACTTTGCTACCATGGATCAGTTCTGTGTATAAAAATCACCACACAACGCCTGACAAACGTGCATTGAGCCCTACATCCTGTTCTGGTGAGTACTGCGTACTTCAGGGAAAGATCATAAAAAGGACAAAACAGCCCAGTAACAGAGGAGCAGATTTCTTTTTCCTTTCCATGCTGTTACAGCTATACTACTCCACCCCACCAAATGTCTTTGTCAAGTGTAAGAACTGCAAGGTGAGGATGCAGGTCATTATTTACAGACTAAACCAGTTGAATAATTAATTCAGCTGACAATTGTTGAGTTTCCATATTTATAAAACGTAAAGAAAAAAATGGCTTAGAAGGAGATTTCAACAGCACCAAGACAGAGGTACTTAATCCCTTATAAAATCTTGGGCAACTGCCAACCAGCCATAGCAATTGCTCTCCTTCAACTCAGTATAATCCTCTGACTCAATTTTCCCTATACTTTTTTCTGAATCTCAGAGGAAAATTAGGTGCTCCAATGTCAGATGGTGTTCTAAGCTGTGATCTAGAACATGAAAAAAAAATTTTGGCAACTCACCAAGTTGTGTGTACATACATTTCTGTGTACAGGTGTACGTGGATCGTATGTACACACACTCTGATATAATGTATATAAGGTACTAGTAGTTTCACAGATTACTCCTTTATCATCAGCACATTTTGCGATTGCCCATACACAACAGAAATTAAATCAGAAATTAAATAAGCTATTCATATCTTTTATAGACTTGGATAGCTAAAGCAACAGAAGTCCTTACCTAAAAGCCAACTGCAAGGAGGGCCCACACAGTGAACCCAAGGAAAATTGTGGGGGCTTCTGTTAGAACCAGGTGAACTGAAGCTGGGCAAAACAGAACAAGACAGCAATTGAAGAAAGAGGATAAAGCCAGAAAAGAACTAGTTGCCCAGGCACGTATGCAAGAAGTGCTTAGGGGCAAATCACTGGGTAGAAAGTTGGCCTGCTTACCACAACCGAAGCAGCAGACTGGCCTCATCCAGCAAAATAACTTCATGTGCCTTCCGTGTAAATAACGTCGTTCCACCAAGTAACCTTGGACTTACCACCTACTGCTCTTAGCAGAAACATTTATCAGTTGTGTTTTGAAGTTGTTTAAATCTTAACTGTATGGTCTTGAAAGTCCCAGATCTCAGGAAGCACAGAGCTCTGTTTTGGGAAAGTAGAAGACAGGGCCAGACAAGTGCAATGAACTCAACAGAAATAGTGGAGCAGAGCTCCATGACTCATTGAGCAAGTCCTTGATTTGTCTACCAAACAGGTAGGGTCAGTCCAGCCTCAAAATACTTCTTCATCTATTTTCATATTATGACAGAATGCCCCATAGGGAGGCCTAAATAACTCCATTCTATCGGTTCTTAAAACATAGTCAAATGTCATGCACAAGTTGATGAACTTCGAAAAGAACAGCAGTAATCAATCTGAAAAAAAAAAATCTTTTTTTTTTTCTTTTTGTTATCCCTTTTTATTTCATCCTAATCACTCTGTGCTATAGTCGGTCAGTAAACACAGGACTGGAATATAAATAAATGCACCCTGGCAGTTGCCTCAGCTGCCACTGTGGTGCTTTCTGACACATAATTAGAAAACAAATGGCAGATTAGCTTAATAATATTCATTAGCATCTAATGAAACTGAGAGTGTTTCCTGCTCAAAGCATGTTGGGCTGTTAGTTGAATTTAAGTAAATTCTGTATTTCCACCCTTTAGCTATAAGAAGACTGGGGGATGGGGGAGAGAAAGCGTACAGTTAACCCTTTCTCTCTTGGCCATGTTATGAATTGATGTTTTTTCCCCAAGTCTTTCTCCTAGTCCTCAGGGAAGGAATGGTTAACAGAATAGCAGGGCCTCCTTTCAGGCATTGTTGTTCTTCTGCGCCCTCTCCCTTCTTTTTTTTCAAATTATCCTAAGTAAGGATTTTAATGATATTCAGAAATCATAGCTGTCTTGCTGAATCGCTGTAGGACTGACCTCCCTTGACAGTTCTTAAATTATTCAGCTATCAAGGGCCTGCTAAACATTAAATTAAGCATCCTCTCTCCCCTGTCCTAAACCATTAAGTTATGCAAATGCACAGATAATGGGGCATATGACAGCTGGAGGCATTAATCAGGCAGCTCTGTCTCTGGGCTGTTGTTATGTAGAAACCACATCTGCCAACAGACAGAAGAGACACAATTAGATCTCACTTAATGGAATGAGAAGAAACTACCGAGCTCTCTACACTCCTGTTAGGTTGTAGACCTGGGAGGGAATAAGACACTTGGGAAATCTCGCTCGCTCTCTGTTTCTCTCACTCTCCTTTTTTTTTTTTTAATACCTGTTCTTCCAATTGAAATGAAAAATTACCTGTAATTGTTATCATTTGCAAACAAAGCCTGTCAGAAGACCCACCCGCTGTTTACAATGGATGTTTTTCTTGTTCCCTGCTAAGGTTCTTTGGGGAATTTTCCTTCATTTGTTTTTTTAACTAATGCTCTGTCTTTGGAGGGTGGGAGGAAGCAAACAAACACATCTCCCTTTACACCCTTGGAATTACTGCTTTAAAAATGAACTTGCATGCTCAGTCATAGCGAAGAAGCATATTGCTGAGGCGCAAGTTGGTTTGCCATTTGTACATATGTGATGATTTCTTTCCTATTACTTGCTAATTATTGAAGACAAGTGTTCGCATGCAGACTCTTCTCTCCTGTCACTTTTAGCACATTTCTCCCCTCTAATGGCATCTCCCCTCTAATGGGGGGTGGGGGGGAGGGGGCGGGGAGGGAGAGGGAGGGATGGATGTGGCCAGAAATTGTGGGGTGTCCTATGAATTTCCTCTAGAGGTTTAGAAAACAGTCTGAATAATTTAGTGCAGCTTACTTCAAGAGGGATTTTAAAAATCCTTGTTGTTCAAAATTTCGGTGGTGATGGAAGATAGAGGAAAAATGCTAAGGTGGGGTAAGTATGCAAACATGAGGCACTGTGTTGGAGAGGAACCTTTTTCCTATACAGACTGATCTCATGTCCTCTGCTGAAATTTCTGGAAGCCTTCATTAATTGGTAAAGTTTCTGATAGAATTTTCTTATCACAAATTTCATCTTTCACCCATGGTAAACATTCCCCTTCTTGCTGAAAGAATACCTACTAAAATGACTTCATTAAATCCTTTAGACAAAATCTTTGATATAGGTATTTTCCTGTGGAGAGTCTGGGCTTTTAATTCAGATGATATGTTAACTTGTTTAATAAAAGCAAAGAAAATCAATCATCTCATCTGATACCATATTTGATTTTTGGAAAGCAGTGACTTTTTTCCTGTTAAGATGAAAATGTTGGTGAAGTAGTGGAGCAGATTAGTGAGCATGCACCAGTTTGTATACTGCTACTCAAATAAGCCCAATACGTGCTACATGCAGTCAGTAGTACAGATCTTTTTTTGCCCAGCTTCTGTGATCAGAACTCCTGCCAAAGGTTTCACAATCCAAACTGACATCTAAACATATTGGTTGAACCTCTAAAATGGATCTCCACCCCCCCACACAAAATAGTCACCACTTCTTTCACCACTGAAACCCTGAGACCTGATGAGCTTGACGGTCACCTACAGGTGAGCAAAACTAGAGCCTGATCTCTAGGGGAGGAGAACAAATCCCAAAGCCATCAAATACTAGGTCTTCCTCAGCCCTCCACATTTGAAAAAAAAAGGAAGCACTAGGACAAACATCTTAGATGCTCACAGCTGCCAGATTTCCACATTTAGGGGAAGAAGGAATGATAGGAAACACAAGCTGCTTCTGTTATTGCTGTGACTGTGCCTGTGACAGGCAGCTGGAGATCCAAGACTTTAAGAAGGTAGATCGTAAAGCAGTATTAAAGTAATGACATAGGTTTTCTAATGACTTTCAGTTCATTTTGCCTTTTTCTGTTCATATTATCTTAGGTGCACTCAGAATTTGGCCCAATGGGTATACTTCATCCCTATCACCACCTTTCAGGCAGAGGACAACTTTTTCCATCGGTCAAACAATATTCAAGGTAGGAAAATAGAAGCCAAGCATGACATAACACCTCCAAATCTTCTTCATTTCATTTTAATTTTTGACAAACAGTATGTTTCAGACACTACTTCAACTGCTTGGATTTGGTGATGTGTTTGTTCCCAGTGATCATATCGACACAGCTATAATATCCCTTGTTTCCAAGGTGCTCCTAGAGCTCTGGAATATGAAGCTCTTCAAAAAAACTTCCCAACAGCAAAGATCACGTGCAAGCTATCTACTGCTTTCTTCATTGTTGTGGTGCTGGATGGCTTCTGATTTGGGTCAACAAATCTTCACTGGCATGTTTTATTTTAAAAACAAATGATATCCGACTAACAGCTTTTCTGTAAGTCTAGAAGTATTGTGGCAAATCAGCAATATATTCTATGTGTATAAATTGCATAAATTCCTGAAACCTGCACTGGAGAGGATAGGACAGATGCAGATAATCAAACCCACTGTTTGTTCCATATTGTATGCTTTGTGACATTTGACTGCTTTCTAGTGCCAATTCTGAAATTGCGCTGACTTTGAAGCAGTCATCCATTAACAGTAAATGCATTTATTTGTCAGGTTCCTCCATGCCAATGCATACTAGGGTTTTATAACCCTTCATCAGTTTTTCAGTTGTATTTTTCAGAAAAATATAAACAGAGGTATCTGATCAAGCTGAGCGCTTGTTCTGGGCTAGAACAAGACACAGTTGGCATTGTCATTAAATACCTCTATAAAAATGCCTAAATAAGGCATATGTAGAGAGCAATTACAAACACTCAGAAATTTGTCTAAAGTAATCTTGGCCTATGGTACTGCTTACAGTCTAACGTGATGTTTAAACCACAAACTTATAGTGAGATATTCTCCTTTTTTGGTCACTGATTATATGTTACTTAATATTTTGACCAATATATGTGGGAATAATTTCCTGGGTGAATTCCGTGTAGAAGATAAACTGCTCAAAGATGTATGTATATTGGATGCTTTTAGCAAAGTATTAAGCAGATCAAGAGATAAAATATTTCATGAGGCAAATAATATTTCACACACACTGGCACCATACAGAATCTAGAGATCACAGCGTACATCATATTTTAAATAAGAAGGTGCATACATGTTATTACTGTTGCTGTTCATAATGGTAGTTATCAATGTTAAACAATATAAAATACTGAAAAGGAGTTAAGGTTGCAGTTGCCAAAGACAGACATTCAATAATCACCTTGGTGTTCGTTCATCCCTGACAGGGTTGTAACCATGCAGTGCTCTCAGACTGCTTTAGAAAGGAGTATGATAGTCTTATCTTTACAGTCTCTCTTAGGGAAGAGTATGTGTTCGGCAAGACTTCCTTTAGTGAGACTAGACAGTGAAGAGAGTAACACTGAAATTGTTGACTTGATTTGTGGAGCAGCTATCCCACTCTTGTTCATGAAATCTTGTCCTCAAAGATTATTTTAAATTGTTTTCTATTGATAAGCACCAGTATAATTTTGCCTTCTGCCAATATCTGTGAATATTTGGCATTTTTAGTATTTAATATCCAAAAGAAAAGTGTACTGCCATCTTCATATCTTCATGTGTGTTTTACACTGCATATGTAGGCACACTTATTTTGAGAAGAATTAAAAACATAAAATGCTTAAAATGTGCAGGTGCATATAGTTCTTTACTGAGTTTCCAAATCTGAAAACAGAATTTGCAGTATGTTGTTTGCCTTGAATTTGCAAGTGTTTTTTCATATATGGTGAGTGGTGATATATATCAAGGTAGGACTGAATATGTAGATTACTTGTTGAATGTAACTTAATTATAGAGAACACAATTCCTGTTATGCAGTACAGATATACTATTTGTGTTTCCCTATTACAGCGTAATGACTGGAGTGTTGTTTATATTTGCCTCTCTTTCAGATACAATTTTTTGTTTATTTATTGCCTGTGGCAGAGTCCAGGTTGTGGTGGTTCTCTGAGATTTAGGGCTTCCTTTCAGAAATTCAAACTTATCTCTAAATAACCTTCTCTCACAGCTTTGCCACTAATTTTCATGACATCAGGCCTGGACCCAGTGTAGTAATTTACAATGAAATTACATTGTTTTAGCCTACTAAAGCAGTAAACAACTTCTTTCACTACTGTATGGTAAGAAACAGTCACAAACATGGAACAATTAAGGTTTGCTTTGTAATTTATGTCCTGTGTATCAGCAGAATTACTATTTTAGTCTTCCATGATAACCTTATTTCTGATTCTAGCTAGTTTTGCTCACAGACTCCTGAGCATAAGCTGATAGTGCTTTCTCTGATGCTTTCCTTGATTGCTTTGACTGATTACCTGCTTCATTGTTCAGTACAACTTTTTTCTCAAAATATAGGAACTGTCTCTGTGTCTCCACTCATTTCATATGCTTTCAGGCCTGGAACATGATACTTGTCAAGATAAGCTCATTTTCTATTGCAGAATATTTGATAAATGTCAACATTTCATACAGGTTCCTATCTCTATTAGTAATCACTGGTGTATTTGTTTTTACTGTTCTGAAAGGAAATACATGTTTTTGCCAGTTTTGCTCACATCATCTGTCTGCGGCTGCTATTAGACTTTATTTCATGCTGCCTAGATATTGTATTTTCTTTTTAGGTCTGTTTTTAGCTTGGTCTTACAAAAAGTCAGTAGTTGAAATCCTGGTCCCTGAACACCTTTGTCTACACTTTGATGAAAGGTTTTCTCACTGTCACTTATCAGTTTACCTGAATTTACCTTGCCACAGGTCCACTCTGTCTTCACCTTTACACCTTCTGTCAAGGTCTGGATTTCAAAAGCGGTAGGGACTTCTTCCTCTGTTCACTCTCATTTGGGACTCAGCCCTCATCTGAGTACTTGTGTCCCCCGCGCTCCCAAATGCATCCAAAGTCCAAGCAGATCCACAGTTCTTTGTCCAACACAAGACAATATTGGACAGCTCCCGGTTTGGTCAGGAAGAACAGAATTGTCACTTGTGCCCAGGTCTGTGTACACAGGCAAGCATTGCCTACAGGTTTGCCTCAAGACTTTCACAGTGTGAGTGCTTCCCAGACGCTCACCGGCAGAATCCCCATCACATCAACAGCCACATCCTTCTCAAACCGGCACCATGCTGTTTCTGACCCTTCTGCTTTCCCCAGTCATCAGTCAGCAGAAATGAATGCCAATCCACTGATCTTCCACGTATTGGCAATCCTTCATTAGGCATTCAGATCAAACCCAATCGATTGAGCAAGACCAACCACTACCTGTAATCAGGGAAGAAATTTAGCCCTGTAATTAACAAAGCTTCACCGTACCTAATTTCCACAGTGACAAGAAGTGAGTTCTTCACATGTTCTACAGAATATCACTACTTTGTGTCTTTTGTACCACTTCCTCATGCCACGCTGCAGTGAGAACTCTTCCCCTGACACCCATGGCTGCAGGGGATTTTTAAAACAGTCTGTTGGTCTACTTGTGTATGTAAGGATAACTTACGCAAGTGTCATTTTCTAGTATGTGATCTGTGTGCCTTTTTGCAGTTGGCATGTGAACTTAGTCAGAAACATTTTAAGGGTCTCCAGGTTTTCTACGAAACTTTTACAAATTTGTTAAACCACCCAGTGGTCATTCACTTTCTATTTTCACCTATCTAACTGATTGATTTTTATAACGCCTCAGACAACAGCAGATTTCCAGTAAAAGCAAACTGGGTCACATCATTTATTTCACTCATTTCCTCAAGACCATTTACTGGTTTCCTTCCTCAGATTGTTTTATTTCTAATCGTATTAGAGGTTGGGATTTTTCACCCTTTTTTAGCCTGCATTCTCTAATCACAGCAATCTATATATTTATGTCTATATATATATACAGAGAGAGATATAAGATATTCATATAATAAGAAAGATAATATATATGAGACAAAATATATCTTATTTATATTTTGGATAATACGTATCATATTGTACTTATATTATGTATATAAGATATATTTTATATCTTGATGCCCAAGTTAATTATAGATGTCAGCACTTTTTGTGTGGAGTGAAGTTGAACTCTAAGCCCTCAGGCCTCCCTAAGTCCTGAGGCATACTGAAAATGATAATAACCCATGGTTTGTTTTGCCATATTGCTTACTTAATCCAGCTGCTCTAGAATTGCATTCTTCTTTCACTTGATATTAAACCAACTTCTCAATCGTAATTGCAGAGCTCCTTTTTCCCTTTTTGTCTTGTTCATACCGGTTCTACTGAGTCTATCTTTTCCTTTTATTCTATTTCGTTATTTCAGTCATTTTTAGTCTAAAAGAAATGCATGGTATAAAGGGTTGAAATAAAAAAAATGGCTAGCAAGTTTATGAAATAATAATTGTAGTTCATATAGAAATTTAATTAATATATTAAAACATTTTAATTATAAATATTGTAAAAGTCATATCTGTAGAACTGTAATAAAAGTTGTCCACTTACACAATAGTGTATAGGTTGCATGTTATATGGATAATTCTAACACATCTAATAAATAACTTCCAGTTTTAAATAAATTCCCACTCTGCTGTGTTAAAGATAGGTCAATCTGTTAAAATGGGCTCACAGTGCAACTCTGACACGTGCACAGGAAAATAAGTACTTTTGAGGAATATCAGGTAACATTCAGTACTTGCAAAGTCGCTTCTTTCTCTGTGCCCAAGCACACAAAGCTCCTTTTTAAAAAGTAGGTTCATAGCTTTTTTGTCTTCATTTAATTTTGCCTTCCCTCTTCTATTGACACTGAACAGGAAAACACATGCAGAAGGTGATACAAAGAAAACGTGAGCAATGTAGTAACGAAATAAGGTAAATGAATAACATTTCTCCCTCAGCACTTAAACCACAGAGGGAAGAACTATCTGACTCTGATATTCCTGCCCTTCTGAGAGACGTGACCTTTCTGTCATCATTTGTGTTGTTTTGCCCACCAGACATTCCAGAATGGAGGGCTGTGAGCATCTCCCTTATAGTCCACGTAAGTTCAGCCTTTATAACTGGGAGTGGGATCAGACCTAAATGAACAAGCAGACCTATAGCCACAGTTTTGCCAGCTAGAGACCATAAATGAGCCTCAGCTTTTCCTGTCATTTTCCCAGAACCCTCCCCATTTTCATTTCTTCTTGAAAGACATGGTCCTCACATGTCTTTTCTCTTTAAGTCCCTATCTGTCTCAAGTTTTACACCAGTAAATTTTTGTTCATTTCCCAGGGAGCTGAAACCTAAAAGTTACTGAATCAATGCTAACACGTGATCTGCTCTTCTTCTTTATCTCTCTGTGCATTTGTTTTTATTATTTTCTTGAGCATATTTAGTGTTGCAGTCTCTGTGTGGAGTATTATATTTTTTAAATAATGCAATATTGCTGACAGGGTTTGCATGATGGAGTCATTGATATTGATGTGACAGCCTTGATGTCTCTCTGCTTATTATTATGAAGTATGTCTGCTGTGATGCAGAAAGCAGTATTCTTGATCCCCTCTTCACTCTACATGATTAGTTCTGCTGCCCTAAAACAAAACCTTAATTCACTCTGAATAGTGACAGTGATCTTGACAATCATTAACACTCATCCTCAGTGTGAAATCCATTCACAGACTTTTTCTTTCATTCCCATTTTTATGAGGCAATAATCCGGTCCAGGTGGATACCTCCAGCACGCACTTGAATCATCCGTCACCCAGACAAACTGCAGGCAGCCAGAGTACCCCAGCAGCGCAGAGTGAGCGTGCCTCCACGAGGCACCAGGGGACAGCGGTAGGGAAGAGAAACAGAGACTTAAGCATCAGTAAAAGGAGAGAGCACTGTAAACTGAAGTACTAGTGTTATCCAAAGTGAGTTTTCTTAACATTTCTCAGGTGCTGTGTCTCAGCTACAGCTCAGAGCAGTTGCATCTAGTGAGAGAAATTTCCTTCTGTCTCAGGTCAGATCCTCTGGGAGTAGTATAGTTGTCTTTTGGGAGCGGTTCTGATCCTGATCCCTCTGAAACAGCCCTTCCATCCAGGAGAGAGCATGAGAAGGCAGTGGATGCTAACCGGGAGAGGAGTGACAGGCACTGGACTTATAGCCCAGAGTAAAGGGTTCTGCATCCTCTTATCTGTCTTCTGAGTCATCTAGTCCAACCATCTCCTCCAACAGCACCAGTTTTCATTTAATACTTTCACTGCTGCCATCTCAGTCTTTGAACGCTATTCATTTCCTCGGGTGTGGAAATAGGATGAAATTCTTAAGGAACTTATGCAGCTGGAGTCCCCACAACTGTCTTGACAACTGCTTAAAGAACAAACAGAAAGAGTCTGAGGCCATCCTTGCCAGCTTCCAAAGATGATGAACTATGCCATATGCACAGTTCCTGCACAAGAAGTTATAATAAATCAGGCTAGTAGCCTCATGTCTGAAGAAGACTGTCTCAGCCTGAGAGTGCAAATATCATTTCAATGCCAAGTTTTTAAGCTATGTTTCAAAGTTACTGCCAGTGAATAAGCTGCTGCACTCCATTCCCAGCCTCCCTGTTCAAAAAATAAATTATAAATGCATGTACTTAACTGAGTTTTAGAACAAATTAAAACAAGTTTACAGGCAGAATTTTCTTTTTCCACCTGAAAGAAGGATCACCTTCCACTCTGCAGACCTCTAAGGCACATTGTACACCCAGAACACAGAACCTAAAAATGAACCTCCGTGCATTGCTCTTCCATTCTCTGACAAGTTCATGCTCCTGAAACAAATTTAGCCTATTTTAATAAAACCTTCTTTTCTTCTTCAGGGCTACGGGATTAGTGGCCACAGAAAGACAGAGCTAGGAAGGAAGGCCACATCGTAATAGTCAGGAGAGTTCCAGTGAGGAGCCTACCAACAGCAGCTAGCTGTGTATACAAATATATTTTCTTAAAATTTCCCACTGGTGCAATGGTCTTCTTGTAGCTCTGCCTGCTTGTCAATGGCTAGGTTTTTTGAGCTGCTCAGAACTACCCAACTAAAACTCCAGTGGCTTGTGCTGTGCCAATCACTACTACCAGCAAAGATCTATTGCAGAGATGGCAAGGCAGTCACATCATTTTAGAAAAGGGACAGTAGAGAGGAGAGCACTGCCTCTGCCACACAGCCCAAGTGGCTCTTCCCAGACTGCCTGAGAGCTCCTTTTCGTACCTATTTTAAAGCTCTGTCTATGCACAGTTCCAGCAACAATAGTTACTAAATAGCTCAATGGACCCACCTGGTTTGTGCCTATCAATTTACAATCAAAATTGTTCTTATTTAAGGAACAATTCCTGATGCTGCTAGAGTACAATGAGTTTCTCTACACCAAAATAAATTACTTTTAGGTTGTTTTGCCAATCTAAAAGTCACACAGATGCTGCATATGTGTAGTCTAAACACATACTTCCTTTAAACATCTGGTTTGCATGTTCTTTTTAATAGCATGGAAGTTAGCTATGTTTCATAAGGTTTTAAATGTCCAATACAGGATTCCTTTATTTTGTTTCCGTGTATTTCTTGTTACTGTGAATTACATGTGGAAGTAAGACAGCTCTTTGACTCAGCTTGGAAATGTTGTTTACCTAGTTACAATTCATAACAGCATGAAGAAGGCTGGGTGATTCTGGGTCTGAGAGAATGATATGAAACCATCCACTTCTAGATATCACTTAAGTTATCCTTACATACATGAGTAGACCAGCAGACTGTTTTAAAAATCCACTACCAGAATTGGATTGATATCTAGAGTACAGAGTAGTACTGACCAATTTACTCAACTCATCATCCCCTGAACTTAATTACACTTTAAAGTATTAATTCCTAATCACGTGGAATTACTTTTGTACATTTTTAGTCTACCAAAAGCTAAGGATTAATTGGCATTTTCATTTTAAATGTAAGCAGGTATAAAACACAAAAGCAGTGTTACAATGACAGGGTAGCCAACTTGGTAAAACCTGCATGGCTAACTAGTCCTACTCCTCAGAAGTTTGTCCACATTATCACTTTGTTGCCTTATCATATCCAGCTCTTTTCCACCATCTTTAAGTCAGATATAGCATGCATTTTTAGACGGTTTTGTTTTCTTTACTATATAGTTGCAACGCAACATCTGTCCTCTGGCTCTTTGATGGCCACTGTAAGCAGCCTCGGTTCACCTCTCAGCAAGCAGGAAACCATATCAGCAATCAGACAAATGAGCAGATTTTCAATCTCAGCAGACAGACCCCAAGTGTACAAGGAAAATGAATTCTGGAGAGGCTTCTTCAGAGCTTATGGTTCACTCACGTTGGCAAGGCCAAGCACATTGTTGTACTTCTGCTATAGAGAAAGAGGGCTTCAGTCTCTCAGCTATCAACCAGCCAGCAGGTTTTCCTAGCTCTGCTTTCGCTGCAAACTACAAAAGACTGTAAGGATGGTGCAGCCATGGTTTGGTAATTTTTTATGCCAAGAAACTTTGGAAGAAAATGGTTTTAAAAATCAATCTCTATCATGTCTGTTTGCTAAGAGTTCTCAAACAAGAGAAAGCAGAGCAAAACACTATAAGCATGTGCCAAATGGTGTTATATTTAAAAAAACAAGAGAATTAAAAGTAAGTATATCTTACTCCAAACATCACTGGTGCAATCTGCAGTAAGAGACAACATAACTTTCATATGATTGAATGTAATTTTTCTACTGGCAAAACCACCTCTATGTCAGCTATAGGTACAGGCAGCAAGGAAAGACTGTCCATGATACAGGCTAAGAAATTATTGCACTAGCAGCAATTAGTAAAGGAAAAAGGGGCACTGTTTCTCCCTGAGAAATGTTCCATGGCAATTTAGAAAGCAATACAGCATGTGATAAAAATATCATTTTTAATCATACGTAATACTTGTAAATCACCAGCTGTATTCATTCTAAGCATTTCTTTTCTGAAGCTTAGTTTTTAAACAATCTAGTGGGGAAACACAAAAGACAGCTGATCCCTGCTTCTAAGTGTCGTATTAACCAAGTCTTTGTCTCCCTCCTGTGTTCACAGCCTATAGCTAACATGAATTTGAGAGAAATGTGAATGAGGATGTCTTTCAAATATTTACAGGCACTGTTTTAAACTCTTTTTTTTCAAGTCATGTGCAAAGCAACACGAGTATTTCTCAGAAAAGTAAATATTTCTTAGATAAAGGGTAGTTCACATCTGATAAAAGCAGGTCATAAAAAAATTGCAAACTAGACTGAACAAAATCAATGCAGTCCCTTTGTGATTCATGATTGATTTTTTTTTCCCTGCTAAAATACTGTATCTAACATTTCTTGGTAACCTGCAATATAGTATTTTGCAAAAACTTATCCAAGACCTCTAAACCTTTCTTTTAACTGCCAGACTGCTGAATTTACATGATCTCATCAAGAAATGACTTTCAAAAGCATTAACCTTGGAAGGGAGAGAAATGATTAGTGCACAGATGAAATACACCATTAAATCTTAAACTAATGAATTATTAAATTCTGCAATATCTTAGTAAAGTTGCCTGTTTTTATTTCCAAAGGGAATATATGGAGCTAAGGTGGATGTATCATACATTTTGGATGCACATATACATCTATGCCTCAACTCATTAAATAGTGGAGGACGCCTTTAAAAGGAAGATATTAGTACATGGGAAAGACCCTCAAACACATCATATAAGATCTACCCTTTTATTTTTCATTTATTTTCCTTTTTCTCATATTTGTAATGGTCAACAACTGTCTGTGTGAAACACCTAGTATGGAGTTTGTTGCTATATTTTTAAGTTTTCTGGTGCTGAATATGTTCCCCTTTTTAAGGGAATCTGTAGAGCAGAGCCTTTCTCTTTCTCTGTAAAAGGGAACAAATTTCCTATTTAAATCAAGTCACATTCCTTGAAGGCACAGCACCTCACACAGAAACGTGAACCTCCAGGACAGGAGAAAAAGAGTTCCAAAGAATATACATATATGAAAACTTAGAGTTTTGTATAACTCTTAGATGTTTGTAAAGAATGTTCCCAATATTTCCAACAAAAAATATGACACACACGGACAGCTACTATGCATTCCGAGGGGGTGGGGGGGCGGGGGAGGCGACGTGGGGAAGCAATGGCCATCATGTTAATCAAATGGAAGTCTGGAATAAACTCACAACATTTCAGCTGTTGAATTACATGACTCTTACTTGCTATAAGCCCATCCCATCAGCAATGGCTTGTAATCTTCCATTTGTCTTTGCTGCTAGCTATCTGTACCTTTCCCAAAGGAGAATGAAGACCTTAGGCCAAATCCTTTTCTCATATATGCTTTAGCCACATACACCTGAAAGTTGGGCCTGGTAGATTCCTTTCAATAAACTGCAGTAGATGATCCAATCCTAGCAGTATTTAAAGCATAAAAAAAATACCTTTTTTAATGAAAAGAATCTCTTTTGTAGCCCTTTTGTAGTGTAGAGCTTTGATATATTTGCTATCATTTCTTTTCCCATTTCCTGCATCCCCTAAAGGTCAGAAGAATCTTCCAGCTAATTCTTGCTTTGTTTCAGTAAAGTAAGTAGGAATTGAACAACAAGATCTTTAGGCAAAGAATATTTTAATTTAGCCATCAGTCTGCAAAATAATTTTGTATTACATGGCAAATAGTTATCTAAACCAATTTGCACACTCTTACTATTATTGTGAGTGACTTGGAGGACATTAAATCATTATAAACCTTTTGAGGATTATACCCTAAAATGCTACCTGATGCTTATGTTTGCTCTCAGTTGCTCTAATAGAAAATATTAGCAGTTCTCAAACCCTTCCATTCTTTCAGTTACAAGAATTCTCTCTTACTCAGCAGTCTGTGATCTGATTTTCCATAAACCTCTACTTCCATTGACTTCAGCAGGATGGCACACAGCTCTCTGAAGTTGTAACCCATCACCTTGTTATGTTCTTACCATTACTATTTAAAGGAGAAATGAAATAGTGTTGTTTTATTGCTTTGAAAATCCCTCGAACAGGTGGATAGAGAGAACATTGAAGTATTCCTTATAATAACCTTCTCTTACCTAGCTAAAGAGAAAGGCAGTATAGCAGAGCTAGAATGAAGTTTCTTCACAGAGCTTCTTCAGCAGTTATCCTCTTTGCCATAACTGCATTTGAATATTTTCTGTCTCCCTAAATCTGCTTTCCTCCTTCTACATCTTCCTTTATTAAGACAGCAAATGCAAGCACAAGGAGTTGTAAGTAGGATTTGTAGCCCATCCTGAGGGGGCTGAATGATAGGCAGGTCACAGCAAGACAGGTACTGATGGGGTGATTTGTCTGTGTGATGAGGAAGAGCACCCACACTGCTGTCACATACTCTTTCTAATGCAATGTGATAGAAAGATCTTGGGCCAAAGTGTAGAGTCAAGTCAAATTCTCTTCAACCTTCAGTGAGGATTTTGCTTAAGTGTTGAAGTACTTAGCTCACAACACAATAGTCTCCAGTAGGAACATTACTGAAAATGAGTTTTGAAATGGCAGTAATATTGGTGCTTTTTTTGGCGTTAGATGCTGCACGAATTCAGCTGCAGTTAGACAAGCCAAGCTTTCAATTACTGCAGACACCATAGTGGAAAGAGGACCAGCATGTGGGCAGTAATTTTCCTTGTTTGTTTTACTCCTGCATCCTTTGATAGCCAGCTGGTGATGGATGGGAAGCAGTGGAATGATGCAGCCTCCCTCTTCTGAAAGCTGTTTTGTACAGCAATCCAGATACTAATAAAACCCTGTGAAATACCACATTTTTACGAACTGCTAAAGTGATATGACTGTTATATGCTGATAATGATAAATTGAAGGAGTAATTGGAAATAATTTATTACCCTTTTCCTTGAAAGAAAATTACTCATATGGCTAAATGCTACCAGTATATTATGAAAATTAAGTCATTCTCTTCCCAGGCCATTCTTCTTACAGCTAGGAACCATGTCTGCTATTTTTGCATCTTTCATTGCTGTCCAATTCTGAACTCCATGCAAAAAGGACCTCTCTTTCTCTTCTTTTTGTGGCACACAGAATGCTATGATTTAAATCTTCTGACAGACATAATAGCACCAAAATATTTTTGTAACCTAAGGAGATTGAAAGGAAATATTTCTTTATATAGCACATAATGATACAGTATAATTTCCTGAACAGGTCACTGATCCAAGATAGCAGTGCAACAACTATCTTACTGAGAAAAAAAACATTCTAAATTAATTAAAGAGGTAGAAAGAGAGAGTTATCTGAATAATTAAAAAGTCATCCTTAGTTATATGAAGCAAGAATGGCATACAAGAGCTAATCTTCAGCCCTCATTTCTGGAAACACATCAAATATTCCGTTTGGGATGAGAAGGAAATTCATTAGATCACTAGTCATCCAGTAGAACCATTCACCCCAGCAAAATTTGGCTTCTGTCAAATTTGTGATTGCAGAGATGTAATAGATACACAAATAGCATGGAATATCCTTCAAAGAGCCAAAGGAAAGGTTTTGATGGCCATATGCCTATTGACAGTGGCATGAGCTCCTGAGCATTCTTTTTTATAGGAAATGTTTAATTGCTCTTTATTGAGCAGAACCTTTCCTTCTGCTTGTAAAAGAAATTATTGCTTTTCCCCTCTGGTTCAGTCAGAGGAAGTTAATAGTCCCAGTTTCCTCTGGCAGCAGAGACAGGGAGGGGGAAACTATCATAAACTGGGTTTATTGCCCAAATTACAATCCAGTTCCTAACCAGCCTTCTCTGTTCAGATTGCCCTCCTGGCATTTTGGTGATTTTCTGACTTATTTTCCGGTTCACAAAGACAGTTCTCTGATATTTAAAAATTTAATGTGCTTTTTTTTTATAGTATTCACAATATATTGCTGTAAATTCTTAAGTGCACTGCGATATGTGTATTTATTAACTTCATGACACCCGTCAAAGTGCTTCTCAGCAAAGGTGATTCTTCCATGTGCAGCAAAACCTATGTTCACATACTCAAAATAAACCAGTTCCTTCTCTGCCCTTGTGGTGTTCCTCTCACTGTAATGTCTAAGTACTATTATTAAGGCATATGTATAAAAAAATGATTGTGTATGCACATACTTGCAAATTTTTAAGGTAAAAAAATGAATACAGTTCTGTATATGTTATAATCATTCTTACTGTAACATCATAAATGCACATAGATATTTGAGTAAAAAGAGTAAAATCACTGCTTTATAGTACTAACAAAGCAGTTTAATGTAATGACCAGGTGTAGCTGGTATTATGGTTGGAACACACCATGGAATGAGGAGACTTAAAGAAGTTTTAAAATGGATTTTCTCTAATTATTTAGCACTTTAGAAACAAGAGAAGTGTGATACAAAACAAAAAATAACAATTGTGTTACTCTGAAGGGGAGATGTCAGGAAGGGAGATTTTGGCACTGCATACTTGAAAACTTCTTTGCTATTACACTTCATAGTTAGGTTCCAGATTTTCTAAGCAGATAGATATGAAGCAGACACTAACTCAGAGTGAGATATGGCAGCAAGAAATGTAAAAGCCAAATTCTTGCCAGGACAAGGAAATCAATAAAAACACTGTATAAACTCAACCAGTATATTATATTGTCATAGATAGTCAGCAGTAACAAAACTCTACCAAGATCACAGGCTTGAAATGTGACCAAGTCTCACCGTGAATTCCAAATGCCATTACTGCCTTTCTATTCAACAAGTCTCCAAAATTTTGCATCATTTTAAAAAGCCAGGATATGCAGAAAATTATCTCAACTTGGGAAGTGGGAGAAAACAGTGATTCTTTTTAAATGTACCACCCGCCCCCGAAGCCTCTCTAGCATCCAAATACTTCCAGTTCTGTCAGGCCACTTCCCTGATGCTGTACTCAGTAATTCAGAATGGTGATCTTTTAAACTTAAGAGTATTGTATAAACATGAGTATGGCAATTCTGAAAACATTTACTATAGCTGCATTACGATTTTTACATTTTATGTTGATATTTTTATACTCTAAATATAAATAGCTAGGGATATATTGCATCTTTTAATTGTTCCATGAACATAACGAAGCTTCTAAAAAACATTTGGATGTTGAAGGAAGAAATAAAAATATTTGGTGTAGAGATAACATCTAGTTTGGTTATGGTTAAGGATTCATACAAAAGTGTACATATGCACAAGTATCCATGTCTTTATAAGAGGTGTTGCAACAGACAAAATAAAAACATTGTGAACCATCAGGACGATTTATTGGAATGTTTAATTAATATATAGAGAGCACTTCAATATCATTGGCTACAGCATGCTGCAGGAGTGAATTAGAAATTGACAGTAGCAAGTGACAGAGAACTGTATAATCAGAGGATAAAAGATTAGTCTTCCAAGGGTTGCTTATTTTTAGCTATTATGATGAGTAGAGTTGTTAAAAATAAATATAACATTTCTAAAAGGCATAGAGTGCTTTGAAGTACAGAATTTTGTTTAAGTCCAGTTTCAGCCTTGCTTTACTCTTTCCTTACTGTCAGCCCTTTATTCAGCTCAGAAACTCATTTCTTAAAGGGTGAGATACAGAATAATAATGCAAAAGACTGGAGCTGATGGTAAATCCCTTAACATTTTTATTTCATGTTATTACTGTGATGATACACAACAGGTGAATTCCTGAGTCAGGTACCATGCTCTTTAGGGACCATGGTACACATACAGATTCTCCAGAAGAGCTGACCCACTCCCCAGTTTCTGCCTGGGAATTAGCAGTTCTTCCACAACATCAGTAACAGCTGCACCCCAAACACCCTACAACAGTTACATCAATCTGTGAGAGGAAAAGCATTTTAAATTAACCCTGCTGAGCAGCACCACTTTCAAGGGAGCTCTCCTTATAATAAAAGCCATCAGACATGAAATTTGTAGCTCTGTGTCTTCAGCGATCAAGTGCTATCATTTCATGTTGACAGCAGAGCAAGGGATTAGTAGCCTCTTCAAAGAAAATCAAACAGACATCCCTTGAGTAGTACGTGAAAGTAAAATTGAGGGCTGGGTTTCTGTCTGTAGTAGTTGCTTATTTCAACCATTCCTGCAGTGGGAAAGAAAAAAGGGACTTTGAGCCCAAACCAGAGCCTTATAACAGCGACAGAGCAGCTGCTTCAGCATTCCTACTCCAACATGTCATGTTAAGACCTTCAGTCTTTATTTCAACCTGACTAAATCCTGAGTGCCTTGTCCAAGTGACAGTGAAAGACACAGGCCTGCTAGGAGCAGCCATCATTTATTGAGAAGCCAAGGAGTACCAGCCATCGTAAAAGCAAATAAAAGATGAATCCCTGTGTCCTACAAATCTTACATGGAAAGAGAGACATAACTGAGGAGTAAAATGAGGGATCCATTCATACACTAGAGAATCTAGGCTGAAATGGCAAGGTTATATTCCCTGTGCTGATTGTATGTACACCTCATGGCTTTGAAGGTGACTCGGGCCTTGCACCAGATGCTCCGTGTCACCAGAGCTCCACCTCTGTTCACTTTCGCAGGTCCTCTCAGCACTAAACCCAGACCCAACAAGTAAATTTCCTGAATTCATTCTGCTCTTTGGCTAATTATTAGTTCTTTTCTGGGCAATACATGTGTATTAAACATCACTAGCTATGAAGGCCTTGTATTTGGACTACAGGTAGATGACAGAATGACTTGGAAATCAGAGCCTAACATGCGAAGGAGCATGGTACAAAGTGGGCACCTGCAGAGCACCCCATAGGACAAAACTGCACCCCAGTTTTTCACATCTCACTGTCTGAGCATAACTCTCACTCCTTCAGCCCCATCTTATGCCTCCTCCACTCCTGAAAAAATATACTGGTGCTCCATGCACCTGCAATGCTGGCATCTGATAATTCTCTCATGTCACAAGCCTGAGAAACAGAAGGATAACCTGAGGTTGGGGGCTCACTTCTCCTTAAGAGGAGACATCCCCTGGAGCAGCCCAGTACCTCGCTACCTGCTGTGGTACCTGAGCTCCCTACTCCGGTCTGGGATCCAACAGACTGGCATTATGGCAAACTCAGTAGCCTGTAGCTCTGTTCACAGGTTTTAGAAAGGCAGACTATGTGCCAAAAGCCTTACTTTGTACCATTACTTTACACACACAATGCGACCTTTATTTTTTAAGTGAAACAAGTTCAAAACAGATTAATCTGATCCCTCAGCCGCATAGGTACCATGTGTTGGATGAGGAGATAACTGGTTTTGAGTTCCAAGAGCCAGATAAATTCAATTTATACCCTCTTATTCCCAAACCAAAAGGAGGTGTGTAGTTTAAAAAATAAGATATTACAAAGTATGCTTTAATGGGCTATTAACAGAGGCATAGCATAACTGTGTGGCAGACAGCCTTTACTTTCTATCACTAAACACTGCATTAATGACCAATTAAAGAATCCCCTGAACTAGCTCATTTGCTGATAGAGTTAAGCTTTTAAACCATATTTTAGAAACCTAAGTTGTTATCTTGCAGCATATTGGAGAATAATGTGCAGCAGAAAAATCTATGGCAGTAGTAATAATAAGACAGTAAAATCCACAGCCATTCACTCAGTTACACTTCAAGCAGTACTCAACACCACCTCAGGAAAATCAAATCTGGAGAATTAAACACTTCCATTAAAGCAAATGACAGAAGCAGTGCAGCTGTGGGTAACAGGGGCACCACAGTGCAGGCTGCTGGAGAGGCCTATCTGTTATAAGGAAGGGACTGAAATAACTTTCAGTGAGTGCAATAAAAGACACTACCTTTTCCAAAGCCTGTTTCACTGATTATGGATCTCAACTTACACCAATGCCCATATGCTTAGCCTCAAGAGTCTGGGTGATTCCAGGCTATATTGTCAATTATTGCCCAGGTGGAAGGGCACAAGACGGGCATTACAGTTTAGATGTAGGACACGGAGACACATCCACCTCTCCACAAAACAATAGCAGCCTCAGCCATAAAAGGCTCTCAGCTGGCAAGCTGAGCTACCTGCCCTTTGGCCCCAAGTAGCTTATCCCTAATTGTCACAGATTAAGAGAGAAAGAGGAAAGCAAAAGGAGAAATGCATTCTTCAGTCCCTTTTAAAAGCAAAAGAATAATCAGGTCATTCGCTCCGCATCTCTTGCTGAAAGTCACACCACTAAGGCTGCTGGGCTACAGACTTCTATAGACCAGGTTTCTTACAGGAGGGCCCTCAGCCTACTGCTATGTAGTGGGTGGGTGGTGGGAAGCACCCTGGGTGGAGCCTGCCTTGTTCTCACAGTGACCTCTTGACTGATGAGAGACACCCGCCATCTTAACACAGCTCTGCAAAGGAAGATATTTAAACTTTCATCCTTTAACACAGAGCCTCACCATCTCAGCTTGCTCATCAGCACCCAGCTTGTGAGCATGCGGCCCACCGGTCAGCAGCAGCAATGGCATTGGTTGACATTGGTGCCCAAGCCCTGACTTCTCACCCTCCCCACTCGTCCTTTCTCATTTGCACTTCTCCATCAGTCTCCATGTTCCCACACTGCAGCCACCTAGCCTTCGATCTCCCACACCATTTTGATCTATCCCCCTGCAAAGGGCAGACTCACTGGAGACCTGAGCCACCAAAACCAACTGCCTACTAACCATGTGTAGGTGTGATTTCTGAAAGATTTGTAGCATGACCAAGTTCAGCAGGGAGCTCAAGCACTTCTTTATAAGGACTCTTCAAACTCCTGCTCCAGAATATGGGAACTCACCAGTTATGTAACTCTGGTCATCTCTTCTTCCTCATTGCCAACAGATCTACCTTCTTTCTGGAACTCAGAAACAGCTGAACTATTTCCCTGGATTTTTTTTCCTGGAAGATCAGCTTGAGGCAGTTATTTAGGAAGGAAAATGTCTGCCTACAAATTTTAGCGAAAGTACAAGCTAGTGAATGTGGGCTCTTAATAAAATAGGAAGTTTCAGGGAAGCTTGGTACCGGCGCTGCAACCATTTCAGCTGTAATCACCACTGTTTTGTGGGGTGGTGGGAGTTACTTCAGAGGAGCTTTAAAAATGTGTTTCCCTGTGAATGGTTTTGTTATTTAGCACGGAAAGTAGAACAATCCCATTCACGGGTCATTTTCTCTACAAGGATCACTTTCCAAGTGGGTTACAAAGGCAGACACCCACTACTGGAATGAGAGGTTTGCCTGTGCTCTTCATATAGCAAAGGGAGTTTGTGTGGCCATTAAACGACATTGCAGAGTATATCTGCTACATGGTGCATGGTGCTCTCCCCGCCAGGGCCCGAGGGTCCGCATTTTGTAACACGCCCAACCTCAGCCAACTAAAAGGCAATGATTGAAAAGACAGACACTTTTTATTCTTGTGTTCCCCTTGTCTCTGCTACTATTCCCAGCTGCTTTCTCTGACTCCCTGAATTTCCTTTGCCCAGAATATTGTCTCAGTGTGAATCCAAACTACCTCTGTCTTCAATATCTCTTATTGAATAGTATTTTTGTAATAGGATGATAAACCAGTGCACCATATTTTGTTACAAGCAGCACAGCTGGAATTTATAGTGTGTTTCATATTAATTGCCCCTCAACTAATGGAAATGACTTTTCCTTCTCCTTTCTACCAGCATGGGACACATATCAGGCGACCAGCCAAATTCTGATTGAGTTGCTCTGCCTTCGTTAATCCTTATGTATCCCACACGATAGACAAAACAGTGGCATTGGCAGCGTTAAGAGCAGCTGCACAGTTTCTGAGAGCATTGTCATCTCTCTGATGAAGTGTAGAGTATCCTGAAATATACTGTAACCGATAGTGTTTGGCCTTCAATCAGCTAACCTGGCTGACTGAAGGTTTGAATGGGGAAAGACATTCAAGAAGTGCCATGACTCACAAAATGCCTGGAATAGTGCATACCAAGGCCCACTGCCAGTGAGGTCTCCGGCTTAACTACTATAACTTTACACCTTGTTGCTATAACTAACAATCTGACATGGGTTCTTCTTAATAGCAGTGTAAAACAAGAGTAATCTCAATCATTTAAATGAGCAGCAGTAATGGAATGAGGGTCATAAAATCCCCTTTTAGCCTACATTTTTAACAGTAATTATATTATTTTCAGAGAATAATCACTACTTTCTAAAAACTGAGCTTTTAATACTATTGCAAGATTTTAATCTAGGGACTAGAATTTTTGAGGCTTCATTTTAGACTACAGAGTACCCCTTATAGATAAAAAAATCATAAGGTAAGCATCACTTTAAGAATAAACTCGAAGCAGCCCCCACACTCATTCCATAAGCTCCCTTAGATCACAGGTTTTTCCAATGGGGTGCATGATGCATATAATGTGTAAAAGAGCCTAAAGATACCCTGAACACAGTCAGTCAGACATGTAACAGCCTATTCACCGCTCTTTAAATCCTTAAATTAAATCAATTTCTCTTTCACGGTTCCATGCTGCAGTATCAGGAACTCATGATTTCTCAGAGATGTACTGCAACTTGCCCTCGATCGCCTGTAAGAAGCAGAAACTTTCCCATTTGTGAGCCAGAATGGTAAACTGAGGCAGGAGATTTAATAGTCATCAGAGCTGCAGCCATCTCTGATTATGCCCTGGTTCAAGTAAAATACTGCTGATCTGGCTTTTCACTCTTGTGCAACTTACAAACTGTTTCTGTTTTGCATTCTTGGATCTCATCTCTACATGGACCTGAATCACACTAAGCTATTTATAGTCCACAGAATAGATTTCTTCCTGACCTGAACTACAATTTGCCTAGCGAAGTGCACGTTTGTTAAGCCTTGTAACATGCTAATGCATTCACTGACCTTTTATGATCTTTGCCTTTGAGTTGAACCTTCCAGATTTACTCACACCTAAGCACTGATCATTTGCTTTTACACTGAATAGGGCCCTGTCCCAATGTCTTTTGCACACACTGGCACACAGAGTGCTAGCAAGCACTTCAGTACAGACTGAGGAGAAGTGCGATATTGTGAACCGCTGATCCCCTTCTGCCCTTGTGGTTCTTTCACATCAATATCTCCTGAGACGTAGAGAACTTCCCAGCCTTTCATATTTTCTAAATGGCTGTCTTGTTTGTTTGGCTTAATCTGAAATAAAAGACATCTGACTGAAATACAAGGTTATTCTTTGTGTGTAAAAGACATAACAAGGCGCCTTTCACATTCTCTGGGGGTTAACACAAAGGATAATGAGTATCAGCACTCCAGATTGTTTATGCTCTCTTAGGAGCATCTTCCTCTGTGAATATAGTTTTATTATTCTACAAAGACATATACTTCCTGTCTACTTCTTATTCAGCCTTATTCCAGAACTAAACCTCTTAACAAGATGCCTTTGTGCAAAATGTCTTCCCTTTCACAGAGATGGGGAGAGCCACACAAAGCATGGTCTGCTTCATATCGCATCCCCAGACATCTGATCCTTTAAGTAAATTCCTCAATGTCTTTCATTCTACATGAGCATTCTTAATAAAATAAGCTCCACATTTTCTGTCATCAGGAATGAGAATCTTAAACTAAATAAATTGTCTAAATAAACACAATTTTTATAAAAGTGAGAACTGGAAGCAAATATACTGGGCCCAACAGTCTTCTGATGCTGTTCATTTTGCTTCAGTAAGGATTTAGCAATGCTCAGCAGCATTTTCCCTCAGTATTTGCAGGTATTATTTCAGTATTGTTCAGCCAAGGCTATTCTGATCTGTGAACTGCACCTGTTATTCATTTATCCCCTTCTCAGCATGGATTGTCAATCATGCTAAGCTTCTACTATTTTGCAACATGCAGAACAGATTCGCTGGTGGTATAAATCTTGAACTACAATTTACACTAGCCTTACTGCAAAATAAAAGATTTCTTTCATCACAGAGTGATTTGGGTTGGAAGGGACCTTCAAAGATCATTTAGTTCCAACCCCCCTGCCATGGGCAGGGACATCTTTCACTATATCAGGTTGCTTGAAGCCCCCTCCAACCTGACCTTGAACACTTCCAGATATGGGGCACCCACAACTTCTCTGAGCAACCTGTTCCAGTGTCTCACCACCCTCATCATAAAATATTTCTCCCTTATGTCCTATCTAAGCCTATGCTTTCCAGTTTAAAACAGTTGCCCCTTCTCCTATCACTACAGGTCTCAATAAAAAGTCTCTATCCACCTTTCTTATAAGCCCTGTTTGTATACTGAAAGGTCACAATAACGTCTCCCTGGAGCCTTCTCTTCTGCAGGCTGAACAACCCCAACTCTCTCGGCCTTTCCTCATAGGAGAGGGGTTCCAGCCATCTGATCATGTTTGTGGCCCTCCTCTGGACCGCTCCAACAGCTCCATGGCTTTCCTGTACTAGGGAACCCAGAGCTGGAGGCAGTACTCCAGGTGGGGTCTCACGAGAGCATCATTTCATACATGACTCATACATAGGTTGTTTTGGGTTTTTTTTGTCAGAGTTTAACATCTTGAAAGCAATATCCATGGAAGAACTGCAGAATTGTTTCTATATTGGATAAGTAAATCACATTTGAATGTATACGTAAAATCATGGGAATCAACATGATCAGAACACAAATTAAAACTTCACAGAAACAAGGGTACTCAATATTCACCTACGTGATACCTTTTAAAACTTGAAGGATCTGTGGCTGATTTTTAGGATGCATTCCCTCACATGTGTAGATGTCCTGGTTTCAGCTGGGATAGAGTTAATTTTCTTCTTAGTAGCTGGTATAGTGCTGTGTTTTGGATTTAGGATGAGAATAATGTTGATAACACACTGATGTTTTGGTTCTTGCTGAGCAGAGTTTACACTGGTCAAGGACTTTTCAGCTTCCCCTGCTCTGCCAGGTGCACAAGAAGCTGGGAGGGGGCACAGCCAGGGGGGCTGACCCAGACTGGCCCAAGGGCTGTTCCGTACCGCATGAAGTCATGCCCAGTATAGAAACTGGGAGAAGAAGAAGGAAGGAGGTGACATTCAGAGTGATGGCGTTCGTCTTCCCAAGTAACCGCTACGCCTGATGGAGCCCTGCTTTCCTGGGGATGGCTGAACACCTGCCTGCCCATGGGAAGTAGCGAATGAATTCCTTGTTTTGCTTTGCTTGCGTGCGCGGCTTTTTCTTTACCCATTAAACTGTCTTTATCTCAACCCAGGAGTTTTCTCACTTTTACTCTTCTGATTCTCTCCCCCATCCCACTGAGGGGGAGTGAGCGAGCGGCTGTGTGGTGCTTAGTTGCCAGCTGCAGTTAAACCACGACAGTAGAAAATAGGGCTTTTTTCATTCAGGTGTGGCTCAGGGGCATCTACCAGCCAGTAGCAAGAGATCAGACCAAACAAAACTTGGCAGAGAGCTAGTATCAGAATCCCAAATATGTGGTTGCCTTCTCTGTGCCAAATGTAGTAGGGTCAGAAGTAGGATTCTGACTTACTGTACCCACATAAATTCGTGTATTTTGCATGAAAAGGCTAAAGATTTGCTGGTGGATTATTTCTAACTTACTGAAATGTACACTTAACTGCCAGTTAAAGACTCCGGCTAGTGCTGTCAAACAAGCAATTTCCTTTCAAAGTAATGCTGTAATTAAAACCACTGCTAGAGAGCATTTGGAACACAATGGAACTGCTTCTCCAACTGTAAAAGAGATGTAAAGTAATTGAACGGAGAATTTTGTTCATCTGCAGTTATCATTACAATATGGACCAAGTAAATGACACATTGCGGGTACATTGTGTGGCTGTGCATGCAAAGTGAGAGTGGTAGTTCTACCCTCACATTTAACTGACATACATAGGTGTGTTCTGCCACGCTTCCCACTCTAGCCACATTTTTGCTACACCCCTCATGGTGACATTAGTAGTCATGGAGCCACAAAATAAGCAGTACCACTCCTGGATGAGGAGGGCAGGGAAGCAAGGCAGAGGGCTACCTCTTAAAGTGATTCTAACTCGTACACCAATAGGTAAAATGGCTACTCCAAAATAACAACTTTAGCTTTTTTTATCCTCTTAATATTTTTCTTCTGTTTCTATTCGTCTCCTTTAGTTTTACACAACTTTAATTACAAAGCCTTGCAACATATCCTCCTATTCACCAGCTGCCACCCAGCATTTACCTTGCACATACTTCACCACAAACTTGGTCCAATGCTTCCTATGGAAGTCACAGAGCACATAGCTCTGCTGTCAATGTCTATCACGCCTTCTCTTGCCACACCATAGGACACCTCACACCACCAATGTCCTGTCTTACCTCAAACTACTTCACATCACCAGCCAGATTTAGGGAATTGAAGACAAGCTTCCATAGAATCAGAATCATAGAATGCTTTGGGATGGAAGGGACCTTTAAAGGTCACCTAGTCCAACCCCCCTGCAATTGGCAGGGACATCTTCAAGTACACCAGGTTGCTCAGAGCCCCATCCAGCCTGGCCTTCAATGTTTCCAGCGATGGGGCATCTACCACCTCTCTGGGCAACCCGTTCCAGTGTTTCACTACCCTCATTGTAAAAAATCTCTTCCTTATGTCTAGTCTGAATCTACCCTCTTTTAGTTTAAAACCATTACCTCTTGTCCTATCGCTATTGGCCCTGCTAAAAAGTCTGTCCCCATCTTTTTTATAAGCCCCCTTTAAGTATTGAAAGGGCGCAATAAGGTCTCCCTGCAGCCTTCTCTTCTCCAGGCTGAACAACCCCAGCTCTTTCAGCCTTTCCTCATAGAAGAGGTGCTCCATCCCTCTGATCATTTTTGTGGCCCTCCTCTGGACCCGCTCCAACAGGTCCATGTCCTTCTTGTACTGAGGACCCCAGAGCTGGACACAGCACTCCAGGTGGGGTCTCACCAGAGCAGAGCAGAGGGGCAGAATCACCTCCCTCGCCCTGCTGGCCACGCTTCTTTTGATGCAGCCCAGGATATGGTTGGCTTTCTGGGCTGCGAGAGCACATTGCTGGGTCATGTCCAGTTTTTCATCTGTCACTCAATCCCTTCATCCCCCAGCCTGTACTGATACCGGGGATTACCTCAACCCAGGTGCAGGACCTTGCACTTGTCCTTGTTGAACCTCATGAGGTTCACACAGGCCCACCTCTCCAGCCTGTCCAGATCCCTCTGGATGGCATCCCCTCCCTCAGGCGTGTTGACTGTGACACTCAGCTTGGTGTCATCTGCAAACTTACTGAGGGTGCACTCGATCCAGCTGTCAATGTCATTGATGAAGATATTGAACAGCACTGGTGGACCCCTGAGGGACACCACTCGTCACTGATCTCCATCTGGACATCGAGCCATTGACCACTACCCTCTGGATGTGACCATCCAGCCAATTCCTTATCCACCGAACAGTCCACCTGTCAAATCCATATCCTTCCAATTTAGAGAGAAGGATATTTTGTGGGACCATGTCAAAGGCCTTACAGAAGTCCAGACAGATGACATCCATAGCTCCTTGCTCATCCACTGATGTAGTCACTCCATCATAGAAGGCTGCTAGATTGGTCAGGCAGGACTTACCCTTGGTGAAGCCGTGCTGGCTGTCCCAAATCACCTCCCTGTCCTCCGTGTGCCTTACCATAGATTCCAGGAGGATCTGTTCCATGATCTTCCCAGGCACAGAGGTGAGGCTGACAGGTCGGTAGTTCCCAGGGTCCTCCTTTTTACCCTTTTTAAAAATGGCTGCAATATTTCCCCTTCTTTCAGTCCCCAGCGACTTCACCTGACTGCCGTGACCTTTCAAATATCATGGAGGGTGGCTTAGCAACTACATCAGCCAGTTCCCTCAGGACTCTGGGATGCATCTCATCAGGACCCATAGACTTAAGTTATGTTCCGGTTCCTCAGGTGGTCTCGAATCTGATCTTCTCTTACAGTGGGAGGACCTCTGCCCTCCCGATCCCTGTCAAATGGCCAACTGACTCAGGAGGTGTGAGGAGAGAGGCTGCCAGTGAAGACTGAGGCAAAGACGTTGTTGAGTACCTCAGCCTTCTCCTCATCTGTTGTTACCAGCTCACCACTTCTGCTCATCAGAGGCGGTATGCTTTCTTTGAGCTTCCTATTCTGGTTGATGTACCTATAGACACCCTTCTTATTGTTCTTTCTGTCCCTTGCCAGGTTCAGCTCCAGCCGAGCCTTGGCCTTCCTGATCTCATCCTTATACAACTGGGCAGTGTCCCTGTATTCTTCCCAAGATACCAGTCCCTTCTTCCACTGCCTGTGCAATCTCTTCTTGCCCCTTAGTTTGACCCACAGGTCATGGCTCAGCCATGCCGGCCTCTTGCCTTCCTTGCCTGCTTTCCTGCACCTGGGGATCGAGAGCTCTTGTGCCCTATGGAAAGCATCCTTGAAGACCTGCCAGCTCTGTTCTGCTCCCTTGTCTCTGAGGGCCATTTCCCAGGGGGTCCTGTTGATTAACTCCTTGAAGAGCTGCAAGTTTACTTTCCTAAAATTCAGGGTCCTGATTATACTCTTCACCCAACCCTTACCTCTCCAGACTGTGAACTCTACCCGTATGTGATCACTGCAGCCGAGGCTGCCTCCAATCCTGACATCACCAATGAGCTCACTTACATTGGGGACCACCAGGTCCAGTACTACATCCCCTCTGGCAGGGCTGTCTAGTACCTGGCTTAGGAGGAGTTACAGTTTAGGTGTCTGACTGAAATATCTCCACAGCCAAAATCTTTAATTTCAGTCCTGACAGAGGGACCAGACCTGACAGAGTACTGGGACATCAGGTGAAGCATAATCACAGCTGAGACAAGCATTAACACCTGCCTGGCACTAAGGCAGGAGGTCTGTTTTCACAACAAAAATGTGTCCAAAAGCAGCATGATTGGGGCTGCTCTGGTAGGGAAGAAAAGCCACAAGCCAGTGTGACCCTACACTGGCAGGGCAGCGCCAGCCCAGACCTAAGTTCTCCAGCTTTTATAATTCTTTAGTTCTGGTTTGCCCAGCTACAAAACCTAGCACCAGAGTTTGAAAGTTTCATACAGTTTGTTTCAAGTCCAAAAACTACAGCTCACACTACCAAAAAAATATTCATTCGGTTATACAGCAAGAAGCGTTTGTTACTATTATCACTAGTTTTAGCAATATGTCTCTCAGATGTCTTCAGTTTACATCATGGAACTAAAAGAATCATAGTCAGATTTGTTCATTATATTACAAGTTCTAAGCAGTTTAATGGTAATTTCTCTTAGAATAGTTTAGCAAATTTCAACCTTTCTCCTATGATTTCTTCATATTTTTTTTTGTAATTAATCCATTTACTAAAATACTCAATTTTTGTTTTTTATGCATAGTGCAAAGGTAGGAGATTGAATTCAAGTTTTCTGGGATTTCAGAAACTGTACAGCTTTTGGTTTTGTCACATCAAGTACACATTTATTCCTTAGCTACTTAAAAAAATAAATACATCTTCACAAGCTACCAGCTCTTCTATATATCTCCTTGCATCTCTTCGATCATGCTCCTCCAACCATTGAATAATCCATTGGTAATTATAACTTCTTAGCTTCTTTAGCCTAAAAGGGACCAATTTATCACAGACTGTCATGAATCCTGGTTTTAAATTATCAAGAGTCCAATTACCAACAGGAATGGGGATACCTCTTTCCAATTAAAGTGACTGATTTCATGTAAAACCTTGGAACATTTCACTTTTTAATTAGGTACATCCTTATCAAATACAAAGATGTTCACCCTCATTTTATTTTCTATCCAGAGAATGAAATACAGCAAACACTAATCATACACCAATATAGTGCCAGACCTAATAATGCTTTCAGCATACTTTGACAACTTCTAATCCATCAGTGTATGATGTCTTTTACTCCTGTTTCATTCCAAACATTTACTTGAAAGTCAAGAATAGGCTTAAACTTTTTACATCCAAACATCCCCAGGTACATCTAAAAATATTAAGCCAGTTACAAGTTGAAAAGAAAAACAGGATTAAACAGAAATAGGAAAAAAATATGAAAATACAGAGTGTCAGCTGACACAGGGTCAGGACTGTCCACACTGCTGTCCATATGAATCATTTCTCTCTACTAGAATTACTAAATAAGCATGTAGCAATCCAGACTTCTAATTCTTATTTAATTCTTTTGTGCCTGGCTTAGAGATGGTATCACAACTGCCATGGAAAGACCCTATCATTGACACCTGACAGGAGTCTCCTGGGGCAGGGTACCTTCCTGATCTACAGTTCTCACCAGGGCTAAAGCACTCCTCACTGTGCAGGGCAGGAACAGAGGGAGCGCACAACCTCCTCAGCAGCCTTCTCTTTTCAGACCAGGCCTGGGAAAGACGGTGGCCAGGGCGTTTTATACTACAAACTAAAGAGAACGCTAGCAACTGCTTTTGTGAAATCAAACACAAAAGCTAGGAGATGTAATAGAGACAACTCACTAGGAGAGGAATTGAAAGCACTGTTCATTCAAAAGAGCTCATCTTACAATTCCCTCCCTATATGCACAAACTCAGATGAGATCAGTGTTTTACTTCTATTTTTCAACACCTTTGAATGCCTCAGGAGTATTCATATCACACCAAGAAAAGCCCTACTTCCAAACACTGCAATTATTGAGCCAGCTTGGAAGTGCTGACATAAGGGAAACAGATCCAGACTTTCAGCAACCTCTTGCTGAAATTCCTCCTACTAATCTGATGGGGGGAAATAAGATTTCTGTCCACCATGGCTCAATACCCTGATTACACCTTTCAGGGGTGACGCTTGGCAGGGCAGAACCATTGCATGGATGAGCCTGAAACAAATATCAAGTAACTAATTCATTCAGCACATGCTCCAGTCTTCCCAGCATTCCTGCATCCCCCTCACATAATATTCAGGCAATCACTGCCTGCTAATGTAGTCTTCACTCTGCATTTTGCTTTTACATGATTTTTGCCTTTCTGGGTTAAAAAAAAAAAAGTTTTTAATTGACAAGATGTTAGGCACAATTCAGAAGCAGCAAAGAGGTTCGCTGTTGAGTTCATCAATCAGCTGCATTCAGCAGTGCAAGCTTTTTTGTAATCACGCATAAAAGTGTGCCTGCTAAGGGGAATGCAAGGCTATTACAAAATAGAAAGGTTTACCAGCTTCTGGAAAGAGGGAGAAGCCACAGCTACTGTTGAAAACAAGCACACAAAATTCAGAGGAAGTAGAATTTTAGAAAGTTATCAGAAAGACTATTTTCAGAAAGAAATAAAACAAAATGAGGGAAGCTTGGTTTTTAGAGAAAAGGATTATTACTGGAATTTAAAATTCTAACACACATTATGCATGACTCCTTACCCTTCTGAAAGTGACAAAAACAAAAGCTTCAGACACAGAGGCACTTCACAGCATGCTGTGATTAAGTTTTATTTTCTTCACCCAATTTGTTTAATTACTTTGAGTTACATTAAGTTGACAAAAATCTCAAAACAGTAGTCATAAAATGATGACTTTTCAGACAGGAATGTAAATCAACCCTAGCATAAATCCACTGACTTGCTGTGAGGTTCCCTCAAGAAAGGGACAGGCCATCATTATTAAATTGTTACCACTGTACTGGTGTTACATAAAAGTAAAATATCCCAATCCTGTGCCAAGGAGTCTACAGTCTGAAACCAGCTGTATTAATGCTAAACACTATGATACTAGCGGGTAGCTTCTACATAAGTTAAAATAGGAAGCTAGTGTCACTATATGGTCATAGGCAGTAAATTCACAAGCTGAGAAGGAAAAGTAACTCAAGGGTACTATAACAGATCTTCTGAAGATCTTTGCATAACCATGGCTCCTTCTCTAGCCCAGAGTATCAAAGTCTGGAATAAGCCAGAAGGATCAAGTGAGAAAGTTGGACCAAAAGTGTGATGTAGTGTCAGGAAAACGCACAGAAGTCAAGACTTGTATTTACGGCAGCTGGGCAAAGCCCCACGTACAAAAGGCTATAGAACTGAAGCAATGAAAAGGCAGAGACAATACTGGAGCAATTAGAGAGGGAAAACATTTGAGAAGCACCAGACAAGAAAGTCTGCTGCACTTCAGGCTAGGAAGTCAGTGCAGAGAAAGTCACAGGTCCATTGAGTGGAATACAACAATCTAGTTTCGCATAAGGTTAACAAATTAAAAAAAGTTTTTGGCAGGAGCAAATATGCACACTGCAAAATAAGAATATAAAATTAATAACCTTGATAAGTTTAATATACAAAATGCATAGAGAAATAAACATCATCTTATAAATTGATTTAATTACAGACTCATGCATCTTAGCTTTAAACCAATAAATGATGATACAAAAAAGGCCCAGTCCTACAGAGACTTTAACCACAATGGGTATTGCTACCTGGAACTTATGATAGTATTTCAAGCATGGGAGCAGAAGTCTGAAGGCAAGGTCCTCAAGTTAGGAACACAGATATTAACTCCTAAATACTGCTGGTGGTATACTGCTGGAATATATCTGATAAACCAACTAGATATCCTTAGAGAACAGTTAACATTAGTTCTAGCTTCACTGTGCAGTCAGAGTATTTGTAAAGCATTACAGAAAGCTTATGACAAATTTTGCCTCCTGACATTTACCGAAAACAAGGCATTGCAGAAGTCATTTGTGACTAGAAGCAAGAAACAGACTGAGATCCACAGCATCTTACAATACTACTCATGTTTTAACTACACATTAAGAATACTGTTTTGCAAATTTTGGAACCAATCTTGATCAGTCTTGGGGATCCTCACCTTCAGTGAAGCCAAGGCTGCCAAGTCATTGCAAGATTGGGCCTCAATCCCCTGTAGTTAACTAAAATAGCTACACAAACTAAAAGAAAATAAAACTTGTGTGCTACAGCTGTGCAGTACCACAGTAACTTTTAAACCCTTTAGCTTTTATTTCATAGATGTGCAGCATGGCTCTAGCCCATGGGCACTTATGACTGATGCATCTGCATGAAGCTTCTCATGAATGTTGCAAGCTTCTGAACATCTTCTACAGTCACCGCATTATATAGAGAGGCACGGATTCCTCCCACAGATCTGCATTGAAAAGAGGAGAGGAGAAAAACTTAGAAACATTTTGTAAATTCTAAAAAAGACATTAATAACATTCACAGACATTTAAACCTACTTCTACTCCACAAAAAAAAAAAATCACATTTTATGTGAATGAGATGCAACATTTAATTCTTCAAGGCAAGGCTGCAATCTAGAGAAGCTCAGTATTTATTAGTTATTTACAGCTATCTTTTTAATCCCACGAACACCAGTGAACATGGGAAGGAACTCTTGCAACCAGGTAGTCAAGCCATGTAATGAAAGGCTTTACACAATGACAGAATCTGACCTCAAGAGTCACATTCTTTGGCATTTGCACAGAGCCAGATTTATCAAAGTGGAGAAGAAAGCAGAATTACGGAGAAAGCTCTCTGAGCCCCACCACACCTAAGTAGTAGTTGAGCCACCAGCAGTCTCTGATTATCGTCACTAGGCTGCTATTCCCAAGTGATGCCAAACTAATATGAGGAAAAGCTTGTGAGTGAGAGAGGCTGGTAAGTCAATGTACAGTGCCTGCTGCTGTATCACTGTAGTAACAGCTTATTCTGCACAGGAAAGGGACTCATCTAACTAATAATTACCGATGCCCTTTCAGAGAAATCATGTTAAGTTCCACAGCTTTCTCAAGAAATTTCTTTTCCAGTGCTTCATCACCCTTGATACTGCCAATACGGAAAGGGACATTCATCCTGCTTCGGTTCTTTTTCTCCACTGGACATCTAGAAAAGTTGCAGAATGTAATGATTAACTCATTTTGTGCTAAAGTTACATTTGCAGCTACATACAAATGTAAATTTATACATTTATATATACATATATATACAAAATATATACATATATATACACAATTATACATATATATATACAAAATTTCAGAAAGCGAGTAATTGCATCTGTTTAGCACCAAAGTCATTCCTCCCTAATTGAAAAGATCATTACTTTCTGTGAAAGCAAGCAACCCTCCATTTTTAACCAAGTATAATAACAGAAACAGTAAGTGGAAGACTTATTAACCCCTCCTGACACACTCAAAACTGCCCAGAGGAATGCATGAGAGGCTTGTAAACAGACCTAATTTAAAAGAACATAATAAAAACCACCACCCCACCCACAACAGTCAGTTACATTCCCCAGGGTAAGTGAGGTTAGTTACAGTGAACTTTGACTAAGTCTCAAGCAGTTTCTTCTCTTTATCTTCAAAGACTGACACATTTGTTTCTACTCAGCTAGTCCAAGTGCTACCAGAATAGAGCTTGACTCAGCTAAACAGAGCTAAAGGAATTATAAGAACATAGCATAAGGAAATTTCCACGGACATAACTTCTGTTAGTGGTTTCAGTCCACCTTCTACATTAGTATTATTCAAAATCATGAACATCAAGTAGAGAAGAGGTATCTCTAGAACAAATCTTGCATTGCACGCATGGCCACAACATATATGAGGTGCTTCACGACTCTAATCTCTTAAAATTACCTTTAATCTAAAGTAGAAAATTCAAGATACATTTAAAGCAAAATTTCTCTTCAATTATTTTATGAAGGTAAGAACAGGGGCGGGGAGGGGGGGATTTAAATATTTTTCTATAGTGCTTCTAGTTACAAAGGAGATATGAAGCCTCCAGATTTATTCTTTCCTAAGGCTGTGATGTAGATTCTTGCAGGGATTCATTAGGAATAAGCTTTCTGATAAACTGCATGTAAATTTCATACCTATTATTATTCTATTTGACAAAGAACGGGTATCATTCTTGTTTAGTTCCTCCCTTGCTCCTTTGTACAGATGTCTCCATTATGAAAAGAAAAAAAAAAAATCAATCATAGTATCTGCCTATGCAAATTTTCTGCTTCAGATACAACCAGGAAAACATGCTTCAAAAAGGTCTACGCTTGTAAGCATTCCCGTATCTGAATAACTGCAGCTACGCTATAATTTTTAGAAGATCCAGTTGCTATTAGGCAATCCGATGTAACTCAGTGCCCAGACTTTGGAAAGCAAACTGCAAATGGCACACAGCATTTTGTGGAAGAAAGTCTCCATTCACTAAATGGCTTGTCACACTACTTACCCAGTGAAGCATGCCACAGATTAGGTGGCACATTTAAGCTGGGAAGGCAGCTTCAGATAAATCTTCCTTTTAGTCATAGATACAATAAAAAAATCCACAGTCTTAACTGTATTGCTTAGTAAGATGCATACAGCTCAGTTAGTGAAGCTTGCTTTGCCTTCCCAATTGACTATTTACCATCCCATCTGCACTGCATTTCCCACTCACAGCCTCACAGACCAGCTTGCCAGAAAACAGATTTCTGTTTGTCACAAAATGTTTTTTCAAGGCTTCATTTGCTTACTGAGGTTCATGAAAAACCCTCAGGATTTCAGTAGAGCAGGATCACAATCCTGATTGTGACAATGCTAAAGGCAAAGCTGTTCTCATTAACTAAATGGATAAGCAGAATGTATTAAATATTATGATGAAAGTATATCCCTGCCAATTAAGTCTGCAGCCAGCTTTAATTTAAAATCCAAATTTAATTTGCCCTATCCTAACTTTGATTTGAAAGTTAATCAGGTCCCAAAACTGTTGATTTTATACTGAAGGCAAAGGAAAATATTTTGCAGTTTCATAGTCAAATACTAGTTTTTGAGCTTGGCAAGTATCAGAATTATTCCAAATTACAACATCAGCTTTTAATTATACATATTTTGGGTCCTGTGAGCTCAAAAGTACATTGCAACAATATGTAAAAATCAGAGGGTTAAATCTGCTTTGGAAAACCATAAAAAAATAACTGAGGAAAACAAACTGTACGTAAAGAAAATTTATTACATTTTGACTACATCTAGGTCTGATCTTCCTCTTTCTATTTCAGAAAGTGTTTCAGAACTTCACATGATTAGCTAATAAAAATGGTCTGCTTGACAGAGGAAAAGCAGCGTCTTTGACTACTGAAAGAGATGGTAGGAAGAATACGATGCAAAAGTGGCCTCGGCAACTTCTTACAAGTCACTTTCTCTGTTTTGGCTAGTATTTCCCCAAGAGATTCTGTAAGCATACAAACCAGAATCTGTATATCTGTGTTTTGTATACTCTTCTCCTAGGCTCCTGCATTTTAAGTTTAGAACGTATGTTATTAATATGCTTCACAACTGATCTATATAAGGTAACTTGAAATAACTTCCCACTGGAATGAAACTCATCCTTGGATAGTTATCAAGTGAATGGTTTGCACAAATAATTCCTGTAGGATTCCTCAAGATTTCTATATACTGAAAAGGTAAGTTGAAAAATATGCTGCAATCAGAATCCTAAAAGTTATTAGTATGTTTGGTTCTGCAAGAGATATTGAAACCAAGGGGAAAAGCATAGCAACTTACACATAGAATCCATTGGATTTGTCTATAATATCATAAATCATTCGTGATTTGATTAAACTAAGTTTATCCATAGCTGCAGCTCCACCGTTATTCTTTATCCATTCCAGTACTAATCCCATGATATAAATACTGCAAGAGGAAAGAACACTTTTCAGTCAGATTATTTAAAAAAAAAACAAAAACCAAAAAAAAACAAAAAAAAAAGCCCAGAAAAAAGTGACAGTCCTGTTTAATAGTTCACAAAATGTTTCAGCAACAAAAATGTTATGTTTGGATTTAGGGTGTTTAAGATTAACAACTCAGAATCTGGACTATTTTACAAATTATGACAATTCTAAGCAGGCAATGTTTTTGGATGCAGATGAAGTATCCTGAAATTCAAATGCTACACAAACCTGTTAGACCAAACCTAAACCTTTGTACCACAGAAGGACAAGTCCTGCAGGTTTCCTGCAGCCCTGCAGGGCTCCCAAGGACATCTCCAGACATGCTGTGTGGACTGCCAGTTCAGTGACCACACAACTGCCTGTCAAGTCCTAGAAAGAGCCTGTTTGCACAAAAGTTACTAGCATCCACCCTGTGCAGCTGCTCTAGCAAAGATGCAGGGGTGAATCTCAAATGTATGTACATTAACAATGCCAGAAATCCAATCCCTTTTTCACAAACATTAAACAAAAACTATAATCCCATTTCTGTTTAAAAAGACCTTTTTCCCCACGTGAACAGTGAAGTTTCACAAAACAAATAATGATGTATTACACTTAATTATTCATTACCATTCAAGTTTTAAGCAGAGATCTGGAAGCCTACTGGCATCACGTGGCGTGGGGCCAAGTATTTCAATGCTAGTTACTAAGTGCAACATAAAAAAATCCCCCAGGCCTTTTGCTACAAAACTCAGCTTGTTCAAGTTCAGGCATTTCCCACGACTACAACACTTTACATAATAAACCGTTCACAAGTTTTTATGGCATACTTCCAACAAGTTTGCTTTTATTAATCCCTTCATTACAGATTCCAAGGGATTGTTCAGAGAACATTACCCTACAAGTTTCTCTAACACAAATCTAGCAGGAGGCTATTTTAAACTTTGGTACTTTTAATTTCTCAGGGGATGCCAGCGTCAAATCTTTGAACACTGCAGAAAGACTGTAGAATAGCCAAGGTTATAAATTGCCTTTTGTACAAAGCACCTTATAGCTTTGAGAGCACAATCTTGCCACATTTATGACAGCATGCTGTCAACTACCCCAGTGTAAAGGATTTAAGTGAAGTATAGCCTCAGCCCTTGACAAATATACAGGGCCACATTCACCTCTTGCCCTCACTTCCTCGAGCGAAACTTCTTGGACAAGTAAGGTTTAAAGTCAGCCTTAGACTCATTCACAAAAGCCAGCCAGCTGAAATCTTTTATCCTTCTTTCGTGTCAGTCAAAATAACGTTTCTGGAGAAATTTTGAATGCAAAATAAACCCTTGGAGCTTGAAAATGAAATTTTTGTAGCAAATTCATTGTTAATTTGAGCAAAGCAGATTAGGTTCAAAAAGTCAAGCTCTGTAGCACCAAGAGGTTAAAGCCATTAGCATCACCTTAATTTAATTTAACATCCTGCTGAAGTAGCTTTTGCAAATTCAGTTAATATTTCCTGCCTGTTTGCCAGCAAACCATTAGAGAGCGCAAGGAAAAGAGCAGAGAAAGAGAACTAAGAAGCTTTGCCAGTTCCTTACAAAAACTGGAACAGGCATTTAGAGCCAAGCCAAACAGATGTGCACTCTGCCAACATTTCAGTCTGTGTTACATTCTGGATTCTGGAGTGTACTCCAGTGTGGGTCTGTAGCATGAAGTGAAAACTGGCAAGACAGGGATCAGAAAGGAGAAAGACTGTTAGTTCAACTTTTATTTTCTGCTCCCTTAATCTCCCACTACCCTGTTAATGTTACCGACAGATACTGAGTTACAGTTAAGCAGCACTTTCTTTTCAGAAGTTCTTTGCCGTGACTAAAATAAAGCTGCAGAATTTAATTTGTTTTGCTTTTCAAACCAGAGGAGCAACACTGTGATCAGTGCTGAGATTAAGTAGAACTTTGGTTTTTCAAATGGAAATAGCTTTGTACTTGGAAAACATGAATGGCTGGATTTAAAACCTGGCCTGTGCAAGTACACAGTGTCCAAAACAATATGTGTGACTTGGTAATCAGGCAAATAATCGATCATGAAATAGAGGCTTTATCAATCACTGGGGAAAAAAAAAAAAAAAAAAAAAAGAGAGACACACATACTGCCCATGTTACAAAGCTACATTCAGAAAGAAGACAAAAGTCTGGAAACACTGTAAGACTAATTCTTGTCTTAGACACCAGCCCTAAGAATACTGGGTATACTCGGCTGATAGGGCAGACAGGCTGACAGCAAGGGTACATCATACAGCACTACCTGCTCTACAGTATGCATACTCCTTGGGAAAACTAGCTGTGCATTGTGAAGTCTGGAATAAACATATGTTCACAAGATTTACTGTTCTTTTGATAAATTAAAATAACTGCCTCTATGTCATTGCAATAGTACACCTCATAGTGAGAATCAGCAAATTCAGAGGTACAATTAGTATCACATAAAATTCTACTGAATTTAAGTAAACGATGGCATTAAGGTAGGCTTTATACGCAGGACTCACTGTACTTTATGCCTATACAGTGCATTTGATATCTGTTGGACAACATTAGGCAACTTAAGTTTGCCAATTCTGGCATGTACAAAAAACCTGTAATTGCTGAGATTAAACATTAACAATATAAGATTGTATTATGAAATTATCTGAATCGAAAGTAAACCTTACCTTTAAAAGTTGAAATCAGTATTTTCAAATTAATTACAAAAACTTTGGGGAAAAAAGGATACCTGGTTTGAAGATTTTCTTTTTTAAAATAATGATTTTAGTGGACATTGGTATAAAAATGCTCCAGATGATTAAGAATGGGCAGATACTACTGGCTCAACACCTAAATATTCCAGTAGCAAAGCAACATTTCAGTAGCTATCAGAAGCTAGGAGATAGTAATTTTAAAAGAGCAAGCTGTAGTCTGTTCTGTTTCTTGTACACATGAAATCACTACATACCTGCCAATTTTATCATCTTAATTGCTAGCAATGATTATGAAGCCAGACCAATTTTATGTTTGGATGCAAAGTCAAACACTGAGGTGGTACTTGAAGAAACATGGAAAGTTGTTCTAGAGAATAAAGCAAAGCAATGACTAAAATGCCTTTTAAAAAAAAAAAAAAATTCAGGGATAGGGATCTGGAGGTTCAAATGCTGAAAACAACCTCAGGAAGAAATTAAATCAAACCTGTACTGAGTGTTCAAGAAGCAAGACTAAGTGCCAAATCACCTACTTGCAATGACAGAAGCATCACTACTGAATTGACTAGAGTTGTGTTCATGTAAGTCAGAATTAGATCCTGAAATTTCTACAATGGCATTATGACATATAATACTTAGTTCTAAAAATACTATATCCTTTATGGTTGAGTCCCACTAGACAACATCAAAGCCTACTACAGTCACACGGCTGGACACTTCCCATGCTTTCACAGGAATCATGTGAAACACTCCAAAGTATCAGTGACTTGAAGGCGAATACTCAACTTCTGAAACTTTACTCAATATGAGCAGCAGATGGCAGTGCAGTAGCTTTCTGAATAAGAGATACTAAATGGCCGGGTAAATTACCTGTAGCATGGTGGAGTGTTATACAAAGAGCCATTCATTGCTTGTGTTTTGTAATCCAGTACCACAGGGCATTCTTTCAGTGCAAATCCCAGCAAGTCCTCACGTACTATTACAACAGTAACTCCAGCACAGCCAACATTCTTCTGAGCACCAGCAAAAATCACGCCAAACTTTAACAGAAAGAAGAAAAGCAGGACTTGCTATGTGCATTCACTAGTAGATCTTATAACTGAGTAATACACCAGTATCATCACACAACAGGCATACAACTCAGCTGAACAGCTTGGAGAACATATTGCAAATGAGCAAGTTGTAGGTCAAAGAGTTAGGAGAAGTTCTGATCTTAAAGTACAGTTACAGGTACAGTTGTTATCCCATGTATGTCTATTATCAGAACCATGTATCTTTGTTCAACTGAGGAAGATCATCACAACAAATTTCACAATGATTTGCTAAATATTTATTTAGCAGCCACAAATAATTCTGAAGGCAGCCTGTCCCCATTTCACACTACTCCAAGCAAATTTACTAAAAATAAATTCATACATAGATCACAGTATCTTCAACCAATCTGGTATTTCAGAACAGACAGCATATAATCCACCTGTTCAAACAGGCAGATCAGGAAAGGCTAAGATGAATGCACTAACAATTGCCCCTTCTTTTTGCTACACACAGGTAAGAAAGGTCAAACATGCTGCTTCACTCGTCAGCAACACTTCCCTAGCATAACACACTTCACAAACATAAGCACTATGTTCTGCCTCTGTATTATCTATGAAACAGACACAGTAATGGTGAGGCACAGGAAGCTTTGGCAGCTTAAAAGGGTTACAGATTTTACATGTAAGAGGCAGGATCAAAAATTCTGATCCATTGTACCCTGCTACAGCCATATACACTATCTACAGACTAAATATGATTCAGAAGATAACTTTTTCAGCTACAGCATCAGTGAAGACTACACAGTAGACAAATAATCTTGGACAGCTATTAACATGAACAATTTCAATAGTTCAATATGTTTTTAACGAAAAAAGGACAACAGATAGACATTGAAATCTCAAACTTTAAATTTCAACATTTGTATCCACCATCAGATACCCAATTAAAAAATAAGATTTCCTTAATTTCACTGCTCAGCATCTCCAGCCATCCAGACATTTCAAAGTGCCTAATTATATGCATTCAAGTTTTAAAATGCTTTGCACAGCCACTGTGTCCAATACTGTACCTTGGAAACATCCACAGGTCTGGACAGGAAGTTTGATGACATATCACAAACCAAGACTGCTCCTTTGACATCAGGTACAAAGTCAAACTCCACACCATGAACAGTCTCATTAGCACAGTAATAGACATAGGATGCATCTGGATTAAGATTCCAAGTGCTTGGGTCAGGAATGTCTGAGATAGACAAAAAAGAAAACCAAAGGTCACTGGAGACAAATAATTTTCCTGGCACGCAGTTTTACTTGAACATGGGACTTCAGTGCAAACCCAGAACGATTTTGCAGTATAAAGTATTAATTATCTTGTTACCAGGAAGATATCATTTATCTGCAAAGGAAAATACACCAGTGCATTCCCAAAATTCTGTGGTGAGCCATCATAAAGCTGGCAAACACCCTTCTGGTTTTTGGCCCTTATTCCTCAAGGGATTTTCATCAGGTTTGCAATCCCAGACTACAAACTATTGTCCTATGGGTCCAAAAGAGCACTTCAGAGGAGTTCAGGCACTGGGTCCAAGAATCCTCCTGATGCCTTTGGAACCACTGAAGCATCCAAATTCCTACTGGCAAAGTTCTCCAAAGCTGTGTTTCTGTGCATGCCCAGAAGCATTTCAGTCCCGTCCATGCTGAACACAAGGTTACCTACCTACCTCCCATTTAAGCTTTGCAACTGATTTATAAAACTAGGATTTCCTCTGTCAACAGGCAACATACAGGCATGCCCTGACAGCACAGAACAGGTTTTGCACAGAACAAATGGTTCCTCTTCCTTTCTTCTCTCCTCCAAAACATGAGGGGGAAGAAGTGCTGTTATTGCCTCCACCATTATTTACTGCCACTCCCCTTAACTACAGCTGCCAAATGGTGAATACGCTCCCCTAGACTGGGAAGTTGTAGGTTCAATTCCTCACTGTGCCTCAGAGGATATAAACTTATCTTCCAAATTAGTGCCCTAATCACCAGTTAATACATAAACTCACGTGGGGATATTCTTTGTCTTTCCTGTTGCCACTCTTCCCAGTTCAAATGCTATAATTTGGACCAGAGGGAAGAAAAGTAAGCATGACTAGCAGCAGTAGAAACCAGAACTCACATGCCCCTGCTCCAATAATTATTTATGTATATCCAGTGAGAAATTATACACTTAAAATGTTCTTGAAACAGACTCTCTCAAAAATTCCCAATGCCCCAATTACAGTTAACCTTTTTCTTCCTTCTACACTGTGGTCATTCAGATTATGTCATGTCCAGTAACAAGCTTCAAGAGGAGGAGTCAAAAACGCCTCTTCTACTCCAGAGCCAACTGTTTGTTATGACACCTGGGTGGGGAAGACAAGTATCTGGGAACCCTTGAAAGAAGGTAACAGAATGCAGGTCTCCCATCTCCTGGGCCAACAAGGTTATGATCCCAGACATGCTTCTGCATTTCAGAGCAATCTCATTATTGAGTTTACCTGAAACTGAAATACCTCGCAATATCCCTGCAAATAGCTTAAGAACTCAGTCAAATAACAAAAAAACCCAAAAAAACCAAAAAAATCAAGACAGCCCAGACCATTTCCCTACTGATACACATTTGCTTCTTGCCACTTATTTTGTGGGATCTGGTCAGCCTAGTTTCACAATTCTTTTCTAGTGGAGACCGTTAAGCCATCTAACAGATCTCCCAGCAATGAACATGGAGAGATGTGGCAGGTGATAAAACTTTTGAGTGCTGGGCAGTCAACTCTGTAACTAGCTAATATTCAATAACCCGACAGCTGAGTTGTACCAATTTTTAGAGTGATTCAAAAAGCTAAGCATTCACATGGATTGATGTAATCATCAACTTACTTGTATAGGTTCCTAGTTTTGGATGAACGATATTAACTTTGGCATACTTCTCTGCTTCTTTAGCTGCTTTTGCTGACCAAGCCCCAGTAACCACATAATCTGCATGTCTTCCCTCCTTTAAACCGATAAGATTAAGTGGCACTGCACTGAACTGACCAGATCCACCTCCTTGGAGGAACATAACTTTGTAGTTTTCTGGTATATTTCTGCATGCAAGAAAAAAACATTTATGTTATTCCCAGAAGACACAGGATGTATACTACTTGGTATTATGCATTTAACAGCAACTGAGGAAGAACACTGTCATTTTAGAAGACTCTTTGCCAAGAGGATAGACCAAATCCTATTAACTTACCACAGCACTGGTCTTGAGTAACAACTTAAGCATTAAGAGAAATGCTATACATTTTACTGATAAAAGTTTGGTGAAAACAAGCTTTTTTCCCCTTGGATAGCATTAAACAAATTCACTCTTGAGTAGCTCTACTATCATAGTACAGACAAACTTGAAAGATATTCTAGCAGAATTAGCGTTCACTTGTAATTTTGTCTATTGCTAGCTTCATGCCTTTTCTGTCAGGCTAAGAACTTCACACCAAAGTGCTCACAGTAGAATTCAGCTTTGAGACCCTTCAATTTCCAAGTGCAACTGCACAGTAAATTGTACTTGCAGAGCAAGTGCCATAAGGAGTTGTTCATACAGTTACAAAAATTACTTGTTCAAATTATTCATTAAAATCCCTCTGACAATAATTCTGGCTGTGACTGCGAGTCAATGTTTTATAGGAAATGACCATCATTATTAACTACCATGAGAACATTAACTCTAACACACAATATATTTATTTCAAACTTTTAAAAATGTGTAACACTACAAATAGAAAAAGGGCTCCTGAGCAGTGATTCTAAAACACATCCATAGAGTTTACATTAGTAAAATCAGACTGATGAGTAATGTACAGATCACCTCTATACCACTAGAGAACTGAGTTCTATTGTTTCTACTTATTTCTTGAAGAAAGTTGCTGCCCTTCATGAATTCTATGAAGGTGGCAAAAATTACAATTTCAGAAGACAGACAACTACTCAGTGTATAGTAAACACATGAAAAGCATCTTAACCTAATAAAAGCCCTTTGTCACATTCAAATAAATCGGCATCAGACAGAAGACCAATGCCCTCTTCAAGATTATTACTCTACCAGACACAGTATCTAAACAAAAAACCACCACACAAACAGATGTTTTCAAGGAAAGCTCTCCACATTAGTCATTATTGATGCAACTAGCACAAGCATAAAGCAAAAATAGGCAGGAAGTAATTCACTTACAGCAATTCACGCAAGAGATTTTCAGCTGTATTTAAAATTTTTGTGAAATCTGAGGTCCGATGGCTCATTTCTTTGATGGAAAGGAATGAAAAAATAACATGAAACAAAACAGTAATAAATTAATGCAATTTAAAAATTGTATTAAGCTTTAAACCTTTTATACTACAGACCAAAAATGCCTGAAGGCTCCCATACCCAGTTCCAACTCCTATTTTTTTCTTTGCTGGGACTTCCTAAATACCCCCACAAGACTTAAACCTCCAGTCTTGTCCAGATCCAGGCAAATCCAGTCCATTCACATTTGGCATCCACATGACCTTACTACCCCCAAAAACAACTACATCTGCATGAAAAAATATTCCCTAGAAAGGTGTAATTTTTCCCCACTTTAAGAATGTTCTCTGCTACTAGTGCTGTAGCAAGTATAGAGTAAGGTACAGGGGTCTGTTTTGTTCTTCTATTTTTAACAAGGCTTCTTCATGCAGTAATCCTAATTAAATGTTAAGGACACTTAATACTAATTCCTTTTATTAAATCCATATTCTTTCTTCCATCTATAAGAGTGTACAATTTAAACTTGAATCCCAATCCTGCTGCACATTCTACTTTTAGCAACTAAACAGTTTCACAGGACTAGCAAAACGCTGACCATCTTCTTGCATAAAACTCATGTGCAACTGGGGCTGAAAAGCCAGTCAGCTACCCTATGGCACAGAAGACGCTTACTCCTTACGACAGGAGAACATGGCCTTCCTAATGGGAAGGATACTGTACATCAAATACATCTGAAGCGTTTTGCCACATAGTATATAAGATACTATATATGGTATCTATATACATATATATACACACACATACACATATATGCATACATATATAGTATTCTATAGATATATATATATAGAATAATTTTTATATATTGCCTATATATATACACATATATACACACACATCCCTGCCCAAAGATCCAAAATCGCTAATGTTTTACATAAGATTAGTCATCTTTTTTGCCTCCAGGCCTTTGTTTTGGATCACTAAACATCTGGCTATGTATAATTTTATGGTCTCCTGATGAACAGTAGAAAAGCAGTATGAAAAAGTATTCTCTGTACATACATGTTACCAGAATAAGGTATTAGAAAATGAGCTGAAATACCAAGATCTAAAACTCTTATTAAACAATTTGGTTAAACATCTACATTCTGAAAAATATAGCATTTTTAAAGTCTTACCAAGAACACTGATACCGAGTCCTTTGTAGTCCACTAGTTCTTTCTGTGCTTCTAATAATACCTAACAAAAGAAAAAATCCACAAATAAGTTAAGGAAATTTTCCACTATCTGGAGTCTCTGATGCATCATGCGTATGCCAGCTGCTTCATACTGCAATAACCTGACACTTGTCAAGAGAGATTAACAGAAGTATAGTTACCAGTATAATTTAGTTGTATCTAGCAGCTGAAGGCTTTTCATAAGGCAGTGTAATTAAATCATATGCTTGCTATGGAGACCATGTTTTAAGTTATTATTTCAACAGTTACATTTCCAGATTCCAGAATGATTTCTAGGAGTTGAATAGAACTCCCAGCCTTTTCCTAAACACTTAATGTTTGCATGTGTAATCTTGCTAATCAAGCATTTTAAATCCCCGCCCCCATCCCTCCACCCTGTGTTCTTTCACTTGACTTGTGCAAACAGGACAACCAAGGTACTGAGGAAAACAAAGAAAAAATATCAGCTTGGGGAACTGGATACCTCAAACTGACTCAACAGGACAAGGCCTGGTTTCACAGAATGAAGTCCTGCACTTTTTGAAGATGAGCCTTCTCCATGTTATTGAAAGTTAAGAAAGAAATGAAGTAAAATTTTGAGACAACCAAAAAACACAGGTCACTCCTAAGAGCCCTAATGAGGTAATCTGCTGCTTCAACCTTCCATTTTTCTTTCTTCTCCCACAGCTCTCGCATATCAACAAAGTGGAATTAGATTCTAACCACTGGATTTGCAGCTTTTGATTTCAGTAGAGTCTTGTGTGAGAGCCAGAACATTCTTAGTTTGTCCTAAAGGAAGCAGAAGGAGAGGGAGCCCCAGTAGAAAAGCCACCAAAACAAATGCTGTATGCATGCGCCCCAGGATCTGCCAAGAAACCCCATGCTCTGGACGGTTGCAGGAACAAGAAATCTACCTTGCTGACGGGGTATCTGCATGGCCTGTCAACTGTAACAGCTGGTCACCAAGAGGTCAACCAGAAACAAATGTGCTGGTTTTGATGTCGGAGACTGTGAAGTTTTAACCACCATGTTTCACGTGCAAACTTATTCACACCAGAGCAGGGGGAAGAAAAGTCAAAGGGAACACACAGGCTATTAGAAAGTGCTTGCTAAACTGTGTGATAAAATCCAATTCTGTTAGTAACATTCTTTCTCTGACAATCTGCACATGCCTGACAACAGATATTTATGATGTGTTTTATAATAGCCGTGAAGAGCTCTGTCCACCTTCTTGCTGCAGTGAGTTTGAGCACTTCATGTGCAGCATCAGCTCACAATCAAAGTGAAACAACAGAGGTGATACAGTAGTCCATTTAAGAGTACTGCATTTTCAAGAGGGGAAAACAGATTAATAACATGGAGTTCAGCTATGCTCTTCTCAAACCCTAAATCCAGTTCCCAGTACCCTCTGTTGGAGAGTTGGATACCACAGCAGTTCTAACAAGAGCCCCTTTTGGAGCCAAGGGTTCAAGGCAGAATAACAAATTTCTTTGCACATCATCTACAAAGGACATTTCCATGAGAAGAGAGAAGGGGAAAAAAAAAAAAAAAAAAAGCTGCTGTACAGCATATTTGTTTACCAAAAGAAAATTGTTAAAGAAATAACACATGAAATAATGAAGAAAACTATGAAGGAAACTGAGAAAAGAACAAAAAATTTCCACAATACGTAACTCTTCGGTTGAAAGTCAGATGCATACGATTTGGCAGAAACCACCCCCTCTCCATATGTAACTGGATCTATGGCTGCTGATGCAACTTTCCAGAGGGTTGAGTCTACACCACGCTCATTATTGTTTTTTAAATAAAGACTTCTCAGGGAATTACCATGCTATTTATCAGCTGATAAATAACATACTCAACATAGCCACCCTTGCGCATCCGAGGGCTTACTTTCCATCCCCAGAGTGACACAGCCCTTGATGAGCGACCAGATGACCAGATTCAGAATAAACTCTGGGAGAGCAATCCTGAAACCACGTTCGGGCGCGCTTCCGAAACAACGAACTTACCAGGGCATTGAAGCGGGTGGGGAGGGGGAGGAGAAATGAGGTTTCGTTGCGATGCGGGTATTTATTGTCATCACTGTTTACCCGAGCTTCCCCAGCCCTCGCTTTGCAGCCGGCGCCCGCGGAAGCCCCCGGAGATCGGGGCTGGGAGGCAGAGGGCGCCGCGACGCCCGGCGGGCACCCGCCGCCGCCTCAGCCCAGGGGAGAGCCCCCTCAGCCCGCCGGCAGAGCCACCTGCCCCCGCCAGCACGGCTCCCCCCGCAGCGCCGGGAGGACGAGGACACCCGCGCCCACCCGCCCGCCCTCCGCAGTGCCCCAGCCGGCGCCGGGAAAGGCCCCCCCGGCCCCTACTCACGGAGCGCGGCAGCTTCGCCGGCCCGGCCCCGAAGTTCGCCACCTGCCGCCCGCCCTCCATGATGTCGCCGCCGCTGCCCACCAGCGGCGCGGCGGCCCCCGCCGATATAAACCCCCCGCCGCCGGCCCGCCGATTGGCTCCTGTCACACACACCCAGGGGGCGGGGCTGCGGCCGGCCCGCCCCGCCCATTGGCCCCCTCCGCCAGCGCCCCGGCCGCCTATTGGCAGCGCGGCCACGAGGAGGCAGCGTGATCGGGCGGGCGGCGGCGCGGGGCGGAGCGCGGGGCGCCGCCGCCTCGCGCGGGGGCCTCCCCGCGGCCGGAGGGAGCGGGGCGGCGGCGGCGGCTCTGCTCGCCCGCAGGAGCCGAAAATGGTGGGTGCCGGGGAAGGACTCAAAGCGATGAAAGGGATTTAAACCTGCCTCGGATTTGGAAAACCTCAGTAAACCTTGCCACGGTCTCATGGCAGGTACAGCCGCAGGTGGGTGGGTGGGTCGGTAGGTAGGTAGATGGGTAGATAGAAAGAAAGAATGCATGCATGCATGCATGTCCTGCGGTAACTTTACTGTGTTTTTTCCCCACGCAGTTGCTGCTGCAGAGCTGGGACGCTTGTTCCAAAAGTAATCTGTACGAATGCATGAGAAATGAAAAAATAGCAATCCGTAGTTAGTATGGCTTTCAGGTGATATTTCATCTTGAAAGAGGTGGTTTCACGGGACCCAAATGTCTTAATATTTTGTGTGAAATGCTCCCCTCTTAGAGAAGCAGGACCCCTACCTTCTCTAATGCAAGAAGTATCTGTGTGTTGTGCCCTGCTACCCCAAACAGCCCATTGCAGGCAAATTGCCATTTGGATTTCATAGAAAGGGAATAAAATTAATTTCGCAGAAGGGATAGCAGAGCTGGGACTTGCCTTGCCAAATCCTAGGCGCATAACCCGAAATACTAGACCATTCTTTCCACAGATACCTTGTTGTAAGTTCATCGATAACATGGAGTTAATACAATTAAACTGTCGTACCTGAAGGAAAGGCTTCAGCTCATCCAATTTCTTCTAAGTGTTCTAGTGAGAGATATACTGCCTTACAGTCAGTTTTCAGAAATGATTTGAAAGGCAGTAGCAGAAAATCAATTTTGACAAAACGAGCTCTTAAGTATGATTGAAAACAGATGGGCTTTATGGAGTCCCATAATTTTCAAACATCTTGGACGAGGCTCACGATTCTTACAGGCAGCTGCGTAAAGCACAGCTCTTGAACACCTTAGTCTGCCCAGTGTGACCCATAATGCTGACTCTACTTTAGTCCCATGCATGGTCACCAAGTTTATCATCAACATTAATCATCTGTATACCAAATCTGCATTTTTTCAGAAATGAAAGTGTTGATTATTTTGTGAATACTGAGATTTATATAAAAGGGCATTTTTCATTACAAATTATTTCACTGAAGAAATACTGACTACTTGAATTTGACCCTAGAACGATAAAAAGAATTTACAGATTACAGCCTGATCTGGTATTCAGTTAATAAATTTTAATCCTATGCAAGTTATTTTGTTTAAAAGTTTGTAAAAGGAGACAGTGGTTTTAAAGCAAAGATAGATAGCCTTCATTTCACTACTGGCTATAGCATAAGAAAAACCCACCAAACTTGCTTTCAGGCACCAGAACCCTCCTCAGTTCTAAAGAGATCGTAGCAAACTTCACAGACATTACAATCTGGATACATTCTCTTCAAAACAAGGTATTTTTAAAGTATGTCTCAGGCCACAACACCCAGAACAACTACATTACTTCTAATTATTAAAATTAGTTCTAATTAAATAGAAGCCTCAACTGAGATGCTCAGGAACAACATAGATGTGACTACAATATAATTATTTTTACTAGAGTCTCAAATAGAAACAGGCTTAAGAGATACGGGCTCGTCGTACAGGCTTTTCCCAAGTACCAAACCCAGACTACCTACGTCTGGCCCAGAGAGGCAGCTTTGAACTCCAGCCTGTTAGGATAAAAGTACCCTGGGTAGGAAGGGGTAGTGGAAGCAGTCAGAAATAGTTTAGGTTGGAGATTCAGGACAGGAAGCCTGGCCACTGCTACGGGAAGTGCTTCGACATCCGAGCAGGATCAGTCTTGAACCCTAACTGTGTGGCATAAACCACAAGGCAAATTAAAACTTTGGAACTAAAAGTGTGATTCAAACCTCTGGCACAAAGAACTAGAACGCAAAAATAGAAACTAGGCAAGCTGCTGCTGGTATCGGCTCAGAGCATGGGGAGTAAATATCAGGTATTGTAGTTTTGCAGTTCAGGAAAGTCCCATCCTGACCAGAAGGGTCAAAAATAGCAGCTCCCATGAGGCTAGAGGACAACTGTGCTGGAAGCCTTGCCACCCAGAGCTCTAGAAAATCTATTTCACATTGTGCATTGATGTGGAGTAAGTAAGTTGACAAGGACGTACAAACCAGAAAGTTTCCTGGACACAGAATAGTCCATTTTTGCTACATGCAAGGGATAATTATGCTTTTACAATTGGAGAGAATGAAGAGGAATAGCAAAGGTCACGTCAGAGTTTCATTTCTATTGAATTGAGATTTCTTCTATTTTAATATTTCACTATCAGCAATTATGATTTAATATTTTTATTACATCAAACCCCATAAATTCATTATATTAATATTCATAGTCACTCAATATAAAATACAAGCTTTCAAAACCATGACTTCCAAGAATGCTTCTGGCTTCCAGCATCTGACAGAGAACCTGACCCGTCGACTGCCACAAATCTCTGCAGACGAACGTGAATTTGCATAATTAACACAAATGCAGAGAACGCTGTATTTACTATGATGCATAACTGGGAAACCAAAACAAAATTAAAAAAAAAAAAAAAAAGAGAAAGTGTAATATTTAAATAAACTTTCAGAGTTTTCAGTGAACTTTTATACAGTTCATCATGACTTCATGTTGTGCTGGACAGAAAAACCTTCATCGACTACTGCTGGAAAAGAATCAGCTCACTCAAGGAGAGCAAGCGCACACGAGTTCTCTGTCTGGTACAATAATGGACAAACTGACGTCATTATTAAAAGACAAATAATGCTGACTACATAGCAACCTGGCAGCTGTTTCAGAAGGCAGATGGGACGTCTGGTCCAGCAAACGAGTGAGACTAGCTAATTTTGGTGGGAATTAAAACAAGATGCAGGTAGTTCAGACAAGGGTTTGGGGTTATTTTGTTTTTCAGAGATCTTGCTCCAAATATTGCAGTTATGAAGTCTGAAAAGTAATTCTCAGGAAGCCCAAATGAAGATAGAAAAAATGCTTGAGTTTTATAAGTAAACAGTAACATGTTCTCTAGCGCTTAGCTGGCCTATTGATTTCAGGCTTTTATGTCAAACAAGAACACAGACAAATATGTAAAACATTAACTAATAGCAAGAGGTTGAAACAGTTTATATCCAAACTCAGGGTAAAATGGTTTCATAATCACTTAAAATGTATGTGTATATAAACAATCTTTTTTTTTTACTTTTTATTAAAATATTCTTAAGTATATTTTTATACACAAAATATTTTTTATTTATATATCAAAATATTCTTTGGAAATGTGTTTTTAAATCTTTAGTAAAAACCTTGAAACTTCTGAAATATTCATGATGATAGCCTTAAAAAATACTTCTCCCCCCAGGTGACTTACATCCATTATCTCCATTGACTTCATATCCAACATTCAACTATATATAAAGTATGCACTCCAGATTCTCACAGTAAGAGTGCTACACAACAGCACCAGAGACGAGATGGAGAATCCTTTGTGCTTCTGATTTTAAAAAAAAGTGGTTAAGTACTGAAAAAAATATGCCCATCTAAGTCATATACTGCCTGCTCAATTTTGCGTTAAATGATGATTTTTGACATAATTCATACTTTAAAAGCAAGCACTAGTAGTATCTAACGTAAAAGGTATTTATGCCACCTGCTTATAGGCATAGAATACATAAACTGTTTTAAGTTCTTTATGGTATTTTTAGGGACAAATAACAGATTTATAATTCCTAACCTCACAAATCTGAACACTTTTGAATTTAGAGTTTTATCCACCATTTCACAATGATTAATTTAGAGTTTTAGTTTTAAAAAGGGAACATATAGCATTTTAATGCTGAAGAAACCGATTGCATGTAGTTGTTCAATCAAATCAAAATCCCAGGCAAAGACTCATGACTGAAGCAACAGACCTCAAATGTTTGGGAGAATATCTAAAAAATTTCATAGATTAATATATTACCTGCTATTATTCTGAAGTGACGAAGTCTGTATAAATAATGTACTTTTGTTGTGCAATTACTTGTGCAATATTGCAATAGCTAAGATAGATAATCTTGCGCTATTTGCTCAGTAGAAAATTTCCATTTGAGGATTCATGAGTTTCTTCATAATTGTCAAGCAACTGGAGTCAGGAATTTCTACAGATCTTCTGTGTTCCAGAACTCTCATGACAGATGACAGAGTAAAAAGAAAGCTACACAGTTTCCCCCCCCCCCAGTTCAGCCCAAATCATCTTGCCTCATTCCTGTATGTGAAAAGTATCTTCCGTTGCTCAATCACCCTCTGTCCCCTTCATTCTGCAAATGGAATACACATTGCCAAGAAGAAAAAAGTTCCATATCAAACAGGTTAAAATATTACGATCATTCAAAATCTCAGCTAACACTGTAAATAGTGAAATAAAAGCAAAATATTTAAATTTTATCTTTTTTAAAAAAGCAGCTTTTCATGACCACTGCACAATCTGATGAGTTTTCAACATATGAACGTCTCGTAAAGATAAACATTGTATGTCAGATTCTACTACCCAGTCTCCCAGAGTTCGCTACTGCAATTTCAGTAATTTCTTTTAAATCAAAATTGACACAAGCACGTGCATGTGCAAAAAGTCATAGAAGAAGGTATTTTAAGGAAATAAAATTGACTGGTTCATTCAAAAGCAAAATTCACTCCCATTGTTGAACCAAAGGACCTAGGCTTAAACCCTTGACTAAAACAGTTTAGGTTGTTTCATTCTTCCAAATGCAAATTTTATGTTGCTTAAAAACACTTTCCCTAAAATTTTCTTAAATGTTTAGCATCTTCCTCATCTATACAACCGTTGCTAATAAGTTTAATTTTACAGAACTCCCACTTATATACAAAACAGTAGTTAGTGAAGGAAACTAATAATTATTTAATCACTATATTAGGCTCTTGACTGATTGCCTTCTCATGGCATTCAGGCAAGTGTACAAATATAAAGATACTGCTTTATTTTTCAGGACGATACTGAAGTGCATCTTCTTATTATTCGTTGTGCAAAACAATATGATTTTCTGTGCCACATAAGGCAAATCAAAATCTATGTTACTCTGTGCCACAGTTCAGAAGATGCAAATCAGCTGCCTGTGCAAAAGGACAGAAACAAGAAACTGGGGGGCAAACCGCAGGAGTTATAAAACAAAGATATTCTTTTAGCTTTATGCTCTCACATTTCTCTAGGTCCTGAGAGCAACCTAATTGAGTTGGACTAGACATCCCTTCTAGGTCCCTTCCAATGAGTATTATTCTATGATCTGCAGTCATAGCGATAAGGAAGAATGACTGTACTTAAATATTTCTTTTAGAGATGCTTCTGGGCTCATTTTCAAACCTGAAACTTCCGCTACCTTTGGGAATGTCATACCCACACCTTGTTAGGCATGAATTGATGTTTGCCCTAAACCCATTTTTTCCACTTCCATTGTAACACACTCGAAATAAATGAAAAGCAAAATTTGTACTCAAATTAATTTTATTAGCTCAAAACAGTTTACACTCTATAACAAGATCTGTGATACACAATAAAATCCACATGCCAGGAATCCTTTGTGTGTAGTACAAACTGAAGGGTACCGTTCTACCAGTGCATCACATGTTTTCAAAAATAAAAATCTAGTGACAAGTGATGCAAACATGAAACAGGAATACTAAACAGCATGCAATGCTTTAAAAGTTTACAAAGTCTACATTACTTTACAAAAAATTCACAAACTACACCAAGGCATCCAAAATTTATTTTTAATCTTGCAAGTGTAAACAACAGTTTAAACATTTTAGAACCATTTCAAATGCTGGTCACACTTTGGATACTTTCCTGTCTTTCAGAGCCAGATCCTACAGTATCAGTTCCAGACCGGTTTACTGTCTGCAGTCTACTTTGGTCTCCTCTTGCTCCATCATTTGGAATTGCCATTTCATTTGCTCTAGGAATGTACTTCTTTGAGGAACAATTTTTGCTTTTATCACCAGAAGCACCACTGGATATTCTGCTACCATTACTTTTAATATGTACACTAGAATCAGAAAATGAATGCGGACTGGTAACCAATTGCCTTGCTGAGTGATGTCCTTTTGCGTGTTCATTTTGTTTTACTCTCCTCTCAGAGAATGTTGGAGTACTATTTCGAGGCTTATCCTCTTTATTTTGGTTAATTGTTTGAACTTCATTTTCCTTCCAGGAGCCTGGCTGGTACTGTTGCCCAGCAGCCTGAAGTTCTTGTATTTCTCTAAGAGCAGAGAAGGCATTATTCACAACCATCTGGGATTGAAATGTGCCAGGAAGAGAAACTTGGATGTCCCCAGCTTTGTTCTGAAATAAGAGAATGAAGATACTGATGCAACTAGAGAAAAAAATCCAGTATTGCCAACTGCCAAATACTGAAATCTGCATAGCAAAATAAAGTCTTTACATAATATAGAAAAGATTCAGAGACAATAGCAATCACACAAGCTTTACTACCTTTCAAAGCAAGCAAGTTTCAGAAGATTGCTAGGGTGATAATGACACAGAGCAGGCATATTACAGTTTCACATCTAGCTTGAACGTTATACTACAGCCATGTGTCAGTTATACTGAAGCAGCCAAAGCCTAATCTTGTCTATCATTCTGAAATACCTGCAATCCATTACGTTTGCTCACAGTACACAGTAGTGTGATCCTCATAGTCTATCCCACACTACCTGGCTGCTACAAGAATTGAAATTAACCAATACTAGGAGACAAGTATGAGAGTAGCTTAAGTATTAGTTGAAGCTTTTTGTAAGCATCCTTTGCCATGTATACCTAAAAAACACTTTAAGCTTAGGCTTCTAAATGTAGGTGAATTAGAAAAACAATGATTCAAACAAACTGCATGAACAAGTTAATGTCCCACTGCAGAAGAGTCCATCAGCTGAAAACACTGTGGCAAGCCAAACCATAACAAATGTCAAAGAACCTATAACGAGAATTACTCTATTACTCTGAATAATTTTAGCAGATTCAAAGTGCAAAACTGGAAATTGCTTTGCACACCATTAGAAAAAACCCAACACTTTTCACCTTATGTTTTAGAAGCTCCTGGTGTTCTTGAGGAATTTGGAACACTTAATAAGGAAGACATTGGGTATAAAAAACATACTGGAATGCAGAACGATTCTTAGCATGACATTTTCATCCAACTTGGACAATGTTGTATGCTGACAGTATCTTAATGTTTAATTGTTTTAAAAACGTAAGCCTGGTCTGTTTTCTTTTTTTTTTTTTAAGGGAACTTTAGTACCTCCCTTGAAAAATCCAGAAGGTTTTCTATTTATTGACTTCGGAGTAGAAACTAAAACCTTATGTTGTTAATATTGCAAATTTGTAGTTGCCTGAAATTTATGGCATGGCCCATGTAGAAATCTAACAGGACTGGACACATACACTGCAATCACTTAAGAAAATTCTTGTTTTTCAATAGGCATATTGTACTACACTCTATTACCAGACTAAGTTTTTTAAAACCACTGTACATCATTATCAAATGTTTCTTAAAAACCTAGTCATGGTATTTTCCATTTCTAATGGATGCATACCACTGTTGGAACTTCATATTTCAGAATAAGAAACAACATTATTACCACCAACACCTTCTTTAGAACATTACAAAATACTATGGTTTCTGTTTCAAATGGTAATCACTTAAAAAGCTTACATTAATCATTGAATGACGATGATCTGTATAAATACAGCTACAGCAAAACATGGATCATTTGGTAATTCAGTCAGAGGGGGATAACGGCCGAAAAGTACATTAAATAGCGTCAAATACATTGCCACTAGCATTCCCTCTATAGACTTACTTTGCTATTCTGGGTATGATCTTGTCTTTCTTCTTCAAAAGACTTCTCCTTTAGCATGTTAGCAGGCTTACTGAGAGTAGAATTCATTTGTGGATGCCCCAAAAGACCAAAATCTGACTGGTCTATCCCAGCTAATACAGCAAGTTGTCCAAGTCTGTAAAATAAAGTTTATTAGAAAATGACACAATTCTTACCCTGTGAAAGATCTAAACATTCAAAACCAGAAGAAGAAACAGAATCTGTTTGAAGTTTTGGAGATAGTTTTCCCATTATTTTCTGAGAAGCCCAAAATAGCTTAATAAAGATGAAAACAAGTAGCTAAAGCTATTTTCCTATCTTTGCACAAATTAGCCACCAGTTCAAAACTGTCACTGTTCACTCAGTGTTATGAGGCCTCCAGTTAGCATTGATCTCAGAGCAGGATGCTGGCAGGCAGATTCCCCGTCAGGCAGAACAAAGATTAAAACTCTGTCATTCAAGCACAAGATTGGTGCACATCTCCCAAACTAGCATAATCTCTTAACAGCCAAATCCAATTACATGCTTCACACACACAGTCATGTTGTTTCACCTGCCAGCTTACAAGCTGGCCAAACCTACCACTTGGGTGTTTTAAGCCTCAACAAGAAGTGAGAAGTTGCAGCCATCAATTGATAGCACAGCGTTAAACAGAAGCTTATTGAGAAGAGCCGTTTTTGCGATTGGGATTCTCTAACTTTCAGAGCAGCTCCCTATTATCATGAATAGATGTAGAGCCCATCTGAAAAATTTATTTTTTATGTAGTGAGAGAGCATTTTTTCCTTACTCCGAAGTCTGAGATTCATTCTTAAAGTAATGGCAACTCTACCAATTGATTGGCACAAAATTACAACACGGCCTCAGGGTGAACTTTACATTAAGTTACATTATTACAATTTGGAGGTGGATGGAAACAGGAGGCAGGGAGGGCAAGTAAAATCTTCTGTGGTCTTCTCTGAACATGCAGAGTAGACTGCATCACATCTTTGTTTCATTCCTTCATTCTCCTGGAGCAGATTGCCATGCCTGGCTACATAAGCTTTACAAAACAGGTTTGAGAACTTAAGCTGAAATTCTTTGACAAACGGGAAGGATGAACTGTCCCCTGAAAAACTGCCAGGTAAGAGTGGTAGAGCCTTAAGACAAACTTTAAACAATACTTTCTAAAATATTTCAAGTAATAACAAATAATCCAGAATTTAAGTACAGAGGCCAGATTCATCCATCTAGATTTCTGTATTTCAATTAGTAAAAGTCCAAGGCAACAGAACACTTTCTGAAGCCAGTTCAACTGTATTTTGAGCCTTTTGCATTATGGGAATGCTAAGAGCCACAGGTGATCCAATAAAGACTTGGAAACATGCTTTAATAGAAGCTTTCTTCTCTTTTGGAATGGACTTCTTGAAAGCCTTTTCCAAGGACAGATTCAGCTGGACAGTGCTTGGATCATGTTTTTCCCACTCACAAAAGATTAAGCACTAGGTACATACAGTTCATTTTTCTTCTTTTGCTTTTTGCAAGTACAGTCCTAGAGACCTGGGGGAAGGAGGCAGCATACTTCATTGGGAAGGTAATTTTGGAAAGAAATCTCAGCAGAAAAGTAAGACTTAAGTAAAGTGACAACCTACCCAGCATCTTTAAGGAGGTCTAAAAAAGCATGAAACTTTTGGAAAGAGTTCTCAATGCTGCCTAGAACACCTTCATCTTCCAAAATCATGTTGGTTACTGACTGTGCACGAAGAGCCTCAGATAGGGAGATATTTAGATTCCTTAATCTTGCATTTTCAATTTCTAGCTATGGGGGGAAAAAAAAAAAAAAAAGAAAAAAGGTAAAATAATTTCTATCATTGCCAGTTAAAAAAAAAAAAAAAAAACGAAACAAACCCCAAAAAACCCAAACCCCACTTTTGCAAGCCTATAGAGCAGTCTCACAAAGAGAAATACCCAAAATAACTGACATAACTGACACAGAGTTTCCTGTACCAGAAATATTGAGGGCACTGTTACACTGAGCCCTGTGTGGGTTTGTTTATCCAGAGCTGCAGTTTTACGCTACCATAGTGAAACTGCTGCAGGCACACAAAACTGCTGGCACAGCACTGTCTTCAGTATGCACAGAATGTTGCAGAGCAAGTGCAAGCAAAAAAATTAGCTTTCATATCATGTCATTTTGCATGTATTATATGACACATTAACACCAAAGAATTTATTTTACTAATAAAAAACCTTAATGAAGGCCCATGCTCTCCTTATATTCACCCCTCTGTATCAGAGGGAATGCATACTACTGTATCTCTCCCCTGCACTGTGCTTCCCAAAATTGAAAGTTTAAGATGATCTGATTTTTCTTCACATCGAACATTAATCAAATCAATGACAAACTGAAAGTTGAATGATAATTGTAGGATATACAGGGTTTTGTATTTGAGGGAAACATTAACTCGGACACTCATTTAAGATTGCGGCTATGCAATCACTGCTACCACAAGCTTTCCTTCTTTCATCTTTTACGAGAGAAGGACAAAAAATTATAGATCTGTGTAGTGCACTGTAGCTGTTAAACTAACATCAAAATAAACAATTTTAGAGATTACTGCTACTTATTTTATCCTTTTCGTGAGACAAGGTGCTAGGTCCAAGCAATCTAGCATGACAGAGAAAGATTTGTTGCAGTGGGTATTTAGCTTAAAAAGTACTTAAGTATTCAAACAACAGATACCCAGCAGAGCCCACTGGTGCACCTCACATTACAGGAGGATGGGGATGGCCGCAGTGGAGGACTACAATGAACTTTGTAGAGTCCTTTGTGGATATCTGCTCCGTGTACTGTGGGGTACCGCTTGTTGCTCAAGTTCCAAAAGGTACCACCACTCCCATTCCACTCCAGATCATATTTAAGAACAAAATCCATTCATTTACATTATCTAACACTCAACTCTATTACAATAAATTCTGCTTATTGATGCAAAAGGATCCTTTTAGGTCAGCAACAATGGATGGAGGGGAAATAGATCTCACAATTTAACTGTGAAAAGTTGTTAGCTCAGTTCTGTCATACTGCAAAACTGTGCTTTGCAACAACTGACGGCTATGGCCAACATGCCATGCAGAAAACCATCTGACGTTTTTATTGCCTCCAGAAACAAAACTTGAAAATCGAAGGGACAGAATAAGCCAAATTAAACAACATTTGCAACAAACAACTTTTTAGCACAAGTCATGATAAAGAAGGTGGAAGACCTCAAAGAACTATCCATCTTCTGCAAATGGCAAACAGATTTAATCACTTTCTCAAGAAAAAACAAACATCTGGATGCCCCAGATCATAAGTAATACACCAAATGAATGAAACACATTGAAAGAGTAGCCTGACCTGGAGTTCAAGGCTCTGGAATAGGATCAGGAGAACAAACACACATTACTAAATGCAGATTTCATCACTGCCCTCAGGCTAGTAAATGATCCATGTGACTTTGAACTGAAACTCTGGAAGCTACCACATTAGAGGTCATCATTGATAATTACTCCTAATTAAACAAGTGGATAGTTTGACTGGTGCCTCCTTTAAAAGTAAAGATGTTTAACAATCAAGTATCATTACCTCCATTATCCGTTCCTCAGCCTTTACTCTGGCTCTTTGTTCTTCCTTTAATTTTTCCGTGCATTCTTCTAGCTCCAACTATAAAAACACATATAAACTATCATGAAATTATCTCAAAATGTCAGATCAACATGCAATATTATACAAAAACTCAACATGTCCAATTAACAACTCACGCACAGCAATAACATATCTTCTACAAAAATACATGACAGAGGCCTACCAGTACGTAACTCTAGGATGCAAAAAATTAACACAGGAAAGCGGAAATAAGTGTGATTCACTCAACAGATTTGCAATAAAGCAATAGATAACAGAAGATTATAGTACAAGTCTCTTGGGGTTATGACATTACCATCAGGAATATATGTTCTTCTCTACTTCTTCCTTCGCCTTTTCAAACCTCACTTTTAACTAAATATGTCTACCTCATCAAACGCTCAAATTGGGCTCTAAAAAAAAAAAAAATCCTTAGTAGCCATACCTAGATTTTCAGAATGTATTCTACATCCAGGATTTTATTGCTTATTATACCAGTAGGAATACAAAATTCTGAACTGTAAGAACTGTACTCTTTCCAATTGGTTTCACTTAGTTCTTCAGCAGGAAAATTAAGTTTTTCACAATCCCAAACTGTTTCAGTCAGTTAAGCAGCTTATTGTTGAATTAACAACAACAAAACCAAAACCAAACATCTAACAAATATAGTCTAGTCTTATTCATGACATGCCTACACTTACAGTTTAACTTTTAGTTCTAAGTAGTGAATCTCTCAGTTTCAGTGAACAGTAGTCAGGATGTGATAAGCGATCACCACATTTTCTTTTATCATAGTGGAGCATTATCATCTTTAATTACAGCATCTGAAGTGGAAGAACAAACAGGAATTTTTGTTCTTGCATGCTGTGCTGGTTTTGGCTGGGCTAGAGCGAATTTTCTTCATAGCAGCTAGTATGGAGCTATGTTTTGGATTTGTGCTGGAAACAGTGTTGATAACGCAGGGATGTTTTAGCTCCTGCTGAGCAGTGCTTACACAGAGTCAAGGCCTTTTCTGCTTCTCACCCCCACCCCACCAGCGAGTAGGCTGGGGGTGCACAAGAAGTTGTGAGGGGACACAGCTGGGACAGCTGACCCCAACTGACCAAAGGGCTATTCCATACCATATGACGTCATGCTCAGCAATATAAAGCTGGGGAAGGAAGAAGGAAGGAGGGGACATTCAGAGCAATGGCGTTTGTCTTCCCAAGTAACCGTTACGCCTGATGGAGCCCTGCTTTCCTGGAGATGGCTGAACACCTGCCTGCCAATGGGAGGCAGTCAATGAATTGTTTTGCTTTGCTTGCATGCACAGGTTTTGCTTTACCTATTAAACTGTCTTTATCTCAACCCACAAGTTTTCTCACTTTTACTCTTCTGATTCTCTCCCCCATCCCAGCGGGGCAGGGAGTGAATGAGTGGCTGAGTGGTCCTTAGTTGCTGGCTGGGGTTAAACCACGACACATGCCTTAGCAGTCTTCTGGTTCCAAAAGTGAAAACTGTTAAAATTATCAAGCTGCTCATTTTTTCAGAGGGTGACCTATATGAATTAACAGTATCAAAGCTTCTTAATTTCTCTATACACCTTGTATACAGGCATATATATGTAACACAGGACACTGCTTTTTGTACACATCTTATCAATCAGTTCTACAGAGGAGCAAAGATCGAAATAGTACTGAAATCCTTTGTTTATTATCAAAAGCTTATTCAAGAGCATACTACTGCACTTCATACAAGCACTCAACTGAGAAGACTAGTGTGCAACAGAATGCATAGTAAAAATAATCCTTCTACAAATGCAAAGAGGTCTTCACAGGTCTTGCAGAATGCGAGGGACTTTTGCATCTGATTCAAAGATGCAGGTTTTAAAATACTCTAGATATAGCCCTCCCAGTGACAACCACTCAGAGTGAAGATTGTGGGTCTGTCACTATTGTCCACTGATGCCCACTCCTAACATCGCTAGACTAGCATCAACCAAGCTAATCCTGAAACTAGAAAGCTAGTCATATCTTTATCATTTGAACCCATGAGAAAGACTCTCAGAGGTCAGAAGGTATAGGAAAACCACATTTCAAAGACAGTATTTGGGAAGAGATTTAACAGTATCTAACTGCCACAATGTAACAAAATCGCCTCCAGGCATGGTGTTGGGGGGAAATCTCTAAGGAGAACCCTCAACAAATACCAATTGTGTGGAAATAATGGGAGCTAGAAATCAAACATATTTGTCACCATTAAATTACAAGTACATGTACGCATTATTCTTTGACGTGCTTTTGAGAAATTCACTAGCTTACACAATCCTCTAGTCTTTGTGTAGGAAAAAAAATTAAAACACATCAGAGAGCTAAATGTAATCCAAAGTACACAACTGACCCTTCTAGTAGTGTAGTCCACAAAGACAGCACCAACAGCCTTTAAGATGAAGTTGAATAGCAAATATATCTGTAGCCCTCAGAATTACTGTATGCAATATGACTACTCAACACTAGACAAAGGTATAAAACTGAAGTTTAGAAACTAAGAATATAAAAAAAACTTTAGTTACTAATTACCCATGGTTTTCTACTTGATTATATTGTTGTCCTTATTTTTAAAAAAGAGTTATAGTGCAATCTCTATGTCTACATAATTCACATAGTATTAATGCGTAGTTACCCTGCTAGCTACATTAATGGTGAAGTTCACCATTTATATCCTTAGTTAAAATTTCAAAATCTGGGAGTTTCCTCAACTACATTCTTCATCAGAAGCGATTCTGACATTTCAGATTCCCTCTAGCGGAAAGTAAGAATATTTATCAGTTTTTATTTTTCATTTCAGAAATTAAGCTTTTTGTTAGCCAAGGGATTTTTTTAAAAAATGAAAACACAACTAATATTGTTTCACTAAGTAGTGCATGTAAAGCTACTTTTTGAGCAGAAGGATGCAGAAAAGTCCTCAAGGACTTGCATACTTAAGTGAAAGTCTGTTCATTTAGTCATGTGAAGGGATGTTTGGAGAGCTTTTTTGGCACAGTGGCAGTTTAAGGAGTTCCCACCTCTTACTGTTTATTCCCACTCTGCAATCCCATCACTGTTCTAGCACAGCTGGTTGACCCACTTTACTGAAAGGCTGTGCCAAGGCCTGCTACAGCCAAATACACTGGATTACTTTTCAGCTAGATCAGTTCCTCAAGTCAGCTCCCCACTCAAGCAGCTCTGCAGTAACAGCTGTTTAATGACAATACCTAAGTCCAATTAATGCAGATAAAAAGGGTCCTCCACTTCCCTTCTCACATTATCAGCCATAGACTTCTGCCCCTTACTGTGCTCCAGTTCTGGAACGTACTCAATCACATAAGCCAATGTGAGTCATTTATCTTAATGACTGAAAACTGATCTAGAAAAATACCACAGAATCACAGACTGGTTGAGGTTGGAAGGGACCTCTGGAAGTCATCTGGTCCAACCCCTTGCCCAAGCAGGACCACCTACAACAAGCTGCCCAGGACTCTGTCTAGATGTTTTTTAGTATCTCCAAGGATGGAGACTCCACAACCTCCCTGCACAACCTGTGCCAGCGCTGTCACCCTCACAGTAAAAGTGTTTCCTGATGTTCACAGGGAACCTCCTGTGTTTCAGTTTGTGCCCATTGCCTCTTGTCCTGTCACTGGGTGCCACTGGAAAGAGCCTGGCTCTGTTCTCTGTGCACCCTCCCTTCAGGTATTTGTATGCATTAATACGATCCCCCCTGAGCCTTGTCTTCTCTAGGCTGAACAGTTGCAGCTCTCTCAGCCTTTCCACATAGGAGAGATGCTCCAGTCCCTTAACAATCCATGTGGCTCTTCGCTGGACTCTCTCCAGCATGCCTGTGTCTCTCTTGTACTGGAGAGCCCAGAACTGGACACAGTACTCCAGGTGCGGCCTCACCAGTGCTGAATGCAGGGGAAGGATCATCTCCCTCAGCCTGCCGGTAACATTCCTCCTAATGTAGCCCAGGATGCCATTCACCTTCTTTGCCGCAAGGGCACAATGCTGGCTTATGTTCAACTTGGTGTGCACCGTGACCCCCAGGACCTTTTCTTCAAGGCTGCTTTCCAGATGGTCTGCCCTCAGCATACATGGGTGCGTGGGGTTGTTCTCCCCCAGGTGCAGGACTTTTTGCACTTCTCCTTGTTGAACTACGTGAGTTTTCTCCACATCAGCCAAGTTGAATCAACTTGCCTTATGATCAGATAAACATGAAAAAAGACAGAAGAGAGAAAAAGACCGAAGCAAGAAATGGAAAAGCACTAAGGGACAGGGGGAAAACAGACCTCACAATTCAATGGTGACAAGTTATTAGTTTGGTTCTGCCATAATATGAAACCATGTTTTGCATCAAGGCAACAAAAGGGATGGCTGAGGCACAGAAACAGTTTGAGACTGCTTAAACAGTGCTTTCAGATATGCAACCATGGCCTAAAAAAGTATTTTGGTTTTCAAATTCAGAAGATCAGGAAAACCTGGACCTTTACAAGCACAGGAAATTTAGAACCAATTTTGGGGTAGGTTCCGAAAATTTGTAGTTTTACCTCCGAGAAAGCTCAAATTAATTACGAATTATCCCTTCCTTACAGTTGCTCTACATGTAATACTACAGGTAAGACTGACAACAGAGGTCAATATGACAACCCTTCCCCAACGCACAAAACAGTCTGCCTCTACAGTGTGTCCTGAAAGTAATATTCCTCCCTCTCCAAACACCAAGAATAAATACATCAAGTCTTTCCTGAAAGCACTGTACTTGCTGCATAGAAGTTTTTGGTGCAATACGCACGTCACATGGAATTCCATGATTCCAGACACAATGAGAGTGTTGAAGCCACTGCACAGCATGATGTCAACATATTGCACACAAACAGCAAGATGAAATCACCTACAAAGAAGAAAGCCACTATACAACTTTAAATCCCAGCAACACGTGAAAACCTTGAAAATCTTCCTGAACAAAAAGTTCTAGAGAGAAAAAGGGTAGGCCTAAAGAAAAAGTATACATCAGCTGAAAAAAAGGGCGGGTAGTTATTTAAGCAGTATTTTTACAGTCCTTTTGCCTTCTACAGTAACTCTAAGCCACCCTAACTCTCCCATTACACATAGATCTGCAACACGTTAAGTTTCAACTTCACTTTGCTTACATAAGACAGCTATATGGTCTTAATATTTATACACGTGAACAGTTCATTCACCCAGTGTGGTGCTCTATGACAAACACCACCAAAACCAGACTGACTATAGGTCTTATTTTTTGCAGTATTCATTTGGAGGCAGTACAAATTCTCCAACAAAATCCAAATCCTAACACTTCAGAAACAACCCAGTTATTCTGCATGAGGGTTTTACTTTATAATAGTGCTAGATTACCTCAGCAGCCTTACTGAGCCACTGAAACACACCCTTTGTTTTCCCTTCCTTTTATAAGAACATTCCCTGTCAAGACATTTGCGGCAATAGTCAGTCTCGCTACTGCTGTTTTTTCAGAATTATAAAAGAAGTAGAGGGAATAATAAAGAGCAAATGAAAAAAGTTTTTTACCAAGCTCAGTTATAAAATGGAGCTTTAAAAAAAAAAAAAACAAAAACGAAAGTATGTTATTATTTTTACACAACAATCATTACTATATTTTAGCTCTTAGAAATAATACTAAATTACATTTATAAAGGAAATACTTGGAAGGAAATACTACAGGCAATAACACTGATCAAAAGATTTATGAACCATGATTCAAGACTGGAACAGAGAAATTACCCATATTGCAGCTGTGTGTATTAAGTGAGGTTTTTCCTTATTATGGCCCTGATTTGACAGTATGCTTATAGCGTACACATCTTCATTAGAACTATTCAGAGACTGGAAATACAGTGCATATTTGACACACATCTTTTGAAACGGAAGCCTGTGTGACATAATGCAGGATAATTAAACTTCTTCAGAAGTTTTGCTCCATGACTGGTTATGAGCCTAATATTTTTCTGAATAAAACATGGTTTAATTGATATAATTTGCCTTTATGGAACTCAAGACACAGAACATGCTTCTTACCTGTAATTGTTGATACTTTGCTACGTTAATCTTATCTAATGATTTTGCCAAATCAGGATGACGGATAACATCATCTAAATCTTCTGTGTCTTCGGTTTCAGATGTAGAAGCACTTTCTACTGTCACTTTCACAGGAATACCTGTCTAGTTACATTAGAAAAGAAAAATACACCCACTCACAGCATTACACTGTGCAATAAAAATCAAAGATTAAATAGTACCAAAAACTTAACTGAAATTGAATCGTTTCCCAGAGTCCCTTACAATACAGACACATTGTCCAGCTATGCAACTTTGAAATAAATTTGCATAAAACAATATAAAAAAAATTCGTATGTGTGCATATATTGGGTATATGTGGCAAGGTGCTGGCAGCGGGGGCTGCAGGGCGGCCCCTGTGCGGAGGGGCCGGGGCTGCCCCGGGCCAGACTCAGCCGGTTCCAGCCGGCTCCAACCGACCCACCGCAGGGCACGGCTGGGCCCCGCAGCCAAGGCGGCGGCACCTCAGGGAAAGCCTGTTTAGGAAAGGGCAAAAAAATGCCAGAGGGGCAGAAGAGGAGGGAACAAAGAGTGAGAAAGAGCAGAGGAAACACCAGGGCTTGGAGGAGGAGGAGGAGGTGCTCCCTGGTGGAGCTGAAGCCCACACTCCAGCCCAGGGAAGACCCCATGCCAGAGCAGAGGGATGGGCCGAAGGAGCTGAGGCCCGTGGGCAGCCTGTGCTGGAGCAGGTTTTGCCAAAGGACTGCAGCCCATGGGAAGCCTACGCCAGAGCAGGGGATGAGTGTGCTGGCTTCAGCACCCATCAGGCCCTTCTGTGAGCCAGTTAAATTCACTACTACATACTAACTTCTCCAGCTTTTCTCGGGGCCGGGGGGGCGGATGAGGAGATGTAAATGAGATGCAAAGGAGAAGGAAGAAAGAGAGGATTTTTTTTTTTCCCCTGCTGGTATGCTTATTACAGTGGTTCACAGATGGGTTCAAAGACAAGTATGTAGTCCACAAGCAAAAGGAGACAAGAGAGGAAGGGGGGAACAGAACCTTTCAGAGAAAAATGCTGTTAATTCTCCTTACTGCCTCTAGAGGGATTGTGCCCTTACTCAAACCCAGCTTGCTCATAAGGCTAAGAAACCAAAACGTAGTGATACAGAAATGGAATAAACTAAGTATCAAAGACGTTTCAACCAAATGCTGATGTAAACTATTATTTTGCACTCCTGTGAGAGAGAGACTTTAAAAGCACGTTCCAGTCTTAACTATTAGACAATGATTCTGTTGACAATACCTTCATCTTTTTTTCAGGCATTCATCTACTAAATGAACCATCATAGGAGAGAGAGAGAGAGTACCTGAATCTTCACTGGTAATTCTTCAGTACTATCCACTGGCCCCCCTCTAAAGATAGAAAAAAGCACTTTTCAGAAAAGTAAGTTTATATAATGTCACCATTGCTACTTCCATTTCCAAACACAGGACTCTAGAACAGGTGAAGCAGTAAGCATAAAAACAGCATCAGACACTACACTGTATTCCTTTAACACCCATTACATCCTCATTTTGTTCTATTAGCACTCCTACTTAAACATGAATTAGAGCAACATTACTTGATGCTAACGTTAATATCTTCAATAGGCATCTTGGCTTAGTTAATTATTATGAACTAAAGTTAACAGGAGAACTTGGTGTTCAGCATTTTGAAAAACAAGTTTAATAAAAATAGTTATGATAGAGCATTAAGTAATTTTTTTGTTTAAATATTTATATAGCCTCCATTTTGAGAGGCCAAGGTCTAGAGAATACATTAAAAAAAACCAAAACAAAACAAAAACTGTTTCAAAAGGAAGAATGATAATAATATTATGGCTTCCATGTGTAACTTTTTTTTTTTTTAATTTTACTTCTCAGGGCTTAGATGATCACAATAATTATGTTGGCATTGGGGGAGATCGAGCAGAAAGAAGAGGTGGAAAAAATACCTAGGCACCTCGAACTGGATGCCAGATCAACTATACTACAAGCTTAGAAAACTAAATTGCATCTTCAGCTATGGTAAGTCTGATATATCATTAGTAACAAGACAACAAACAAGCAAGGTGGGTTTGGTTGTGGGTTTGGTGTTTTTTTTGCTACACCTGGATATTCTCATGGCCATCAAATGATATCTTTTTGTGTATTTTAAAAACTTACTGGAATAGAATTTATGTAACATTCTCGAAATTTATACAAATAGAAAAAATTATGGATGCAATACGAAATTCTGTGTGTAACTTCCCAACATGTATTTTAAAAAACTAACACTGCTCCCTACTACGTTTATCATGCAGGTTTTATGCTTTGTTATTTTCCCTTGTACTATGAAAACCTCACCTGCATCTCTTTGCACGTTCTGCAGTCCGCCAAGGAAGGAAGCCTTTTGTGCCCGGTGGTAGTGGTTTTGGTGAGTAACTATCTTTCACAGATGTATTTTTTTTCCCAGGGCTTACAGACTTTTTAGAGGTTAATCCTGTATTGAACAGCAAGAATAGGAGAAAAGATAATTCATTATACCTAATTATTTACATATAAATTTACAGCTTACTGTTCGTAAGTAAAATCTCCTATATAATAGAAGAGACTGTAGGAAATCTAGCTTTCAGTCTGATTTTGCTACAGTGTTAAAAAACTTTTGTTTTGCTTCCCAAAAAGAGGGGTGGACAGCTTATTTTCTTGCGATTATAAGCTGGTATACTTAACTGTTTACGTTAGGTTGATCTAACTAAGACATGCTGTTATGCAAAAAAGAAAGCAAAGTTTTGTAGCTTAAGACATTTATTCACATTACTAATTTCAGATACCTAACTGCACTGTCTCAAGTGGGAGCTTCAGACAGTCCACGTAGACAATAAGGCTATCTATGTGCTTCAAATTGCCCTCTAGTGGCTTTCGTGTGAAGAACGTTGGGTTTGTAACTGGCAAAATGCTTGAAGCTAAAGCTGGTACTCCTATTGATCGCTTCTACAGAACACCAGCAATGCCTTCACTTAAGAGGAATGAATAATGAAAAGTCATGTTCACTAGTCCAGTCTTTTGTTGTCGTTTAAATGGTACAGAAATGCATAACTGTGGTAACAGAATTCCAAATTTCAGTTTGTTCTCAGCAAGTAAACAGGATAGAGTATTTTTCACCCCCAACTCCCTCCCTCTCTTTAAAAAAAAAAAAAAAAAAAAACAAAACACAAAAACCAAACACCCCCACCCACCCCCCAAAACCCTAAAAACACAACTATAAGTCAGGCATTTTATTCTTCCATCACCCTGATCACCACAGTTTATTTATACAAAGACTTCAATTTGATTTACGCTTACCTCTCTGCTTCCAGATAACTAGAGCAAAGATGAAAGACAGCCAAATGTATTACAGCAAAATTTTTAGTAACTTATTGAAAAAATTTAGTGTATTGCAGCTATCAGTACTTAATTATAAATATTCATGATACCTATGTTATTTTAAACATACTATTTATAATAGGTCTACATGAAGTTAAAAAAAAAAATAATCTTAGAACATTTTGTACATCAGTAAAAAATGCATGCTTGTTTGTTCTGGAAGAGGATGGTCTGCTACACAAAGGTTACATCATCAGAAGAACAAGGCAACTAGGAAGCCTGGTGGTAGTAAGAAGTGAACGCTTATGGAGAGGATGCACTCAGAATAAATACGTGCAATGCTTCCACATATTTAAGTCAGCATACCCTACCATTTTTTCAGTCACATATCTAGCAGCACTAAAAACAAGAGCAAGTTTCCTACAGAAACCACCGATGGTAGAAGACACATTACTGAATTAAGAATAAATGGAATTTTTAGTTGAAGACAAGTATTCTACAAAACACTAACATTTAGACACATTGTATATTTTATAATCAAAGCTCTTACACATTAGAAGATTATTTTGTAGACAAAATTTACTATAGTCAGAGAAAATAAAGACAGTATTACCAATACGAATAGTAGCTTTTCCTTTTCGACCACTTCCTAGGACAATAGTTCTTTTCTTTGGTCTAGTTTTCAAAGCATCCTTGGAAGATGGAGACATCAGCCACTTATACTGGAATTTTTTTTTTTTTTAAAGAAAGACAAATTGTTTTAGTAACTGATATTTAAAGAAGTGCTCATTTAAGATTAGAGGGGTTTTTGTCAGATACATGGAGAACACTGCTAGTTACAGAAAACTTAATAATAAACTATAAAATTAAGGAGAAAAAAAAATCCCACAAAGCGCCAATTCAAACACAGATTCAATGCAAGTCTGAATGCTACATTACCAGAAAGTGTTCCCAGAACACCACTACAATATCCCATCCAATATTTTCCTTTCTTCTGTGCAAAACGCTTCTCCTTTTATAGTAAAAGAAATGGCATTAACCCTATAAAAAGGAAACTCTGGCTTTTGCTTTTCATTCTCAGAAAGCTGGCTTGCTAGGAATGACTGGCTTAGGCCAAAGTTCTCCAGAGTAATAAAAGCTTCCCTGACATGATTTTGTATTACCAATAGAGTTAGTATTTTAAAAAATAGGAAGTTTAATTTTCACTGCCTGTGATGAAAATTCATCCTTACACAGCAAAAGCCTCCAAACCAAAATTAAGACATAGTGATAATCAAAGGCAATTGCTGTACTTCAAACTTCGCTTCCTTACAGCAACAGCTCTATTCTTAAAGGTTCCCCTTTCCCCAATAAAAGTTTTATTATTCCAGGTAGATATTCTTAAGTTACACTGTCACTTATTTTTCAGTGTGCACCAAGCTACAGTTAGTACAAAGTCTAGTGCTGAAGCAGCTGTCGAAGGAAATGCAGTTGATGTTAACACAAAGCTTATCTCAGACAGCCCTAAACCTCACATCAGAGTACCAGGAACGGTATGCCAAAGTTACTGCCACCTAATGCACAGGGAAGCTTAAAATGCCATTACTGTGCTCTAACTAACTAGTTTAGTCCAAGTTTATCATTGGCAAGAAAAACTTCTTTTTTTAACACTGTGGACTCAAATAATCCTGTATAAGTTTTACTGGGTCTACACCTGGATCTAGCTCCTGAAACAAGTGAATTGTTCATTTGAAACTAAAAAATAGACAGAAAGAGTAAAATTACATTGTAAACTTCCAAGAGCAAGGGTATCTTAATTTTGTTTTACTACACACATAAAAAAGCAGCTATACTAGGTTAAACCTAAAGCTCATCTAGCCCAGTAGGCTGTCTCTTGTCTAGCTGCCTGCTGCTGTTGTACAACATCCAAGTATAAAGACAGCAAACATATTAGGACACTGTTGAAAAATGACCAAGTCCTTGAGCTGAGACTATGAATGCAACTTGTTTTATAGACACCTTCAGTGGATTTTTCCTTTAAGTTACACCCAATCACAACAACAATTGCAATCCACTATATTAGCTAGACAGTGCTGCTAGGATAATGCAACTTTCCTCTGTTTTAGCTGCCCATCAAATTTAAACACATCAATTAGCAGTAGGCAGCTCTTCTTGCAAACTTGAAAACACAACCCAAAAGGCAAGCACCTACATGCTACTGAAAAGCAAAGAGTAACAACCAGGTTTTATGCACAACAGGATGGAAGGGCTGCTGTGACGGGTATGCAGTCAGCAAGCGGTGACAGTACATTACAGGCTATTTGTGGCAGCCAATACATGACCTTTTGTAGTTATGATGGCTTATTATTATGAGGCCATTCAAAAGCCCACCAAACTTCCCTTTGTAAAGCAAAACAGCAGCACCTTAACATATTTTCTGCATAAGCAAAATCATGGAGTTGACACAACAGGTGCCGTGATGAGATGGTACAGAATGCAGCTCTGCCACTTCTCAGATATAAACAAATCCGACACTTACATCTTACACTTTGTGTTCAAGAAGTATCTATACATAGGCTAAACTTAGTCCAATTGATTCTTCATTTTCTACCAATATGAAATCCAGATCTCTAGAAACCACAATAAGTAAAATAAAAAAAAAAAGTCCCTACTAAATTAAATAATTTCCAAGATAGATAACCATGTTTTCTCCACTACAAAAAATGGGCCAGCACATCCTTTTAAAACCTCACAGGTTTGGCAACAGTACACAGATGACAAAAGGACGCAATGTAGATGCTCACTGACTGTATTCTGTTTAACAAGCTTAAGCTACAAGAAACAAACATTGCTTCTTTAATTTTGTAAACTTTGTCTATAATGGATCCTCCATAAAAAAAATTCATGGAAAATCTGAAAAATAACTGAAATTTTTGTATTATGCTAAAACGTGTTAAAAATGAAAAGAACCAGACTGTTAGTTACATCCAGAATTTAGAGTATGTCATTAGGACTCTCACAAATACACTCTTAAATTGTTTTTACTTGTAGGTTGGTTTTTTTAAATTGTATGGCTGAATTTTGACTATTGACAGAATGAAGAAGCAGTCCTTGCAGTTCTTTCTGCAACAGAGCTTAATGACCAACTGTCTTCACTAATACCTCTGACAATTTACTAATTTATTCCCTGAGTTTTGACTCCTTAAAAAAAACAACAACAAAAAAACCCACAAAACACACCACCAACACCCACACACAATACAACAAAACAAAACCCCACACGGCTGCCTTTCAATATACAGCACATCAAGACACTAGCTCAAAGAAACTCAACTGTTCTTCTCTTCGTAATATCCAGGCTTCTATAACTGAGCTCAAGAACAACTGTATATCCTAGATTAGGGTAGTGTATGTTTCAGTTTCAAAAGAATATCAACTCAACATCAAAAGTTTGTGTTCGTCTTGCTAAACAGGTGGATTACCCCTTTTTGAGTGTCTGCACTGATCCCATGATAAACAGCAAGTATTATTTACAACAGCCTACTCACAGAGCTTACGAAATAAAGGATCTAGGCTGTTTTCACTTGCGGAAGAAGCAAAGTTACTTAGCAAGCTGGTGGTCAATCCTTTTTCATTCATATTGTTAACGAGGTATGCAGAATTACGAACATCGTCAATAAGACTTAAGACACTGCACTACCTGGATGAATATCAAACAAATGTCTTGAGTTGAGTTAGCTCATAGTATATGGGAGATTCCCCAGAGCTGCTTCTTCTCACAGTTCAACTTTCCAATCATCTTGAGCATCTCCAGGCAGATGCTACTCTCATGTGATCCCTGCAACACTTTGCAAGTCTTGACTGCATCTGCCAAGGAGAAAGAGTACTCCTTCACAACCAACCTCAATTTCTCAAAAAAAGTCTTTAAGAGATTGAAGTGGGGAACTGTATTAATCCTCAAGGAATTCTACACACAAACTTCCCAGTTTATTAGATACTCCCTTCATATCCACAGCTCTGACTTTTAAGCCTTTGCAAAACCAAAAGAGCAGTAAGTTCCATAACAAGAACTTGGATTGTTGCAGCTCTGTACAAGAGTACAACCATTTGTTTGCTGTCTCCTTTGGGGACTGATTCCGATTTCTGTGTTATAAACAAAAAACTCAGTATTTAAACAGTATATCTAATCATAAATGGTCCAGATACTCAGTTTATGCACGTTACTGTAAACTCTCTACGGACTATTAGATAAAGATGGCAAGGGGTACTGTATTTTAACTAGACTCTGATTTCTTGGATGGTTAGTATTAGAAAGGATAGTCTTGAGTAACTTAAAAAAATCTTAGCTATGTAAATTATTGACAAAAAATAAGTTTCAAAATAAATTAAAATTTAAATTGTGATTTCCTTTACTTTTTAATGAAAAGTTATTATTACCATGTTAACAAGAAAGACAACATGTAGTAGAAAGCCTTCCAGCAGTCCAGCAGCAATATTTACTTAACGTTCTGTGGTTATGCCCAAGTATACACATATTTCCATTTTTCTTTTCATTAAATTAATAACCTGGTTTTATTACATGTTACATCTTAAACTACATAAGAAATGACACAAAATGACCAATACAATATCATGTTGCTGCTAGGGTTTTTAGTTTTTCCCTTCATAGTGTTTTTTTAAACTGCTTAAGAGTCAGACTTCCGTTTATAACTAGAACAGCCGTTTTACATTCATTCTGAACAAAGTTGTCCCTTAAAAAAAAAAAAAAAGCAATGGCAGCTACAAAGAAAACCCCAAACTCACTCCAAAACGCTGAACACATACCTCCGAATTAGCACTATTTCCATTCATAAGAACTCTTTCAATAATGTTTTTCATCATAGTGTGATCTAGAATGAATTAAGATATCGTATTAAGAATTTCCTGTATGAGACAAGTATTTATGCAAACAAACAGATCACTGAATAAGCAGTACACATTACCTACCCTGCTCCCTTCCCCCATTTTAAAAATGTTTAGCAAAACACCGTTACAGGTTTTTTCCTTAAAAGTAGTTTATTTTTCCCTCCAGAGTTACTGAAAAGAAAAAAAAAACAAAACAAAACCAAACCAAACCACAAAGAGGACAAAGGTAGATATAGATACATACCAATCAATGGATTTTTTCTTATGTCAAGTACCACTAATGTTCTATTAGTTTGAAGAGCATCTAATAATGACTTTGCTCCTTCATTCGATATTCCACACTGCTGCAAATCAAGTGCTAAAATGTTTAAGTAAAAAAAAAATATTCAGTGGCGTAACCTGTAAGTCAGTATCTAATACAATTAATCCACACCTGCTGAAAACCCTTCATAGAACATGAAGCATGAGAAAAGAGGACATGACAATAACAGCTATGTGTAAAAACAAGAGTATTACTTTCAGAGAAGACTAGAAGTTTAAATCAGTATTATAGATCAACATTAAGAAATAACTGCTAAACAACTGCAAAAGAAAGAATATAAAAATCACCATTCTTGACAATTGCTAGCAGATGTAACATTCCCAGGCACCAATTAATTCAACTGCCCAAGCTAACATCATATGTACAAACACATAAGTTATGCCTAAAAAGTCTGAGTCTGCTTCCACAGGTTCACTTGCACGCATCAGTAAGTTACATGGTTGCCATGAAATAGTACTATCATGGCTTTGGCATTTATTTCATGTTGTGCATGCACAGTATCACAGAATGGCTGAGGTTGGAAGGGACCTCTGGTGGTCATCTTGCCGAACGCCCCTGCTCAAGCAGGCTCACTTAAAGCCACTTGCCCCGTATCATGTCCAGACAGCTCTTAAAGACCTCCAAGGACGAAGACTCTAGAACCACTGTGGGCAACCTGTGCCAGTGTTTGGTCACCCTCACAGTAAGAAAGTGTTTCCTGATGTTCAGGAGGAATCGCCAGTGTTTCAGTCTGTGCCCGCTTCCTCTTGCCCTGTCACGAGGCACCACTGGAAAGAGCCTGGCTCCACCTTCTTTACAGCATCCCTTCAGATACTTGTATGCCTTGATGAGACCTGCCCTGAGCCTTCTCTTGTCCAGGCTAAACAGTCGCAGCTCCCTCAGCTTCTCTTGAAATGAGAGTTGCTCTAGTCCCTTCATCATCTTAGTGGCCCTTTGCTGGACTCTCTCCATTAGCTCCAGCTCTCTCCTGTACAGGGGAGCCAAGGTCTGGTCTCACCAGCGCTAAGCAGAGGGGAAAAATCGCCTCCCTCAACCTGCTCGCAAGTCTCTGCCAAATGCAGCCCAGGATACCATTAGCCTTCTTTGCCGTAAAGGCAGCTTGTTGTCCACCAGGACCTTCAGGACCCTTTCTGCAAAGCTGCTTTCCAGTCACACAGCCCCCAGCATGTTCTGGTGCACGGAATTATTCCTGCCCAGGTGCAAGACTTTGCATTCCCTTTTGTTGAACTTCCTGAGGTTCCCATCAGCCCGTTTCTCCAGCCTGCTGAGGTCCCTCTGGATGGCAGCACGTCCCCACCTTCCCAGGGACCGAAGTACGGCTGACTGGCCTGTTGTTCCCTGGGCCCTTCTTCCCAGCCTTCTTGAAGGCAGGAGCGACACTTGCTATCCTCCAGTCCTCAGGCACCCCTCCCAGTCACCATGATCCTTCAAAGATTACTGACAGTGGCTTCAAAATGACATCAGACAGCTCCGTCAGCACTTGTGGATGCATCCCATCAGGGCCTATGGACTTCCGTATGTCCAGTCTGCTTAAGTATTCTCTAATCTGATTCTCTTCCATCTCTATGAGCGTTATCTGTACACCTGGCTCAAACTATAAAACAATTTCAACAGATATTTACTTACACCACCACATTAGTCATTTTGTACAGATACACTGTAGAGCAAATTACTTCTCCAAAATAATAGAGGACAATACTTGACGGCACAATAATATTCGGAGACTTTGACAATTCAAAAGAGGAAGAGAAATTTCTTTTTAAAAAAGATTACTCTTTCCTAGCTAAATAGTGAGTTACTCTTCTAGCTAAATTTGCTATAACTGACAATTTTAAGTTTTCTCCTGCCACTGCTATATCTTAAGAGTCAGTATTTCACAATACCTTTTAGCCAAAGGTCCTCCCCTAGACAGTCTGCAAAGGCACTTGCTCCTCTATCTCCAACAAGCATGTTGCAGTTGAAAGTAATCCGCCTCAAGCCGGACATATAGTCAAGGTCAGGTCTCCTGTAACGTAGGCTTTCAGCCCAAGCTTCACCATGTCTTTTCATTGCCTGGTGCTTTGCAAACAAAGCAGCTGTTACCAAGTGCAAAGGCAAAGCCATTGCTGATGATGAGAAGCTCGCAAGTTATCTTTGTAACTGATGTTTAATAGCTTGAGTGCTGATGTAAGAAACACAGTTATACCATTTCGGAGTTGAAGAAATACAAGTAATTTTTAAACGTTACAGCTAAGTCACGTTTGTTCTGATCATCCAGTTTGCAATGCAAATTATTAAACATGGCTACAAAACATCTTATTACCTTCTTTTGGCAGACAGATGCTGTCAATGCATCTTGAATAGGAAACACACACTAGGAAATTATGTGCTTTCATGCAAACCAATGTTAACATTTATTAGAATAGTGTACTAGTCACAAGCTTACTAATCAGTTAATTAGTAGCTTCTGAACTGTAAACTCAATTATTCTTACCCAATGCTTAAGAATACTTAAGACATTTTTCAAAATTTGTGACAATGAAAGAAGTGTTCCCCAAAACAGGTGTCAAGACATTTACAGCCCTAATCCTCATTTTAAAAAAATACATCAGTCTGAACTGTTATTTGTTTAACTGATGTTTACTAAGAAACACCATATTTAAATCCCACACCAGTAAACTAAGCTACTTTTGGCATACAAAGTCACACATTTCAGAAGAAGTATTCACATGCTTAACCTCAGTATTCACATATGCTGCTCACAATGTGCTGTGATGGATTTAAAGCTTGAAGGTAAAAGAAAAAAAAAAATCACACGTATTTAAGTTCTTGTGAACATTTGGTTCTAAGAAAGGTGATTAAATTACCTTTAATACATTCGCTATATGTTCTGCTCCTCGCCATGTGAGGCTACATCCTGTGAAGTTTACATATCTGATAGTAGCTGAATTCTTTATACTCTGACAGATTGCTGAAGAAAACAAAAGCATGCATGTTATCTATACACACCACAGCCAGATTATCAGAACACACTTTTTTACTGCCATATTAAGAAGCTGAATCAGCTTTAACAAGCAAAAGCCTTGACAAAGAACCAGTGTTGAAATACAATGTATATTTTAAATACTTTTAAGGTGTTCTAAGATTGTGTATTTCTAGCCCAACTGTTTAGCAAAGACTATCTGAACAAGCTAGAACATATTTTATTTCAGTTTACTTATGTAAACATGAACAAATCAAGAAAGAGTTAACCTGATATGACTGTTGTTTTAAATAGAAGTATAAACATGATCATAAAGTAGTATGACTATTTACTAGCATAAAGTGAAGAAACTGAAGTCTTCCAATGTTGTTAAGTCATGTAGAATAAAGAGAAGATTGTTATTTTAATCACTATAGACAAATTTAAAACAGGAATAGAAATACTGAAGAACTTAGTTACCTATTTAAAGGACTAAAAAAAGAGAGAAGTATATTTGCACATTTTTGGTTCTGAACTTACTTTCTAATCCTCCATCTCCAATTGGACAGTGGGCTAAAGAGACGCTCTCCAGAGATGAAGCTGTGGCCAAGCCCTTCAGAATAAAAACAATGTTTGTTAACTGGCTTGAAAAGCAGAAATACAAACAAAGAAAAGACCAAGTCACCCAAACTGCTCAGAACTCTTTGTGCTCCCTACAAGAAACTCTAGGGGGTTCAGAGGAAGGTCAAAACAAGTGAACCTTAAAGCTCAGTTTAAGCTGGTTCACTTCTTTAGTACTGGAGGAGCCATAGCCTATGGGCAACAAACAGCAACCTCCTTTCCTAGAAGCCACTCACGAGCGAACTGGAGAGTGTTCCAATAACACATCTGGGAAGACCTGTTTTAATCTCCTTGGTGTCACACGACTTTCCTTCTGTTATGCACATGCACGGTAGTTTCAGCCACAAGCATAAGTTATATGCCCCCGAACACATGGCAGAGATGTTGCTAAGAACTTTATAACATGTCTTGATGGATCAGGACAAGAGAAGGTTACGTGATTTTGACAGGTTCAGCAAGATTAGGTTATACTAAATGTCTCAGCAGAATCATTCATACGATGGGTAACTCAAAGATATCAGAAGAGGAACATCCTCATCTGTGACAAACATTTATAAAATTTAGTTGCTATTTCTCTACGTTCTAAGCATATTTTCCATTTATTTGTACACCGATATATTCTCACCTTTGTTAAAAGTATTAGATCTCTCTCCCTCAGAAGCAAACCCTGCAGTTCTAAATTTTTTATTACATCTGATATACTGAGACAGCCTTTGACAGCTTTGCATAGTTGGCCAGTCAAGTCTTTTGATCGAATTGCTGGAATTCTCCTTCTAAAGTAAGTCTTGTATCTCTCAACACCTAGTGAACAACAAAAATTACACATCAGTAAAATCCAGTCCCTATTGACTTAAAAGCAATCATAATCACACCTTGCTTTTTTGCTGCTTTTCTTAAATAGAATTGAAGAAATTCTTTCGATATTACAATTCTTCCCCCCACATATTCAATCACACACAAGTTTTATGCAACAAATTCTAACATGCATACATGAATCTACTTATCTTTTATAGCCATCACTACAAACCTGATTCTCCAAGACCTTGTTGATGAAAACTTCTTATTCCAATAGAAGTCAGAGTCTTATTATGCCTCATAGCATTCAGAAGTGGTGCCCAATCAGCAGCTTTGATGCGATCTACAATTAGATCAAGAGCACCCTGAATCAGGTTAGCCTTCACAGCTTTCAGTGGGACAGAGCCTTGAAGAGCACAAAGATGTTCATAATGGGAGTAGAAATCCAGCATGCACTGTCTTCTTATTTTGACTGACTCAATCATTTCTTTTAGCTGATAAATGTCTCTCTAAAATAAGGGAAGGGAAAAAAAAAAGATATAAACTTTTTCCAATGTGTAACTGATTTTGCAACACAGTCTAAATTCAACATGCATACCCAAAACATGAATATGTTCATGGATATCGTATAGCATGTGCATGTCTTTGATGTGGCAGCTAAAACATTGATGTCTTGTGATGCTCACCACCTGTGTAAGTACAGCTGAATGAAGAAGGGGGTGAAAAAAAACAACCAACAAACCTGCGTTTTTATTCTTCCACACAAATAGGTATACCCAAAACACAAAAGGCCTAGTGTTCAAGCACTAACTCCCATAAAGTTCTTGTTTTCCTCTTAAAATTTAATTTTGTAGTATCAGGGTGTACAGGGCGTAGACTCCTGAAAGCCTTGGACACTCCCTGACCCACCATTAAGGGATACAAATGACTATTCCATAGAGAACTAGTTGTGAGCTTCTCTGCTACTTTAATCAAAAGTCTGAATTCCCATAATACAGAAAAAAACGTGGGTCTTCCTAAATATTTTTGCTACTGCATACCTTATATACTTATCCCAGTGTATTTAGGAAAGCACTTTTCAGGCATAAGTTTTTGTTACATATTAGTACCCATGTAGCAGAACAGTAGTAACTCCCAAGTAGAATCTCTAAATACTGCTATGGCACAGCTATTAAGAGTAATTCATTCCATGGTCTCAATAAGAATATTTGTCAGCTTATTTAGAGGACCCATTTACTTATTTATTACTCAAGACATCATTAAGTATCCCACATGTGGTATCAAACACTGTTCACATTGCGAACATTTTTTCATATTGTTAAAGACTAGAAAGCTTCAGATGATCTTCTGAAACACTCTGTATGTCAACATGGGACAAGAATTACTGGATATGTACAAGCCCATGAGGACAGTAATTTGTAAGAATACAATTTAGAAAAAAATAATCACATTATTAGTATTTGGATGACTGAAACTGTAACAATAATAGGAATAGAAACTCTAATAACAGTTCCTCTATGCCCTTTTCTTTCTTTTATTTTAGCTCTGATTTACTAGCATTAGATAACGACCACACTGTGGCCACAGGAACAGAAATGACTGAATTATAATCCAACACCTCAGCTTCAGAAAGTGACCGTCAACTGTAAAGCATCACTGACTTCAGATGATGTATCAATGCACAATATATTAGCCTTTCATCTCCAAAGCTTAAGCAACATTGTCACAGTGGCTTTCATTGCAACACCTGAACACCACACCTCTATCTAACTGAAGTAAAGAAAGGAGCTCCTGGCCCTAGCACTGGAGTTTAACCCACTTGCAGGTAGAAAGGAAAAGTGCCAAGCTAATTAGACCCACAATAACTTCCAACTGGGAAACAACTATGTAAACTAGAACTCTTCTGCATGCAAGTTAGTGCATCTGACACAACCCTAGAATATCCTGACTGGCTCTGAGAATGTACACAGGGTACAATTATTTACTATCTCTTTCCATATAGGAGCAAGAAGACATCAGATGCTACTAGCTGGTAGCAAATTAAAAATAAAGAAATAAAGCACATAGTAAAACTGAGAAATCCAGTCCCATGCTAAGAGTTTTTAGGAAGCTGTAAGGTTATAGTGATTCGAAAAACAGCTGGGCACATCTATAGGGGGGCAAAAACATTCCATACAAGACCACTGCCCACAGAAACAATGGCCATGCCCTACACCCGGAACTGCGAGGCACACACAGGAAGCTTAACTGCGCGCGTACTCTCCACTTACACACTTTATTAAGCACGGCCTGGTGGTCTGCTGGGGCTAAACACATTTTATTTGACCTGCTGGACCACTGCATTCCAGTGTGTAATACAGCACCCACCTAACATACACCAATAAAAACCTCTGGTTATAACTGAGGTAAAACAGGTTTTTATGTTTCACCCACTCAGTATTGCCACCAACTCAGGGAACTACTTCAGTGCTCCGCTTCCCCAACAACGTACACCGTTAAACCGACATCAACCGCAGACAGCCGTTCGCCATCAGCCACGGGGACATGACAGAAGTCGCTCCCTCCCGCCCCGCACTCCCCCCCCCCCCCACCGGCCCGGACGGTCCCACCTTCCGGGGAGGGCCACCAGCCCCCTGCCCGCTCCCATCGCGGCACCGACACGACCGCGCAGGAGTTACCCGCCTTCCTCTCCGTGCCCCGGCCCCGGCCCCAGCCCCAGCCCCAGCCCCAGCCCAGCCCCGAAGCCCGCGATCCGCCGCTGAAGCGCGGCGCCGGCGGCCCCCTCGCACCCCCTGCCGAGCCCGCCGGCCGCCGCCAGCCGTTACGGCAGCCGCCCGCCTCCGCTCGGCCCTCAGCCGGTCACGCGCCCGCGGCCGTTTCCCCGGGATGCGCGCCGCCGCTGGCCCGCCCGCCGCCACGTGGCGCGCCAGGCTGCCCCCCGATTGGCTGCCACCCCTCCGGCCTCCCGCCTCCATACATTCAAAATGGCCGCGCCCGGCCGCCGCGCCCCCCTGCCCCGCCCCGCCAGTCGCGCTCCGGGAGGGCCCTCGCTCGCTGGCCAGGGCGGGAGGTGGGCCCCGGCAGCCTGCCCGTCCTCGGAGCCCTGCCGCCGCGCTCCCGCCTCCTCCCGCGGCCGCTGGTATCCGAGCGCAGCCCCGCGACGGGGTGGGCAGGCCGGGCGCAGGCCGCCGGCGGGAGCTGGGGTCCCGCGGTCCCGGCAGCCCCCAGCCCAGCCACGCACCTTGCGGGTGTGCGGCCCGCCAGGCCGGCCGGCAGCCGGGGGATCGGCAAGGTGCGGTGAGCTGTTCTAGCCGTTGCTGCCGCATAAACGCTTCCCTGCTGAGGGCAGGGAAAGTTTAGTAGGTTCCTTTCTCCCTCGTCCCCACACGAGCATAGTGTGTCTTCAGAGCAGAGCCAGGCAGGAGGGATCTGAAACAGGTATTAGACAAAAATTCCACAGCTGAATTGACACTACTGTTCCCTAAAAAAAACCTTTAAATGCAGTGCTAGAAGAAAAGAAACATACTGTCCTTCAGTATGTCGTTATAGACACTGCGTAGCTTTACTGTCAGCAAAGCAGACGCATGAGGAGCTGTACAGATAAACATTTTGAATTACAGCAGTAGCTGCAGTCAGCTGGTCTCAGCAGTCTGAGGGGGAGTAAAGAAATTCCTCTTCCACAGCTGCACGTCTCATTAGTTTGCTAGGTTAGTTTACAAAGACATGACTTCAATTCAGATCAGAGAGTTCTCATTCAGCGGAGAGCATTACAAGGTGTGCCATTTCAGGCAAAATGGCTCAAATGTAGTCCATGCGCTGATCCTAGAATTCGTTGTTCATTTGTGGACAGGGACATCAACTACTTAAAATTATTACTGTAAATTGACAACTAAGAGTGATTTGGTTATTTAAAAAGTTATGTTTCTAGTCTGCTTGTAGACAGTGGGATTTAAACTCTAAAGCTGAGCAAACTCCAGAGAAATTAAACAGGTTAAGGCCCCTAGAACACTGTGAGAACACTATGTTCACACAGATGCAATATTACACGCTGTCTTTAACTAACATCAGAAGCAACTGAAGTAGCCTGAGTGCTATAACCAAGTGTGCCAGAATGAGAATTATTTCAGTAAGTCTGAGGTCACCATCCGTACAAGTTGTTTCACCGTGACATTTTGTGAATCGAACACAAAAGACAAGGGACGTAGGGCCACAACCAGCTAAATGGCAACAGCAGTTTTTCATTTCTTGACTGTACGACAAAATATTTCCAGTGCTTGTCATGCCTCTGGATGCCACAGACTAAACCCAAGCAAAGTAAAATTTAAATATTCTCAAGAATCTTTACTTTTTAAAGATTTGCTGTTTGTGCTACTTTGTTAAATCACTTTTTAACAGGTAGGGAGTTAATGAGCAGGGACTACTTCACTGCTAGTCCACATGCATTTGAAATTTTCTCTTTGATTAATACGTCCATAATCACTTTTGTACTTTTTTTAAATTCCTTTACCCACCTTATTTCTCTGGACAGTCTTTTCACCCAGTCAGGATTTTGCTCTTGTATAGCATGACATCTGTAAACCATCTTTTATCTACAAATCAAAGGTGTAAGATGATAACCACATCTTCTAAAATTACTTAGGGGTGGAATGTCCCTATTTGCTTTGGAAAATTAATCTAACATGCTTGATATGATATTTCAGAAGCAGTAACTTGGAATTCTATGCATTTTAAGCTATGAAAAATAGAAAGCATCTGTGAAGATTCCAGGAGGGCCAGACTTGGTGTTTGCCCACATTATATATTCAAGACTTTCCAGCCTTGCATTTTGTTGTCAATTTCGATGTCAATTATGCTGTCCACTGTAGACACTGGGATTTCAAGATGGATTTTGAATCACAGCAGCATTGTCACTGCCACCTAAATGAAGCAAGAAGCTTATCTGTATGCAATTGATTAGTCATGTGTTATGCACCAAGACTAAGCCTGAAATAAAAGCAAGATGAAGAGTGATTAGACTGTTAATATAGCTCTTGTTATTTTGTGGCATGTCATAACTATTATCCATATTCTTTATTTGGTATAGCCTTGAAACAATCACACTAGATCTCTAAAACTGCAGGCTGCATAGATCATAATTAAGTTATAATTAAAAGGGCATTTGTCTTGTCAGTAAATAGACATCTCCAAAGCTGAAATTCATAATATTGCAGGGAACCTGCTGCAAGTTGCTCCCTACCAAACTTAGTTTACTTTAAAAAATTATGCTGAGCATCCGTTTCCTCAGCATTTATTTAATTGGTTTTGCTTTGCATTCTATTTACTCCTCTAAAGTTTACACCTTTTTTTTTTTTTTAACATCTTTTTTTTTAAATCAAATTTTCGTACACATGACACTGATCTACCAAAAGGGCTGGGTACTGAGGAAGTGTAAAAAGTGTTCTGTGTATATGAACCATTGTGTAGGCTCTAAATGCAGGCTTTATGCTGTAATACGTGTAATGATGAACATACAGTTGATATCCCATTCTGCATTCCAGTCTTTGATTTGTAGGGTTTTCACAGCCTACAAACTAAAGTAATCCTCTTTTATGGCCACTGTGTGCTTTGAAAATAACACAAAGGTTTAGATCATTGATCAGTTGCTAAAAAACTTAATAATATATAGTCATTCAAGAATTGTTCTAGATTTCCAGGAAAAAAAAACATATGGGCAAGCTATGACCACTTAAATCTGAACCACAGTATTATGTGAACGGGATATGTACTACACTGTCTCTTATTTTGCAAATGATAAAAAAGCCATATTATCTTCCTGTCATTCAAAAGTATTCCACAGTCTTTTGTGGTCACAGACTTCCAGATAGTTACACTAGTCTCATATATTCAATGTAGAAAGAACAGAAGATAGAAAATAAATGTATTAGAGCATCAAAGTTTGCCACAGTTGAGACTTAACAATACTTATTCACGACACTGGAAAAAGAGGCTGATTTACACTATTAGTGATTGACAAGATACTAATAAAATGCATTTTTAATAGCTTTTCTTCATTCCTTGCATTTATTCATTGGTGTATATAGAAGCCCAGCTCACTCAGCAATAATGAGACCTCTTTTTGTTTCTTAGTAACTGTCCGTACAGTTAAAATAGTATTTAAATATTTTTAAGCGTGTAATATGTATGATATGCTTGTCAAAAACATATATTTTAGGGTACTCAGGTCTTGGAGTAAGCCATTTTGCTGTATTTCTTTTATTCATGTTCAGTCATTGCCTGCATAGCACTTCTGACAGTATTCTGACACATTTATGAAAGCTATTTACTTGTCTTATTAAAGCATTAAAAAATGAGACTTGGAATTTTTACTGTAGTATTCTATGTTTGCTCTTTGGCTAGATTTCTCATTTTTATGTAAAATGTCCTGTATTTTGTAATTGTGACTATAACCATGTCCTGGTTTCAGCTGGGATAGAGTTAATTTTCTTCCTGGTATAGTGCTGTGTTTTGGATTTAGTATGAGAATAACGTGGTACCACACGGATGTTTTAGTTGTTGCTAAGTAGTGCTTACACTAGTCAAGGGCTTTTCAGCTTCCCATGCCCTGCCAGTGAGAAGCCGGGAGGCGGCACAGCCAGGACAGATGACTCAGACTGGCCAAAGGGATATTTCATACCATGTGACGTCATGCTCAGTGTATGGATGGGGCTGGGCATCAGCTGGCGGGTGGTGAGTAATTGTATCGTGCATCACTTGCTTTGTATATATTACTACTGGTACTACTGCTACTACTATTTTACTTTATTTGACTTCGTTATTAAACTGTTCTTATCTCAACCCATGAGCTTTCTCACTTTTACCCTTCCAATTCTCTCCCCCAACCCACCGGGGGGTGGGAGGGTGAGCAAGCGGCTGTGTGGTGCTTAACTCCTGGCTGGAGTTAAACCATGACAAACCATTACTTGCTTTTCCTGTCAGAGAAAGTTCCCATTACTGTTTTAGATCTTCAAAAATATGAAATGATTTGGTGAGACAGATACCAGATGTCTCTGCTCCAGAGAATAGTCCCAAAACAGACCTAATTCTGTCACTTTGGCAAATTATGTCTTCTTCACCAGTCATCATTTTGCTGAATTTGTTCAACTCATTCTTGTTCTCACTGTTTTTTTCCTGTATCTTTCTAGGCCATATGCTCTTTGGATTTGTTTGTTTGTTTGTTTAATGTATACTAATTCTAATTTTTGATCTGATTTAACACTGCAAGCATTTGTCACTCTCACACCATAGCCAATGTTAGCTTTCTTAAGAGGCATCAGGGAGGAAAAAAAGGGCTGTGCACTCTACCCTGCCAGTGGGTGGGCAGGAGATATGTTCTCTCGGCTTTATGAGGACGTCTGGCAGGTATCCTACTTAGTTGGTGTTCTTCCACATTATCCCTTACTGCACAGTACATGTTAAAGGAACAAGTTAACATTTTGTCCTTTTTTTTTTTTTTTTTTTTTTTTAACTTCTGTATCTAGCCTTTTAAAGTCTGCTTCCACGACTAAATAGCTAGCAATTTTCCTCTATTCTGCAGAATGCCAGCTGGCATTGCATGCTAAGTGGCAAAAGGACAAACACAGAATTTCCAAACCTATTTGAAAAAGTTTTAAGAGCTGCTGCTAGGGCAGTTCTTTGTAGCTTTTGTCCAGAAGCCTGAGAGGATACTTTGTTGCTAGGTGGCAATGTTCCTCAAGCAGAGATGTATTGGTAGAGCCTGTAAGGCTTTTGCATAAAGCAAGGAGGAAATAATTATTTCATTGTGTCATCATTAGACAGCTTTATCATATTTTTCTGGGAAGCTCATGATTGCATAATGACAAGTGCGCAGTGTTATTTATTACTTGCATTATACTGTAACAGGACATGGCACTTCAACACACATAAAACGTGTAAAACAAACCACCAAATCTCAATGTCTAACTCAGGGCAGTCCAAAGCCAGGTCGAGTCAAAAAAAATGAGTCATTGTTTGTGAATTTTCACAGTAAGGCACACTGAGAAACCCAAAGAGGTATAAAACTTGGTATAAAGAAAGACGTTCTTCTGATAATAAGCAATTGCACAAAACTCTTGAAACACGGCAGGGCCACTGGAGACTGAAGCAGTGGTAAGGAGATAGCTTTGGACAGCCTGAAAGGAAAGGAGAAAGTTGGCCAAGATGGAAGAATGAAATACTTATGGACTAACGAGAAAAAAAAAAAAAAAACCACAACACTGAGAGTGCAAGGGTAAATATTCTTTGTTTTAGAAATCTTGAGCTGGATATAGGCCAAATACATTCAGTTCTCTTCTTTCTGCAATAGCCAGCCATGCCATCCGTTCCATGGATTAGCACTCCTTTTAGCAGACTGGGAGCTCCGAGTCCATGTGATGAAGCCTGAATGCAAAGGAGTTGTTCTTCAGTGGAAACAGGATTTTTTTCCGTTTGTCTACCACTGCCTTGCTTTTTGTTCTCAAAAGCTAGGCTTCTAGCCTGCAGTGTAATTTTGTTGTTTCTTTTTGTCTCACTGCCAGATATGTACAGAAAACCTTTTCTCTCTTTTTGTCTCTCCTTCTCATTCATTGTCTCCCTTTTAAATTTTCTTTTTCTTTATTTTCTATTTTTCAAAATTGCTGTTTAACAAAATTAACCATCTAGGTACAAAAGTCTTAGAAAATAAATCATTATTCCCCCAACAGTTGTACTGAAAACTATCTAAGCCATATATTGCTATAACTTTAACAAGAAGCCACAACAAAAAAATCACCCAGAAAATTAAATGCCCCAAAGTTAGGAAATGGCTAAATAATGAGTGTGGAGGATATAGAAAGAAAGTATGAACAAAAATAGCAACATCATCTACTATGTGTTGATATATATGATATACATACACTATACATATAATATTGTATATAGGATAAAATATATAACGTATGTATAATTATACACAATTGTATATATAAGAATATAAACATGTAAAATAATATATGTGAAATAACGTATTTTTTCTGTTGAAACAGATAATTAAGTAGGTAAAATTTATGATATAATGAATATATAATAAAATAAGGCACTTTTAGTTAACTGTTCTTGACCTTAATTTCTCTCCTAGGTTGGGAACCATTTCCTAGGCTTCACTGCACAGAATTAGTCATGCTGTTTTGATTCACTACACAGACCTGCACAGCCTGAGCTGCCAGCGTAAGTTACAGTAACAGTAGTAATTACTATATACTAATTTTGAAATATATAGTAGTTTTGAATATCAATGCTGAAGAAGGATGGAAAACATGGTTTTTCATTAGGGTAGCTTTCAGATATGCTTTCTATCTGCTGATGAAACATATGGATTACAACGGACTTAATCACATAGAATTAAATGGTTGAAAGGAGGAATATTGTCTATCCTCATTCCAGCTGTGTAATATTAATGCATAAGATGGTATTGCAAGGGGATCCTAATGCCTGAAGAACACAGAATTTTCCAGATAAAACATCTCCCAAGAGGCATAGACAGGAACTAAGACACCCAGGTATCTACCGTACTTGGCGCTGCTGCTGAACAGCCAGAAATTCCCTCTGGATGCCTGCGCACCTTGGCCTGAAGAAGATCAGGCAGAGGCAGCTAGCAGCACAGGATGAGGCAGAATATGGTTCTTGCATAGCTTTCATTACCAGACCTGTAGTTAGCTACACAGGGTGAGAGAGCTAAATATCATTGGATTAAGTCAATGAAATTGAATTAATTCATCAAATATTTACCGAATAATTACAATAATAAATGTATTTCTTCTGTTCAGCTTTCCATCATCACTAGTTTAATCATTTCTGACATTTTACTCAATATATAATGACTTCTTATTTCTGTTAATGGCAAGTCCCCATGTGACATTAAATGAAGCTTGCTCAGACTCAGAATTTTGGCATACTTGCGTAGTTCTTGTGTCTTTGAATTTGAGAGATTTTCTAACAGGGTAATCCATAGGCTATTTTTTATTTCTAGATACAAGTTTCTTTCAGGTGAAGCTTGCCAATTTCCACAAGAGAGTAAATTCTCAAGGTAAATTATTCTTTTAAATTAAACATTTGTGCTGGTTTTACAGGGCTTTTAAATTATACATTAAGTATCTTAAGTAACATATTTTTTATTTTGAATATTCTTTTCAGGATCTTCCTAAAACACGTTTTGCACCTGTCATCTGAGAAAAATGCTTTGCTAGTTCATTATACATATGAATGGCTCCCAAAATATGCAAGCCCTAAGCACCAAAACCACAGAAATTCACTCAGCTTCATAAACAGCTAGCCAAGGCACTGAATCAGGCACTGTTTCCTAAAATGCAAATAAGAAATTGCTAACTTCCTAAAAGTTATAAAAATATAAAAAGAAAAGAAAGTTTGATAATTTTGTAATGCCAAAAAGAAAAATTTAAGTTTACCAAGAACCTTTTATGTTTTACAAAGCCAGTTTTATTTCTCAATAAAAAGGCATTTAACTTCTATGACGTGTAAGACATACAAGCAATAAAAGAATGAACTTGCATACTTTTAACCCAAACTTAATAAATTACAGACTATACTGTAATGACAAGGACAGTATTACTTCCAAATATATTACTCAGAGAATGCTCAAATCTTCAGAACGCAAAATTAATTTCACTTCATCAGAGAAGGATACCACAGGAAGAATGATTTTTTAGCACCTGTCTCTGAGAAAAGTAGACGTCAAGAGTGATTGTACTGTGCAAGAGAGTATTTTGAGGAAAGAAAGTGACATATTTAAATAGAAAATGTTACTTGTTTTTTGTGTAATAATCTGTGGCATTTGTATAAATTAATTTGAAAACTTTGATATTTTAATTCTTCGTTTGCCTTTACTAAAAAGACAGTGCACGTAAAGTATGATTATTTTAGTTAATCATAATGGAAAAAAAGTTTGCTATATTTTTATAGTGTGATGTGAAGTTTGGTTCTCTATTTAAAAGCACTTAAAGAACAATACAAAAATTGTTGCACATGAAAAGATTTCAGGCTTTACAATGAGGACTTTTTGCAACACGTCACACAAAAATAAGAACTATGATACCACTAAATTTCAAGATATTTGAGACAAATTTAAGAGAGTCAGCAACATTACTGCTGTCAAGAACGACTTTTTTTTGCCAACAAACCATAGCGAGGCTATGTAATTTAAAGCTAGATTCAATTTTTCAACAAATTAAGCTCCATTTTCAGAACTAGGTAAGGTTAGATAAATAATGGAAGGATAACACTTTAGGAATAGAATTTCAAAAATAACAAAGCACATATAAAGCAAAACGTAACTATTTCAGACAGTCTACTCAAACTTCTAAAATTGTCGTCTGAGTTTTCAGAACTGTCAGAGATCAAATATTTTACTGCTTATAAATGAAAGAAAATTTCTATTCAGAAGTTAATAAGAATCAACAAATGTTCATCCCTCAAGCTGAGAATACAACAAATGTCCTTCTTGTTCAGACCAGGCATCTCTCTAGCCCAATATTTATTCTCCTACAGTGGCTAACGGAACTATTGTGTAGGCAGGAAAGCGTCGGCCGTTTCTGTGGTCCACTCCGCTTGTACTCTCCCAGCATCCACAGCTGTTTTACTAGCCATGTTGGGGAGGACATTCACACCTTGTCCTTTTGCTGACCATTATTGACCTGTCACCCAGTACTTTGTGTAATCCATTTTTTGAAGTTGCTCATGTTTGCCTCTACAAGCTTCTGGGCAGCAAGTTCCACAAGTTCAACACCTGCTATGTAAGAACTTTTATTTTTTACACAAAATCTCCAGGTTGTTTCATAAAATGTCCCTTAGTTCTGCAAACGTGGGATTTAGTACATAACAGTTCTGCATGCACTTGGACAACCACCTTCATGATTTTTTAAACCGCAATCATATCCTCAATCAGGCTTATCTTCTCCAAACTGCAGTCCTGGCCCTTCTAATTTGTTCTTGCAAAGAAGGTGTTCCACCGCATGACTGTTTTAGTTGCCCTTCTCTGAGCTGTCTCTAACTCCAGTACATCCTTCTTGAGATGCAGAAAACAAAACCGGACATCGTACCCACAACCCACGTGCTCACCAAGGTTTCGACCGCAAGGAGATACCTCTGACCTGTTTCCAGCACCCTTTCAGTGATTGCCAATATCCTGTTGTATTTTCAGCTGCTAATGTGCACTGGGCCAATGATTTCAAAGAGGTTCAGTAATGACTCCCAGAATGGCCTCCTGAGTTGTGAGTTAAGCATTATAAAAGCATTTAATTGCGTGCTTAGTGTATCTCTCATTCTGAGCAGAATCATGTTTTCAGTACTGAATTTTCCTATGCTTCCTCAGTCAAAAAGAATAAAAGCCCATGAGTACCAATTTTAAAGCAGAGCACAGAATAGGAAATACCTCTTCTGTAGTAGCCTGCATCCTTGGCCTACACTTCATAGAAAGACATTCGTGTGAGTTCAGCAGTACTGGTTTTGCAAAGGGAAAAAAAAAATGACAGCAGAAAAAGCTTTTTAGTATAAAAAGAAACAGTTTTCTTCATATAAAAATTAATTTTCCTGTTATTACTTCTTCCTCCAGGGGAGATTTACCTTCTTTTTATTTACCATGAATCTTTGACATTATGCTGGATGCTGCTTCAGAGGTCAGACAGCACTACTTAGGACATCCATCTAATATGTGTAACTATTTAAAAGAGCCTGAAACAACACTGTTTTGCATTCACTTGGCTAGATGAAGCAGTTGGGATGAAGTAGATAATTAAGGAAGAATTTTAACATTATTGTTCAAGAGCCTCAGAGGAGTGAAGTTTTTCAGAAACAAAAGCTGGTATTATTAGTACTTCACATGTATTCAATACAACCCAAATTTAAAAACTGAACACAGAATAGATGAGGCTTCATCTGTTACAGTAAGAAAACTCGCATGACTTACTAAAGAGTCTGCAATTCTGCTTGAACTTTCTCAAAATGATAATTGTGGAAATTGGAAGACTGGGACTTTAGCAATTAACTGCAGTGTATATATGGTTGATGGCATTTAGAAAACACTAAGAGAAACATCCAATTTTCCCAAAACAGTACTATTTTACACAATTGTAGCCAAGGACAAACACATTTTCACAACAGTGACATATAAAGACACAGTAACATTTGCCTGACTCAGAAAAAATAGTAGTCTGGCAGCCAGCCAATCTTAGGCTCATTGAAAAATGTTAAAGCACAAAATCCAGCATCACAATCAGTGCATGTGGAAGTAGGAGAGGGGTGGAATGAGGGAGTATAGAAATATGAGCCTAGGAGTATACAAATATACGAGTATGGAATATGCTGTCCTAGTTCTGAGACAGTATTTGTTTGATGGTACCTAAGAATTGCCTATATAAGTATTTTTGATCAACAAGTAAATAATTTTTTTCCCTGGATTTCACTGCCAATTATGTCTCAATCTGGAAGTAGACTGTTCTTTTCTCACAGATTTTTCCACTGTTCTCCTGAACATCATTTCATGCCCTTTCCTCCTGCTTGCAGCTCCAACAACCTATTTCAATTTTCTCTAGAGAAGTCATAAATAAATCATTGTACTGGCAGAGAAAAGAATCTAACAGGTGTTTCTGTGTGTTCTCCAACATGCCAAGTAACAAGCAACAGGACAAGAGGAAATGGCCTGAAGTTGCACCAGGGCAGGTTTAGATTGGATATGAGGAAAAATTTCTTCTGAAAGGGTAGTCAAGCACTGGAACAGGCTGCCCAGGGAAGTGGTTGAGTCCCTATCCCAGGAGGTATTTAAAAGACGGGTAGATGTGGCACTTAGGGACATGGTTTAGTGACAGACTGGCAGGTTTACGGTTGGACTTGATGATCTCAAAGGTCTTTTCCAACCTAAACGATTCTATGATTCTATGATACTATGTGTTAACTGCTGAATATAAATTCACTATACAAACATATACCTGTAGTGTCTTTTATGTTACTGTATTAACAGATCACTTTGTTTACATTACTGAGTACCAACTGGTAGTCTACAAATTCAGACCCCCTACCCACAAGGAACACTGTAGATACAAACCATGCTGACACTGCTTCTGATGCAGTTTGAAGGTATAATGACATACTGATGCAGGAATTTTTAGCTGTTATTTTACTTAGTTGTTGTATATAGTGCCTGCTCATTTTACATTATCACCTGAAAAGTCTAATAAAGATGTAAGTTTTACTGCGGCATGTGGCCTAATGCGTGATGCTGTATGTGGTGGGTTGACCTTGGCTGGCTGCCAGACGCCCACCCAGATGCTCTTTCTCTCCTCTGCAACAGGACAAGGGGAGACAAAATAAGAAGAAAAAGCTCGTAGGCTGAGATAAAGACAGGGTGATCGCTTACCAGTCACAATCATGGGCAAAACAGATTCAACTTGGGGAAGATTAATTCGCTGCCAATTACAAATAGAGTACAATGGTGAGAATGAAAGACAAATAACAAAACCACTTTCCTACCCACCCTCCTTCTTCCCAGGCTCAACATCACTCCTTCACTCCCAACTCTTCTACCTCCTCCACCCCCAAGCGGCACAGGGGGGGTGAGGAATGGGAGTTGCAGTCAGTCCACAACAGCTCCTCTCTCCTGCTCTTTCCTCCTCACGCTGTTCCCCGACTCTGGCACGGTCTGGTCCCTCCTACAGGATACAGTCCTTCAGAAACTGCTCCAGCCTGGGTCCTCCCATGTGGTACAGTCCATCAGGAACAGACTGCTCCAGCGTGGGTCTCCCACAGGCCACAGCTCCTGCCAAGACCCTGCTCCTGCGTGGGCTCTCCACGGGCTGCAGCTTCCCCCAGGGCACATCCACCTGCTCTGGCGTGGGGTCCTCCACAGGCTGCAGGGTGGGTATCTGCTCCACCTTGGACCTCCACAGGCTGCAGGTGGATATCTGCTCCACCTTGGACCTCCACGGGCTGCGGGGGTACAACCTGCTCCACCATGGTCTTTACCAGGGGCTGCGGGGGAACCTCTGCTCCGGCGCCTGGAGCACCTCCTCCCCTCCTTCTCCACTGACCTGGGTGTCTGCAGGGCTGTTTCTCCCACGTTCTTCTCAATTCTCTCACGGCTGCTGTGCAGCGTTTTTTGCCCTTTCCTAAACAGGCTTTCCCTGAGGTGCCGCCACCTTGGCTGCGGGGCCCAGCCGTGCCCTGCGGTGGGGTCAGTTGGAGCCGGCTGTGTCTGGCGCGGGGCAGCCCCGGCCCCTCCGCACAGGGGCCCCCCTGCAGCCCCCGCTGCCAGCGCCGGGGCGCTGTACCCATACGCCATACTACAGCCCCTGCCTCACGGAATGAAGTGGCACGCAGAGAGGAAAATTTATATGGACGATTATCAGGATAATGTAAGGCATGCATGCTTCTCAATCTTGAAAGGTTTTATTCTGAAAACTAAGCACAAATTAATTTTATTTTTTTTTAACTGGCCGTATGTTCTTAAAGATAACTGTTATTATCTGAATAACAGGGGCAAATGGATACCTGCACAAGCAGTGTTCCCAGAGACAAGATACAGCAATTACTAACGATAATGTAATTCTCTATGAAAGGATGGGTTAACTGAGTACGCAGCTACTGCCCACTGTATTTCTAGCCAGGTCAGAAGAGCAAAGCAAACTTAGAAATACAATGAATGAACAATATATAAAGTAAATAGCAGTAAGAGCCTGAGTTTTTATATAAAATGATCTTGACAACAAGGTACGTACAGTTGCCATCAGCTAGTTCTAAGAGATCGCACTGCTAATGACTCAGTGAGTGCATACCCAGAACAGTACAAGACGAGAATATCGTGCACCAAGTACTAAATGGAAGCTAGATGTTTTTCAAGTGATTGTTTCACAAAAAAAAAAAAAAAAAAAAAAAAAAACCACCATAAAACAAAGCTGGGAAACTGCACGTAGAGAGAGCATGCAATCCTGAGAAGAGTGGGAGAGTAGTAACGCAGGCATGAAGCAAAGCACCTGAAAAGTGGTTCCAGTGAGATGGCTCGTCCCGGATAAGTAGCTAACAGGGCCTCTCCCACTGTCACAGCAGGACCTCCTTGTGAAGACTACTTGTGACGCTCACTGACCCAAGATCAGCTGCTCTAATCTGAGTGTTTCAAAAACTGCTGAGGAAACCCGAGAAAAGGCATGCCTATTTGGAGCCATATTTCCTCAATAATAGTCTTCCATTGTATTTCAGCCTTTCTTTACTGTTAGGTTTTCTTTCTAGGCTTTACTACTCAAGCTAATTGAGAGACTAGCACTGAATTTTGTGGCAAATCAAGAGCTTTAACATGCAGGATGATGCTTATTTATCAGACAGGTGACAATAAGTGTTCAACTTTTTTTTTCGTGAGGTCTGGTAATGAGAGAGATTCCTTTTTTTGACTCAAATTGATCAAAGTTATTATTCATTTTGATGCTGCTACTATGATTTACTAGAAAAAAGAATGCCTTCCTGTACCACCAAAGAAAGAATACAAGTGCTATTGAAATCAGTTTGTTCACTGTGTTCACACATTTTCCTGAACAACGGAAAGCTGCAGAATTGGGGATTTACCCAGTATTTGTCCAATATTGGACATCTAATGCTATTGATCCAAATAACTATCTTTTAATTGAGAAAATATGTTAGAAGAAGACAAATACAAGTTAAAAGTTATGAGAAAGTACCTTAGAAATGGATCCAAAAGAAGGTTCTGGACAGGTATCTGGAGCAGAGAGTCCTGACAAATGCCCGTATCCCCTATGTGGCGATCAAGCAGCCCATAAACAAACACATTTAGGCTGGAACCTCAAAGGAAGCCACCAGCCATTCAAGCAGCCAGAAACTGGAATCTGCTTCCAGCAGTGGCGGCGAAAATGATTTCTTATGAATTGGAGCTTCATGTATTTATGAAAGGGGTTACACTGAATCCCCAACAGCAATAGAAGCCTACACTGTGATCCAGTGAGTCATGATCCTGGGAAATAACCCAAATCTACATCGTTATCTCTGTTTCTTTATATTCAGAATTATTCTTAGGAAAAAAGGTACTTTCAGATGAAGCTTTACTATCTGCTTTTTAAACTATCCAACTGACATTTTCTCTATGTAGACTCTTTTTTTTTCACAGTACAGTTAGCGTTAAGACCCGCAGTCAGGTATTTCAATTCTCCAGTATCTAGACATGAGATGAGCCTCTCTGTGAGGCTTTAATCAGAAGGTAATCCAGCACACTTGAATGCCTTTGTAATTTTGCTGAATTTTACATCTGAGTATCACACTGACTAGTCACAGTTCATAAAAATTTGTCTGGTGGCACGTGGCCACAAAAGTCTGTGTGTAAAAGTAAACTTATCTCTATGATCTTTACTGTACTTCTTGAATAACAAACTGAAATTAAGCCTCTAGAAGTGTTTTTAAAAACTGGTCATTGCGAAGAGTATGGCACACAATGCACCTACTGAATATGCTCCTTCAAAAGAGAGAGCTTGTTACAGGTTGTGAGGGCAGCAGGTGCTAAAAGGAAATAAAAAAATGGACACCCAGAAGCAAAACAGATCTTAAATGCTGACCAGGGAAACAATGTCCTAAATCAAACAAGTCATATTTGCTTAGTAATAAGGGAGCTGCTAACTGATGGTGATGTTTTACTAACGGTGATGCATTTATAATGGCTGAAAGAGTTACTCTGTTCCTATCTGCAGTACGGCTGAAGTTTTCTCTGAATTCAGTTCGTACTCCTCTCGAGGTGGTATACGTGAATACAGAGAGGGCTTTGCCATGGCAGAGAGAAGAAAATGTACCTGTTGAGAGACCTTGTATTGTTGACATATCTATATTAGGACACAGGGCTTCTCTTATGTATTTCTCTTGGAACTACTACCAATTAGGACTGGAATCCCTATGTACTAGACACTAAATAGAATTACAGAAAAAAGGAAATGCACTCCTAAACTGTTGATTGCTGCCTATCCACATGCATTACAAAGCAGATCTGGTACTAATGCATGAAGTGATGCAACATGAACCAAGCGGCCAAATGGGGCAATGAAGACAAAAATGGAATGTAATGGGAGATTAAGCAAACCGTAGTAACTAGGGTCTACAGTTTATAAAACAGAACTCTAGTAACAAACAGTACTCTCAGCTCACTGTGAGAACTGGCTGTTCTCAGCATGGTCAGCTGTTTAAGTAGTGTATCGGATGTAAACCTCAAGGAAGGAGTCGATAAAGCTTTTGTGGAGACTGTGGAGCTGTTTTTTTCCATTCATAAAAGGAAGAAAGAGAGGGATAGCATTCATAAAGGTAAAATAAAAAAGATTAACTCAGTACTTTAGCAGCAGGGAAACGGAATTAAAACTACAATTAAATTGTACTTTATGTGATGCAGGGGACAGAAAAATTGTGACTGATCTGAGGTTAAAAACAAATGTCTTCATGAATCTTGGAGAGCTCGCTCTCTAATAAGACCACAAAGTGGGAGCAAAAATCAACCGTTTTGGTTTAGCTGGTTTGTTTTTTCATTAAGTAGCACAAATGACTAAACGAGCAACATGACGGCTTTGAAAAGAGTGCAAGAAGATGCTGTATTGGGAGCCTTGCGGAAGACAATGGACTTGAAGAGTCAGTGATCCTCAACAGGCCGTGTCTGCTCCACTGGGACTTGTACTTGAGAAGCCCGTATGTTATCAATATAATCTGTAAACTGCAATACATATTTGGGAAAGGTAAGCCACATGTGGATCAAGGGGTGGAATGTATTGATCCTGACTGGGAGACCACTGCACACCTCAGCTACCCTGGGCAGGCACCGCGTGGCCAGCGTGGCCCTCAGGCTGGGCTGTGCCGTGCCGCACACCTCCCTCAGCCGTGGCACGGACGCAGCCCGCACACAGAGCTGGAGGAGCCTGCGGGCAGCTTCTGCTCGGCACGACGATTACACCTCCTGTGTGGCCCTTGCCCTTAGCTAACAGTGCACAAGTTGTCATGAGAACATCCTTTAGGGACAGAGTTGTTTTGTTGCAAGTAAATTACACACTGCCTCAAGTGACCGAAAGGGAGTTTCTCTATACGGACGGGATCTGCTCTGCGCACCATGCCATGGGAAAATCCATCAGGGCTCTGTCGGATGCCGCATGGACATGGGATGCCCAGCATCTGAAGGGATCTAAGATGTTACTATCTATACTCCTCTCCTTTGTCTTTTTGAAGCAGTTATCATATTAAGGCATTTGTTGTTGGGCCTTTCTTATTGAGATCCAGAGAGATCCCTGCACCAGCTCGCTCTCACCTCACCCCTACCCCAGTGCAGACCAGATGGTATTTGGTGTTATGTGGCATTTGCTGAACTATTTCTTGGAAGTCAGAATGGTAAAAAAGGAAGGTGATTTCATTAGAAGAATTTTGAACTCCACAAAGAAACTTAAGCATAAATACCAATATATAAGATATACTAGAGAATTTTACCTCATTTTTTTTGTGTATAATACTATCACCTTACGGTTACCTATGAAGAGTCTAGCAGAAACTTTATGAGGATGTTGAGATAACATCATAACAATGCTTGAGATAACCAGCACATCAGTATTTTGCAGCTGTTAAAATAATGAAAGCACAGAACCCCAAATAAAGTTCAGCCTATGCGCAAAGATAGGCTAACATGGTTTTCTTTTGGAAAAATTAAGTCTTATTTAACAAAGAATATGCTAATAAACAGACAAAAGTGCTTTGATCATGAGTGCTGATGATGATCCTGAACTCAGAAATTATGTTATAAACAAATCTGGCCACTATGAGATTAAAAAGTTAGATTTAGTGAAACGTATTTGTAATGTGAATAAGCATATGGATCAGACTTCTAATTCTTCGAGTGCTCTTTGTTACTTACCGTGACAATAACGTAAAGGACCTCAAAAAGTAGATTTGCAAATAGTCAATGTATTAGAAATTACAGTATGTGGGAGTTCCCCAACCACTTGTCTGAAAAAATAATAAATCATGCTTTTTTGAAAGCTATCTGGGAAAGTAAATTAACTTCATCGCTTGTATGAATGCACCAATATTTACTGATTTGTGTGATCCACAAATTTCAGACCAACATTTAGATTATTTTCAGAGAACTGATTCTACGGACTGATGGAAATTTATTCTCATTTAAGCTGAAAAATGATTGAACCAAGTCCTACAAAAACCAGTCACAATTAGCACACTAATATTTGTTGTCTCAAATAAAAGGAAAATCTTGCAAGCTTTAAAAAAATCTCTAATTGCATAAAATGTTTTCTACCTCTGACTCCCTGTTTGATTCTACAATATAATTACTTCTTCATTGTGGGGTTAGATGCAAAGAACTGACTAGTGGGTAGATCTCTCCACCTTTACAGCACATCACAAAAGTGAACTCACGTATTATAAAGGGAAGCCCCCAACTAATTTTTAATTTTCTGTTTTTTATCTTTGCAACTTCCTGTAATACTGCACCATAATTATATTAAATGCCTAAATTAATTATTTCTTCATCTCCAGAACCCCCGGTAGTATTTGAACTGTCTAAACAAGGACTTTCATTTCACTGATGTTCACCTGTGACAAATGTATGGGTTTAGAGCTTAGCTTCTGAAAGAATTTTGTATGGAGACAAATGTTTCTAGTCACGTGGAATTTTTAGCTGAATTCGACCCTAAAATTATGAGATATTCATAGAAGGTGTTGATGAAATAACTAGCCTTTCAGCAAAAACCACAAAACTGAGTTTAGGTCATGGAAATTAACAATTTTGAATATTTTATTTTAAAATACTAAATGCTGCTCTTCTAATTCAATGACTACTGAATTTTTATTCAAGCAAATTTGATCCAAAAGACAACGTCTATGCTTATTCATATATCAGAACAGATAGATAAGTAACCTTCTTCTGCCGTTTGTCTCTATAGCTTCTTTTGATATCATCCAACATATACGTAGAGTGCCATTCATCTCTTTAAACCCTTACTTGTTTTGTTTTGCTTTAATTACATTTACAGTCTAACCATTAAATCGTTTATTAAGTTAAAGTTCTTATTTAGTCAAGGGAAACAAAGTGTGACATTTTAGAAAAAGATTCAGTTGAGTCTGACTAAGTGCCTGGTATTAAGTAAAAAAATGAAAAAGAAAGAACACAAGTTTTAGCTTCAGAATTTTCTCTTTGAAATATACACCAAACATTTTTTCTGAATGATGTTGATCTACTAAGCTTTGTACACTGCCTGCTTAACACACTGGATGGCACTTTTTATTTACCAAATGAAAAAAAAAACTAAGTGTCACTGATAACATATTATAAAAGATTTATTTTTATTTCATGTGGGTTTATATTTCATAAATAATTTCTAATGACAACAGCGATGTTTCGGATTTGAAAAACTGCAATTAACCTTGTTATTTCACTGTACCTTAGAACTGATAGTTTTCTCACAATCTGGTGTTGCTGGAAGAAAAGGAACAATGACACAACTTATACATGTTACATTCTTTACATTTGTGGAGAGGCAAAGTCTGTAGGAAAAGATAACATCTTTCATTACAACATCTGACACATGTAGCTGAAAAAGGTAAGTTTTGGACTTAGAATGCAAGTTTGACCATGCTGCAGATTATACTGCTTTTTTAAAGACAATGTAATACAGGACTTTATATAATAAATAATAAAGTTGTCAGTAGTTGGTTCAGTAAAGCAAATACATACTGTGATCTTCTTTACAACAGCTTAAAGATAAAATAACGCTGACACAGCAACTTCACTACTGCCTGCATTACTTCCTGTCTTTACCCATAATTTACACACTGAAGCGCTCGATTAATAAAAAGATAAACAGTCAAAAAATGAGTAAAACAAAGAAAATTGAATAGAAAAAGTCAGTGTCTTAAAGGTAAAGTGCTATACAATGCTATATCATGGTTTTTCCCCACCTTTAAAGATTCTGAATTTAAATTCAACTTGCATGTTATTTTGGTAGGATGATACATTTCTGTCCTCATGTTTCTCCATCCATTGTTTGGTTACTTCCAACAAAAAAAGGCCCAAAACCTAGTCGTGATGCATAAAATCTTGAACTGGTATCGGGATCATTGGTATGCATGCCAGAACACATTCAGGATAATTCTGAGTCATGCTTAGGCCCTTTCCCCATGTGCCAGCTCATTTGAGGTCATTAAAAATAGAATACACATTTGACTCAAGAACATCAGGAAGTGAAGGGGAAGGGTAGCCATTCATAATTACCTGAAACAGGATAATAGCAACACTGCCATTTCTGTGCAAAGAAATGAAGTATGATGTTTCTTATAGGCACTGAATTAATTCTTACAGCGTGTCTTAAGCTTTTTCCAAGCAAACTGCAAAACTACAACACAAATGGTGTGCAATGCACTGTTGAACTAAGCCTTAAAAGGGGAACATTAAAGGCCACTCGTCTGATGCATTTAGATTTCCAGGCTCCTGAGGGGTATTTTTCCCATGAAAAGCACTGCTTCTTGGTACATTGTGCAAGAAACTATATAAGGAGCCAAATTCTGTTTTTCAGTATATCCACAGGGTTTCTCCTTCACCAGTTTTAGCCGTTTATTTGTATTCTAGGTTAAAAATGAGCTGTAAGCAAATACTTGCAAAGTTTAGTGGTCACCAAACAGCCAAGAAAAGAAAGTAAGGCTTTATATGTAGGAAAAGATGTAGATGCATTCATGTAACATTTTGTGCATTTGCTAAGCAAACAGATGTTCAAACACGACATCTGCCTCAGTTCCCTCCTAGAGCTTTTGGAGGAATAAACTGTATCTTACCCTGAACTGAACTTAAAGGCTCATTCTGGTTGTCTTTTCATCCACAATACACGCAGAAACAACAGTATCACCCACATAAGTCATCAGCTTCCTTCTGATATCTGTGTGCCTGTATTTGTTGCGACGTATACCTATGGGTCCCAAACTTGAAGGGTCTGTCACATGAACAGTGGCATGACAACATTCTAGTGTACCCTCTACAAAGTGCAATTGCATTACAACCAAATGAAATGCATTTGACTCTGCAGCAGTGAATCACTGGCTAACTTTTCTTTATTTCGACATTATGTTCGAATTCTAGACTGGGTTTCCAACTATTCTGAAACATGACAGACTTCTGCCTCCACCCATAAAATCTCCTTTGACGGCTGAGACAGGGTAGTCAATCCTTACTTTGGTAATAAACTGACAAAACAAAAGCGGAGGGGGGAAGAGAGGGAGAACCAAAAAGCCCTTCCCAAATTTAAGAAATACAGCTAATAAAACTAAAATTTAAATAATTCCAGAAAATTAAAAAGTCCCAGGAAAATGTCCTACCTGGAATCCTGCCTGAGGCTAACAGCTAATCAGGATTCACAGAAAAAACGCACATTTCTGCCAATCCCTGTTCATGCCAAAGCACAAGCTACTTCTGAAAATATTTATGGAGATAAGCAATTCTAGGGAAATGCAACTCTGTTAAAGAGTTTCTTCAGAGGAATCCATGGTATCCCTGTAATACAATACTGGTGTGACAAGGCTCCCGAGTGTCTCTGATTTCATGCGAGTGTGCATCCAGATAAAAACATACGGGGTAACGAAGGGAGAAGAAAGAGAGTGTCCCTGGTTAGCAACATCCAGTGCAACACGTACACTCCCAGGCACACAACTCAGCAGCACCTTTTCATTTCTTATCTGTGTGTCTTTTTGGCTCTCCATGTATCTGTGAAAAAAGATATCAGTGCTGCACATAGAGAGAAATACTGGCTTGCCTGAAGGCAAAGGAAGTCTCTATTGGTGTTTATTATTTAAATTTCTCTTTTTTTTCTCTGATTTTCCACCTTGCAATACCAAAAATAAACCCATGTTAATTTCTTGTTGACTGTTTAGCTGTGTGAGGTAGCTAAGCATTCCTTTTGGAGGAATAAACTCTACCTTGTTCTGAGTCAAACCCTGTCGCTCAGTCTAATTGGTTTGATTTCTATCCAAAGCTTCTGTAGAGAGAACAGCATTACTGGCTTATAAAGTAATCAGCATTGTTCAGGCATCCATGTGCACATACATGTTCTCAGATTATTATCGCAAACCACAGATTATCGTCAGCATTTACAATTATCAACATGTCATGAATTCTTAGAATAATTACTTATAGCAAAAAGAAATCGTCATAAGAAGATGTACTTTTTTCTTTAGCATCTAGGACTTCCTTCATGGACATGTAAATGGAACAAGATTAACTGTATGCATGCACAAACATTAAATCCTATCTTTGCACAGGGAACTTGGAAAACTGTTAAATGCCAAAGTATACTTGCTCATGAACATTATGCTATACATGCCAAAAAACCTGAGAATACTAAATACTTGGAAGACAAATTAAATACAGTTCTCTCCACTGTTAGTAGCACATTGCCAGAAACTGAAAAATAGTACTTCTTTATTGTTAAAATTTTTCTTTTACCTGACAAACGTTTTACTTGGAACAAAATCCAGGTTTTCCAGTTATCTGTATGCTGTGGAACAGCAGGGGGAGCTCAACGCTTTTTTCCTGGTAAATCTCACAGAATCATGACTAGTTTCTTAGCATCAGCAGATATTAACGGAAAAAAGTTTTCTGCCATGAATGCAAGAGGTTTGAATAGGCAATGTGATTCAAAAGATAGCTAGAATTGTTCGCAGTATCCAACCAAAAATTTAACCACTGATTCTTCTGAAAATTTCCCAGTCTCTTCAAAGTTGTGGATGCATTAAAAATGCTTTACTTTGGAGTAAAAAAATTAACTTCTTGCAATCTCTTTCAATATATAACCACCAAAGCAAAAACAAAATTTCAGAGTATTTTTATTTACAGTCTATGTAAGGTAATGCAAAGCCACAATTCAAAATATGACCAGATTAGGAAGCAGGCTAACAGAAACACAGCACCCTGACAGCCTGCTTCCGTTATTATACCCACACCAGGGCAATAAATGCGTTTTATCCAAATATGTATTTAAACCATCTTAGCACTCTATACAACTCGCTATATATGTCCAAAGCCGCATTTTGTAAGGGCTGAAAAGTCTCTTTTCTCTGCCTCTTCAGACAAATGAAACCAGTCACGTTATCCTTTTCCCTACTGATGAATTTCCGTAATTCCCTCAAATATTATTATAGATTCACTGATCTTCCTTAAGAGAATAGAGCACTATCTAAATTCAATGTTAAGTGCAGAGGAATTTGATTAATACAAAGCCATCACTGTACTGCTACCATTAGCTGTTCATCTCAGGCATGAGAATTTTTTCCATTTCTGACTAAATTCAGGTTCACAAATCATCCCATACTGGCTTAGGCAACATACTATCTGGCTATCTTATGGTTATAACTAAAGTTATAACTGTAGTTATAAACTGAGGCTTACAATACAACCCACATTCTTACTTCAGTATGTAACTGAGTGCCTCAATTCCTGCAGAAGGATCAAATGGGAGCCAATTATTTGCCACCTTCTAACTCAGTTTTCTCCACTATTTTAAATACATTTGCAGGAATCCTACTCTCCTCGAGTATTTGTGATGGCGAGCTTTTCTAATGGATCCTCACTTGAAGATAGAAAGATACCTCCATTGTTATTGTACTTCCACTTAAAGGAAGACGTTGATTAGTCGTTGTCTTAAGATCCTTCTCTGCACTCGCTTTAAAACGATAAAGACTGGAAACTGTCTCCTGATGGCCTTCTGTTACCATTTTATAAAATTATATATAGCAATAAAAACCATTTAATTGCCCATCTGAAAATGCAATTGACCAGGTCATAATTTTTATCCTTATGTCAGTTATCACTCAGACATTTCCTTTCATTTTTCATTAAGAGATTTGGTAGTAACGTGCAAAATAGATTTGGTAGTAATGTGCAAAAGAGACTGATGCTCCTATTAGTACAAGATATAAAGCATACACAAAGTACATGATCCATTACTGAAGCTTCCAAATTCTTGCAGTGAATTTGTGTTTGAATTGCATGATGAACAACAGTGTAATTCCATGGAAGATGATGGAGTTACAATACATGAAACTTGAATGAAATCAGAATTAGATAGCATATACCCAAGAGTAGACTGTAGGAGAAGAGTAGAGGTTAGAATAGGAAAAGAATGCTTGAGGTCTTGGATAAATAATCCAAACATCTAATGTCATTAACACTTACAGCCCAGCAACACATGCGATGTCCTACTGACTGCAAACGAACTACACATTATACAAAGTCTCTATAGGTCAATAAGTATGCATGATGAAATAGCTAAGAGTAACTTATTTTGGAGTTGCACAAAAATAGAAACCCCTTAAAGAATAAAAGCTGCCTTGTAAAAAATAATGCTAATTCAAGAACCTGAAAGAAAAATGTGCTTGAATGTGAGGAACATAAGAAATAAGCATAAAAGTATCTTGACAGAAACGGCAGTATTCCTATGCTGCCAAAATACAGATTTGTAATTTAGGTCACAGAGGTGGAGGAATAGTATCCCACAGACCAGATCCTGGGAGGAACACCTTACCACAGGCTTTGCTGAAACTTTTGGGAGGAGATTTTAATCTATGTAGTTAACAAATAATAAAAATACAAATACAATAGCCTGGACACATAATTGGCATCCATTTAATGATAAAAACAGTAAACAAACAATAGGACAAAAGTCATCACAGAGACAAGAGGTGCTAATATTGAACACTTAAGTATCTCTTTTTACTGAGCTGCGGTAGTACTGTGATATCAACTCATACTCTACCAATCTAATGATGTAATTTCTGTCATATGGCTATGTCAAATGTTTTGTTTTTTTCCAGGGCTGGAATGATCCTCTTCCACAAGGCTTGTGCAGACCGCATGGGAACAGTTGGCTGATGCAGCTGATCCAGCAACTTACTACCACAGAAAGGGTGGTCTAGACCACCCTGTGCCTACTGGCCATTTCCCTTGACCAGGCTCGAAGGGTCATCTGAACCTTTGGGAAGCCAATACAATTCTTTAAACTAACAGCAAACTAAGTCATGGGAAAAAAAAAAAAAAAAAAAAAAAACAAACCAAAAAACAATAAAATAGGAACAGTTCCGTGCAGAGTTAAGGAGTTAAATCAGCCAGTGAGGGCCAGGGCTGGCAAAAGCGAGGTCTGAGAGCGAGATGATGCAGTGCAGGGGAGGGAACTGCAGGGTGATGGAGGGCAGAAGTCTCCCTCTGCCTCTTCTGCTCCACCTGCCTGCACCGTGAGCACCAGGGCCCGCTGCCCACGGCGGCCATCTCACCCCCAGCCCTGCAGCCCACAGCGGCCATCTCGTCCCCAGGCCTGCTGCCCACAGCGGCCATCTCACCCAGGGGGCCTGCAGCCCACAGCGGCCATCTCGTCCCCAGGCCTGCTGCCCACAGCAGCCATCTCACCAACTAAGCGTGCTGCTGCCAGGAGCCATCTCACCCACAGCGCCTAGCAGGGGGCCTCCGAGTCCCTCCTGTCCCTGCAGTTGCCATGGCACCTTCCCTCCCCTTCGGCCTCCCTCTGCCCCCTCCAGCCGGAGGAAGAACAAGCTCTGGGCAAGACTTCATCCAGCCCCGAGCTCAACCTACCGCTCGGCAGCACAGACATCTGGGGCGAAGCGGCAGGCCACGAGGTGTTATTTTACGGAGGATTTTCTCTCGCCCCCGAAGGGTGCTTTCTGGAAGCGGCCGCCTGGCACTGGAAGGCGGGCGTGTCGACGCGCCCCGTTTCGCGGCGGGGCAGCCCCAGCGCTGCGCTGGGGGCCGGGCAGCCCCAGGGGGGCCGCTCCCCGCGCAGCGGCAGGGAGCTGCGGCCCTCGCCGCGCCGGGGACGGGCGCCGAAACGCCGCGACGCTGACATCACCGGCGCCCCCGACCGCGGGCCGGAGGGAAAAGCCACCATTTCCGCCCCGCGGCGCGAAGGCGCAGGAAGCGGCCCGCGCCGCCCGCCCGCTGCCCGCGGCCTCCGCGTCCCCGGGCCGCGGGGGCGCGGCCTCGCCGGCAGGGCGCCTTCCGGCCGGCAGGGGGCGCCGCCGCCGCGCCGCGCCGCGCCGCGGGCGGGCGGGAGCCCCCCGGGCCCGGCCAGGGGAGGCCGGGGCGCGGCGCGGCCCCCCGGGCCCTGCCGGAAGGGTCGCGCTGTCCCGGCGGGCGGGCGGGGGACGCTGCGGCGGGGGACGAGCCTTCCTCGAGAAGGGAGCTCCGCCGTTAGTGTTGCAGGCACGCGTGCTTACCCGCACCGACCTTCCTCCCTCGGAGCGCTCGGCGGAGGCAGCGGGGTGCGCGGGGTGCCGCCCGGCCGTGCGCGCCGCATGCCAGGCCGCGCCGGGCCGCGGCGCCCGCCCGCCGCTCCGCTTCCACTTCACTTGGCTTTCCGCCTGGCGTCGCCGGGCTGGGGTAGGGTGTCGCACCCCCACCGGAGTGCCTCCGCTCCGGCAAACGCCTGAAACTGAGCGTCAGTAAAGGCGACTCGTAAAGAAAAAGGAGCCTCTGCTGCTTGAGACCGCGAAGGAAAACACGAAACAACGCTGAGGCTTTTGGTAGCCTGCTGTATTGTGCTGTAACGCGAACGGTGCGTACGGCAGCGGTGCTACGCGCACCGTGCTTCCCTGCAGAACGCCCCTCGGCTGATGCCGTAGAAAAAATCGGGACCAAGAGAGCGTTTGAAGAACAACAAGAATATCGGAACAATTCTTGGCGCTTTTTCAGTAAAAAAAGTCACCAGTAAGAACCTCGATATGCAAGTAGTTGAAATAAAATTTTAAAATTTTGCGTAAATCAAATGAGCAAATGGTTTTTTTAATCCTTCCCTTGTCATTAGTCTGTACCTTAGGACCTTGGCAAACAGCTTTTACTTCAAAATAGGTAACACTGGGAAACGTTCAGAAGGTGATTTGTCAAAACAACACATACTGGAACAAGCTGATTATATCAGTTGAAGGAAATTGCGAATACTGGATGTTATTCATTTAACACTAGAGAACCAGCAGATAAGATTTCTTTGTTGTTCTAAAAAAAAAAAAAAAAACAACACCCAAACAAAAACCTGATTAGGATGGCATACTGGAAGGATAATTTGCTCTACACAGACATACTGATGGCCTCTAAATTAACTGAAAGTATTCGCAAACAAGACTGAGATGTATTTGTGCATAGCACTGTGAAAACATCTTCCTAATGCACAACAGCAATCAAAAAGCACTTGCAAGATAATCCATTGCTTAAGATGGGATGCCGAATAACTATGAAAATGCTGGGATGTTGCTACACGTGATCTGCTGTTTTACTGTCATGTGAGCGCCAAGTTCAGATACTGTTTGGAATCTGTCAAAACATCACAGAAAACGTACCTGAAGCAGAAGAGACAGAGGAGAGTGACAATAAATATCTTCAGTCATATGGAAGGAAGAAATTAAAAACTGGGATAGATTAGTGCAAAGAATGATACAGAAACGATAAAACAGAGCAGTGGTTTCCCAATCTTTGCTGGCTTCTGAGGAAGAATACTGAAGATGCAGGGTGTTTAATATCATGCTTTGCTCCCTCGGTCCGTCTCACTTTTAATTTCCTGTGGCAGTAAGCAGCATTAAAACGTCTCACAGGCAACGGGGTTGCTATGAGCCATGGGCTGGAGACTACTTGGATAGAGGAATATGAGATTATTAATGCTACAGGGGAGGCTCATCAGGAAGTATCTGTCCAGGATTAGGTAACAGCATGGATAGTATCTATGGATAATAATTATCTGTATGGGCATTAATGGTGTCTCTCATTTACTGATCATTCTTATTAGGATAAAATATTTATAAAGGATGTTTCGTGTTTCAAAACAAAAGCCAACCATTATGGAGATGAGGGCTGGAAAGAAATTTCCTCATAGGTTTATTATCATGTAATTGTCCGTAATGGGGGTTCTTCTGACTTCCACTAAGTCACAAAGCAAATGGGTAAAACAGTGTGTAATGGCTATCTGCTGATGCCAGATTCAGGACTAGATGGATCACCCATTAAAAACCTGAAGGTATTTATTCAGTGGAGATTTAAAATCCAATGATGTCAATGGGAGCAGTACATACAGGTTAAATTTACGGTCCCTGGGGTGTCTTTTGTCGTTAAAAATGCAAAATTAAATGACAGTTCTGCATTTGAGGTACGCACTGTGTTCATGCCTTCTACACTGAGCATATAAAAGAGTTGGTTAAGAAAGTTGAGTCAGACTTCATCTACTGGGGGATGTTACAATACTGTCTGAGGTAGGTAGCTTTCAATAGAACCGCTGTGCCCACAGTTTGTGGGGGAATTTTGATACAGTTCACCCAAAGGTCACAAATGCATCAACCCATTCATACCCTTTCTTTAGCCGTGATGCCAGAAGATGGTTGCTGCGGACTTGAACTCCGTGTACCGGTGTTCTAGGCGCAAAGCAGTTGCACATCCATCAAGTATCTCTCGTGACCTGTACCACGCATCCATCTTCACCCTTTTGGGCCACGGCTTTTAGAAGAAAACTCTGGTATGTTGAGAATTAATTTAATGAAGAAATTTTTTTCCTCCCGCTCATTACTTATTCACATTTTTATGTAAGCCCTCCCTGTAATTCAGTCTTTGTAAGTCTTCATTGGATTTAATATTAATGCATTAATCTGGGACCAAAAGATAGATAGAAAAATAGATATACCTACATACATACAGGTTTTAAAATAGAGAGGACGGTTTGAATGAAATATAGTTTTTTATTAATGACTAGGATTACACAATTTTGCCTAAAACTCATGTGTTAATTTACTGGAATAAAGAAATGTAATTATAACAAAAATTCCAAGTTGTATTAACTGTTTTTTTACATTATACATAAAAATACTAGAGAGATCTATGTGGAAATCATGCATTTTTTAAAGTAATGAAAACATTTTTCATGGCCTAAAAATTGATTGACTGTATTGTTCTCCTGATTATTTTATTCTCATTTTTTAATTCCCCTGTAGTCTTACGCCTCGTGGCGGACCCTACTTAGTTCAGAGTCAGTACATACGAAGAGTTTTAAGAAAGAGCACGCGAATTTCAAAACGTATGTCAGGAGGCGCTGGGAAGGACATCCCACCCCACGCGAGAAGCCGGTCAGCGACGCGCTCCCCTGCCCGCTTCACAGGGTAGTACAAGTTTCCCAGCGGATTTTGCAACATTCCCAGATACAAATAGTTCAGTATGGAGGTGGGCAAACGAAGGGCGGGTGTGGGAATTTTGCAAGGAGTTTACGGATCCACAGAAAGTAGAAGCTGCGTCAACAGGTCCGGTCCCGTTGGGTGCCCGCAGCCTGGGGGCTCCGGGAGGCCGCGTCAGGACAGCCCCTGGAGGCGAGCGAGGCCTGGGCTGGGGCAGGGGGCGGCGGTTACCCGCGCCGCCTGAACGGGGGTCGCAACAGCGGGACGTAGAACGCGGTGAGCGTTACCGGTCCCTCCCCGCCAGGCGGGAAGCGTCCCGCCGCTCCCCGCGGCCGACGAGGGAAGCCCGCGGGCAGGGCGGCAGCGCTGCGGGCGCGAAGCCGCCGGAGCGGCCGGCGGCGTGCGCGGCGCCGGCTCCGCGCTTCCACCCCGGCTGAAGGTGGGGAAGGGCCTTCTCCCCTCCCTCTCGCTGCCCTCCCGTCGGTTGCCACATTGCCCCCCGCCGCCCACCCAAGTCATCTCTTCCCGGAGGGGCACGGCACGACGATGTGCGTCCCCGACTGAAAAACACAGGAAGCGAAAGCAAACACGACGCCCGGCGCTAGGGAAAGCTCTGCCCCGCAGGACGAACCCCAGCGGGCTGCGTTCCTCGCGGCCATTTGGTGTGAGAAACCGCCCGGCCTCTCCCGCACCTCCCCTCCCCTCCCCTGCCCTCCGCCACCGCCGCAGGGCGGGCGGGGGCGGCCGCGGGGCGCCGGGCCCGGCTGGGGGCGGGGGGCGGCCTCCCGGGGGGGGGCCCGGCTCCCCCGGCCGCTCGCCCCCGGCGTGCGGCGGCGCGGGGGGAGAGCGGGAGAGACGGTCCGCCATATTTCTGCCTCACCACGCCCGCGGAGCCGAGCCATTGAAAAGCCGGGCGAGCCCGGCCCCTGCCTGCCTGCTTGCCTCCTCTTCCTCCCCGGCGGCTCCCCGCCACCCGCCCTCTCTCCCTCTCCCTCTCTCGCCGTTACTGGCAGGGCAGGGGCGAGCGGCGGCAGCTCTCCGGCCGCGGCTCTCCCCGCCCGAGGGGCGAGCGGCCGCCCCGCCGGGAAAGGAGGGTCGGCCGTGAGGACGCGCTTCCCGCCGCCGGGCGCCCGCGCCCACCCCGCAGGAGCCGGGCTGCCGCCGCAGGGGACGGGGAGCGGCGGGGAAATGTGTGCGCGGAGGGGGGGAGGGATTAGCGGGCGTTAGCGTTTCCACAGGGGGTGGGGTGGTCGCGTCGGAGGGCGGCGGGGGTGTCGGCCGCCAGGGACACTCGGGGACCGCGTTGGCTGCGGGCGGCGGCGAGTGAAGGGGAGCGAGAGGGCGAGGGGCGGCGGCGGCGGCGAGCGGCTCGGCTCGGCTCGGCTGGGTAGCGCTGCTGCCGCCGCGGTGGATGTTTCCATGTTGTTTGGTGCATGATTTAGAGGAGAGGAGGAGTTGGCAGCGGCGGGTGGCAGCGGCAGGGAGCGGGGATCCGCGCCGCCAGCGGCCCTGCCTCTTTCTCCTCGCCCCTGTGTGGCATCGAGGCAGCCGCCTGCGCTTGCCCTGCGGCGCCCGGCGGGGGCTGCCGGGCAGAGAGCGCCTGTGCCCCCCGGGGCCGGTGCGGCGGCGGCGGGGTGCGTGTGGGTGAGTGCGGGGTGCGTGTGTGTGTGCGTGCGTGCGGTTTTAGGGGGGGGTGGGGGTTGTGTCTGAACCAGTTAGGAAGAATGACTCTGGAGTCCATCATGGCGTGCTGCCTGAGCGAGGAAGCCAAGGAAGCCCGGCGGATCAACGACGAGATCGAGCGGCAGCTGCGCCGGGACAAGCGGGACGCCCGCCGGGAGCTGAAGCTGCTGCTGCTGGGTGAGTGCGGGCCGCCGCCGCCCGGCTCGGCCCGGCCGCCTCGCCTCGCCTGGGCGCGGGCTGCCGCCGGCGCGCACGCCCCAGGTGCCGCCGGGGCCGCAGCCCGGGCATCGCCGCCGCCGCCGCCCCGGCTCCCTCCGGCCGGCGCGTTACATGGCGGGGCCGGGGCGGCCGGGGCGGCGGCGGGGCCGGCTGGGCTGCCCCCGGGCGCTCGCCGCCTCCGCCGCGGGGAGCCGCCGGCCGTGCCCCCGCCGCGGCGGGGCGTCTGTGCCCGCCCGCGGGCATCGCCGGCGGCGGGGCGAGCGGCCGCGGCTCCCGCGGGTGGGCTCGGTGTGGAGGGCGAGCGGCCTTCCAAAATGGAGAGGGGAAGGACGGCGGGTGAGTGAGGGGGTGCGGGGCGGGGGGGGCCGGTGTCGGCGGCCGTGCGTGTGGGGCGCGACGGCAGGAAAGCGGATTAGCGAAGGGACTGGCGGGGGGGGGGCTGCCGTGCGGGTGGGTGGTGGCGGGTTCGGTATCTGCATTGTTCCGTGAGCCCCGGGAAGGTTGTGGGCTCACGGGTTGCGTTTTTTATTGTGATTTTTATTTAATGAGGTAGACTGAGATCAGGGGCTTGTGCTCAGATTGTGGACTGGTTTTTAGAAAGGAAAAGGAGCCGTGAAGCCCCAGATGCACACGCGAAGCTGAGGGGTAACCTGAAGTATGCCGGAGGATGACAGGATCTTTAATACCCTTGGAATCCACCCACTGGTCAGGAAATAAAATCTATTGTATCATTTATCTGTAATTAAAGCAGGTTGTTATTGTGGAGCCGCAAGTTTGCAGAGGCCGTGTGTATCTAAGGGAAATTCGGCCTGTGTTAAAATAAGCCTTTTGAATTAAAATAGGTCTGTCTGTATCCAGTGTGCTCTACTGTGTTGTGTCGCTCCCGTGGCAATACGGCTTCTGCCCGGGACTCGCAGGCCTTGAAATACGTCTGCACCACTGTCCGGTGTGTGGATGAGTGGGGATGTTCCAAGTGGACGCGGGATGTTTATGCTGAAGATTTTTGTCTTGGGTCATGTATATGAAAGTAGTGATTTATACTGGGGGGGAGTAAACTGCCTTCTCAATGAGGTAAGGAATGTTGAAAGGAAAAGTCAGAATACATTTTAGTGCTGCCATGTGAATATGCTATTTCTTGCAGCTTGTCTTCTGGGTGTGGAGAAAGGTGTTGGGATCCTTAACTGGTGTGGAAAAGGAGTGATGGGGACAGATGCAGCATTTCCAGTAATAACGTTCTCTCTCATTTTGGCCTGATTTTGGTTGGCGGAAATGCACGTTGTGACTATTTCAGAATTCACAAAGAAGATAAAATAGGGGATAGATAGCTTGCCTTTGCCTCATTTTATGGATGTTTAAGTATAATTACTTAATGATAGACATTAGTTTCACAAGAGGTACTTGGCGAATTTGACTTGTTACTCAGGTCCAAATTGTTTCTGTATTTTCCTGATTTTTCTTGCGGTAGTGCTAGAGGCTTCTCCCAAGTTTTCAAAGATGTATGAAATTTACTGAATGAGACCAATATGTATTACCCAGAGAAGGAATTCGGAGATCCGCTTCTACAATCAGTAATGCAGAGCTTGTACTGCTTTGCAAGGTCTTCCCACTGGTAACGCGAAGTGTCGGGGTAGGCGGTGGTAGATTGGGGTCCAGTTGTGGCATTGCTTTGGACCAAATGGATGCAGTGATTTGAGGGAGAACAGGGGAGAAGCCAACCCATAGAAAGTGTTGGGGAAAACTCTCTTGAGTGCCTGTGTGAAAGATTTTTGCATTCATCAGCATCAGCGCAAACCAAGAGTTCTGACACGCCTGTGAAGGCGTAAGCGCGATGTACTAGAGACCGAGAAGGGTGAACATTTGGCTGCTCATACTTAAGAGCGTATCTGTATACTTGGGTAATGAAACCAGTACAGAAATTGTTACTGTGCATGCATTTTTGGTCTTTTGCTTTGTCAACCTCTGTCATATGTTTGACTTGAAAGTGTGTGTGCATGTGCAGCTGTTTGGATTAACACTTAATGATCTCATCTTGTAAGTTGCAGTATAGTGGTGAACCACTGTTGGAGTCGTGGGATTGGGTAGAGATTCAAGTTTTGATTTATAAACACATTTTGAGGAAAACTTTTTTTATTAGTGAGTTTATTTTAGGTATCTGACAGCACTTTTTTTTTAGTCACTCTCACTGCTTCCCCAGCATAGGCAGTTGCCCGGTTATTAAGTTTGTGTTTTTTGTGTGGGTCATTCACAAGGTTATGAGACAGACAATTTTGGAATAGAAAAGTAGTCATTAAAAACTGTGAGGCTGGCAGCACAAAAAAACATCTGAAATTGTTTAAAGTAATTTTTTTTTTTTTAAATGGAACAGACCTTTACTGTCCCATTACATGTGTTTCCCCCTCAAAACTTAAATTACCAGTGTTGCTTAATTTTATTTTATGAAAACATAGGCAAATGTGGTTTTGTTTCATTGTTTCCTTTTTTTCAGAAGTGCCGACTTCTCAGTCCTGCTTTGTAAAGTATTATGGGACTTACAAGCCTAAGAGGGTTAAAGGTTTTTGAATATGGGACGGAGGCATATCCTTTGGCTCATAAGGAGAGTACTACTGCAGTTTAAGCTGAGCCATGTTAATTGACCGTGCATGTTCTTCAGACTTGTTGCAAGTGCAAAGTGAAAGGTATTATTAACTCAAAGGGTTTTAAGGCACAAATAAGTGTATTTATGCTAGGTTGTTTATACTTGTTTAAAAATTAGACGGACGTATGTACAAATGCACATATGTAGCAAATATAAAGAAAAAACCAACATTTTTGGCTCAGAAGTTTTTTTTTCCCCCTTTAACTTGTGGAAGATACAGTGCTTCCTTGCAAGTGAGTTAATTTCCTCCTAACTGTTACTGTGTGACACATACACACTGTGCTCGGTACACCCTTTTTGTGTATTAATGATGATATCTTTTTACTTTTCATGGGGTCAGAGTTTAAAATGCTAAGTCATTTATGGGAAACTTTTACTGCATGCTAAGATTATTTTTAAGTATTAGTTTAAAAAGAAACCGTCTCTGTGATTAGACATTAAAATACCACTTTTAGATACTTTTTTGTAGGTCATTGCTTAATTTTTTGGAACATATTAGAACAGGATAAAGTAGGGTTTTTTTACCATTGTAATTCTGAAAAGCCAGAATTCAGAAAAAAGCACTGAAGCGTATTACAAAGATGTAGTAGTAGTTCGGCTAGCACAACTTGGCTGTAATGTTTAAGGCACTTTGGAACAAATTCAGTCTTCCACTGAATTTGGTTTTAATCTCATGTATTTTCCAAATTCTTCTGGATTTCATTACTGCTGAACACTTTGTAAAACCGTATGATTGTTCTCCAGAGCTTACAGTTGTTAACATCCATCCATTGTTTGCTGTTAGCTGTAAAAACACTTACATTGTTTTTATAATTGGAAAAAAAAGAGGTGTTTTAATGTTTTGTATTGGTACATGCCAAACAAAATGTACCGTATTCTGCATGCTTGTATTTTAAGCATGTATGTACATACTTATTGTTAAGTAGTAAGAGCCATGTGCTCTAGTTCTTATGTATATCATTTTGCCTGTCGTCCATGGAAATTTTGCATGGTCTCAGAAAACAGCATTTGGGCCTGGGTGATAGACTGTAGCCATAAACCTTCAATCCTGGACATCCTCTGCCTGTACGCTCTCTATATATTTATATTATACACTGTTTTCTCAGTGGGAAATGCCTTGAGTATCTAAGAAAATAATCTGGCAGTATCATGCTAAGGTGGCTAGCTATGCCTACATATCTATAAACCTTGGCCAAATTAAGTACTGGAGGTGTGTGACAGTCTTTGCTATTTTGCGGCATATTTCTTGGTATTGTGTCATGTGCAAACCATCTCTTTTTAAGGGGTAGGTGTTTCTTACGTTTGAGATAGCAGATGTGTCAGTGAAGAGAGTTGCCTGATAGGGGTGTCCTTTTATTCTCTATGCGTTACCAACGGAAACAGGTGGAAGATAAGCCATTTGAATTGGTGTGAATGGCAACCAGTCTGACGTGGAAAGACACTTTTGAACATAAGGTGAATATCCAGCAAGCATGCAGGATATATATATATATATATTTATTTTCTTACACCTCTGTCAGCTGAATTAAAGATTTACATGCAGAACTTAGTGAATTAGCGAAGACTTTGACTTTCTGTAGATAAGTTGAAGAGGAAGTGGGTCCATTAAGCCAACAATGGAGTACACTGGCTTTATACATCTTTTTCTTCAGCTAGAGAAACAAGCAAGCTTCCTTATTTTCCCTGTGACTTGTATTTGTATCGGTCTGTCCTTCTCACACTGAACACTTCCAAATAATTCTAAGTAGTTACCACAGTACATACTTACAACTGTAAAATGAACAAATAGTTAATGTACATTTGATATGTATTGTAACTAGATTGGTAAGTATCTCTTATTTAGCAGAAGCTGTTTCTAAGGAAATATAATTTCATTCTGGATGCAAACCACCTTTATATATTCTTACATAGACATGTATGTCCATATATAAAATTAACTTTTTTTTTTTGGAGAAAAACACAAGTCATCATCTGGATGTGATAACATATGAAGAACATATATTTAGAATATATTTAAGAACATACTTATTTACTTATTTTTAGTGCATCACAAAGGGATATTTTGTTTGCAGCCATTAGAAAGGGGTTGTTGGTGGTTTCATTTTACTTCTTTGGAAGTGATCTACACCCTCTGAAGTTAATGAGAACTAGCTGAGGGCCTGAATAGTCAAAGAATTCTGACTAGTTTAATTTTATTCATATGTCTGACCCCAAATTTGTATCTTACATTGGCGAACAATATTGAATTAGTGCAGGAGGGAAAAGTATATGCTGAGCAGAAGAATCTCTTGAGAATGGGCATTTGAGTGTATGCTGCAAAGTTAAGAAATAATTCTGCTTTTTTAGCCACTTGAAATTATTTTTGTTGGTCTGTAATCACAATGGCAGTTTCACAAGGGAGGGCATTTCTTTTGAAATAATATGACAATCTCTGCAAAATTAATCCCAGGAAGGTGTGAAATAACATCATAAGGTAGATGTGTGATTAATGGTAACTAGCTTTGTTTCAGTAATAAAATATTTCAAACACCGAGCATTTTTTCTTGCCCTGATGGATGGTAAAAGGCTCGGGAAAAATCTGTTCTTGCACTCAAATGCTACTGTGTGTGAACAGCTGTTATTAATAAAATTATGGAAGTTTTTCAGCATTCACCTTTTATTTACTCTAATTATAAAACCTTTGGCAGGAATGAAGAGCAGGAAAGCAGTGCAAAACCAAGGAAAAAATATAATGTTGGAAATACTAGGAAGCTGTATGTGGTGTTAGCATTGGAGAAGGAAGCATGCAGCAGGCTTTAAGTATTGTTAACTCTGCAGAGAAGTTAGATGCATGAGCACTGGAGGGCACAAGTCTAAGATATACCACAGTTTTAGAAGTTAAAAGTTTTGAAAGTTACTGGGGGAGTTCCAGGAACAGCACAAACGTTTTTTCAAGCTAAATTAAAGATTAAATCTTAAATGTTCTGAAAGCACATTGTTCCCCCAATAAGTAATGATACAGAGACTAAACTGAAGGGTGATTGTCTACAGATTTTTGTCCTTTGTGGGTTTTCAAAGGACAAATGGCATGGAATAACCAAACTACTTAATTTGTACACTATGCTTAGTGTGTAACAGTACTGTAGAGTTTTATCCCAGAACCCCCATGCAGATGCTGTTGCCAACAGAAAAGTGCTGCTGTTGATTTCATTCTGCATTTGAGAAGGCGGTGTGGCTATTCCAGAAACAAAAATAAACCCCACCAAACAAGATTCCTTCTTTGTTGATCCATTCAGGCAGAATCATCCAGCAGACTACTGATATGACCGATTCAGTTTAGGCGAGCCCCACCATGGTGGTTCAGTTTGTCTTCCTCTGAAGAGGAGGTGGTGTGCAATATGTGCATAGCTTGAATGAAGAAACAGAACATCAGAAAGTTCCTGAAAGTGGAAGCCCCTAGTAAATCAGTAAATTGAAAAGATAGAGGCTGGATCACTGTTGCCCTCACGCAGCTGAGCTGTGTATCAACACCTTCGTCTTGGAGCTGTGTTGTTTGTAAGTTAGGTTGATCTAACTTAGGTTGACCTGTGTGTGGAAGAAGCATCTGTTAGGAATGCGACTAGACAGTTTTGTCTAGTGCCTGGGTCTGGGTCTAGTTTTGTCTCAGAGCAATTAGATGGATTGAATATCTACTCAAGGTCTGTCCTCATTGATTATCTATGGCTTTTGTTTTGTTTGTAGGAGAATGGTGGGGTGGTCCTTGGTGAAATGCTTTGGGACTCAGTCCCAGCTGTCAAAAGTCTGTTGAAGGAGGATTTGTTTTTTCCCCAAGGGAAATTGTGGAAAGGGCAGGCAGCATTTGAAATATGTTATATTCCTTCCACCACCACCCCACTACCCCCGCACAAACCAAATCTTCTCTCCTCTGAAGACATCAGTGCAGTCAGGTCCTTAACTCTTTCGAAATTAACTGAAATACAGTTCCAATCTTGGTAAGTATCATCAAAAGTGGATCAGAAGGGCTTTTTCCAGATGGAGTTAGCCACCTTCAAGTTAAATCCAAGGTAAGAGCTCAGGTTCACTATTCTGAAGGAATTTGGTGTAATTGGATGCAATGGAAACCCGACCTGTTACAGATTCTTTCAGTAAACAGGAACTGAGAGTTTAGAAATTACTGGTTTAGTTATGATGTAGCCATGAAATCATTCAAAAGAAATCCTCTTCTTGCTCATAGTTTTATAAACTGAGATACTATGTAATGAACATCTTAGGTACATTTTGAAATTTTCCATTAGGTAAAAATATGTTAGATTTCACAGTATTTGCTCTTATGGCACAGGATATACGATACTGCCTCGTCTTGTTAGTATGTCTGTCACTGTACATGAGCTATATGCTCACTGGCTGCTAGCATACTGCTGCTTGGTCCTTGATTAGTTCATTGCTCTACAAGCTGCAAACTCAGAAGAAACAAAATAATCTTTGGCAAGAATCCTTGTACTAAGTGAGAACATTTATGTAAGTCAAGGAAAGTTCCTCTTCTCTTCTTGTTCTATAAACCCATCACAGGCGAGTTTTTAACTCTTAAGTCTTCAATGTTAATGTTAATTATCTTGCTCATCTTAGAGAATGTTGGAAAAGAATGCCGAAAGCTATTCCAGCCCACGTTTCTGGGTGAATAGCGTCAGCCAGAAAGTCAAACAGAAGATTTCTGTAGCAGCAACTGCTAACTTATAAGGCCGGAAAAACTCAAATGCATAGAAGTTGGCAAAGACGCCATCATTCCTTGTGGTTTTAGGAACTGATCTGGCTTGGGAAACTGAAGATCAAGTATGGAACATTTATTTCACTCCGATACTGGATTTAGTAAGCACTGTATGTGCCACTTCATCTCATAGACAGAACAGTAAAAGCAATGGAAATTAAATGCTGAAAACTAAAGGCATTGTTCATGTATCTTCAACAGGGTATCCAGATGCTTGGATGATTTGATGTTTTGCCCTTTTGGAGTGTGTTGTCTAGATGGTATTGAAATCAACATTTATGTTGACAGTGAAAACCTTTCAAAGGTGGTTTGCAAAAAGGAACAGTTAAAAAAAATATAAACAAACCCCCAAAATACTCCTTTGTTACAGGCATAATTTGCTTTAACTCAGTTGATCTTTTGGGAGAGAAAATAATGATTCTTATAGTATTTCTCACTTCTACTTTTTTTGTGTGCTTGTAAAAAGGAAATAATACTAGCCTATAAACTGAGACACTGTACGGTTGTGCTGGGGGGAAAAAAGCCCAAAGACTAGAACACATGGTCTTACACATATATTTAAATAGCTCTGGTTAAATTCTCTTTTGTTCCTTTTCATTTCATGTTTGTGTGTTGATGGAACCTGACACTTCGAATTATTTTCAAAAAGGGTGACAATCTTGATCCCAATTTAATCTCTCCTGTCCTGAGACTGCCAGTTTTTATTAGGGGTGGTTATGATGTATGCACCTGGTCATCATTAACAATGACGAGATCAGTAGCTTATCTCAGAGTGCAGGCCATCAGGCAGCTGCCTGATTGACTTTTGAACACTGCTGACCTGGCCTGTTATTGAAAGAGAGATTTAGAGATCAAAGTCCCTGTATTTCATTACCATTCCACTAATCCAGCAAGTCTCATTTTAAGTGAATTTTTGTGTGGGGATTTTCATCTGGGAAGTTATAGGTGTTGGACGTCATGCCAAAAAGATTTAACGTAAAACCCCCACAAGAAACACTTCTGATGTGTGAAACTTTTTTTAATCCTCCAAGATGGGGAAACATCTTTGGCAATGCTAAAACTCAAGCCAAACTCAGGCTATAACTTAGCCTTAGCCTTTATGATAATGGAACAGATCGTCTTGGAAGATACGTCAAAACATATGGAAGACAGGGAGGTGATTAGAGACAGCCAGCGTGGCTTCACCAAGGACAAATTGTGCCTGACTAATGTAGTGGCCTTCTACAATGGAGTAACTGTATCAGTGGACAAAGGAAGTGCTACAGATGTCATCTATATAGGCTTCTGCAAGGCCTTTGGTACGGTCCCACACAACATTCTTACTGCTAAATTGGAGAGAGATGGATTTGATAGATGGACTGTTAGATGGATACGGAATTGGCTTGATGGCTGCATCCAAAGCATTATGGTCAGTAGCTCAATGTCCAAGTGGAAACGAGTAATGAGCAGTGTCCGTTAAGGGATTGTACTGTTTAGTATCTTCATTATGACACAGACAGTGGGATTGAGTTGTATCCTCAGCAAATTTCTAAATGACACCAAGCTGAGATGTGCAGTTGGTACACTTGAGGGAAGCGATGCCATCCAGAGGCACCTTGACAGGCTTGAGGAGTAGGGCCCTGCAAACCTCATGAAGTCCAACAAGGCCAAGTGAAAGGTCCTGCACCTGGGTTGCAGCAATCGCCAACGTCAGTACAGGCTGGGGGATGAATGGAATGAGGGCAGCCCTGTGGAGAAGGACTTGTGGGTACTGGTGGAAGAAAAATTGGACATGAGTTGGCAGTGTGCACTTGCAGCCCAGAAAGCCAGTTGTATCCTGGAATGCATCAAAAGCCAACTGTATTTTGGGCTGCATCAAAAGAAGCATGGCAGCAGATCAAGGGAGGTGATTCTGCCCCTCAGCTCTGCTCTTGTGAGACCCCACCTGGAGTACTGCATCCAGCTCTGGGGTCCTCATCACAGGAAGGACATGGAGCTGTTGGAGTGGGTCCAGAGGAGGGCCACAACAATGATCAAAGGGATGGAACACCTCTGCTATGAGGAAAGGCTGATAGCGTTGGGGTGGTTCAGCCTGCAGAAGAGAAGGCTCCAGGGAGGCCTTACTGTGGCCTTTCAATATACAAGCGAGGTGTATAAGGAAGACGGAGAGAGACTTCTTAACCAGAGCCTGTAGTGACAGGAGAAGGGGGAATGGTTTTAAACTGAAAGAGGGTAGATTTAGATTGGACATAAGGGAGAAATTTTTTATGATAAGGGTGGTGAGACACTGGAACTGGTTGACCCATCACTGGAAGTGTTGAAGGCCGGGTTGGATGGGGCTTCGAGCAACCTGATCTAGTGAAAGATGTCCCTGCCTGTGGTAGGGGGGTTGGACTGGATGATCTTTGAAGATCCCTTGCAACCCAAACTATTCTTTGATTCTATGGAGTGCTTTGGTAATAAGTAATTTCCTGGAATTGAAGATGTTATACCTCTTCCCAACCTGACTGCTGGATGGAACAATGCTTTATTTTTTTTTTTTTTTTTCCTCTGAAAACACACCTAAACATACTTTTCTTTTTCTTGGTGAGAAGAGAATGTTGAGAAGAAATAGCGTGAGATCTTTTGTACTGTGTTCAATTTCCTCATGGTCTCTGTTTGTCTCAGCATTGAAATGGTAAATAAACTAAAGGAGATAAACATTTACGCTGATGCATGAAAAGATGGATTTCACTTAGATGACTGTTTCTCCTGGTTTAGCAGCTGATTTCATAGAAGGGCAGAAAGGACAATTTAGGACTAAATTTGCTTTCATCAAAATACAAAATGGAGTATTTTCTATAAACAGGACTAAGAGATTCACTGGAATTACTGAATTTGAGTAAATTGACTAATAGCATGTTTGATCTAATTCTGATGTTAGCATCAGTACTATTTTACTTGTAAAGAGGGCTTGGCTTGTGATCTTTTAAGCCTGGGTTTTAATACCATGTGTGATCATAGGAATCTAGAAACATTCTTTGTCCAAAGTAATTTTTGTTCTCTTGGGGTTTATTTACTTAATTCCATTCATTCTTGCTTCTTATCTGCAAGACATGATAGTAATGATTTCTGATTCGCTGTGGGTTTTTTCTGTGTTTGGCTGTACGACAGAGTAATACACTACTATTAATTATTAAATTTAGTTAAGGTTAAGAACTAGACTTAGATAATCTCTAAAGATTTTAGCCTTTGAACCAAAACCAGATAAACAATGTGAACAGAATTTGCTAATAGCTTAATTGTGGCTGCACTCTCACTGGCAAATGCAAACCTCTGACATTGACCAGTGAAGTTAATATGTACGCCTTTAAATTGTTTCCCTTCAAAAAATTTCTGACACAAGCATTCTCTGGGTAATGGCATTCTTGTGCCTGTATTTTTTTTTTTATTTACAACCAGGTTAGGTTTTTTAGTGCAGTTTTCATTTGGTTATTCTCTGAAAATACTTTGGCTGAATCTTTTGATATACAGACTTTTTTTGTCTACAATTTCATGTAGTAAAGTGAGGAGCATAGTATTGAAATTCTTACATAGCATTTTTTTTGTCTGTGGGATTTTCCCACTAAATAATATAAAACCAGTAAAATGGCAGAAGATACATGGCTTTTGTTGTTTAAAGAGACAAAAGATGTTCTTTTTATTGGTAATTATGCAACGTTACTGTATGTATGACTTGTCAAGCTGTTAGGGCACATTCTTATGTTAGCATAGCTTAAAAAAAGCAAAAAACCCCACCATGACAGTACTTTGTAATGCCTTCGCTTTATATTTTAGTTGTTTGTATCTCCAAGGAGTGATGATATTTTCTGGAACAATCCATAGCTGGAGAAACAGGTCATCGCCTTCCATGCCTGTTTTATTTGTCTTGTTTACGTGATACCAAGCTACTTCGGCATAGTAGCAGCAATTCTCTAATACCTTCCTATGTCTTTGCAAGGTTTTTTATGTGCACAGAGAGCCAAAACTCTGGGAAGTGGTCAGAACAGAGCCATAAGCAAGACAAATACTTATTTGTTGATTTAGTGTATCTGTTTGCTTTAAAACAATATTTCAGCCTACCAATCTAGACCGTAGTTTGGGTATAGTGACATTAATTGTATATATCACTGTGCTCAATAGCTCTCAGGCTTGCTTGTGTGGGTTTTTTTGGGAGGGGAGGGTGTCTCTTTTTTGGGGGTGGGGTGTTTTTTGAACCAAAATACATGGCTGTTCCACAGAATGCCAGCAACCTGTCTGATAACCTGTTTATTTATTGTGGAGTTTATTGTCTGACGTTAGATGAAGTGTAAGAAATAAAGTAACTACACTGCTCATGGTTTAAATTGATCATCTTCTTGAACGTTACATTTATTAACAACTTCAAGGACAGGAACAAAATATGCCAATGTCCCCTGTTTGTGGCTCAGTCTGGATGGCTTATAGTTCAATCCTAACTCTGTAAATGTAGGGTGGATTTTCTAATCCTTTAATCATTCTCGTAGCTGTCTTTTGACTCCTTTCCAACTCTTCAACATAATTTCTGAAGTACAGACAATGAGAATTGAACACTGATGTGTATATACTTTTTATTACAAGTACAGGAGTAACATCTCTTTTCTGCTAGTTGGGATACCACTGTTGACGTATGTTCAAGGAGTGCAACAGCCTTCTGAGCCGTGACAGTAAAATATTGGTGTTTAGATGGCTATCTGCTGTAACTCAAATACTCTCCTAAGTAATTGCTTTTCAGGGTTGGTTCACTCATTGTTTGAGAAGCTTACATTTAACAGTATTCAGATGCACAGTCTTTGCCTGGTTTTGGTTTACATGTTATTCTAATTACTTTTCAGCATTGTATCCTCTTCTTAGTTTACCAGTCCACAGCTTTTGTGTCACCCACAAGTACTGTCAGTAATAATTTTATGTTCTTATTCTATCTCATATTTTAAGTTTCTTACCCTGATCTTAATATCGCTGGGATCCTGTTTGGAAGACAGCTGTCTGTTGAGGACTTTCGCCTACGTAATTTAATACTTACTGTTTAAACAACTGTTATTTAATGTATGCTCTGTTGGTTTGTTGTGTGTCACCAAATCAGTTGCTTAGCAGATGCCCAGTTCCTCAAAACCACTGACTTCGTACAGCAAACCGTCTGCAATGTTGTAACTGCATAGGTCTTGGTATGCAGTCTCTTTCCCTCACCCCTTTCCCATCCTTTGTGTTTTTGGGGTAATATTTCAAGATTTACGAGGCAGGATGACTTCCTAGCCAGTCCTTCTAAAACTCTTTCATAAGGGGTGTCTGGACCTGCCAAGTGACAGTGCTCTCACTTTAGTAAATTCTCTGTAATGTTTATCTTTAGTGGGTGCTACAGTGGAAACTCTTTCATTGTCATTGCAAATGTGGTCTCTGTTTCCCTAAAAACAAAACAGAAATATTTGCAAATTATGTATGGTTTTCCCTTGTTAATAAATGTTAAGTGTTCTACCACAGCAGTTTAGTGAGGAACCAATGTGGTTTCAAGTGTTTTGTGATTTAAAAAAAAAAAAAAAAAAAAGTGAGGCCTCACGTTGAGCTCTGGAGTTCTTAATTTGGCTCTTTGTATTAACAATTTGTGAAATTTCCCAAATTTTTGGCTTACCTATTCCAATTTTCTCCTTTTATCTCCCCTCCTATCCAGGCTGGATTATTTTTCATTTTTCTTTGTTTTGTAGAATTGAGGCTGTCTAGGCTATTTCATAAAATGTACTGAAATTACTCCCAGTTGTTCTTGTTTTAAATGTAAATCCAGTTATTTACACTTGTAATTCAGTCAGCTTTTGCTGAAGTAGCTCTCATGAAACACAACATACCTATAATGTACCTCTACTACTGGTGTTGGACTTCTTTTGTTTACACATAGCAAATGGTATCAAGTCATAATCACATGCTCCCACAGTTACTTTTGCCTGTAGTTCTGCCACATGTTCTTTTTCTTAAGAATTATTTCTGTGTGGTGCTTTTCTGGTTTAAAAATCACAATTTGTAAACTTGCAGAAATACAAAGGTAATTTGCTTGAGACCTTCAGCATCAGTTACATGGCCCTGGGAGATCATACCTCCTTCCTTTCTCATTAAAGTGTTCAAGGAGGCCCCGCTTGGTTATCTGTCATATTAGCTGTGACTTCGTCATCTGCCACGGCACCAGCTTTTCTGTAAATTTTTCACTATTAGAGTTTAAACCAAAAATATTTAAGATCACTGGCTGTAAGCCAATCACTGAACTTTCACTTGTGTAAATCTTTGCTTCAGTTATACCTCCCTCTTCAAATCTACATCCATATATTAGCGATTCTTTGTGTTTATCACCTAGGCATCTAGAACGTCTGTACAAACAGTTCAATTTCTCCATTTAATTTGATTGTTCATTTAATTTTAATCTTACTTTGATTTTTCTGCTGAATAAGTGCACTTCCCCATCCCCCATTCTTTACTTTCAATAGTGCAACGGTACTCTGATCTCTCTGGCCAGCCTGCCATTCTGAATGTTTTTCCTCCTTTTCTAACAATGAAAACTGTCTAAACTCTGCAACTCCCATCTTCCACAGAAATCCATTGACTCGTCACCAGAATGAAACTCTATCATGTATTCTTTACCTGTCCAGGAGTTCACCTCTAGGTTGTTCTGTTTTCTTCTGCTATGGAACAGAAACGCTGTTCAAACTGAGTGTCAGGATAACAAGTGTGGGGTGTTTAGGTATTTATAATTTGCAAGATTCAGAGTAATCTGTCTCATGGAGACTACTTCAGACACATGTACAATTTTGCTGTCATTATTGCTGTTAAATACGGTTGAGCAAGCCCCTTGATCTATTCGCAGGGACTTGCTTGCATCCGAATAGAGTGCACTCTAATGGAATACCTATCCCAGCTGTCTGCCTACGCCTCAGGGTACCTGCAGGCTTCTCCTGTGTACTGCTTGCACAGTGGTCATGGCTCATCCACCTTATGAGCACTCTATGACTGTACGCCAGTGCTTTTGTGTAAAGGTCAATGCTTGGTGAATGCTGGCAGCAGCTGCTTAGCACTTCTGTGAAATATGAAAACAACTTCAGGTTGCACCTTGAGAAACTCTGGCTTTAGAGGCCTGCTGTAAGGAGTTCTGCATCTTCTGCAGAGGGACTGGTCTATCCTTAGAAGCCGAGTGCTCCTTGTTATCAAGGAGGAAGTGGATATTCCAGGACTTAAAGAGTCAGGAATGCTTACAGGATACCTTCTCACACTTATAATCATCTAGCTTTCAGACTTTCATGGACAGACTTAATCTTACCAAGATGAGGATTTGAGGCTCATGGGACTACTGCTTTCTTGTGGGACTGCGTTGTCTTATGTAACTGTGGAGACCAGCAGGTTTTTGCATAATTTTCAGACTAACACAGCTGAACCATGGTCAGGACTTGACTCTGCACTGACACAGATGCAGGCTGAGCTTCTGTATGCCCTGGAAAAAAGTTTCTTCATCTAGTAGAGCACTTAGACCTCTTCTCATTCTGTCTGGTGGGCAGTGAGTTTGAGGTTAGGCTTCCCAGTACAAGAGATGGAGGCATGGAGGAGCTTCTGGAGACAGTCCAGCAAAAGGTGCCTAAGGTGATGAAGGGACTTGAATATCTCTCCTATGAGGAAAGGCTGAGAGTGCTGGGAGTGTTCAGCCTGGAGAAGAGAAGGCTTGGGGAGGGATCTTATCAACTTACATAAATACCTGAAGGGAGGGTGCAAAGAGGACAGAGCCAGCCTCTTTTCAGTGATTTCCAGTGACAGGGCGAGAGGCAATGGGCACAAGCTGAAACACAGGAGGTTCCCTCTGAACATCAGGAAACACTTTTTCACAGTAAGGGTGACTGAACACTGGTACAGGTTGTGCAGGGAGGTTGTGGAGTCTCCCTCCTTAAGAGATACTACAAAAACCATATAGACAGAGTCCTGGGCAGCTTGTAGGTGGCCCTGCTTGAGCAGGGGGTTGTACTGGATGACCTCCAGAGGTCCCTTCCAACCTCAACCAGTCTGTGATTCTGTGAAATACAGTGATTTTGCTGCAGTGTCATCTTGCAGATATAGATCAGCTGTGTCACCAGTTTACCAAGACCTTTAGTGTGGGGGGAATCCCATCGGATTCACATTTCACTATGCTGCCATTCACTTAACAGTTGCTTATGGGTGTACAAAGAATCATTTCGTAGACACTCCTGGGCCACTGTGACCGGGTACTTGAGGGAGAATCAGTGGAAACCTTAGTTCTGCATTTCGGAGGTCTTCTAGTGGCAGTATGCCAGCGTGCTTCTTGGGGAGTCGCCGCCTTTGCTGCCTAAGTCTGTCTGGTGGGGAAGACAGTGGGGTAGCTTGTTACCCTGGGCTGTGGGCTGTGTTGGGTAGTATAGGGCTGTCTTTCAGCTGATCCATGAACATATATAGGAGTGAGGCAGGCTGTAGCTGCAAGCAGCTGATTGTAGGCTAAGGGGCCTCCAGGCCTGATCCAGTGTCAGTACCCCCAGTGATGTCAACATTATTATGCAAAGTAGGGCAGTTGTGGTTTGAGAGATTTGGCAGATCATTATAAACTGAGTAGACACAGCAGGGCTGAAACCCTCCAACTTGGGTACACACACTCTGGCAATGTCCTAACACCATATGTGAAGTACGTGCATGATGCTAGCTGTGCATGTAAGCCCAGGCCAGTACCAAAACTTCCTGATAAGTGACACTTGGGTGCGGTCACAAACTCAGTTGTTTTGCCCAGTGTTCAGAGATGCCCTGTCTAGTGCCAGCAAATTCCTTTTGCGCAAGACAAATTATTTATAGATAAAAAAAGAGCAACAGAAGGAAAAAATACTCTATTCTCCTCCCCTGTCAACATGCATCACTAACAGACGCATGCTGCAAAGTCATGAGATCATTTGCAGAGATGAGGGTTAATCCTCACTGTGTACATTCATGAAAGACAGAGATGTAAAAGACCGATGGCTTTCTATAAAGGTACTGTGCACCAAATATGTGTATTCTAAAATAATACATATAACTTTTTAAAACAGCCAGTCTGTCCAGTCGAGGTTACTCTGAGGTCAGGTGAAAAGGGTGGGGGGTGAGGAGGAAGTGCACAGGCTGCCAGTCTGTAGCCCTGCCATGCTCAGGCCAAGTGCTGGAGTGGCAGAGCCAGCAGCTCCTGCCTTGGCTCCTGGGAGAGACCAAAGCTGGCAGGACTTTATTCTGGAGTAAGCGGATGCCTGCTAGAGGGGCTGGTGGCTTCTCTTTGGGGACTTGCAGGGATGGTGAGGGACACAGGCTTAGGTGCAGACAGGCACCTACTTCTAAAAGAACAGGTAGTCCTACTCCCACTGCTTTGTTGCTTTCTTTAGGAACCCCCCTCCTAGCTAGTGTTTGAAGGTGAGCCTGTACCCTATAGCTGACTGGTGTAGTGCACCATGTCTCCAATGTCCCATCTGCAGTACCCTAAAGCATCTACTGCCTTGGTGTCACTGATGACTGTTATTGTCTGAGAGAGTGAAATGTGAGGCTGTGACGCACGCCTTAGCTCTGCCTGTTTGCTGTGCTACAGGGAAGAATGAAGGTATTGGTGTGGTCTTAAGGTAAAACATCTCATGCAGTTCAATTTGGGGGAGACGGGACATTTGTCAGGCTGCCCTGGCATGGGAACCTTGGCCCATCAGTAAGTCTCTTCTAATGTAAAACTGCTGCTCAGTGCTCCTGTGGTAACTAGGCAGTGAAATCCTTGAGGAGGGCTGGACCTCAGCGAGTAAGAGCCATCAGGTAGTCATGCTTGGCTCTTCACTGTTATTTTCTAAAAATGGACTTGTGTTTTTTCCTTTTTTCATAACCCTGTGCAGATTTTTTTTGTTTTGGTTTGATTTGTTTTTTCTAAGTAGTCTTCTGAGCCCTCAACCTGTAGAATTTATTTGCATCTTGACCTGAAAAAGCAAATTATGGCAAGTTGTTTCCCAGGCTCTCCTGAAATGATTCCAGTAATGGCTATTAGTTGAGTCAGCTGTTTGGGGCTATACTATTTTTTTTTCTTTCTTTGTGAAAACCAATAAATGAAAGGAAGGCAAAAGCTATTTGAATGCTGGGTTATCTTTTTGTCTGTCCTTTCTTAGTAGCCTACTTTAAATGTACTAAGGCCTTTGCTTCCTACAAAGATTTGTCTTTTGGTCTTACCCCTCCCCCTGCAGAATAAGGTATGTTAAAAAAAAAACAAAACCAAAACCACCAAACAAACAAAAAAACCCAAACAAAAAAAAAATCCCCAACCACCCAAACCCCAGAAAACAAAACCCCTTCTATGTTATGGAACAGAAGTGGAGAAAACCTTAGAGCTTTTGGTGTTCACTCTTCCTGCAGCTGAGCACAGTGAGCTTGTTAGTTTTCCAGTGTATCTTGCTCTATGATGAAGTACCTTGGAATAGTTCAGATTTCCTTCATTGAGAAGACTGTAATGAGGAAGTCTAGAAATTTATTTTTGTATTTAGGTTTGCAGTCGTAAATGAAAGTGTTTACCTTCCTACCATTCTCCCTTCTGACTCAGTTGCCTTACTAATGAATCCCTTTTCACAGAGGGGAAAAATTATTCTCTCCACAAGTCTTTTTGAAGCAGAAGACCTTCTTGACCAATTGATAATGCAAATTCCAAAGTTTATTGCTTTCACAGTAATCTTGTTCTGGATTTCAGGCAGCTCTTTTAAGTCCATCATCAAGCAAGGTAGATAGTTTTTGTGGTAATGCAGCTTATTGCAATTCTGTGTTGTGACATAAATGTCACCTCGGAGTGTTTCCTCTTTTTCTTAAGCTTATGGTATCTCTGTAACAGTAAGTGTTGTGAGCCTTCTTTTCTTCCCAGTAATCTCATTGTAATTAGAGTTCTACGAGTTCAGCATTCAGAAGAATGCTGGAAATGACACCAGGCTTTATTCCTGGATCAATTAATGAATCCACACTCACCATTATTTCTCAAACAAAATGATGATTCAGGCTGATCTAGGTTTTGCATTTGTGTGGTGGTTTGGTTTTGGTTTGTTTTTTTTTTTTTTCATTTGCTTTGTAGTGTTTTTGATGCTGTAAATTACCAGAGAATGACTGCATCTTACAAATTTTGCTATTTTTCTGTGATCCATTTAAAATAATAATTACAGTTTGGATCCTGCTGCATAATTCTGTTTCTAAATGATAAGGAGTTTGCCTTTGGAAAAGTGTCATACTGAAACTAAATTTTCAAGTAGGGAAGGAGAGAGGCAGGAGATGTTACTCTCATAGGCAATGCTGTTCCCCCTCTAGCGCGTCACCCAGTTTACAGACTGAGATGGAAAAGAGACTGAGGTACCAAAGAGGCAGGTTTTAGTTTACATTGGACTGGAAATGCTTGCCTAGGAGTAGTAAGATTTTCGTGTCTTATCCAATACTCCACTAAATATCTGAACTAAGCTTCACATTTAAATATCTTGGGAACATCTTCTTGTTACAATTCCATAAAAAGTGACTATTTATAGAAGTTCCTTTTCATTCTTTTCTATCGTATGCAGTCAGGTACTGATATTTTTGGTGGCAGCAATAGTTCATTTGTTCCGAAAAATCTTATTGTGAGATACATTTGAATGTGCTGTTAGATATGGTGTAAACTATGCAGTCATACTGGTATTTGGAAGTAATTTCGACTAATATTTTTGAATGTGTGTATGAAAGATCCTGTCACTCTTTGCTCTACATGTCTGTTTAAAGGCACTGAAATTCAGTATTTTATTTGTAGTACGTCTAGCTTCCTTAGCTATTGGCTTCTCGTGCTGCAGCTCTCAGCAGACTTGCACACCCGACTCCATATGTTCATCCTCATCATGCTACACCGTGTAGGTGAAGAATCTGTTTGGAGGGATTGCATGATTCCTGGAGAGAACTGGGTCCTCCACCAGCGAGCACTTCAGTGCCTAACTTACTTGCCCATTGATCTGATTTAGAAGCCCAGGCAGAACAGGATGAGTGAATAAGTATATGTGTAAATAGGCAGAACTGGCAGGATTGGAAGCTGAGACTGACTTTTGATCGACAATGAGAATGTGATTGTTTTTGTTGACTTTATCTGATGACGCTTCCTGCTTTTCAACGCATGGATGGAAGATACATGGCAGTGTAGGCTGACAGTGAGTTATCTTTCTTGAGAGGTTGAAGTTGGGAGTTTGAGCTGAATTAGCCAAACAAGAGAAATTAATTAAAAGTTTTTCCATGTCCTGTATAACTTTGTGAAACAGTAAGCTGTTTTAAGTAGAAGGGGTTATTTCCTTCTCTGGTTGTATTTTGAAGCAGAGAAAATGTCCTCACACTTTATGCCAGGCTTGCTCTGGTAGACTGACTCATCAGATGAGCCCCTCTGGGAGGTAAGGAGATGTTTAGTTTACAGACTCCATCGGCACTTACAAACCGTGGCAACCACTCCTTGGTTTTGCCAACAGCAGGGTGCTTTTGAGTAAGTCAGAAGCAAAATCCTAAACAGCTGGGGTACTTAAATGTCAAAAACTGAGGAAGTACAGATTTTGCTCAGTAGAAATAGAGAGCAGCAGAACACAGATGTAAAATCTTTGCAGTTGTGGAGTTTGGCCTAAATTCCAAGTCATTCTTCTCATGTTGATGTGAAGGGGACATATCTCACAGCCATCCACAAAAGCCCCACTGAGGACGATCAGTGAGATGCCCACAAAGAGCAGTGGAGTACACGTTGGTAGCCTGAGTCAAAGCCGTAGTTCAGAGCCCTAGTTTCCAGGTAGGAAGTATGTTCTCATCGCATACCTAACAGATGAGCTTTTGTAATAGCATGTGCATTGCCCTGTCATCTTCTGCCTCAGCTTCAGGAATCCACAGATTCAAATTCACAATAGACTATGGCTGTACTGCCAAGCCTGGCAGTTAAGGAACTCTGGAAGCTTAAATACAGTACCAAAGATACATGAAAGATAGTAATTAACAAAAAAGTAAATACCCATAAATTCCTTACATTATCTTTAGTTCTGTTAAGCAAGAATAAATAAGTAGGAGGTGCACAAAACAGTGGCAGGTACTTGTTGCTTGTATTGCATGTAGCAATGACTTTGAGGATTCAGTTAACTTTTCATGGGATTTTTTTTTGGATCCTGATTGATAAATATTGAATAACCTTTTATGGCCTGGAAAACCTTTTACTATATAGAACGGCAGACTTAACAGAACAGCATCCTAACTAAAGTCAACGCATGTACTTTGAGTGGGCATGTCAGATTATTATTAACTTTTATGAAATAAACCTGCTATGATCAGAGTGGCTTATTCAATTGGAGCGAAGTTTTACTGTAGAGAAACCAAGGACATTCTGGATTGATTCTTGTTTTCACACTGCTCACTTTTTGGACGGTAACAGCACAAGAGTATTTGTAATAACAGGGAGTAGTTACGTAGCACTGCACATTTTCAGAGTGCTGCACACCCACTAGCTAATCAGTCACTCTGTCACCTCCGCAAGGGAGGAAGTAGTTAATTATTATTATCCCTGTGATCGTAGGTGGGGGAGTGGAGACAAAGGCTATGTCTAAGTTAGCAAATAGTGTGAATGGGAGAGTGGGTCGGTACGGCAAAACAGTAAGTGCTGAGAACCTGATGTCCATGTTCCAGGTTTTTTTTTTGTTTTTGTTTTGTTTTGTTTTTTTTTTTTTTCTTTAAACCAGGTCTAGTCTGATCCCAGGGACTAAATGCCCTGGCTAGAATGCATTAGGTGTGGTCCTTATCTTCCATTTTTACTGGTTTCATTCTAAAGGAATCCAGCTTCTCACTTGGAGACATTTTGGTGATCATGAAGGAGAGCACAGTGAGCAAGGGAGATGAGAAGGTTTGTTTCGAAAGTGTTCTCCTGAACCTAGCTTAAAGACTAGTGTATGTCTACCCAGAGGGTTGCTCTGGCAAGTGGTTTCAGGTGGGAGTTTTGCCATGCCTACAGGTTAGTTGTTTAGCCTGGAGAAGAGGAGGCTTCTTATCACTCTCTACAGCTACCTGAAAGGAGGTTGTAGTGAGGTGGGGATTGGTCTCTTTTCCCAGGTAACAAGTGACAGGATGAGAGGAAACGGCCTCAAGTTGTGCTAGTGGAGGTTTAGATTGGATATTAGGAAAAATTTCTTCACCAAAAGGGTAGTCAGGCCCTGGAACAGGCTGCCCAGGGAAGTGGTTGAGTCCCCATCCCTAGGGGTATTTAAAAGATGGGTAGACGTGGTGCTTAGGAATATGGTTTAGTGGTGGACTTGGCAGTGTTAGGTTTACAGTTGGACTCGATGATCTTAAAGGTCTTTTCCAACCTAAATGATGCTATGATTCTACGCTTTTCAGAGCTGCTAAGCACAGCTAAACTGGAAAAAGGCTTATGTTTGCAGGAGTCTCCAACTAACGTTTTCTATACATGGAACAAAAACTTGCCCCTGGTGGTTGGCTACTACTTTGTACAAAAGTGGTGAAACTGGCATGTCATCTCAGGAATTTTTCCTCCCTGTTAGTGCTGAGAGATAATGAAATATTAATCCTTTGAAATAGATTGATTTAGGTTTAGAAACATCTTTTAATTCAGTCTGATTTTCATGAAGAACATGAGCCACTTACTCTCTTTCTGTATATCAGTGCCAGCAGGAATTTAAAGTCATTAGTCCATTATATGAAAAAACTTAGAATATACTGTCCTCTTTACGGTATTTTTTTATTTTAAGTTGTCTGAACCATTAATGATATTTCACTTGTCCTTTGCTTCGCTTTCCGTGTTGGACCCTGCAGAAAGTTTATATTGCAATATAATTAATTGATTAGTGTTTATTCTTTGATTAGGCATTGTCAAAACTCTTTGCTTATTATTTGTCTTTGTTAACATCTAAATTCCCAGTCTTTTTTGTTTGATTTGACTTTTTTTTTCAGTTAATGGTTACAGCTACTGTCAATTCACATCAGTGTTCTTCAATGGAAGCATCAGAAAAACAGGAGATAATGATAAATGTTTCTGATCTTAAAAAAAGGAATTGAGTTGGGAAGAATGCAAACAACCTTTCAGGCTGTCCTTTTGTCAGGAAAAAATGAAAGATAGCTTTCCTTCTGCCTCTTTGTATGTGCAAGTATATTCATGCAGCCTTTAACTTCAACCTCTGCAGTGTGTGTAGCTGCACAGCAGTGTTGTTACAATGAGAGATCTGATGCCGGGCTACCCCATGTGTCAGTTCTATGTCTACCAAAATGACCCTGACTTGAATTTTTTCATGCTTCAAGTGAGCCAGATGCCTTTAACTTGATGTACAATTATCTTTTACACATTTCTCAGAAGGTTTTCGGCCACCAATAAAAATGGAAAAGAAAATTTTAATTTAATAAAGAAATGGGAAGCTTTTGATCAGGGGGTTGATAGAAGTACATTTAAAGTGTTGGAGAAGTACGTCTCAGAAATTATCCTACACTAATTAGGAGGAAAAAACGAGTCTTAGTTCATCAGTTGAGTTTGTAAGGGAGCAAGCTACTACATTGTAATGTTACAAGAGTCAAGTACTGCCCTAATTGTGATCTTACGCGATACTGAAAGCAAAAAGCTCCTGACCTTATCTAGGCTATAGTTCACCACCATGGAGGTTGTATTATTCTTGGTAAGAAGAAAAATAGTTATTTATTAAGTAAGATGAAGACAAGAAAGTAAAACGTGTAAAAACTCTTGAGACAGGATTGGACTTGGAGCTAGATAGTCTGCTAGCTGAATTCACAGGACGTGGAAATACAAAACATTAACTTTATTGTCCAGCTTCACAGACAAAGAGAATCACAGACTGTCTCTCATGGCCTCGCAGAAAATTAATAAATATATAATAAATTTAATTAGAAAGATGATCAGTTCAAGTAAACAAATCATAGTGTAATTACATGATGCATTAGCTTCTAACTAAGATTGCCAGTAAAATACATTAAAAAGACTCATTTATTCATGTAGCATTATGTTAGCAATCCTTCCTTGCAAAAGCCAAGACAACATTTTTGTTCAATAACAGCCTGTTCTGTGATTGTACAGTCTCAAGTCATGTGTGCAGTATTGCTGGCAGGATGCATGTGAACCAACTGCCCCACACCAGTAGTTGACATAAAGGAATTGCCTCTTTGCCCTAGGAGGTCATGTTGGTGATTTAGTAGCTGTGCATAATGAACTGCTGTTGCGGTATGAAAATACCCAGTGCTATAGGTGCTTCAAACAGGATCTCTCTGATTTGACATAGAAATGAACTCATTACAGTGTATCAGTGTGTTATGTACTTAGGCTCATTGATACTGAGGTCCTAATGAGATTCCAGATGGAATGGTTAAACCATTTGCTGTTCTGCAGAGCGCTGGGTTGGTAAGCTTTGAAACGCTTTACACAAGGTTATTTATTGCATAAAATAGTGCAATAAAGAAGGTGGGAAACTGAAACAAAGGTTATATTTGCCAAAACCTACTAACCAAGTCAAAAAAGGTGCCAGAAGTAGAACATATTACCTGGATCCCAGTCCAGTTCCTTTTCCAGTGAGCCTTTGTGGTTCACAAATCAAAGAAAATAATTCATGGCTAGTTAGTGAATTGCAGGCTTGGTGCTTCATCCTAGCTCCAAGTTGCACAATCCCTGGCTACAGCAAAGCTCCAGGGCATCTCCTTCCCTACATATTTGATCTAGATGGCATTTCCCAGCCTGAGAGACGCATTAGCAGTCCACACGCAAAAACTTAGGAAGCCACTGTCCCTTCTGCTTTCTTTAACCTGTAGAGTTTCAGCAGCGGTCAGTGTTTGTGCTTGTCTGTTATGCTTATTCAGAATACGAGCGCATTTCAGCAGCGATACGATTCAACCCAGGACTATGTCTGTGAAAGGCCCTTGGGTGAAGGCCAGCATCACAAAGAAACCTCGTATTTTCTCATTGGTAATTCATAAGAGTTCTGCCTGGAATAGCCCAAAGCGAACAGAGCTTAGAACAGTTCAGTGTGTGCTGAATGTAATTTTGTCCTTTTCAAAGTGTAGGTACTTGAACATGTTAGGGCATATTAATCTGGACTCTTGCAGAGGCAGCCCAGGAATAATCAGTGGGCCAGTTAATTGCTGTGCAAGTGGCTGCAGCCCATGAATGTTCTTACAGGCCCCACTCACATGCTCAGAGTAAAAGTAGTGTACATACATGCTGTAGTCACTGTGCACATGCTTAGTAAACCCAGTGCTTTCTGGGAGGGCCAGGCTTGCTGCCTGGCTGCATTGTGGTTGTGGAGAAAGCCCAGTGATTTTATAAATGTGTCAGGCATGTGGGTTGTATACAGACCTGGTAAATGACAGCCTCTGGAAAGTTCTGCTTTAACTGCTTATTTGCCATAGGTCCTTCCCTGCAGCACGGAAACGTCATGGCCAGCAACCCTGTACCAGCAGATAGTAGATGGCCTTCCAACATAAAGTTTGTCTTCTGTTGATCTGCAGAAATAGGGATGGTTGCATTTCAGTCTTGCTAGTTCAGGAAATACCTGTGCAAGGTAAGAGAAGAATCTAAGACACTTCTTTTAGGCTTTAGACTGCAATATTTAGAGCTATAAAAATGTAGAACTTTTTTGAAATTTCACATACCTTCCAGAGTTAATCAGATACTAGATTGCCTGCAGTCATCTATTGTTCGAGAGCAAAATGTTTGAGTAATTGGAAGCTGGTATACAGGATAGAGTACAAATCACTGCATCTGCGCTTATTTTGTCCCAGATTGTTGTCACAGCATCAGAGTTTTACTCAAGACAGCTAATGCACTTCCTAGTGGAAGGTGTATGGTCAAGAGGGAGTATGTGTGGTCATGGAGGGCCAGTAAGCAGAGTTTTAAATAAATCCAAACGGCACTGTGTGGAGATGAAGGTTGAATGGAGTAGCTTGTCTGCCTGAAGACTATTCTCAATACTGACTTCTGTTTTTAAAAATCATAAAGATGCAAAGTAACAGTCTAGGTAACATTTTATTAACTGTGATTTGAAACAGCTTATGTAGAAAAATGTTGTGTGGATTTCTTTTTTTTTTTTTAAATTCAGTAAAATCTAGCACACAGTTGAGATTTATGGGGGGGGGGGAACCCAAACAAACAAGAAAGAGCCTTGAAATTGGTTTTAATTGGCACTTACTTACTTGTTAAGTACCAATAGCCTTTAAAAGTAATGCAGGAAAATGTCATTGACACCTATTCTTTTTGATTGTTTAAAAATAAGTAAACAGTTTTCTGTAATGAAAATTAACAACAATAATATAAACACATTGGTGAGGAACTGTTCTGAGGACTGCTAAATCACATACAACAGGTGTAACCACACTGGGCTCAAATTGTTCTCGTTCAAATAAATGTATGTTTCACCTCTGCATTGAGAAGGAATGAGATCATGACCTGCACACCTGGTTTTGTGATGTGATGAAATACCTTGCAAAGAATTGTTTCTCAAACCAAGTTAAGCATTAGAACAGGTTGTTAATAAACTTGTAACAATAGAGCTGCACTACAGTAAATGTAGGGAATTAGCAGAAAATGAAGTGTTCTGCTGCTTTCATTTGATAGTTTAGTTTAAAAATATAGTGGTTACTAGAAAACTATAGAGTGAACTATTTAAATAAATTTATCTTCATTTGTTAGTATGCTATAACATAGATGAAGTCACTTTTTAGGACAGTGTTTTAACATGTTTAATCTTCTCATTAACTACTGAGTCCAGCAGGATTTACTGAAATAAAAGAGGACTAATAAGTTAGTTTGATAAAGCTTGACATTTGTACATAACTGAAGGTACCCATGCAAAAACCACTGTGGGGCAGCTGATGTGTGGTAACCACTCACACCATGGTAACTCTGACTCCTTTCTCCCATGTTAAAAACTATTTAGGTACTTAGGTTACTAAGTGATGGGCAGAGAATTTTTGAAAGCATCTAGTGCTCCTTATTCCTTATTTTTCAAGAATGCCTCTAAAATGATTAAAATACATGTTGCAGTATACTCTCTTTATGTCTACTCTCAGTTTTTTACCCTCATGCATATTAATAAGGCCATAGTTTGCAGTAATCTGTTGGGACTACTTAAAGAGTAAGGATGGCAGAATAAAATCCTTAATAAGGATCACAGAAAAAAGGGTTTATGATTAATCTTTCCTGAGGTCATTATCACTTTCTTTAATTTCTTCTTCCGAGCTGTTCTGTAACTTAATTTTTTTGAAGTGTGACTGTGTCTTTTCTTTACTACTGATATCAGTGGAATCAGTATAGGAGGAGATAACAAAATCGGTGGGGGGGGCAGGGGGGGACTTTTTTTGCTTGTTTGGTTGGTTTTGGGTTTTTGTTTGTTTGTTTTTTCCTGAAAATGGCCTGAACATACCTTGGGTCTGCTTAGCTGCAACAAGGTTTACAATTGATTGTAGTTCTGGTAGTGGGATGTTAGTATTTTGACCCTAAGCTGCACAGTGTAAAAATCCATATTTTTATGCAAATACAGTGTGAATTTTCTCTTGCAAACTCAGATTGCAGAAATAACTTTGCACTCAAGACTCAGAAATTTGTCTTTTCAGGATTTTCACATTTTGGAAGTTTCTTATTAAAGTGTAGGAAACTCACTCTTATTTTCTGATTTTCCAAGTTATTTTGTTGGGAAAAAAAAAAAGTACTTGGCAGGCTGAAGTAAAGCTATATGATGCCTGAGAAAAGTGCTAGTCTCTGAGAACTTGTGTAGAAGAAGTCTTTAAAATGTGGGCTTTTTCATCTTCAGAAAACAGATGAAACTGTGAAGTACAGAAAGCTGTGAAGATGGCATGAGAAAACTTGATCATCAGATTTTAAAGCTCATCTCAGATGACAGTTGAAAAGGATTGATATTTATCTGAATAGAAGCATTCGTTTTAAATTTTGTATCAGGAGCTAACACGGGGCATCTGGGATTCACTCATCTGTTGTATTCTTTTCACACATTTCTACAGTTTTATTGTTTGTCTGGCACAGTGAGAAGGTAGTCTTTAACTGCATAGTTTGGTCAACTAAATTGCTTTCCCAGAGTTGACAAACGTACTGTTGTTTACTAGATAACATTTTTTGTCAACAGCTACAAATTGGAGACCGTGCCCAAAACACTTTAGTTGTCTTTTATGGGACTGTTCCCATGCACCAGGCATTAGAGGACCAGTCTCTGTCCTCTGGCCATAAATGTCAGAACACTTTGTAGATCACGTTAAAACAGAAAATCAGCTGCAGCTTCTTCATGGCTAACATTTTTGAGGATGTAACTGCTAATTAGCCTGAGGTGTGGATGATACTGGATGTGCGTGCATGATTCAGCAGCTTCTGTGTACTTACCTGGGAGGGTGCAGTGGTTAATTTTTTACTAATGTGCAAAGGCTTCCAGTGGTGTTTGGGTCTGTAGGGCAGTAATGTTGGAGCAGCTGGGCTTTTTCTTCCATTTCTTCTGACAGGTGAGACAGCCGGGGTCAGTAAAGTGTCCCAAAAACTGGCAGCTGACCAGAGGAAAAAGGAGGATAGTTCACAACGACCTGGCTATTGCATCATCTTCTGCTTCCCATCCCTCTTGAAAACAAAAATGTTGCAAAGCGTGGAATAAGATTGGTCACTGCTGCTGATAAGAGTGGCATCCTAATCCTTTTTCAGTCACCTCTCACTCTCCAATGTGACGGCAGCCAGATGGCTCCGTGTTGCTTATGCTTGAAGGCTTGGCACAGACCTTAAAACGCGCCAGAAATATATGCTGTGCCTTGAGCTTTGTAGGGAACCGTCTTGCCTGCTTCTGGTCCGTGAGTGGAAGAGGGGCTTCTTCCTCGTACTCCCTCAGCAAGGGCGAAGCCGTGCCTGTGCCCAGGGGAGCTGGCTGGCAGCTTGCAGCGGTTGTTGCAGGTGGAGGTGACTTCTTCCACATGCAGCTCTCCTCTCCTGGCTTGCATGGTGCAGAGACCTGCAGGGATAGGTTGGACAGCTGCTGGTGGTGAGTTCACGATAAGAAGTCCTGTCCAAAGGGCGTGCACAGTCACTGGTGGCAACACCTCAGTCTTTGGTGGTGATTTTGCAAATTCTGCAGGATGATGTCAAAAGCTGTATGGAGGGGTCTGTTGGCCAGAAATTGTGAAGTCAGTGGGGGAAACAGTGTTTGTCTCAATACTTTTTCTTGTGTTGAAAAATGTTAGCATTTTCAACATTTATACTCTCCGTAAAATGAACTACTGTTAAATGAGATTGAAGGCCTTTAGGGCAATGGTGGTGTTATGCTGGTTTTTCATACATTGAAAAGATCTGGGTTATTTTTTAATCATTGTAAGCTATTATCTGTAATTTGTTTCTTCCTTCTTTTCTTCCTCCTAGAGCAAACCTGAGAATGAAGGAAACAGTTTTAATAACTTCTGTTGCATTTCCAGAGTTTTCCATGGTACATTTTCAGGCAGTCCAATCCTATATAGGAGGGAATTAGACACTGCAGTTTATCAAAAAAAGTCTTAATTTTTAACTTGAAAATTGACAGAATTTCAGATCAAATGTTTCCTCTGCATGTTCACAGACAGGGGCCTCTTTACAGTTGTGGGCCTGGTGTAACTCTAAATAAGCTACTTTTTTTCTTTGTTACTGTGTTTTTACTGCAAGGGTATAAAAAGAGCGATGCAAAAGTAGAAGTAAATACAGAGGTGCCAAATATAATCACCTTTCAGCATCATGCCATTGTGGTTGCTGGAAATAAATCCTTCTTTAGCTTTGGACAGTTAACTCCCGTGGTTTGTGCTGACAGCTGGATATGTGCTTGGTTGTTCGGTTGGTTTTTGGTTTTTTTGGTGTTGTTTTTTTTTTTTTTTAGCTGAACTGAAATTATAATACAAAAAATGTATAAAGAATGTTGACTTTTGTGGATAACATTTTAATAGCCTAAAACATAAACTAAAAATTTGGACTGGAACACTTTTCATTTTACTATTGTGCAAAGGAATGATGTGTAAAATAAATGTTTACTTCCTGGAAGTAAAAGTTTCCTCTAGAAAGAAAAAAAAACAAGGCTAACAGAAACTACAAGTTGTTCCCCCTACCACCTTGCCCCTGTGTGAGCTGCAATTGCGTTATGGTTCTTTGCCCTGACAGTTAAATTCGTATATATTTTGGTGTACAAAATCAGAATAGGAACAGATTCTCAGCGTAAGCACGTTCTTTAGTATCTTGCCTCATAGCACTGAAAATGGCTAGAAATAGATTCAGTGTAATCTCTGTGAAACTAGACACAAGTATAACTAGGGAAAAGCAGAATTATGTGAATGCCTGTAAAACGAAAACCCAGCACCATAGAAAACTTAATTACCCAGGGTCTTAAGTGAATTTAGAACTTTCTCTCAGATGTGGAGGTAAACCAGGATTTATAATGCCAATAACTTACTTATATGCCAATGAACAGCGTGTGGACTTTCATTAAACAGGAAGCCACATGTCATTTCAGGAGAGGTCAGAGCGATGAAGAGACTCTAGGAGAGAAAGGAGGTGGCTTTTTCTAAGGTACATAGCCAGTAGTACCTGTTATTGGCTGGAGTTGATGTTGTTTGAGTAAAACTGTAGCTGTAACTCAAAATGCATCTAGTTTGTGCATTTCTTAAGATTCCTTCTAATGCTGTAAAAGTATCCAGCAAACAGATACTTTTTATGAGAGGCAGCAAGACACATTGCTTATCCACAATTTCCATTGTGTTCTGATTGATACTATCTTTTCTTTTTTTATTACCTTTATAAATAGAAAGCAGTTATTTATTAATCTAGCCATTCTTGGTTGATATTTTGTGTGTGTCTGTGTGTGCGCGCGCGTGTGTAAAGTAAATCAGAAAACTCTCAGAGGAGGTAATAACCTGGTATAGACAAGGTTACGTAATCAGGTCTAAATAAATATGTACCTTTAGCCTATAACAAAGTAATTATGAAGAGGATCAGCAGTTTCTCTTGATGAGGACAGAAGAGTCCTGGAGCCATCAGTTTTGACTTGTCTGAGGTGCAGCTGGGAAGTGTTTTGCTTTGAGCTGCTGAAGTGGCTCAGCTGAGCAGGTCAGTGGTATCGGAGCTGGGCTCAAGCTGGTCCTCCCGAAGGGGCATGAGCAGTGCGTGCTGGCCGCGCACAGCGTGGTGCCCCACCGTGCCCCCTCCTGACCTCTTCTCTGCTGGAGAAGCAGAACATTAAAATGTTACTCTCTTCAGCCATAGGAAATCGATGCTTTAAGTGTCATGGCGTGCTAGTAAACTGTGCTGTTAGAAATGCAACTGCAAAATGATGTGACTGGATGCTTTGACCAGTAAAATCTGCATGCTTGTCCCTGGTATCTTCTCATATCGTGTTTTTAGTGACCCAGTAGTAGCTTTTGTCCTTCATGTCCCCCAAGCTTAAGATTCTTCAACTTTTCAATTATTTTCATGAGCAAGTGCTGCATCTGCAAAGAACGTTGCATTTCTGTAATCGTGTACTTAGCATGAAAATACCTATGTGGTGTAGTGTATAAGGCTAGCAAGGATGTCCTCTCAGAACTTAGCTATTCAATTTACTTTCTATTTTTTTCTTAATAAAAGCCAGGGATTTTTTTTTTATGGAGAATCTAATTATAATTTTTTTAATTATAAAGTTGTTCTTTGGTAATACTACCCTTGACCTGATTTCTTAAACTCAGAGAGTGCCAGTGGTATATTTGTGTCTATAGAGTCTTCATCACTCTGTGTGCGTGTGCATGCACATGAAGGTATGCACATAGGTATATTTACATTAAAATAAGCAAGGAACATGATTAAAATATGAACTTGTTCAAGCTTTCTTTTATTAATATTATTCAAATCTTGTTAAATATGAAATGGTTGAAACTAGATGCGGGCTGTCTGTCCTGAGATACGGTAATATAGGATTTTTGTCGCTCCTGTCCAGCTAACGAGCTGACTGGCCCTCGTCCCCCCTCCTTGCAGGGTGAAAAGGTTTGCAGAGGAGCTAGCTTCATTTTGGAGGAGCTGCTAAATTAGCGTATGGCTCCTTGCAGTGGCTGAAAAGACATAAATTGCAAGAGGACAGCAAAAAATAAATAGCTAGTGACTCTCTCCAGGGGAAGTAGCAGTTAAAAAGCACTCTCAAGTTAAGGACGATCTCCCATAAGCTGCAGGAAATGTGCCACAATATCTGGAACTGTGCTTCCCTCGGGGTGGATTTGTAACGTGCTCGGCCTTGGAGCCAGCCTGGGTTTTGCTGTGTGTGTGTGTGTGCGTGCGTGTGTGTGTATGCACACACCCATGCCCATGTGCCTGTGTGCTGAGAAACACACAAAGCTGTGAGTGATGCTGTAAATGTAGGAACAAGGGGAACACAAATCCGACACTTGAACCTCTCAGATTATTTGAGGGATGAAAATAAAAATGGAGTTAACGTGTTTTCATTGTATTGCTGCTGTGCCAAAGCTCCTTATCGTGGGCTGTCAGCTCTGCTGGGCTCCGTGTGTGTCCTGGGGGAGAAGGGATGAAGGAACACTGCTTGCTGTAAGGGACAGGTCTTTTGGGGACAGAGCTTCTCTCAGCATTGCTTAATATCCTCTGACAAACTTTCAGGTTGAAGGCGGCTGTCAGGAGGAGCAGGCCTGGGCTGTGCACAGCCCTACCTGGCCGTGGGGCGAAGGCGGGGGGGCGGAGGAGCCCTACCCCGTAGGGGAAGGGGAAGGGGAAGGGGAAGGCACCTCCCAGGCCTTCTCATGGCTGCCGATTCAGAAGTGGTGTCTGCCTTGGCCTTGTCCTCGCACCCCCCAGCTCACCGCCTGTTCGCTCCCCCAGTGGTGGTGATGTCTCCTGAAGCTCCCTGCCCTGTTCTGTTTTCTAGTAGGATGTTTCTTCTTTGTTCCTTATAAAATGCCTGAACCACCCCCACCCCAAGTTTAATGCTGTGATCAGCTGTAATGACATTGAGGCCAGCCCCAGACGGAGTGGCTGGGGTGGCGGTGCGTGGGAGGGAGATGGGTGCTCGTTCAAGGGGTAGGTATGAGTGGGCCTGAAGCCGGGTGGGTGTGGGTTTGGATTGCCACCACCTTTTCGGTCTCCCTGAGGAAGGAGGAGCAGTGTGGAGGCATCCCCTTCGCACTGCTGTGAGGGAAAAGGCTTAAATATGAGATGAAAATATTTACTGTAGGACTTCATGTTTAGCTTACACCATTAAGACAGTATTGCCTTTATGGTGCTCTAAAGATGGGTTTTCTTTGGAAACCAGGGAAGATAGATACACAATGTGCAATACATGTTGCAAGGCATATTGTTTTAAAAATCATGCATTACCCTGGTAGATTCCTCACTGCAGTGAGCGCAGGACTCTGCTTGCAAGACCCTGCACTTTGTTTGGGCTTGCTTGTTTGTAGTTGGACTGAAGTAAAAATTACATTATCATTTTAGTGCTAGGGGTATATTTGAGGCTTGAAAGCATCCTTCTGTCTCGGGTCTAGTGCTGGCTGGGAAACTGTCTGACAGGTATCTGCATACTGACATTTAATACATAGTTCCATTATGTGTCTAATGTAAGTTTGATAATGATACTAGTAAGTTGATGCTTGTCTAATTACGTTTTCAGAAACAGCTGTCATGTTATCTTATTAGTACAGAGGACGTGGAGCACTCTGAAGCATAACCAGCAAAAAAGCATGAACAGAAGAGGCCAAGGGGACAGCTTGGGTGTCTTCCTCAGGAGTACATAACCTAACACAGTGAGGCGTCAAATAGCTTCATGGAAAAAATATTCCTAACTCTTCATCTGGTAGAGGAACCAGCACAATCTGCTTTTCTTTCTAAATCCATATGAAAATGTTCTTTCTTTGGTATGAATGAAGGACACATAAGAAGGTTGAAAACCAAAGGGGTTTTTTGGTCGTTCATTTGGTTTGGTTTGGTTTGTTTGTTCCCCCCGCCCCCCCCCCCCCCGGAAAGAGTGCTCCATGATATCTAGGCTAAAGCCCAGAATCTGAGTGGATATCTTTTCTGGACGTGGCCAACCGTTTTTGAGGAAAAAATGTACCAAAACACTAAGAAGCACTTGCTGTTCATAGTCTTTAATGTAAAACAGTGATATTTAGCAATATCAGAAACACTGTTTGACATAAATATTGCATCATAACAGAGTGCTACTATTCCTGTGACTTTTGTTTTCAGTAAAGGTACATTTATACTAGTTTGGTATAGCAAAACAACTAACTTTGAAGTATTTTCACATTCTAAGAAACAAAATGCTCTGCTGTATCCTTTAAGCTCCCGGATGGAGCCCTTTTGTATGAGTGGTAGGTCAAAAGTTTATGTCAGGCTTTCAAAATAGAGCTCACAAACATAAAATAGGCTAAATATTATTTAAATTAAAAAACCCTTTGGAAAGCACTTTTTAATGCTTTTGCACTTAGTTGTTGTTAACATACTGTTAAAAATTAACAAATTACATGACATACTGTTTTTTATCGGCATTTCTGATGGACACAAACGCACATCAGGTCTACTCTCCAGGTATTACTGTAATTCTTTAAAACAAATTAGAAAACAGATCACAAAAATTCTAACTACACCTCATGAAAGCAGAACATGTAAAGTATAAGGCTTTGTGTGCATGGTAAGTACAGCTATTGTTTTGTAGATATGTTCTTGTACATGATAGTTATGTTTGGTAATAGAAAATGTCCAGAGATCCAGATTCTCCTTTTGCAGCTGTAATGATGGCAATTTCATTCGGGTGGAAGAATGTTAGCCCATAGATAGAGGGAAGAAAAACCCAACAAAAAACTCTCTTGCTCTATCTTGGACATGAAGATCACCTTTTCTAAAGATGTAGGTATTTTTTAAAGTAGTAAAGGTATCTTATTCCCTCCCATGGTAAAAGTAAAGGAGAAATATTATGATTTTGAATGCTAACAGTATTTGTCCTTGCTTTTGATTAATCAAAGAAAAGTGGTTTATACTGTAGTGAAATAGTGTGTCTCAGAGTTGCTAGGAATAGGAATTATGTCTTCCTGTTCATAATCCCTCTGAGTAACAGAAAATGAAAGAGACTTGAAAGGAATTTAAGCAATGAACTTCCTCATATGAAGTACGCAAAGCCTTCTGAAACATCAGCTTGAAGAGTAGATGGTATTATTTCATTTTACAAATGTATGTAAAAATAGAAAACGCAACACTATTAAAATAAGTAATTACAGATTTTTATAATACATTGATATTATCTAAATTATTTGCCATCAAGCTGTCTTGATGCTTTTGATAACATTGTTTTGTAATAAACGTTAAATCAATCACATGGTGATTTCTTTCTCCACGCCCCTCTTATTTGAGGTATTAAGTGAGTATTAACCAACTTGTAAACTTTTTTTTTAAACATGGTTGCGTTTTTTCCCAACTTTATTTTAAAACCTTTTTTTAGATAGGCTTACTTAACGGCAAAAGTACTTCCTTTTCACCTACATTTTATATAAGTATCTTCCTTAATAAAGTTTAGAGCTAACTCAAGCCTTATCCTGCGATGTGGGAAACTGAGGTCTCATACTGAAATTCAGCTTCTGGAGACCTGCAGGACATGTAGGGTTATATGGTCCATCACAGCCCCCAGCATTTTCATGTGCAGGACCATAGGTGGAATGTAAAAGAAAGTTAGGTGGTTTAACCCCAATCCCATTCTTTAACCAAATAGTAGTTAAGTTAGTTTTCACTGGAAATCAGGTGGCAGTCAGCGTATTACTACCATTTTCTATTAATAAATAGCTTACAAAAAACGTACATGTTGGCTTAGAGGTAGTTGTATATGATACTGATGTCCTCAAAGAAGGTATATATTAAAATAATACGAGAAAATAAAAGGTTAGGTGAGGAGGATATTGGTTTATCTACCTGGATTTTTGTATCAGTCTCGTTACTTGGGTGAAAACCAAGCACCTTTGGGAACAGTGATCAATTCTGACACATTTGTGCCTTGGAGTTGACTTAAGTGAGTCTGGTTTGCAACGCTATATTCTGCCCTCAGATGTGGGTATAAAAACCCATTTAAAATCAATTACACACAAGTTTCTGAAGGCAGATTTGGCCTTTCCTCTGTGTAAGGAAGGGAAGAATTTGCATTGTACTGTCTTTCATTAATGCTGGTGTTTGCTTCTGATTTTGTTCATACTTTTTCCATGGAAGAACAGCATGCAACAGACTGATTTTCAACAGTTGCTGCCAGGTAGAGTTGTGAGTAGCATGACGAAAATATTTTTCAGGGCAAAACTTCAATTGTGGCACTTTTCCTGCACAGATGAGCTCTTCTGGCTGAATTTGTTGAAGTTGCTCCAAACCATATAAAATGGAGAGCTAAGGATAGACTGTAAAGCATTGTTTCTGTTCAGGGAGTCCCAAGTCTTTCAGAGGGATCCTTTCAAGAGGAGGGAGGAGAAGGTCACACAGGGTAGAGTCCTGTCCTCTTCTGAACCCATTTACAAAGCTCTGTGAAATCTTGAGAAGATACTTTTCCTCTGTGGAGGCAGCCAGTTTATGTCTTCTCTTGCTTTCTTGCCTCTGAATTATACCCATACCATAAGAAGATAGCTCTAGAATTGTGAAAATTATCCAATTATAGCTTGAAAAGATAAGGAATTGGTTCTGCTTTGTTGGGTGGGTTTTTGGAGGGGAAGGGTGGGCTGTTGGGGGGGGGGGGAGTGTTTGGTTTTGGGGGTTGGGTTTGGTTTTTTTTTTCAGAATAGAAGGTAGAGAGAGGAAGATGCTGACTTCCAATAACGGGTTCTGCCTGGCTGTATAGTAGTACAGTGTGGTTTTAATTATCTGACACAAAGCTATATTTGATTAACTAGATTTCTTGTAAAGGAGTTTGAGAGGTTCTGTTTCAGTAAAAAGCTTGAATTAATATTCATTTCAGAAGCTGCAGAACACAGCTGAATTTTAAATTTTAATTCTATCTTCCCAGTTGTCAGCAATTCAGTGTCTTACTTAGGCTTTATTGTAGTAGTCACTTGGACTGTTTTAATTGTGTCACTGGTACAATGAGGATGAGTATTAGGTTTATTTCTTGAAGTTTAGTGGCTGCACTAGAGTGACAAGCAGAGATTATGATCTGCTCAAACACAACCAGATTAAATTTGTAAGAGGATTTCTCTGCTTTAGAAAGCATTTAGAGTAATGTCTACATAATGGGAGGTTTTCTTTCCTGTTTTTTAAGGAAGTGAGAGAATTCAGCTTCCATACTGTGCGGAGTGCTGTGGAGAAGTTGATTAGTACAATATGATATTTATGCATATAATAATCAAAAAGAGGAAGAAAAATCATTCTTAGATAAAGATGGTTGATACAGTTTTTATCGTCTAGTTTAGGTAGGGAAAAGATGCAACAGCTTTAGTAACATTTTGTAATGGATAACATTTGCTTAGTTTTTCATAAACATTTAAGACATTCAAGACTATTCTTGAAACAATTCACTCTAGATTGATGTGGATGTTTCATGCTACTTATTTGATGTAATTCCCCACGTCCTGAGCTGTACTCATAAAATTCTACCTGTTCTTTCTTTTGAAGGAATCTTTACTTATCTTGCCAGGCTCTTTTTTGTTGTTACGTGAGTCATTCATGAAATGATACTTTGTTTTCCTTCATAGAATATTGATAGTCATCTTAACTAAATGTTTATAAATTACTAAAGTGATACAGAGGAGATAATTTAGTGAATGGCGAAATGATTATATGCTTCCTTTTTTGAAAGCAAGTGGAATATGCAGATGTGGATTGTGAACAAAATAATTAAGATGATGATTATGTAGTGATTTTAAATTAAAGAGATTCTGTTAGTGGAGCAAATACTTGGCAATAGAACAGTATGTACACCTCTCCCATGATTTTTATTAATGGCTCTTAATTTAAACCTGTGCTTTGTTAAATCTCAAAGGTTATCACTCGAGTTCTCTCCTAACTTAGCTTTTTGTAGTTATTCCATTCAGTTTTTAATGTAAATACAAAATGGTGTGCTATTGGTGTTGGAACAGCAGCAGGAGACCTTAGCTCCCTTTCTGGCTTGTTTTGTTGCCTTGCTTGCAACTTCAGGTGCATCCCTGTTCCATCGTCTTTTCCGTTAGCCTAACTGAAATGCCATCGAAAATGTTTCCTAACATCAAGTGACTCTTGTCAGGTGTAATCTATTAATGTTAATTAAGGAGTTTGATAATCCCAGAAGGAGGATACTAAAGTATTACTGTTCATTTTATGGAAAATATAAATATGCCTACTATATTCATTATCAGGGCTGTCGTGGTTTAACCCCAGCCAGCAACTAAGCACCACGCAGCCGCTCGCTCACTCCCCACCAGTGGGATGGGGGAGAGAATCAGAAGGGTAAAAGGGAGAAAACTCCTGGGTTGAGATAAAGACAGTTTAATAACTAAAGTAAAATAAAAATAGAACAGTAGTAATAATAATAATAATGATAATAATAAGTAATAACAGTACAATAGTAATACAAAGCAAGCAATACACTCTACAATTGCTCACCACCCACCGACCGATGGCCAGCCCGTCCCCCAAGCAGCGATCGTTGCCCCTCCCCCAGCTAACTCCCCCGGCTTATACACTGGGCATGACGTCAGGCGGTCTGGGACAGCCCCGTGGCCAGTCTGGGTCAGCCCCCCCGGCTGTGCCACCTCCCAGCTTCTTGTGCACCCGGCAGAGCATGGGGAGCTGAAAAGTCCTTGACCAGTGTGAGCGCCACTTAGCAACTACGTAGCAAGAACAAAACATCAGTGTATCCTCGATGACATTGTTCTCATCCTAAACCGAAAACACAGCCCCATACCAGCTACCAAGAAGAAAATATTAACTCTATCTCAGCTGAAACCAGGACAAAGGCTCATAATATTTCCTCATAAAAATTCTTCTTCTGTCTCTGAATGAATTGTCATTTAAATTCTTTGGTGTTATACCTCAGTTTTTATGACCAAGGTGAAAATGGTCAATTCCAAAAATTAATCTGTAGTTGTATAAAATGATTGGAGCTATAGGTTGGTACGTAGGTATCTTTCAAGAGATATGATACAGAGATACAATATGTCACGGAGATAATATTTGTTAAGCAATGGAAAAAAAGTTGCATAGAGTAGTAGGAATACTCAGAAAGGAGTGCTGGGCGATAGCTGTACCAGCTTGAAGCTGACGGACAACTCTCTAATTGTGGCTGCTGTTGACAGAGGTGATGGTCAAGGCTGTAGAGGTAAGGATTCATTCATAAGGTGTCACGGTGAGGAACCTGTCTGTGTAGGTGCTTGGCCACGTCAGATCGGCAGAGCTGCTTGTTTGGGAGCCTGCTTGTTTCACTAGCCTCGCTGCCTTCTTGTGATGGAGAAGAGATACTCTAGTTCTGCTCCAGAACTTGCATAGAGGTGTTAGGGGGTGAGCTGGGGAGCTTCACCTCCACCTCAGGAGGTTTCGCTGCAGGCTTTACCAGCCTGACGTCCCTGCTGACAGTGGCCTTCAACAGCAAGCCTGAAAGCCACTGTTCGAAGTGGTAGGAGAGTCTGGCTTCTTTGCTTCAGCTCCTGGGATGATCTCATGCATTCTGTAATACGTTTTGGATATTTTGGCACCTGCAAAGCCAAGCCAGTCCAAGGCCTGAATTCTGCACAGTTTTTATGTTTTCGTATAGGGCCATACTTGGTTTCAGCAGAAATGTGATCCTGCTGCATTCCACTGCTGGAACAGCAACAAAAGAAACCATATTTTTTGTTTTCTCTATAGCTGAATTAGTAGTAGCAGAGAGGACATAAAACTCTCTTCCAAGTGAAATATAACTTTATAGTTGAAATCAAATATTTTTCTTCTCGTGTCACCTCTCTATTACTGTGTTAGCTCTTACTCATAGGAGTTACTCTACTACTTAATACCTGTTGAGGTTGATTTCTGCACTTTTCGTTAAATCTGTGAGGCAGTGCACAACAGGCTGCTTTTTCTGGTAAATGTTTGATGAAACAGTGTAGGTATAGTAATTCTGCAAGTAGAAAAATGGTCAGCAGATAGAAGTGTCAGGCTGTGCCCAGTCTGTGCAGGATGTTGACTCCACTCTGACCCATGAATCTTCACTTTCCAGGTATCTCTGGACTTCTTTCTGCCGTTGAGTCCCAAGCTAAAAGCCAGTCTTCTGCGAATGTACACAGTGTTGATTTAACGGTTCTCAGTAAATGTACATGGATAGTGACTAACAGGATAGTGGATTTCAATGCTGCTTTTTTGTTGTTAAACAGAGTAGTGGATTCCAATGTGTGTGTGGTTTTTTTTTTTCTTAAATGTTAAGAATGTCCTTTTCTATCTAATTTAAATGCAAAATTTCAAACAGTAAAATATAGCCTTTTTTTCCCTTGCCTTTTCATAGATTGAACTTAAGAATAAACACAGAGTGTCAGGCGTAGTTTAGCAGCATTTCTTGTCTTAACAGATGCCAGTGCGGATTTTGCTTAGACAATGGCATCTTTGTTGTTTTAGTTTAAAAACAGCCTTGTGTTTAATCACACAAGATATTATACTTAAGATTTATTTAAGTTAACAATGCAGAGATATGCAAAAACAAGTACAGGTATGTGCTGCACACCCATGTGAAAGAGAAGTTTGTCAGCCTAGGTTTCTAGTCTTGAACTATTTTTAAATTAGTCTCCTATGCCTTCCACATGAGTTTTGGAGCCACTCTGCCAGTAGCTGCACTGTCACCTATTTAAAATGATCCATGTTTTAAGTTTTTCCGTAAATTTTACAGGGCAAGGAATGTTGTGTTTCAACATTTTGTAGTTTCATTTTTGCAGGATGTGCACCAGAAGTAATAGTAATAATACAATAAATTATGCATGATATGTATGTATGTGTGTGCAAGCACATGCGTAAGGGATTACTGCTTCATTTAAGCAACCTGACTTCCTTCCTGGTTCTGGTTTTGGAGATAACACTGCTGGGGGGACTTTCAGATCTCTGGTTGTAGACTTCTTGATGATGCAGTAATATTTGTTGCTGTTACCATTTGAAGAAAAAAAATTTGGAGAGGTCTTCAGAGATTTGCCAGGTTGTAAGATGATAAGCTCTTACTTAAGAGTTTTGATAATCCTCTTTGCCACAGTTGAATGGGAATTCATCACTATTTGAGCCATTTCTTTACTGCTTTTAGAAGACAGTTAATTCTTTTCATTCATCAGTTGTTGTTTTTTTTGATTTGGAAAGAATTTTTTTTAAAAAAAAGGTCAAATGACCAGCCATACTATGTGCTTGAATCAGGAAGTTCGGTTTGTTTGTTTGTTTGGTTGGTTGGTTGGTTGGTTTTTTCCAGCCACACCATTGACTTCTCTCCAAAGTACCACCTGAGGGTTATATGAGGATCATGGGTTTTTTTGGAAAGTCACTGTTTTTAAAAGATAAGGAGGGAGGATGGTGGTATTATTATTAGTTTTAGTATTATTGAGATTCTGATCTGTTGTGTGGCCTTCCACTGTCTTCTGACAGATGAGAAGACACTATTCATCTGGCTTCAGAGAACTGATCCAAGTCTTGACTAATTTAAACGTGCAATGGCAGCCAGCAGAAAATTGATCTTGGTATAGTTGTATCCCACCTTGGTCCATCCTGTTGATCTGCTTCATTGCCATTTCACCTTTGCTCTCTCCTTGTATCAGCTAGATGTATCAGCATGATGATCAGCATCATTCCTGGGATGATGGTGGTAGAAGCAGTGGTTAGCAGAAGCCGTAAGGCATTCAGATCCTCTCAAGACACGTGGATTTTTTTTTTTTTAATCCACTTTAAAGTTTCCTTATTTTCACCAGCTGAAACCGAACCCACAGTCCTGTTCAGCCTGTTGACCAGTGATGGTTTTGTCTATTATGGTGATAGATAAGATTTTAGGCATGTATTGCCAAGTTGTATTTCTTAACTTGCTCTGTAATGGATGAGGCTGTAGAAAGCACAGTTGGTGGTGTATCAGTCAGCATCTTGATCTTCTTATAATGCCAGTCATGGGATTTTAAAAGCCAAAAAATATATAAAAATAATCAAATCTGGGTTTGACTCAGTGCTGTAACAGTGGTAGTTTAAAATCCCACTCCTGACCAGGAATAATGCTGTAATGATTGCAGATTTGCTTAGCTAACCCTGGTAATTCATTATGCCAAATTTTTCCCTGTTTCTCTGACAGTAAATAACATTGCTTGTTTTCTTTCCAATTATTTTAGTTTGGGGAGAAGTATCCGAGAAAATCCTCTAGTGACATGCTTGTAAATGGTGTGCTATCACTATTAAGTAGTTTTCACATAAACAGGACTTTTTTTACACAAAGATTTGATGCCACTGTTTAAAAAAAAAAAAAAAAAACCTTGACATTTTCTTTGCCTGCTTTTCTTGTCAGCAACAATATAAAAATATTTACTTTCTGTCATTGATTGTAACAATCTAAGAGGAACCATCACTGTGAAGTTTTTGTGAGTTCCTGTATATTGTGCTGAAAATAAACATTTTCACTTCTTAATTGTTTTGGGGCAGTCCTGTAAATTTTATTATTATCTGTCATTCATATTCTTGTATACTATTTTCGTGCATTCTGTGCTGCAAATTTTCCATTATTTCCTTTTGCACCAGGATGCTTTTCAACACTTTGCCCCTGCTCATGTCACGCTCCATGCAGTTAAGGAGGACTATAAATGTTCTCATCGTTGCCACTGGCTTAACCAGAAAAATAGTCTGTGGGCAGGCACAAGAAAGTAGCTTTAAGCATTGACCTGGGGAGGGGCAGACTTGAGGAAACTTTGAGATGACCTTGAAAAAGAGAGAGATACCATTTTCATATATATATAGGCAGTTATACAAGTTTTATATGTAAATACAATGCACATAGTGTGTGTGTGTGTATCTATTTGTCTTTATACCTCCAGCTGTAATTTGTTACTAGTCTTTGACTGATGAAGTCTTAGTACAGTGACACCCAGTTACAGAACCACAAAACTGAGTAAGATGCAGACTTACATTTTAGATCCTTCTTTGGGTTTTAATTTTGTTTTCCTACATATTATGGTTTTTGTAGACTCGAGGTGTAAATAATCTGAAATACTGTCTTCTCAACGTGATGCAGATTGCTTCTCCACTGTTTTCTTCTGTATAATTATCATGTGTGATATCAATTGCTACCTACGCTCCCAATAAAGAATTGAAAGAATTAGAAGCTTCAAGTTTTAAAACAGAGCAGATAATACAAGCATGTTCTTCGTATCTCTATGCTAAATTTGCTTTAGGGATTCTGAAGGAATCTGGATTCCCATGTAGGGAAGTATCAGGACCAAAACTGGAATTCACTTTGTGCTCCATTGATTCAGAGGCATTTGGTGGAAATTATTTTCTTACACGTCAGTTAAAATGGAATCTGTAGTGAAAGAGTTAATCGTGTCAAAAAGGCATCTCATAACCATTCTGTGCTTCATAGGTTCATGTTGAACAGATTTTTGTACAACATGTGACGTATCTTGCAGAAAAGCTGGACAGTATTTGCCGAATTACTAAAAAATGTGTGATATGGCACTTTGTTTTACTTTATATGTAAGGGCATAACTCTTGTTTCATAGGTTTCAGAAAAAGAGAAAAACTGTGGTGGTCTTAAGGGTAGTCTAAAGTATTTTTTACTATGTAATAGTTCTATACTGCCTAGGTTTGTAATTTTGTACAGTCTTAAGGGAAGTAATGTTTTCTCCCCACTGGTAGATTGCGGAAGTGTAAAGATCTCACCTCTGATTCTGGTGAACCGGCAGACAGGCAGATACCATTGACCCAGTACAACATCATCCTTTCCACAAAGACCCATGCCTGGGTAGCACGAATTCTTCAGGTTGTGCGGGCCAAGTTCAGCCTGGTGGCTAGGCAGTGGCCTGTGCACGGAGTGCTGCGCTCCTGACCGCAGCGCAGGCTGAGGATCCCCGTGAAGGCTGAGGGTGGAAGCAGGCTTGGTCTCGCTTTTCGGCTTCAGAGCACGTTCTTCTTCATTGTAATAGTAACCACTTTCTCCCCAGAGAAAGTAAAATTAGTTGGTATGTAACATCATGCTTGATTTTCTGGGAATGTGTGTGTAAGGAAGACGTGTTAGAAGTTTGTTTTATGTGTGTGGGAAATGGGACTGAAGGTTTCAAAATGATGCTCGTGGTAAAGGCAAAACCTTTTAGAGGCTTTCAGCTTGCAGTGTGCGCTATCTCAGAAATGCTTAAGGGTCGCTGCTTTAACCTTGCACTGCGCTGCTGTGAAACACACTTCTCTGACAAGACACCTAAAACATTGTGTAAGGGGTGTAAGGCTGCCTTTGTCCTGGGACACGAGAATTATGGTATGAGGCATGAAAGCTTTACAGCAATGATTAAAATAAAACCCAGGCTGAAAGGCTGGAAAGCTCAGCGCTGAGCAGTGCACCCTGGTGCATGCGTTTTGTTTCCTGCAAGGCTAAGTAGCTGGGTGAGCACAGGGTTTATGTGGCTGCGCAACTGTTCATTTTAAATTTCAGCTCCTCCTTTTAAGCAAACACAGGAATAATATAGATAAGCTCTTCTAGTCACAGAGGATGAGCTCACTGAATTGGAGCAAAGGAAAAATCTTGTGTGATGTATCCTGTGTGAAATTTCCAACAAGCAGACCTTAACTTTAAATTGACGAATAGTCAGAAATGTTCATTAATGAACTACTTCTAGTACAAAGTACAAAGACGCGAAGAAATTTAAAGGAAGGAAGGAATGACTGCCCATTAATGAATAGGAGCCAAATTTTAATTAACACTGATATCACATGTTTCTGAGGTTAAAGTTTGCAGGGCTGTAATTGTTGCACTACTTGCTTTATTAAAAAAAAAACAACAAAACACCACACCAAAAAAAACATACCAAAACACAAACGTGTCTATCTGTTGTACACTGCCTACCATAATGTCCTGAAGGTTGGCCGAGGAAGATAAATTTTTTTTCTTACGTCCTGAATTTTTGTGATAAAATGTCTCTTAGTAATTACCTGAAGTTAGATGCTTTGGAAAATTGTATCTTCAAGAATGGAAGATCTTTACATATGCAGTCATATATTATATGTATATTTTGGAGTTTTGTTTTACTCATTAGTTTAGTTGTCAAATCAAAATGCAAGTTTTAATTCAGTGGTACTTCAGTTGCTACTGATGCTACTTTTTGACACTGCACTGGGTCTTCTAGTTACCTTGCAAGCACCACTTGACGCTGTTCAGCCCCGCATGAAAAAAGCGGTCATCATCGTGCAAAAAAAGTCATGTTTGTGTCCAGTGGCTAAAGCATATCCTTCTTATTTCTCTTGCAGGCACAGGAGAGAGTGGCAAAAGCACGTTTATCAAGCAGATGAGAATCATTCATGGATCAGGTTACTCTGATGAAGATAAAAGGGGCTTTACAAAACTGGTGTACCAGAATATATTTACAGCAATGCAGGCCATGATCAGAGCCATGGATACCCTCAAAATCCCATACAAGTATGAACATAACAAGGTGAGATTTTTGTTTATTTGTGCAGCTGAAGGTTTTCCTCTTTTTATTTTAGGAAGTATACTGAAGGTCTCAAAAAAATCATGTCACACACATTATACTGAAAGTTCAGAATAAGGCGGCATCTTCCAGTCTTGCCTTTAGTTCACTGCCATTTTTACTGCTTCGACAACACAAAGGTGCCGCTTTTAACAGGAGAGCTCCTCTTAACAAGATGCCTTGGGGCAGAGGTTTAATGGCAGGCTGCTGTTTGGCTGTGACTTTAGTTACCCCATGTCTTTTCCTCCTCTGGCCAGAGCACAGTTAAGCCATTCTTCTGATCTATAGCAGAACCTTACTGCTTAAGGTTTGCCATGTACATGTGGAAAAAATTCAAATTATTAGAAAAATAGGTAAGGATACCTGTTTGTGCGTGAACATGTTGTGAAATAAAATTTTCGACATGAGACCTTAAAACAGTCAGATTCTTTTGAGATGGATACTGTTACTGAAATTTAAAAGGACAAAATACATTTGAAATCTTCAGAAGGTTCATCTCTGACTAGCCTGACTTCTTTCCCATTTTTTTAATATTTAAATTCTAAAAAAAAGATAAGTAAAATAATCTAAGCATTCATGAAGGAGAATGAAATGTTTAATATTTACTTAAATACCTGGTAAGGCACAGGATTACATGGCTGTATCTCTCACTTCTTGTCACAGGAGCAGTACGACTTTGTTTGATAACAGTTCCTGAGAACTTGTCCTGATTTTCACTGTTGAGCCACTATCAGCAACTTTGTCAGGCAGAAAGTTTAAGATCTCTCACAAGTGGAGGACTCACCTTTCTTTCAATCTTGTGAAAGAGTATTTAATGATGATTTAGTAATCCTGGATGAAAACAATAATTTAGTAATCCTGGATGAAAACAATAATTTAGTAATCCTGGATGAAAATAATATTTTCTCTGATGAATTACTCAGAAGTTCTTTTATTCTATTTTTTTTTTAATATCAGAAACTATCAAAGAGCAGGGACATTTATGATAAAGAAGTAAGCTTCCGTTAACTGGGGAAGGCAGGATGAAATAAACTTGGTTAAGATGAAAATCTTCTGTGTCTATGTATATGAAGTTTAATTATTAGAATTGAACTGCTGTGTGTTTGAAGGCATCTAATTCAGACGTTGGAAAGATAAAGCTTATTACCAGGTTAAAGAAGCTTTGTTTCTCCATTTGCATGTAATGTTGCAATAACCAGAGTCTTGCAGAAGCCTGGGTTTGTGCAGTGGGAAGTCAGGAGGATCCTGTCTGTCAAAATCCATATTGTTAACCTTCTTTAATGGTGGGTGGGGTTTTTTGTGCACATGGAAAAGTTTGAAAAACTTGTCCTAATTGGTAAAAAGAGACTGTTGAACTTCCTAGTCTGACTGCGTGCTGAAGCTGTCTAGTTTCCCCTCATCCCTCACGAATCAAAATCAAATGTGTAGTTAGTATTGAAAAAAAAAATGTTTTTGTATGTGTATTTCAGCCTTTTGGCTCCAAGTTTTTGCTGTGCGCAAAGCATACAGCATACTGACCTCAAAAGTCAGTTGATTGTAAAGCACAATCATTTTTTCTTCAAAATTGGTATTGTCACTTTGCCTTCATATCTGAAAGTCCAAATTGTAAATTAGGAATTTTTTTCCTTGTATTATACTGTGGAGTATATGTTCTGTAGTTATTTTTTAAGTTAGAGTGCTGAATTTATATAGTTTTTTAATATAATTGGAGTGAGTTGGTTAGGTTTGGCATAGCTGTATACACAGAGCCAGAGCTGTTCGCTTTCTCTATATAAAAATAACTTTCCCAAAAGTGGGAGTCTGTCTTTGTGCTCAGCTCCTTCACAAGCATTCCCATCAGTTTCTGATAGTGCTACATGCAGAGTGAAATAGAAGTCACCAACTGACAGGGTCTCAAGGCAATTCCTGTATGAATTCCTTCGGAAATACAAGGGAAACCAAACTTTGGTACAGCACCGTCCCAGAGTAGAGAAGATTGCAGTCTACTACACTTTAAAGCAGTGAACACCAATCAATTGGTTAATCTGCTCCTTTTTTTTTAAAGGCCGTTGAAAACTAACTTATTAGCCTAGCAGTCTAGAAAACACAGGAAGGGCACTTCCTATTAATTTGAATCTCCTATCAGGAAGTCCTATCTCTGGAGAGAATATCTCAAAGTTTGAGTAATAACATATTTTTAGCACAGTTGTTGTTTTGCACAGTAGTTTAGAAAACTGCAGCTCAGGCTGGTATTGATGTGGTTGGGCCTAAAGAAAAGTGACCATTTTTCTGTCAAATTCTTCATGTTCTGTGATAGACTTTGGGGCTATGGTAGAAATACTTTTCTCTTACTGTACCAATTTTCTTACCATTAGCTGGGAATTACTAAAATTGGAGTTTCAAATCTCTGAATGCTGCTGGAATTTGAAGTGTTCTCATATCAAAAAAATTGTTTAAGTAGGTAGTTTGGTCTTTGTGTGGTGTACAACATTACAACAACATTTAGGTTGGATTATTTTAATATAATCAATGTAGCAAGTGACAAGTTTGAAGTTTAGCAAGTTAGTTTTTGTGGAGTTGTGTTGGCTTCATAGTCACCGATATAACTAAAGAGGCAGAGACTGAAATGTGTTGTCCTATATTATAATAAACTGTTTTGAAAGATTTATTACCAGAGTAGTGAAAGTTGATTGAGAAATGTAACTATTAGTGTTTAGAATGTAATATCTCAGAACTGATGGTAGGGCATAATGACATGAGACATTTCTTTTTCGTGTTAAACTTCAGAATATGAGCTCTAATGAGGTTTAAGATAATGGGTGAGGGTGATCTCTTCTTTTAGGAATTTGTCTGTCATAGGAAATGGTGGCTTATGGACTGGTTTTTAGTTTCCTTTTGGGTAAATGTTATTGTGCTTCCGTTACTTATTTTTTAACTAGAAGTTGTGAAGTTTTCATATGGCTCTTGAATTTTAGAGTAAGAGGTATTTTATGAAATATGGGAAAGCCTAAGTTTTTTATAGAAATGTTCATAAGCAATTCTCAAAATGGCCTGTCGTTGCAAAATTTTGTGAGTGTACAGTACTAACTCATGCAACCACAGATATTCAAATGCACATTTTAGAAAAACTAAAATACAGGTTTATGTTTTTTACAATTTGTCTTTTTAGAAAGCTGAAATGTGTATCCATGCTTCCATGATTCCTTTCAAATACTGAAATAAAAAGACCATTCATTTAATCGTCTAAATTCTCACATCCCCAGTGTTCTTCCTAATGGCTTAGAAGGCTTTCCTTCAGATAATGTAGTGTCCATTTCTCCTTTCCTATCCTTTTCATTTTTTTACATGTCTAATATTGCTGAAGATGAGGAGTATACGTGGGTCGCTTCCCCCCCCCCCCGTCATTAAGAAATTCTACCAAATCTATTACTATACTGAACAGTGACTACCACTGTTAGCCTATACTATTCCCATTCACCGTAACTTCAAAAAGACAAGTTGCCTCTCTGCTCTAGCAGACAGTATCAGGAAGGTGTCGCTCCATGGTGATTAACAGGCAGGAAATCTTGCTTGAATCCTATGCCCGTAATTTCCTGTGAGACTTCTTAAATATAACAAGATAACTAATGTGAGTAAGGGTAACAGAACAGGCTACCAGAAAGTTTTTAAAGAGGCTGAAAACATAAAAGCAAGTTTTATTGTAGACCTAGACACTTGCTGTTAAGTGTCTAAGAGTGTTTTCTGCTGAAGTTGTTTCTGTATTTATGCCTATTCCCTTTGGGGAATGTTTTGCAGTAAAAATAAGCAGATATTGGAAATGCTTTCAAAGTCCAAAATCTTACTGGCATTATCTTCAAGTCCACGTTTACCTTGTTAGCAAGTCAGATAAATCCACTGGAGCAAACAAAAACACAGACGGAAGTAGGGCAACAGGAGTAGGTACGAGTCAGATTGTATAAATTTTTATCTCTGGGAAACAGTTGGGGGTGTTAAGTGTTCTAGATCTCTGTGGTGAAATTTGACGTTGAACAAACCGAGCTTGGAGGAAAGGGCCTCCTTCAGACACCTCGCCTGATACACAAAGAGTGTGAAGGACTGAAACCAGAGCACAAACGTGCAAACACTGGGAGGGTTATTGATTGTCAGATGATGTAGAATGTGTGGGTTTTCTGGCTTTTTTTTTGGGGGGGTGGGGGTGTGTGTGTATGTTCTGGGGTTTTGTTGTTTTGTGTTTTTTTAAAAAGCAAGAATGATGTTCTTGGGATGGTGAAATGAAATGCTTGTTGGTTTGGAACAGGGATAATCAAGTGGCTCTTCAAGCAGAAACCCAAACGGTGCCATCTGCACAAGCAGTATTCTGCAGCATCTCAAACCTGGAGCAGAGGGGTTAAAGCTGGTTACAAGAAAAAGAGATTTATACTAATAGTGTTAGTTAGTATTTAATGTATTGTAGTGCTCAGTTAGTATTTAAGTGCTCTCAGATATTCTTCTCCAAGCACTCAAAAACAAAGAAAAGTTAACTAATAAATAGGAGCCTTGCCAGAAGAGTTAAATGCTTCTAATACCGGGAAGCTCCAGATGCATTACTTTGGCAAGAAACAGATTGCTGCAGAGCTGGCCAACATGGAAGAAAGTATAGTTAGATTTAAAATATCATGGTCTTTTAACAACATGTATTCAGATACAGGAACTGAAGATAGCTTTTTTTTTTTTCAGGAGCCATAATGTGAGGTAAAACCCGTCTCCCTGGTAGCTGTGTTTCCTCCTGTGGGAACATTGATCAGTGAGCTGTAGGGGCTCCAGTAGAGCCATGAACAATTTCCTTGTGAGCGCTTCGTAGAGAGTCCTTCATGGGGACTTCGACAATTCTAACTAGATCTCGGCCTCTCCCCAGCTGTCTTTGTTGTCTTTTTATGAGTCTCCTTCTGTCAGTCATTTACTCCTCTCATGCCCTGCCTTTCTCTCTGGCACCTCTCCAGTCTTATGTACATTTGACCTCGGCAGGTCTTTACTTACCTGTGGCCTTAACCATTTTTTCCTACTCTCTGCTGTTTTCTTTCTCCTCCTTTATATTTGAATAAAATTTTTAAAAACCTCCCAAAACCCCATAGCTTTAATAATTTACATCCTGTCCTCTTTCTACCAGTTCACTCATTTGCTTGCTCTCTATTTAGAGCAGAGATCTCTCGTATTTTTCTGAATTGCTCCAATGGATTTGTAAGTTGCTTGTTTCCTCTGTTATATTCTGCTTAACTGTTTCATACTTTACCCCAAAAGAAGCATGAGTTCTAGATATTTTTCCAAGTGTGGGGAAAAAATGATTGTGTATCAGAAGTACGCTAGACAAGCAGGGTTGAATGTTCCCATGAAGAGCTGAGAATATCTTTATTTAAAATAAAGGTACAGATAAATGAACACTTTTCTTTTCCCCAGTAAAATAATAGGTAATTTCACCAATATGAAATGAGGTAACTGTCTTAGCCTGTAGTTCAACATAAATCTGAAAACTAAATTTTAGCTATTCTTTTGGCAGAGCAATAAGTTTTCTTCCTTCCTCTTTTTACATTTCATTTTAAGTGAAGCTTTTTATTTTTTTTTAAATACAACATTTTAAGTGATTAACTGCCCTTTGCTAATGGGAAGTGATAAGTCATATACAAAAACACTCATGTGGGGTGTGATGTCTGTGTTTTATCTTTCCAGTTCCACCATTTTACTGTTTCTGCTAGTGTGGACAATGAATGGGTGGTAGTAATGCTGGCAGGTTCTTGTAGATTTTGTGATCACTCATACACTGGATAAAGGACCATAAATATAAGAAAACAGACCTCTAGCGTTTTTTTGTTTCCTGTCTTTCTGACTGTTTTACTTCAGATATGTTTGTTGCTTAGTTATTTTGCTTGAGAGCATATTGTGTGTCTGAAAGGAAATATTCACTGTCTCTGTCAATGAAAACGTGAAATATGCTCAGGGCAACTTTTGTATGTAATAGGAGTTTGGCGTTTATTTTAAGGTAATAAGATTTCATACTCTTGGAAGGTTCTGGCTTTCTCTATAATTAACAACAGCTATGTAAATATAGGTATTTATACAATATAATTTTATACAGAAAATACATAAACATAATGATATACAAGTATTTCCTAGAGGAAAATATTTAACAGTAATAGCTTCCTAATTATTTCATTCATTTCTACAGAAGAATGCTAAGGTTATCCAGCATTTATTTCTGAAGTAATTTCAGATTGAAATATTTGTCATATTTTCCTCTGAAACTTTATGAAAATATTTCCTTCCTACAGGAAACTTTTCTGGGGAACTCAGATCCAGTTATGTTTCGAGTATAATATGTAGAATGACAAAAAATTCTTGAAATCTCATGTCTTCATTGTTCATTTCTAGTAACACACAAAAGTTGCTTGAAATAAGGTTTACTGCAATGAATTAAGAAATCTTTGGCTAAAATGGACTGTATTTTTCTGCAGGTTTTATCAGTCCCTTGTTTAGTTTGCACTTCTGTGTGATAAAAGTTATAACGTCTGAGATGCAAGAAGGTTTTGTCTTGTAATAAAATTCAACTTTGGCTTAGCAAATAAGCTAATGTTAAGCAAATGATTTGTTTTAAAAAAACAAATCAAAACACACACCCCCCCCCTTTTTTTCTTCCCAAGGATAATTTGTTTTGTATTGTGAGATGTATTGCCTGACAGAGCTATTCACATCATTTCTTTGATTCTATACTTTTTCTGAAAGCTTATTCTGCTCTTTTTTTTTTTCCTCCCTGATTGAAGTAGGCATAGAGTCTGCACATGAAGAGTTGATGACATATTCACGCTTCATCAGTCCAATCACATGCCTACCTGTTTTCAGACTATGGGCCTGTGTAGCTCTACTCTTAGACTTTTTATTCACTTTGGGTGATTACATAGAGGTGAGGCATAAGGCAAGAGTCCAGTGTTTTGCTTCTGGAAGAGGAGGTTGGCAAAGGGAAATCTAAGCGTGACACTAGTCATGTTATGTTTTAATTTTTTTCAAATAGCTTTTATAACAGTGAAACACAAGGCTGTGGTTGCGTGCTTCAGCTTTGGCAAAAAAGTCTACAGATCTTGACTGTAGATTGTTTAATGTTACGGTGGACGTAAGATACTGGGTAGGTAGGAAAGTAATTTATTGTGAGCAAGTCACTTCTGTGAATAGGTTCAAGCATGACAAAAGAGAGCTTAATATTCTGTTGGAGGGGTTGTAACTACCAAGAGTTGCTTTTAATCCTTTCTAATGTTTCTCTGCCTCTCACATGTCTCCCCATTTCCTTAGTCCCTATCATATATAAGAGTTTGTGGGCACTTGGGTGGGGCAAGTGATACTGTGAAAAAGCTGTTACAATTAAGGTTTTTTCTTGTTAATTAAGGTTGTTTCATGATGATGACCTTCCATTTTTTCCTAATGTCACCTAGCAACTAGAGTTAAAATTTGGCTTGTTCTTTAGTTGTTAACCTTCTAAGCCAATTTGTCGATACAGTGTAATAATAGGTTGCATGTACAGGTTTTGCTAGTTTGGAGTGTTACTTGAAAATTTCCAAAATGGAAATTGTGTCCTGAGTCGCTTGTGTTTGGAGGTGCTCTCTATTTTTAGTTTGGTTTTTTTTTGTTTTTTTTTTTGTTTGGTAAACTGTGACCACTGGTTTGAGAACTTAAGCCCTCTGTACATATCGTTGGCTGTACAAGCAGGTAGATGACTGCTCTTGATGTGTGAAGATGTTCTTTGCATCTGGTCTCCATTCTTTATTCAGCTATTTTTTTCACCCATAAACAAATTGCTGCCAATTGTACAGGTTAGATGAAAAGGTAACTGCCTATCACCGGAACAGGAGGAAGCCTTGGGCACACCTGCCTCCCTCCTGGACTCCAGCACAGCTGTATGCTGGGTGGAGAAACAGTGGGGATGTGCCACAGAGGAAAAGCTATTGACATAGTCATTAGGTAAGCCTCATAAATCCTATCGTGGCTTTTGGGGTTAATTATACCACTTCATGGCTATTTTGATATTTGTTTCTGTTTATCCGAAGAATAGAAAAACAGAAGGATGGGATTTAATGTTGAGTCATTATGAGGTCGGTATCTATTTGTAATCTACAGAGATTTTACTCTGCATGTTATAGAAGAAAAAAATAATCTTGATTGTGGAAAGTCTGACTGCAGATGTGTTTTTCTAACTGTACCATTTGTGGGGCTACCTTATGTCATATTGCATTTGTGAAGAGCTTTAGAACAAAGTGGGAATTAGATTTTTCATGTATGCCCTTGTATTAGTGCCTATTTAGTCAATTATGATTATTTTTGAGGTAGCCTAGTAGTTTCTTCTTCACTGCTGGTTCTGCTCAACTTGGTGCTTGGAACTGGAGAAACATGGTAGCACCCATTACTCAAGGCTCCTTCAAGGATCATTTAAAGCAGAAATCTGAGTACAAGACAGACATTCAGTAGTTTTTACACCCACAAGATTCACAAAGTATTGCCTCAGACTACAGTGGCAACTTGCAGTTGTGCGGAAACAGGATTTGTGCCCCAGGTAAGAATTTTAAGAGTTCTTCTGATATAATAGCACTTTTCTGCAGTTTTTATTGTTTCTGAACTGAGTGTAGATGCAAAGGTAGTATCAGTTACCAGTCTACTTTTTCAGTAACTGAAGAGAATATACAGTTTGGATTGAAAGAGGGGGTTTTTGTTGCTTTTGTTTTTAACTGTTTGTTTATTTTTATTAAGGGCACCAATCAAGATGATATTCCTTGAAAACATACATTTCTGTGTCTTAAGCCATAACAGCATATGTACAAATATAGTTTGAGAATAAAACTAAGGCCAGACTAATTCATTGTGTCAGCCTCTGAAAGCTAAACTCATTTCTTAAAGGCACCCATCACAATCAAATAGGAAGAATCTTGTGCAATTTTAAGCTCTTAGAGGGTAGGCTTTTCTTTTTTTTCTTTTAAAATTTTTTTCTTCTTTTTTTTTTTTCTTTTTCTTTTTTTTCTACCCTCACTCATAAACCCATGTAATCAGATAAAATTGTGGTTTCTGGGGCAGAATATTTTTGAGAAACTTTTAGTGTACATTTTTATATGATTCCTTTGACGCTATGCATTTTTTTTTTAAAGCTGCTTTCATTCAGACTCTGGATTGAAAAAGGACTTCTTGAAAGTTGAAGTCTTTTGCAGTAAAGCTTTAATTACTTTTTCTCATAAACCTAGAACTTTATGGGTTTCCTTTAGTTATTTTTCCGCCTTTCTTTTACTTTCTCTGTCACTTAAACTTTTAAATACTGCCCTGACCTTTGAAAAGTTGAAAGAGTAAAAATGAAGGATTGAAAATAAAGCCATTCAAAACAGTGCAAAAACATACCGGATATTATAAATTCTCTTACAGCCCGTGGTCTGCAAATAAAAAGAAGGGCATGGGACAGAATGAAATGCGGTGACATTTTTCAGAAATATTTTACGGATTTTTTAATTTAGATGTGCAGTAACAATTTGGGGAAGAAATTAACTTCAGTACTTATTCTGTTTTTTGAAAAAGCTGGAGTTTTTTCAACCACTTGCCACTTTGTAAGCAGCTTTTGAAAAGTCTTCTGCAGTAAAAGAAGTTAAGTGGTTCTTTGATGATGATGGATGAGCCATCGGTATTGGACTGAGACATGACTAAGACATGAAGAACATTCAATTGGTACATGTATGTACTGTGGTGTATGCAGCATAAAATGGATTTTTATTAAAGAAAGTTGGAGTCACTTGTCTGATTCAAACTTGCTCATAAGGGAAGGTGTTTAAGGATACATATGAGGAAATTGAGGAAGGCATGAATGGACAGATCTTCTCAGAAGTTGCAAAGGAGCCTGCACACTGAGAATAAGTGAGGTATTTCTGCAAGGGAGAAGACAGACCACGTAGGTGGTTTCTAAAGTATGGTCAGGAAGTTTCTAAGGACGCTTTTGCGATTTAGAGGGGCTACGTCTATTTGTGTAGGCTTGTTAGTTTTTAGAAGCGTGTTCTTTTAGAATTCATGTAATGATACTGTGTTGTGTATAGTTAATTTACTGCTTGCAACCCAAGTCTTCCTGCTTTTAGAGAGGAATCTTAACATCTGTTGGCATTTTTCCAAGCTAAGTCTTGGAATTTTTTAGTTTCACCTGTGGGTAGTTCTAGTGCCACTGACTGGCAAAACAAAGTGTGCGACCTCATTATTAGACTCATTGTGAAAGGCCTCATTTCAACCCAGAAGTTCTTCTGCAGGGCAGTATTTATAAATAAAACCATCCTAATCAGAGAGGGGCATGGCACTACAGCCTTGTAGCTCATGTCCTGCTTGTGTGATAAACAATGACTTGCACTGGCTGCCCTTGCCGTAGCAGAGTACTCATTCACTGCATTGCAAAATGTTCTAAACAGCAACTCCCTCCTGTGAAAAATTACATAACTTTTCCTCATGTCTGTTTCAGAAGAGAAATGTACATTTTAAAGAAGTAGATTTTTGAGGATCTAATATTAATGACTGAGAGAAGATGTAGCTTGCTTGCTCCATCGTTTCCTGATTCCAGTGGTGTGTGTATGCTCTTACTGGTATGTTTCTGCCTATCTGTCCCTTTTTGGGCGCTCGTCATCTTTTGTGGTCTTCCTGTAGAGGTTCCTGTGCACTGCTGTCTGATGATACCATATGAATCAGCAATGTGGGTGGTGTTTCGCCCCTCTGACAAAGAAGAAAACTGCAAATACAATATTTTTAATTTTTCTTCGTTGAAGTCAGTACTATTCAGAGGGTTACTTCCTTAACTCGCATTGGGATGCATTTCTGTGATCCAGTAGGTCTTTTTCGATTTATCATTTGCTGACTAGGATATGCAGTAGAAAACAACCTTTTATAAATGCATCCCAAGCAGATGTTATAACTGTCTGGGTGCACTGAAACAGACACCATCTACAGAAACCTTGCCAAAATAAAATGCAATCAAATTCTGGCTGGTCAACATTTTAATGCAATTTTTCATTGTGTCCTGCATTACTGGTCTAAACTACATGAGAATTAGATCTTACGAATTCTTCCCTCTTGGGAAAGGAATGAAAATTAGATTTCTCAAAGAAGCTACCAAAATGAGAGGAAATTTAAATAAATATGCCTTGGAGGGAGTTTGCTAGAAACGTGTATGAAGGGAGTGATATAGTTAATATGTAGGTTGAGTTGTCAAGAACCTACTTTTAAAGTAAGGGTTAATCCCTGAAGATAGTTTTGTTTAGTAATGCTTCTCTGGTGTTTGTCTCATTAAGTCATTATTCTTTGAACATGACATAGTTATTTCTCAAAAGCGCACGAAATAAGCTTTTTCCCTAAACACCTTTTTTTTTTTTTTTTCTTTTTTAAAAAAACGTTCTAGATTTGGTGATTAGATCTCTTTCTTCATGTTAAGGTTTTTGTTCCCTTTTTTTTTTTTTTCCTTCCTTCACCTTGGGTATTCTCCATATCAGATATTATTCAATTGTATTCTGCTGAAGAGTGTAAGAGGAGGATAATAAACAAGAACTGTTATACTGCTGGGTTTTTTACCTGGTTGCCATATTCCTTTTGAACTTCTAGACTTTTTGAAATTTGGTGAGTTTCCCAGGAGAGTCTTAGTTTCCTCTAGCAGTATGGATCATGGTATTAATCAGGTGGGATCATTATTTGACATAGCTTCATACAGCTGGACAAAATGCAGTTAAGATGGCTGTGGAGTACAGACTTCCTGATGTAGTTGCATTTTCCAGCACCCACTTTGCAGAGACGGAGTTATACCAGCTGCAGAGTACCAGGGAATTTTACTACAGTGCTTGTTAAAACTAAGTATTTCCAAGTGGCTGAGGAACCGAACAGAAAACAATGCCATAATTTTTGGTCTGCAGTTGGCGGCACGGCACAAAATACAAAACATCCCTTCTGTAAGCTACATGAAAAGAAGGGACAGTAACTATCTCTTCCTTACGATGAGCAAAAATGTAATGCATGCTTTTACTATGAAGTAATTTTGTCTTAGAAACTGGAGTTCATAGATAGTTTGAAAGGCTGAATAAAAATGTACTTAACCAGAACCCTACCGCACCCAAAATTCAGACATCTGTATTCGTCTGCATCTCCTAATTATGCCTCACTGCATCAGCAGATGAATGTAATGAAAGTAACAAGGATAAATCTTCACTGTTATGATATGTTATGGGTGCCAGCCCTGTTACAGTTTATAAATAAAATCAGTAACTGAGCAAAGCATTTTCCTCTGCACTTCATAGAAATTTTTTTCCTAGCACAACCAATTATAGAATAAGGGAAAGGCTCGTGCCCTTTAAAAAGCTTCTTCTGTTTTGAGGAAATCTTGCCATTCTGAGTGTTAGTCTGTGCTGTCTTTCATCTTCTTACAGCATCTTGCTATCCGGAGAGCTGTGCTGTGAGAGACCAATGGGTAGGCCTGAAATATTAATAATTAGACCTTAAAATGAAGAACAATGCTGGGAAAAGTGCTCAAAGCTGTTGTTGGGAGACTATTCAAAGGTAGAGCTTTTCCTCCCCCCCTTCCCAGCCTGCTGGACCGTGGCTCCACTCAGCCTCTGCCCCAGCCTCTGCACCCCTTGCCCCATTTGCAGCAGCTGTCCCAGGATGACCCTGCATCTGGTTTACAGCACAGAGTCAAGAATGAAAAGCAGCAGCAGCATGCCCAGCACGTGCCGCCGTGGATCACCGTGAGCTGCGCAGTCTCTTTGGGCTAGGTTCTCTCGCCCATGTGGGTGAGCTGCGGTAGGCTGTAGGGATCCTGTCTCCAGTCCGTCTCACTTTCACTGGCTCATGCGGCCATGAGAAAGTCTGCTTTACCAGAAGTGTTGAATATGCTTCCTAAATCTGGGTAATTTGATATAAATATCCTATAGTAGTGCCTTAATTTGTTTTACGTGCTTAATTTATTTAATTTTAATAGCTAGCATAGCTGCCAATAAGTAAATTGGAGTAGCATATCTAAGGACCTAAATATGGATCTTGGATAAGATCCCACAGCATTTAAATTAACTTTAATGTTATTTACTTTAAATTTTGAAAACGTTAAGAAAATGAATTTGAGTATGGCAATTGTCTCTTTCTTTTCCTCTTTTTGTCCTCTGTATGAAACAAAACTGTTCCTCCCTTTATAACATCATTGTACCAAAGTGTTAATCATACTAGTTTGGGGTTGCTTAAAAACCTGTATGATTGCAGAAGTGAATACTGGAATCATGTGTTTGTGGCTCAGTGCCTTGTGCCACTGTGCAGGCAAACAGAAATACGTGCTCTGCATATATGGGAGCTGGTTCAGGTAATCATCTGCAGGGTTTTTGGACATATGCTGTGCATGCCCAGCCTTGGGATCTCCACACCTACCTCCAGTCCCGTGCAGTATTCATGTTGTGAGTGTACAAAGATGTGATTAGACCACCATGGGCTTTGATGAAGTTTGGAAAGCAGAGTAGTATCTGCCAGATCCATTAGCAGCTGATGAAAGTTAGGTCAGCCCGGAGGATGTTCTCACTTAACTTGGAGTAGTGCCTCAAACTAAAAAGCTTCAACAGTCAGGAGGGTATAAAGATGATATATCACGACCTTATGCTTAACTCTTTCTTTTCTCTGCCGCCTCGCCCAGCTCCATCCCGCCACCCCCCACCGCCCCATCAGCTTTATTAAGTGTATTGAGTGTATATTGCTTGGCTAGCTTTCTGGGTTTGACCTCAGACCTCACATGCAACAAACAACAAAACATTCTAGAAAATGTCAGTGAGTCAATACCAGACCCTTTTGGGGAGTAATTTTTAACGTACATTTATTCACTGGCTTCTCAGATATTGCAGGTAATTAAATATGCCTTCCACTGGTTAAAACAAGGAACAAAGTATTTCCCTAAGCTAAATCAGAAAGTGGTCTACCTGTTGATATTACTCATTTATCACCAAAACCAGGATAGAAAAAATGCCTTCTTTTTCCTGGTAAAAAATGATGTACATTTTCATCTTTGTTTTGAGATTGAAGGTATAAACTGTTACGGGTCTTTTCTCACTAGCCTCTGAATGGGAATTTCACACATTATCAGGGGGATTTTTGTTGGTTTGTTTCTTTTTTTTTTATGGTGTCAAAGTTACTTTTAAGAAGCGAAATTCCATATTCTGGATATGAAACAGCAGTGATTTAACTACAATTCAACTTGTAAGTAAAGCAATTTCTAAAGAACTTTGCTTCAAAAATACTTTTATTTTAATATTGGCTATATAAAAAGCAGGAAAATAGATGCTAGCTTCAACAAATGCAGTTTTTCCCTGAAGAGTCAAAAGACAAGCTGCAGTAAATTTCCTTTAATCTCATGAAATTAATGCTGCCTCTTCTGGCATCATTTCTTTTAAATATTTAAAAAGAAAAAGCTCTACTAAAATATGTCTGATGGCATTTTAAAGCGGGTTTTGGTTTTTTTTTTTTTTTAATATGTTGCTAATTGCACTAGCAATTTCTAGACACAGGGAGGGGCTTTTGATGTCAATGTTTTTATTCCTAAATCTGGATTCAACAAGAGGACATATAGCCGGGCTGGTAATTCCGCTTTCAGTGACACTCTCTCTTTTTTTTTTTTTCTTTTTTTTTTTTTTTTCTTTCTTTGTTAGGGTTAGCAAATCCGTCTTCTGTGATAAGTTGCAACAAGTGAGGCTTACTTTTGGAAATTGCAGGATTGTGCATAGTAAATTTGTAATAAATAAATGCTAATGCTTTCTGTCATCATCCTATTTTTTCCCTGCATTACCACCTCCTCTCCTCTTTTTAATGCACTTACTTGCTTTTTAACCTTCCACCATCACTATATGAAAACAGAAGGTTTTTCCAATGGAATAGAAGTCAGACACAACAGTTAGGAAGGCAAAGCTTATTTGCCTCATCTTCCAGCTCTTCCAATTGAATGCTGTTAACAGAAGTGGATTTCTGCCTGGTAGATGGACAGTGAAAGCACAATAGGACTTACGAGAAGATGGCTCTTTTCAGCTGCACGGCGAGGCCAGCCTCCCTCCAGAAAGAGTCTGACTCAGCTAACCAGTGTTTTCCTCCACCCCCTCTGTCTCGTCAGTGTTGATAGGCAGCATGTATTTATAGGGCATGTGACTTCCATACAGAGAGTACACTCGCACAAACATCATCTGTAGTCCATAGGTCAGCTAAGTTGGATACACTGACAGAGTGGGGTGCGCAAGGCAAGCAGCCTAAGCTGCTTCCGTTAGGAAAAAAGCTTGGCTCAAGAAACACCCATTTTTTGCGTCTTTAATCTGCAATTACCTACTCATCATTTATGGTTCTTTTTAACCAACACCCAGGCCAGCAGCCTGTGGTTCAGCTGCCATGTGATTTGCATGCAGTTAACAGGAATGGGTAGTTTACTCCCGAGCTCTTTCTCTCATGGAAACCCCTTTGCCTCTGATTTTATACAGATTATCTGCTGTAGGAGGTATGCGTGGCAGTTACGTAGTATTTAGCCACTCATCCAGGAGCCACAGTACCTGCATATCAGATTAAACGGAGATGGTGAAAGGCTTTGCTACTCATTTTCCTCAACAGAGCAATAAAGATGAAAGTTGTAGTTGAAATTGTAACCAAAAATGTAAGTGCTCTTTCCACTTATTCACTCTGCAGGCATCTCCCTCTTGGCACTAGATATCCTTCCAAACATGCTTTACAAGTCTAGTGGAAGTTTTCATGTAAAAAACTTTTTGAAAAAACTGCACTAAGCAAGTATTCGAAGAAATCTTTAAACTTTGTAGTATAAATTGAACTAGATCTGGCCTATAATTATTTTTCTATTTCTTCCCCAAGGGCATTTATGACTCAGCATTAATTATGATGAGTCCAGTGGTTGTCCTCTTAATCATGTTGATCAGCACTTGCTCAGACTAATACCAGATCATTCATGTAAGAATTCATGAGCATGAATGAAGGTTGCATAATTGGGCTCAGTATATTTGAAAAGTTTAAAAGGCAGGTCTCTAGCTGATTTTCTTCCTCTCCTAAAGTGTGGGACTCATTAAAGCCCTCCTTTGGGGACTAATGCATCTTTTCTATGCTTGGTGTTAAGGCTGAGTCTCAATCCACAATATGCAGAGTGCTGTCAGTAATAAAATCTCTGTTCAAGAAACTTGTGGATTTATTTATTTTTATAGTGTGCGTTTATAATATAGGAGCCAATTAAAATTAGGCTACAGGCTGTGCCTCAGTAAGTAATTTCATGAGCTGGATGAACACAGTTTTGTAAGACACAGCTTGCCCATTTTCTGAGGCTTTTCTTTGTTAAGCCCGTGAGGAACAAGAACAGTTAATATTGCTGAGTATCTTACTCACTGAAATGGAAAATAAGGGGGAAACAAATATCCAGAGAAACATTGCCAGTAGTAAGTAACTGAAATTCAGTTAGTGTTGTCTTTTGACAGTGGAATATTCTGTGACTTTTCTTTGACTTAGTATATTTAATGGTTTTTTTCCTTAATCATATAAATCCATGGCATGGTCCTTATGCTTGTGCTACCTTACTCCCTCTCTTCCCTTGTTTCTACTACCTGTGAGGGGAGAAAAAAAGATAAGCATCTCAAATCATGTTGCCTGAACTGATTAATATTAGTCCTCTTCCAAGGATGTAACTGCTGAAATAGTTTCCCTTTTAATTAAGGGGTAAAAAAAAAAAGGGGGGGGGGGCAGATGTTTACTAACAGGATCGGTTTTTTTTTAAAGTCTGTATAGACAGCAACTCTTTATGGGGATCCTTCCCCAGAAACATATTGTTTCAGGAACAATACTCATGTCCTTGGGTTTAGGTTTGGATACTTGATGGCAAGCAAACTAGGAATAACTACTGTGACTTAATGCATAGCTGTGTTGTTGATGAGTCACTGTCTAGTTAATTGCGTTTTTTTATCTGTTTCATTCATTACTTTTCCATCTCCTAACTGTGAAATGAAAACTTACGGTAGACCTTGATTGAATTAAATCTCATAATGATGAGTAAATTGTATAATTTCAGTATGGTGATACCTTTTTTTTTGTTGTTGTTGTTGTTGTTTCTGTTGTTGCTCCTGGGGCTCAAAATAAACGGTGAATCTGTGCAGCCAGTAGCTGAAGTAAGTGGGAGGGATTTGCTGGTTACCTGGCAAAGTCACACGCTTTCTGGCGGTTGATATAACTTCCATGTCACAGTCATTCACCTACCAATTCATTTTGACTCTTGTCTTTGGAGACTCTTCACACCTATTCCTCTTAGCAGGGAGACTAAACCTAATGAGCCAGAACTGAACAAAATAATAATTACAAGAGAAGAAAAAACCAAACACAAATCTACAATGGGCAATACTTTTCTTTGTAAAGTCTTGGGAACACGCAGTGAATAGCTGCTGGAGAAGGAAAGGTGGTATTCTCGTAGTTATTTGTTATATATTTTAAAGGTGCTAGACTGGAATTTCTGGGACTCCCCTTTATACTAAGCTCTGATTATAAAGTGATAGCCTCTTCAGTCCTGCTCAATGTAGGAAGAAGGAGCCTTTATTTTGAAAGCCTCTGTGTTTATGAGTCTCTTGATGGCTGTCTCAGGCCATGTTTTAGGTTTTCCTCCTCCTTAAGAACTCAAGTCTAGAAGAACAATAGTTCTGCGTTTCATAACTTCCCTTAAGCATTAGCAGCAGAATACAGTTAGCATAGTATTTTAATTGTATGACCACTGCTGAAAAAATTAATGGTGAGGCTGATCGTAAACTTGTGATTTCCTTCTGTTGGTGTTTGACAGAGCTATGAACAGCAGCACGAGCAACTCAGCTTTCTGGCCATTAACTCAGGAAGACAGCACTGTTCTAATATGCGTGCGAGTCATGCTTGTTATCTCTGTAAATACAAAAGGAGGAGGCAAGCAAAGTAATAGTACTTCACTTAGAGCTCAAGTTGTTCATGAAACAGCCTTGAAAACTGAACCAAAACAAGCAGCTCAGGAGACCTATGGAAGTGGCTGATCCTTATTATAAGCCGAGCAGGTTTTCACCGTCATACACAGGCACTGTGACGTAAATAGTGAGGTACAGTCATGCAGGGGTTGGGGGTGGGGGGGCCCTTTCCATTGTTCCTCTGATTCAATTGCTTTTATAAAAGAACAAGTCCGTGCAAGTGTCTCTGCCTAATATATTGCTAGTGTCAATGAAACTGCTTCTCGACCACTTTCCATTCACTGTAAATGCAGTAGGCAGAAGATGCTTCATCAAGAAGGATGCTTCGTCAAGAAGGATGCTTCATCAGTTACCTCCTTAGTTCACAAACTCCATCTGCTTTTCTGTAAGCTCTACTTGCTCTGTGTTCTAGATTCAAATAAGCCTTTAGATGCCAGGCTCTCCTCATTTTGGTGAGAAGCAAGGAGCCCTATAGAAATCAAAAGCAGGGTGTTTTGAATCTGGGCTCTGGTATTTGTGATGCTGATGTGAGGGGCAGTAATGTGGAGAAGGCAGTGACCTGTGTGAGCATTAGGTGTAAGACAGCACTGAAGGGGATCCACTGCAGCAGTCTGTAATTTTTTACTTCTTAGCTTGACAACCATGTAGTAAATCATTGCAAACAGTTAGGCAGAGGTCAGAAGACTCTCCATACAGGTGGCCAAACAGTCATGAGGCTATAATAACAGCTGTTTTCATCACTGAGATGGGTTATAATGGCCACCTATTAGGGTAAGGTCTGTTGCAGTGGGTCTGGAGGACTATACTGTTCCTTGATTATCCTGTTTGCTAACACTGATTAATAGTGGTCTTAGGAAGTTTTATAATGTTTGTCTTTATTAGTATAGACATTCATGTGCATTTTTAAAAGGGAATGTGATACTGCAGTCTTTGCAGTTCTTTCATAAAAAGCTATTTTGAAAAGCTATTTTGAAAAATATATCAATGACTGTGTATCTTCAGATAAACCTTTTTGTGGGAATATTTTTTTTTTGCCACACTGCTTTAAATATTTGTGGTTAAAGTAATTTTGGAACAGACTGGATAAAACAATGCCAATCCTAAATGACCTGTGTTAAAATAATTTTATATTAACTTGTTTCTAAATGTGTCACTATTATAATAAAAAAATCACCATCTTGGATGATATCAGTGAAAAGCATAGAGAAAGTTTTCAGCACTGTATGCTGTATGAGAAAGACAATAATGAAAATAAAGTTAGGACCAAATTCCAGTTAATATAAAAAACTGTATGTTGGGCTACACAGGAAAATTACATGCCAGAATCTTCATATATTAAAGCATGCATGATTTGTAGTAGTGCTTAGGGAATTTATGAGTAAATGTTCAGGAAGTAAGAAAAAAATCATTAGTTCATATAAATTAAGGCATAAAATTCAGGAGAAGATTTCAGAATCTGTTAACTTCTACACAATTCAGCAGCCATATGCAGTAAACTCACTCCTGTTCAGAGCCTCATGAAAATACGCATAGTGTATATTATAGTATGTTTTGAAATGCTAACTAAAAAGAGAAGAAAAAAAAGGGTAAAGGGTATAGTTAGAAGTCTTACAGGAGTTTGTGGGCTTGTACTGTACAATACTGTAACTTTGTGCAGCAGCGTCACTAGAAGTCGTCCCCTGTGTCGTCGCCCCGCGCCCTCTCCTGTCAGGTCCCCGGCCTGCCCGGTAGTGGAGTAGAAATACACACAGTAATCTATTCGTGTCCTCTTGCTGATCGTTAGATTGTTGTTCAGTATGCACATGGGTAATAGGGCTAGTATTATCCTCACACTGGTTTTCAGCCAAATAGCAGTCTATATACTTAACAAAGCAAAAATTAAGTTCATCTGTGATTCTCCAAAATGCCAAAAATAAAAGGAGTGAGAAGGCAAGGGAAAAAAAGTTTTTTGTACAAATGGCCTTCAGTTTTTATTCAAATAACATATTGCAAAGTGATCCAAACTATGTATACAGGTCAAAGAAAACATACAGCTTGACAACACTTACAGTGATTCCGTTTGACTTTATTGTTGGTCTTGTGGTGTTTAATCATATGGAAGTATGCTTCCTAGTTGGCAGGCACGGGAAGTAGTCTGGGGAAGAACTCCTGCTGGAATGCAGCAGGTGTTGTCCTTGTGCTGTTTCACTAAATCTTTTTTTAAAACCAGAACCATCAAACACATGCGGTGCTCTGTCCCCCTCAGAAATGTCCTGTCTGGAGCTAGGGGCTATGTTGGCATCTCTTAGGCTGCCAAGATTTGAAGCTTCTGTGGACAATCTGCTGCTCTAAAATGACAGAAGTTTCTTGTTCCTGTGCCTTGGCTTTACCGTGGTACAAAACATGAATAAGAACTTAGTAGATTTAAAACATAGCTAGATTGAACTATGTTTCATTAATTTCCAGTGTATTCAGAATTACCCTCAGATAACTTAGATTTAGTAATATATGAAAGATATTTAATATATCCATAGAACCTCACATTTACAGTCAGCCTGCCTGAGCAGGATCTTACTGAATATGTAAATTATCTTAAATCTTCTGAAATAAAAAGACATAGTTCCAAGTATGTAGGCTTTTTCTGGTAAAGTGTATGCCCAAATTTTTTATAAAATTGGACTATAGAAGGGTTAGAATATATGTGAAGATCATAATGATTTTTTTTCCCATGTCTTTGAAATCAGATAATTTAGAAGTGTAGGATTTTTTTGGTTTATTAGGTTGTGTTTGAGGAGATTGTAATCTCCCAGGGAGGTGCTGGAAGCCTCTCATTTCTAAGGTTCAAATATGTGAAGTTTGAAAACATACAACAAACAACAGTCTACACAGATGTAGATAAATTTCTTACACTTCCTAATTTTCTCTTTCAAGTTTAGTAATTAAAAAAAAGAGTAAGGTTTTGTGCTGTAATAGTATATCATAGCAGTCTTGTATCAGTTACACATGCATTTACTCGGCGGATTTCTATTTTCCCTATTCTGAAATTGTACACACCGCTGGAAGCTGGAGTGTTCATAGGTCGTATGGGGACTAACAAACTGTTCCAACGTTTGGGCAGCACCTTGCAAGAACTTGGAAGGCTACAGGGGCAGAGGGTGAGAATGCAAGAGGAAATACTCAGAGCAATGGAAAATATGTGAAAGAATGGAAAGGAATAATACAGGGGAAAAACAGAGGTTGCAAAAATACAATAGTTGCAATTTGTGTTACAGCAGCATGTGATATAATGCTACTTAGTTTTTTCTCTTCACTGATTTAAAAAGACTTTTGTATTAAAAATGTTTCTTTTTGTAAATAGCTCTAAAAGGTGATCACACTAACTTAATTGATATTTATCTAGAGATCATTTATGTCAGTTGCAGAGTTCCATAGCCATTTATTCCTAATAGTATTCTCAAAAGGATAATAAAAAAATAAAGGAAATATTATCAGATATGGAATACAGTTCTCAGCTTTTCTTCAGGCTTTTTTTTGTTGGTTGGTTGTTGTTTTGGTTTTGTGGGTTTTTTGGTTTTTTTTTGTTTTTTTTGTTTTTTTCAGAATTCATGGTCGTCTCATTCTTCTGCAAGACCCTTAATGATCTGCTTTCCACCTGTCAAGCTGTTGCTATCGTTTGTTTCTTTTTCTGTTGACAGCAGACTTCTTCATGTGTCTCCAGAGGCTTTAAAGCAAGAACCGTTAGCCTGTACATAGTTTAGGAATCAGGATATTTCTCTCATTTTTCTCATGCTGCCAGAAGATATCTTTCAATAGTAAGGAAGGACTCTGTTTCATCTGCTGAATTACCAAAAGTCAAGTAGGAATTGCTTTAGGTTTTCTTTTTCTCCCCCTGCCCCCTCCCCCCCCCTTCTCCCCATCAAAAACATGGATGCTGTCTAGCCCTTCTGCCCTTCCCTGAGGGATTTCATTCTAACAGGACTTTATACCTGGTTTTATTCTTCCACTGATGTTTCAGAAAATTAAATCTCGGGAAAAAAAACCCCACAGCATTTCAGGCAATTTAATTTAGGATTGTAAAACTGTTGCAGTTTTTTAATGTTGTGTTCAGAAGTTGCTTAGATCATACCTAATATGCTAAATAAGCTTATCTTTGTGCTGTTATGTTTAGTTGTGCAGGTTTAATGTCTGCCTTCAGTAAGATTAACAAGTAACAAATAACTGGAACTGTAAAAAAATTTCTTCATAGTTTTTTTGTCCAGCCTGGAGATTTGCCCTAAATGCTTACTGTACAGAGAGACTAATATATTTGTTATTGACATTTAGCAACTGTAATAAGCACTAAGATGCATAGCATTTTTTTCCAGTTTTTGAAATCACAATGCAATAAACACTAAAGGAGTGATATTCTGTTTTGCATCGTCTGTTTTTTCACTTACTTTAAATTTAAACTTAATTTCAATTACTGTATCGTAATGGCTATGTATTCCCTGCAAAACTGCAAAACCGTGCAGTTTTCATCATGAATCTGAAAATAGGGAAGTATTTCAATCAATTCTTGTGAAGATTATTTGAAATAAAACATTGCTTTAAATGGTCACTGCTTGAAGAAGGAAAAAAAAAACTTTTATCTCTTCTGGGGAATCTAAATTCAATAGTAAAGGAACAAGAAGCACTTCCAGTTTCAACAGCAGAGCATGTTCAGCCAAGAAATGTAATGCAGGAAACCAAAAGTAGCAATATCTGTGCCAGTGAATCCTGTCCCATTTATGCGACTTTTGTACATATACACACACACACCCTTTTTGCTGAGCTTTAAGCCGAGACAACTCATTAACTCTAAGTTGTATCAGTTGTTTACTGAATGTTTACAAGAAGAGAAATGTTGATACGATTAGATCATTTCTTCTGAAACCTTGAGTATCTCCCACAGAACCATCTGTCAGATTACGACTGAAAAAAATTTTGAAAGGAAATTTTGTGCGACTTTTCATATGTTTTGATGAAGCTAGTGGAAAGTTTGTTTCAGCCTTAATTATAATCAAATTACTGTCTTTGTCTGGTTCTTTATTTCTGTTCCGCACCTTTCCCAGTGGTTTTGTTTGGGTTTTGTGGTTTTAGTTTTTTTCTGCCCCTTGTCCAGGCTAGCAAGTTTATTTTGTGTTATTTGCAAATAAGTTTGGAGGGAGGATGGGGGGAAAAGCTTTGTAAATCCAGATTAATCTAAAAGGAAGTCAAATGGAAGTGCACCTAATTATATATAATATATATAATGCTAGCCTGAACTGGCACCTTTTTGTACTTGAAATTCTCAAGCAGCTCTTTTCAGGCCATCTCTTTCCTGCCTTTCCCCCCACCCTTGTTTTCTCTTTCCTTAAAACTTAAACCTTCTGTCGAACTTGTTGTGTCCTCACTTTAAGGTGTTATTGGTGTAAAGTCCAGGCTTGACATGCATGCAAGAACATCCGAACTCAGAAGATGAAATACAACTTGTTCTCCTGATAATCTTCCTAATTATCTAGCTCAGAACCAGAAAATAGTTCGTTGGGAGCACTTTTCTTACTGGGTTGCAGGGAAGTAGGGAAGAGTTTAGCTCCTTGAATGGGACTTTTTAATGGAGCTTCTCCATAATGTTGTATATAGTCTGAGATAGAAAAACTGCTTTGCTTTGTTTACATTTCTCATTTTAATACATCTCCTATGTAAGAGTTCTTCAGAGTGAGTTGATGAGTTCTGCAGGAGCACAAAACTACTGGTAGAATAAACTGAGAATTATGCAAGGAGTTACGTAAGGAAGTCCAAACTGATGTTATTTCCTTTAGCTTCCCGCTGAGAATATGTGTTCTTGCTTACTATGTATGAAGAAGTTGTGGCTGTTTGAAAACTTCTGTAAATTTTTCTTTATCCACTTGCAGTTTTGTCTTCTGAAGTAGTGAAGCGCCTTCCCATTTATTTCTTTCTGCTTATGCTTAATATTTGTTCAAATGCATTGGATAAGCAGTATTGTAAAGCCTTACTACACTAGTGACTGTACAATAATTCCAAGTTATTTCACTTTTGGTTTCCATTAAAACAGAAAATTATGTGTAGCTCTCGCAGTTGTTAGCCTTTGGACATCTGCCTTTTTTTGAGGGAAAAAATGTAATTGAAACAGAAGACGACTCCCTGTGCATGCTGTTTCTTATTGTTCTCTTGCTGGAATAACTTAAAATACGTAGTAAAAGGAATAGATCACTTAATTCATTATTTTAATTTAAATTCAAATGTTAATGATACTGAAAACTGAAGCTCAGATATAATTATCTCAGAGCACTGTGTATGTCTTCTACCGATGATTATAAACTGCATACGGCCAAAGATGTGAGGTTGTAGAAATAATTCTTTCTCACAAATTTGCAGACAAATAATACTTAAAAAAATTCGATACGTGAGACCTGGAAGTATGTGAAAAACTTCAAGTTCAGTACTCTCCTAAGATGATGCCATGCATGAAGCCATAATTTTTTTTTAGTGGTTTTAAATTCTTACTACTGTATTGCAGCCCTGCAAAATATAACTGATGTGTAATTTGAATGAATTTACTTTGTTTCAAAATAGTGTTCAGCGTTTACAGTTCCAATAAGCTGGAGGCTAAATTTACATCTGGTCCTTTTAGCTGTACTAAGCGCATTACAGTCAACATATATGGACATAGCATGTTCATTTCTCAGATTTTTTTTTTTTTTCCTAAACGACATGATTTTCTCCTTATTTGCATATAACATTTGATCTCTGTTGATTTGCTATTTCTGAGCCCAGTGGCTGTTGTCCTTCTAATTTATGGATCCAACACTAGTGGTGATTTCTATTGTCAACATTTTTTACTTTCTCTTGCTTTAGATACATGCTGAGAAGCAAAACGCACGCTACAGTCTGCTTATTCTGTTCTAGCTCTAAAAATAAATAGTGTATTTTATAACAAAGCAGGTATATTTTTATCTGTTCACTATTTAAATTATACTTAACACTTCTCTTACTCTTGAAAAAGTTAACAGAACTGTATTAACAAGGAATTAGTCTTATATATTTTTCCCTTTTCTGTATAATTCATGTTTTCCCTAGAAAAAAAATCCCTTTTTACATCTTTAATATGTTTTGTCTCTGTGATGCAGTGTTCTGCTGAAGTCATGTTGAAGGAATACACCCTTTTTTGTATTTTCTTAGTGTTTGTTTTTCTTACTATTCCATCCAAGATGAGGCTAAAAATTTGTTTTCCACTGTAACTTTACATCTCACCCTGATTTAATTGTTTCATAAAGTTATCCAGAATCCATTTTTGTGGATTGCAGTATATACCTTTTGATGACCTAATATGAAATTAAGCATAAATATTAACTGTGTTGAAGACCAACCTCTTTAGTTGGCCTGTGTTTCATATGCAGCAGAATTCAGATAGACTAATAGCGGAGTAGATCCCCTTTAATGGAGAGATTTACTTGGTGTATAATGACCTCTCTTTAACTTTTAGCTTCAGATACACAGTGGATATTTCATGCTTCCAGAATGACTACGAACACTTAAAATCCGTTTGACAGAAGGGATTCTGAATTCATACCATTCATATGTCTGCCGTTTACTGGCCTGGAGTAATATTCATCAAAAGGCGGTACTTATTTGATGATGTAGGGCAAGGTTTTGTGTAAGAGGCCAGTGAAGGCTGGAAAATCCTGACAAATCCACAGTGGTTTCAGTGAATCTACACTGATTTATATCAATCAGCTGTATTCTGCATTCAACAATTACAGGTTGCTATTTATAAGATAACTTAGTACTTTAGCAAGTTTTGGAAGGAATGTATTTTTGTTTTCTAAAATACTGTACTTCAGCATAAGTGAGAATATTTTTCTTTAATTGCCCAAAGAAACTTAAATAGAATTGCAACTTCTCAATGAAAAGAAACCTTTTGATTTTAAAATGTATTTTTCTACTTAGCGTTTTACTTTGATTGTCAGAATATATGCTGCACTAATGATGTTTCCTGCATAACAGATGTTGTAATGCATATAAACAGTATAGCACTACTTCTTCCAGCCAAGCCAGGCAACAGTGACTTAAGTGTCTCATGTAATTGGTAATGTGATGCAAGACATCACTGCTGCCACCAAAGGCTTGCTTTCTAGGAAGGTAGTTCCAGAGTTAATTGTACTTCCATTTTGCAGTTTTATTATGGGGCTAGTATGCCCCGTCTTGAAAATATTCTTTAATATATCTGGAACTCACAAAATAGGGCTATCTGAGAAGGAAAGAAACAGTGTCAGAAAAATGAGAGTGGGGTGGAGAGAATCCTCAACTCATCCAGCAGTGTCTACATTTTAGAGATGTTTTTCAACTGTATTTTAGTAAGATACACACACATGGTCGAATCTCAGTACTGCTGAATGGTTACAGAAAGCTACAAATCACTTAATCTCCCTCTTTCTTTGTTGTATAAGGTACCACAAAAGGTGTTTATGACATATGTAGGGGCACGATCTTGTTTCAGTTGCAGAACTTTTTAAGACATCCCAGAAACTACTATGAACACCTCTTCTTTATTTCCTTCAATAAATAACATCTGGAAGAGAGATTTAAAGTTCTTTAGACTCATACTGATGAAAAAAAAGGGAAAAGTTTGTCTTAAATAAGTATGTTTTGCTTCTAACCAAAACCATTCTATTGAACTATAAGTTACGCTGTAATCTTCTAATATAACAAATGCAATAAATCTCCATTTAAAGATTACAGTTTCTCAAAAATAAATGTTTAGATTTTAGAAGTGGAATAAATACATAACTGTTGTTCTTTATTTAGTGAAGTAGGAGCAATATTGGCATAACAACGGATCTCACTTAAAAAATTGCAAGCACAATAACTGAGATTGATTTATACAGCAGGTCTTCGATCAGCACTAGAAAGAGAGTTTCTATTATGCATACAAAAAGGATGTGTGGTAAATCTCTTCATTCGGATATTGTTGTAGTTTAGATGTTGGAAATCAGCTAAGGATTGCGCATTTTGAATACATTTCAGTCTGTACTAAAATAGTGTAAAATATTTTACAACATAAGCAGCCCAATTACATTTCTAGAAGAAATGTGTGGGTTTTTTCTATTGCCATGTGAAGGCAGCATTTCTAGCAGATATGTCATAAGCAAAACCAAATGAAGGATATGGATACCACAGAAGTTTCTTAGTATTTGGCGCATTAATGTTCCATACAGTCATTTTTGCATTTTTCTTTCTCTGTTGTCATTGGGTGGGCAAGGATTGCTGCAATGGAGGTGGCTGCGGAGGCTCACAGTACACCAAATATTCCTGGTTACCCGCTCCTCCTGTAATTTTCCACAGCGAAACAGAGTTTGGGGTGCTTTGTACTGTTGGCCTCCTCTACTTGCAAACCTCCTACCTGCGGCCTCCTGTTTGGTTGATTCTCTTTGCGGAGAATCTAACTCTGGAGTATATGTAGTCCCCTGCTTGATAAATCTAAATGACCTAATTTAGCTACAAACTCATGAACATTTATTGTAACGTGCTTCCCTAGAGAAATAGACCTAGCACCTTGAAAATTGCAGTAGTCCACCTTATTCTCAAGAGGCCAAAAATCACCCAGAAGGCTTTTCTGATCTCTCATTCCTGGGCCAAGTAATTGAGAAAATTATAACTATCTCCATTAACACATGTCATCTGTGAACATCTCAAATGCCCCACAGTCAGGGTTCAAACTAGGGCAGAGCTCACAGATGAGCTGGGGGGCGGGAGGTCCGGATACAAGCCAAGTCTCCGTTCTAATACAGCCTCCCCCCTGCTTTTTTTGGGTAACTTAAGAGCAGACCTAGTTTGCAAAGTGAATTAGGCTGATCTGAAAGAAGGACTATTTACTGAATGAGTATGTCTACTCTTCAGTTAATTCCCCTGAGTGTTTATGTGTTTACATATGGAGAAGCCATTGGTTGGTAGTGGGTGGCACCTAAAATGTGCTGTAATACTGAAAGAGATTTTTTAAAGTGGAAGAAAAGTATAAGAACCACTTAGTTTATTCTTAAAATAGATTTATTTAAAATTATGGTCCAGTACTGTATTTCTCACTGTTCACAAAAGTGTGCACAGAAATAAAAAAATTAATAGAAAAATAAATTCTGTTCCATAAGCAATAGCCTAAATTCATATAAAAATTAATCAGTGAGTGTAACTGCAACAAGCACAGCACTTAACTAGAGCTGTAGCTGTGGTATAAAGCAGCCTGTGTAATGTCCAGAGAGAAACTCAAAGCAATTATTTCAAACCCAGTTCCTCAAGAACTGCATGATTGCATGCGGCTTTGGAATCCAGCAAAGCTTGTGAGTCAGTAAAAGCTCTCAGACTGCCAAAGAATGAGCTCAATTTAAATCTCTGTTTCTTATGCCCAGAAAAGAAAGTGGCTATTCCCATATAAGTCTCTCTTTTTTTTTTTTTTTTTTTTTTTTTTTTCCCCTTTTCTCTTTTTAATATGATAAACCTATGCTCTGGGCCATAAAAGCTAGCTGGCTTCCAAGCTTTCTGAAAGAACCCAGAACAGTTTAACATCTTGAAAGAAAATAAAGGCATAAATGTCTGGCTCTTAAACTGTGTTCCAGCAGAAGGTGAAAGAGTGTTAATTTTGCAGTGCAGTGACAAGTAAAGTTTCTATGTTTTTTTGTTGGTGTTAGGTTTTTTTTTTTCCTGAAAGGGGGGCAAATTTATCAACCTATCCACAAGGCCTCGGCAAACAAAACAGTTAAAAATTACAGAGTGTTAATCAGAGCTATCTGTATACAATTATTTGTGTATATCTGAATAAGTCTTAAGTGCTTAATGTGGGATAAAATTAAAGAAAGAAGTAGTGGCTAGTAGAAGGTTGTCCTGAGATAAAAAATAACAGGAGCATGGTGTGGGTGAAAAATATGAACAATACTGATAAGGATTCAGTGGTGAAAGGTACATGAACGATGAGTTCATGGTTGTTTTTTCTCTACAGCTTTAAATTTTGGTGGTTTGTCTGTTTAATAGTTCTGATTTTAGAAGTTTTCTGTCTGGCTCCAAAGTAGCCAGAAGGCTGTCTTCCTCCAGCAGCCTACCATTGCCTTAACACAATTACATATGTTTTCTTGGTAATTTTTCATGGTGAAGTCTTATTTTTGCCAGCTGAGTAGTATTAGTGATAGCTTAGACATTAACCTCCAGGGTAAGTGTGATACAGGCAACGTGATCTATTCTGAATGCGTGATCACTAATTTCAGCTTTTAATTAAAGAGTGATTTTTTTCTGTATAGATCAGAACAGTGAACTCATAGGTTCTAGTTAGAAGATGGAGAATGCCCTTTCACCCATTTTACATGATATCCAGGAAAGCGATTTTTATCTCAAAGGTTTTTGCATGGCTCTTTTTTCCCTCTTTCATTATTTTTTTTCTGATCATCCTCTTTAGACTATGAATATGCGTATTTCTGTTAAGTCAATAAATACAGTTCACTTTAAGGTCCTGCTTCAAGTCATTGGAGCTGCTATCCTCTTCCTTTGGGGCTTTTGGAGGTGCTCTAGTGCACCTGTTGAGACGTGATGTACTGCCTGAGTGTCTTAGGTCCTCTTCCACACCATTTCCTCTATTTGCTGTTTTCTAACGTAGTTCCATGTTTCCATTTGCACTACGAGTTTTGAAGTATTTCCAGCTACACCATTTTAAAGCAGTGAAGCACATATGCTGTGTCTGGCATTTATTCTCAGTGTTAAGTCTTGCTCTTCTGCTTTTCTTTATGTCCATTCTCTTCCTGTGTGTTCATCACTTCCCGAAGCCGTGTTTTCTCTTCCAGGGTCACTGGTGCAGTACTGACTTTGATGATATTGTACCAAAAAACCCAGAAAGCCTCATTCTGATATGTGGTGTCCAGAGCAAGTGATTGCCATGGCATATGACTCCTGAAAATAAAAAATTAAGATTTGTACAAACGCAGAAAGATCAGCCTGTTTTGAATTTGGAGAACAGTCTCTAATATTGTAGCTTGAACAGAGGGTAAAAACTGTTTTGTTACCTGTGGTACACCTAACACAGTGACTCGTTAGAATTGGTGTAGATCTGAATTACCTTTCAGTAAAATATATTCCTATACTAATTTTATTTAAAATGTTTCTGAAATTACTTTTAGGTCATACTGTGTTACTTGTTTCTCACTTAGTTGTATATCTGTGTGTGATGTTAGCATGCGACTGTGTAACCAAATTGATGATGCTTATGTCTTGACAATCGTCTGAATTGAATATTTATCATCTCTTTGGCAAGCAGCTTTCTGTTTTTTATTTAGAACTAAGTAAACCTGTTTGTTTAGTATAAAGAGTAAAGACCCAATGTGTGCAGTATCGTTGTCAGAAGTTTTAAGTAAGTGTTAAGATGGGAAGTGTAATGGTGATGTTGCTTTTGGTTTAGGGTTGGTTTCAGTCTTCTTAGAAAGGCAATCTAAAGGCAATGGAAGCAGGAATGGAAAAAGGAAGATCTCTTTTCATTCATAAATTATGTTTTCATCTATCAGCCTGCTTCCTGATTTCTTTTCTGCGGTTATTAACCTCGCCAGGTTCTTCAGTTTCAGCTTTTCTTTTGCAGCCTGACTCAGACAACATACTTCAGGGATTACCAAATGTAGTCCACAGTAAAATTCAATCCCCAGTATTCTGCAAAAGCAATTCACAATTTAATTATGAAAGTGTAGAATGTATAGGCATGCCCAGCTTCTTCTGTTGTCTAGAAACTGTTAAGCATCTCCTCCATCGATACGCAGGTTATGAGGGGCAGCTGGCTCCTGCTCTGTTTGATGCCATTTGTGTATGGCTCACAAACTCATGGGAAGCTGCCACTATGACACTTGGATGAGTAGTTTGGTTTCTTCCAGAGTGCTTGTTCTGCTTGTTGCTTGTTCCAACATCTTTATTTACTCATGTTGGAAGGAAAGACCAGCATTAATCTGGGCAAAGCCTTTTGATGAAGAGAAAAGGGCTACTTATACCATCTGTCTTCAGTTTTTCCAGGGGTGGGAACCCCTAGCAGCCTTTAAGGTTCAGCAGTCAAGTTTGTGTGTTGATGGTGGGTACTGTTGGTACATCGCTTGACCATTTAATACTGAAACTGGACTTATCTGTAATGTGGTGCTGAGAGCGTTGTACATGAAAACAGTCAATATGGTGGTGCCTTTACCATGACAAATAATAATAAAAAATACATAGCCATATGGTTAGAGCTGTGTTTTTCAGGTATTATTATTAAATAAATTCTTTACCTCACCCACTGAATCTCTGGATAAAAGTGGGGAGGCCAGTATAACAGCATCAGTTTAAATATCCTTCTAAAATGCTGTTCTGGGAATGTTTGTAATACTTCCCTTGGCTTCAGGATATACAGCCGCCTTTGTATAATTGTAATCCTAGGACAGCAGGAGATGGCACTACCCACAGGATATTGTCTTTAAAGATGTCATTTCCTTTTTCATCTCTTCCCTCTTGTTGCCATCACTACTTTTTTTTTTTTTTTTTTTTTGTGGCGTGTGCAACAGGAAAATGCACTCAGTAGCTGTAGTTTGTATTAACAAAAGTAGATTTCTTGTAAATTAAGGCCACTGAATTCACAGTAATCCTCACAGAAGGATTGCAGGGCATTTTTAACGTACAAAACCTGTAATTAGGAAACACAGCCTTTCGAACCACTTATCATCATTCATCAAATATGTATGGTGGTTAGATTTCCAGTATGGTCTAACACTAGGACAAAGAAAGGAGAACAACACAACTTCCAGATCTTTGTAAGACCCTGATGGAGTTTACCTAATTTATCTGGTTCATGTAGGTATAGTGACTTCTGCAGTGCTCATACAGTACAGACTACAGGAGTTATTCTCCTTTAGATTTCAGTAGAGAGATGAGGCTGCTAAACAGTTTAACAGTTAGAGAATTCTTTTTTGTTGTGTATTCCCTCTTTTTTTTTCCACCTCTTTCTCACTTACTTTCTTGACATGGAAGTATTAGTGCCAGACCAAAGACATTGCCATTGATGCTGTCAGTTGTAGAAGTGAAGAAGGTTGGGTACATTTTGAGGTTGATCACAAATAACCTATTGTTATTGTTATTGTTATTATTATTTTCTTGAACAGAGGCTTTGCTTACAATTACAGCAGTGGAGTTGCAGGGAGGTACAGTATGTAAGATTTATCAAGACTTAGAAACAGAATTTGTGGGTTTCCATTAAAATAATAAATTGTGTGGGACAAGAACAAACAGGGACATCTCTGAAAGCATTGAGATGCCAACCACAAATGTGTGCTTGCCTTAATTTGATGACACTGCTTGTCAAACCTTTGGTCTTTATGGGACCAGAATATGATTTCTAATTAAACTTCTGTTTCCTCCTCAAGAGCCTCCATTTTAACAAACTTAGTTAACTTTTCCTCACTATCATGTTTTCCAAATGGCATGCATATAGCCTGCTGGCCAGAAATGAAGCAGTGTTTGTGACCCTCAGCGCTATTATGCAGTACCTGTGACATTGTGGTGCGGGAGGCTGAGATGGCTTCTGCAGAGCAGCAGCCACAGAAGTGTGCACAGGCAGAGCCTCCTGTTCTTATCCAAACTGTTTTGTTCTTTATTTTTTTTTCCCTGTCTCTTTTTTCCTGACTCTCAGGAGGAAACACTGCAAACACTTCTGGCTTTTTGCTGCTTAAATTGAAAAGAGGGTGACCTACAAAGAGCAAAAGACTTGCTGACCTCAAACTAGTATCTTACTTTTTTCTGTTACAGAATGGCATGATTTTAGTGCTATATGATTAGCGGTTTGTGAAATGTAAATGTGATTGCTAATCCAAATTTGCCTTTAGATAAATAGTTCTCCTGATGGTGAATTACTGGGGCCTCTGGATGTACCGGTAGCTTTCTCAGTCATGGAGTTCCTAACTAAGGAAGACTTTTCTGTATTGCGAGCTGAATTTTGAAAAATAATGAGGAAGACTATTTGCACTTTGTGATCAAAGAAGAAAAGGACTGATTACCGCATGGAAAAATCTCATAGCAGAATTTGATATCCTATTTTCTAAGATTTTTTTTTTTTTTTTAGTTGAAACCATATACTAAAATGTAAAACAGTTCAGTATGCAGCATTTTAACAGTTACAGCAACTAGTGTGCTATAAAAGGAAATTACTGAAAGGAAGAAGATGCAGGGGAAACAGCACTGAAATCTTCTGGAAATGATGGGTTCTGGGGTTTCTTTGTCCTGTGCCACAAATAAGACCAAGTTTAGTATTTTCTTTGAACTGTACTGTGAATTTCTTAGCTTTCCATTAAGTGATTTTTATTATTTTATTATACAGTTAAAAATAATTCACCAGTGTGACACCAGGGCAGTGAATAACTCAGCTACTGTAAATCCATTATAATCCACAGACAGTGGATTTTGGTTATAAACAATTTTTACAGCATGGCAGAGATTGCAACTGATAGTACTTCTGTAGAATAGCAGGTGCTCCAACATCGTAATGTTGATGTCTGAACCACTATATGATTGTATTTTGATCATAAAATTCAGACTTTATCATAAGGGACATGCCATGCTACATCCCACAACTACATGGTTAGCATGCATTGTTAAGTGTCCCCTCTGTCTGCTCAGTGTTGTCCTTTTTAACTAAATCTGTCATTTAAATCAGTCATTTGAAAATACATATTAATTATAGCATGACAATAATAGTGTGAAGGAAAGTGCACCAGCATACAAAGGAGGTGGCAGAGCCATGTTCTTACCACATATTCTCCAACTTCCCAGCCTTCTAAAATTTTACCCTCTTCTGATAACATTTCCAAGTAGGATTTGTGATCATGCCAATTAGGGAAGAGTGTCTTGTCCCGCACAAGTCTCCTACTGCTTTGTATGTTAGACTGCAGAGGTTGTTTAAGGACAGCAGTGGTCGCATAACTAAATGCACAGACTGCCAGGCACTGACTGTGGCACGGGCTGATGGGTCCCTAACCATCGTCGCACATTAGAGTGACTGTGGGGCTGCAGTGCTTTTGCAGAAGATTTAGTGATAGCACTTCCAAAGAAGGTGTTGGGTGACTGCAAAACCAGCATAAAGCTTCTTCTAATTCCTCCCCTCAGCCGTGCTCTCTTTAATTTGATTAATAATGTCCTGGCCTACCTACAAAAATGCAGAAGTGTTTCTGGTCTGAGATGTGGTCTGTAGGTGGGGTGATTACATGAAATCGAAGTACTATAATTATCCAGTGAAGCTAAATATTATTCACGTTTAATCCAATTTGTGGTTCATTTTAGGCCAGAATTCTGAATTAAAATACTTATCTACCCTGTCCAAAAAGGAATTCGGGTCATTTTCATATTGAGAGGGAGTTTAAAGCCCACTGAAGCAAACAGAAATCTTGATGATAACATCAGTTGGTACTTGGTCACAGCAATAGCATTTGCTGGCTTTCTCAACAAAATCCTTTCTTGTTTCTTAAGGTGAATTAATGATATCTTCTGTTTTAAAGACTAATTACAGATTATTTTTGGTAACCGTCTAGTTCAGTCTTAATACCAGCATTTGTGTTAATACTGTAATTCCAATTCAAAATGTTTGTTTTTATGTGTGTGTGTGGTAGATGCATGCTGATTTCCTAAGTAGTTGCCTGTCTCTGATAGTACTTGTGAACAGGGTAGATAAGGCCTATTAATAAGTGTGTTTTCTGGATAGCAGAATGTAACACAAACAGCCTGTCTTTTCTACACCAACAGCTTCCCTAAATTAACTTGATAGATTTATCTTGAAGATTTTCTGGAAAACTGCCCTGGGCATTTCTGAAAAAAAATACTAAGGAGGTAGATTTGGAAATTTGTGGCTAAGTAGAACCTGTTGACTCCAGGAGACTTGATGTGATACGTCAGTATGCGGCTGTTGACTGTCCCTAGACCTTCATCTCCTTGCTGTGTCCTGGAGAATCTCCAGAGTAATTTGCACAGCAGGATTAGGTGACTGACTGTGGAAACCTTGCTGTACTAATAATGAGGATACACAATTTTTCTTAATAGACTGTGTTGTCACTTTTCTACCCATCTTATTCAGTTCCCAGAAGCTTTTTCCAGGTACAATTTAATCAAAATTAATTCAAAAAAGCCCTCAGTTTTGCTTTCCTTCACATAGATTTAACTGTTATTGAAAACATGGGCTTTTACAAACCGTTCAGATTACTAAAAACATACTACAAGCAAGCAAACAAACAAAACCCTTCAAAAACCTATTTCCCCTCATTTGATGACTAATGGTACATTTATAAGGACCATGTCTTATTTTGGCTAATGTCTTGGGAGGATAATCCATTTGTGCTTTGGCAGATAAATAAGCCTTCCCAAATGGTTGTTAAAAAGCCTACTGTGACCTCTCCCTGTAAATACTGCATAGTTAGTAAGCAAAATTTAATCATTTAAAAATACATATTAATTAGGTTGTCAGACTGTGAATCAATTTTACACACACCAGGCAGCAAAGGAAGAAGCTTTTCAAGCTCTTATTTGTATAAAACTTGATTCTGTGATTTCTGTATAGGTAAGATGTTGTGTTTTATTGGTTTTTCTTCCTCCTTCGTAATGATAGAAGTTGGCAGCATGTTTCAGGAGACTGTTATTTTGCCTGAAGCCTTGATAGAGGAGTCAGCAGTGCTTTGCCATCCTTCTTTAAATGAGCTCTCCTTGGCATCTGATTTGAACCAGCAGAAATACAGTATACTTCTAGGAATGAGAAGATTGTACTTAATTTGTAAAGAAGCTATCACTTTTTTAGGTCACACATGGCATAAAACTTTTTTTTAATTGTCCCTCAAGGCATGTTTCAAATAGTAATTCATCACCGTGGTATAATATGTCTGTGGTTTCTCTAGAGAAAATAATGTTGGGTTGCTATCTTTAACATCTTGGGGCTAAATTCATTCTTGTGTGACCCTGTTCTAAACAACAGCTTTTCATGTGAGATTACATTTTGTCCCCTTACTTCAGTCCTGCTAGTTCATTACTCTAGGCATAAAGGGATTAACAAAAGCACCCAAAAGGAGTCGGTGACAGGGTATCATGTAGCTTTGCATGCCTAGGGTAAGTCTGAAGCTCATTTTCAGAGTTTGCTTCCAAGAAATGAGGTAATTGTTTAGAAAGACAATCTTCTTGGTTGGACAACACACAAATGCAACCATTTAAGTTAGTTGCAATTTTTGCAGAGGAAAATTCCTGCTGGAATCATTCATTATTTTGAAAGGGACCCTCCCAGTCCTCTGATACTTCTAGAAATACCAGTTTGAAATAACTGCCTTTGCTGTTATCCGTTAGTCAGCAGAGGGCACTCTCCCCCTTTAGAAATAGGAGAAAGTGTGGCTTAAAAATACAGAGGCGAAATGCTTTTCTTTGCAGTGCCTTTTTTTTTTCTTTTTAACTTGTGAATTATAATTATGAAATTTGATATGATGGAATTCTGTACAGGATTCTTTTTCATGTAATACTTCCTCTTCTGAACTGAAACGGAGACGGCATGACATGATTCCCTTAAAAAGAACCTGCTGTTTGTTTCCCTGTGCCTGTCCTCTGTTCACTGTAGGTTCTTCCCTAGACTGTAAATGCAGTAAAACTTTCACAGTTCCTTTGTGTAGACAAGTGGAAGAGGTGGCTGAATTTCTGCACGGCCTGAATTGACTGGCCGCAACCTCTACTCTGTGAAGAGGCATACAGTCTTTTCAGTTCTAGCTACTTGAATCCATGAAGCCAAGCAAAGCTGTTATTCCTCTGATCCTTAAAAATGTCTGTAGTGCAAGACTCATTCAGGCTCTGTACAGGAGTGAGGCTGAGCAGCTCTGTGCATCTGTATGCTTCTTAAGTAAGAATTCACATACTGAAACATTGCCCCCTTTTTTTTTTAATGCACTTATTGTTGTAGTGCAATGGTTGACTGAGGTAGTGGATTCTTGCAGGATTGTGAAGTAAAGCCAGTTATTTTGCTTGAAAATGGAATGAAAATTTCAGCGTGTCCATGTTTGCATAACATTCTCTTCCATAAATTCAGCTGTACCACTATACAAAAATATTGTGGAAAAATTTTCCATTATTTGCGATACTGTTATTGAGCACAGTTCTTCAAAACAGGCACTAGGACATGAAGCCTGCTATAAAGCTCTTAAAGCCTGTGATGCATGTGAAGCAGGAGAAGGAGTAGTTAAAAATTTCAGTGATTTATCCTAGCTTCACTATAGAGAAACTTGCAGTTGAATTGTCTTTTTTTTTTTTTTTTTTTTTTCCTTTTCCCCTTCTGGTTTCCAGATCCTTTTGTTTTTTAAAAATTGTTTTTCTGTGGGCAAAGCAGGTGGAAGATGCTTTTCAGGAGAGATTGTGAGATGGCACTTTTGATTTGTTACCATGAGGTCCAATACTTGGAATACTGTTTCCTGATGACAAGCTTGTCATGCACATGCTATTGAACCCTATGCACGATGAGGAACTGTGGTGAAATGGAAAATGGATCCCTGACTCTGGGGTTGGCATTGTTCTCTGCTCACTGCTGTTAAAAACGGCTCTAAGTCTGCCCCAGTTTATGCCAGGTGAACATAGAGAGTTCTTTCCCAGATGCAAGTACACTCCCTCCCACCTCTGTATTTATTGCATGTAAGCTCGGTACAGTAGTTTTAGTGACACTTACCTGGAGCTTCAACTGGAGTAACACTAAGAAGCAGTCCAGTAGTTCAGATTTTTTCTGTGTGTATAGGAAGGGGTTTAGCTAGCTCAAGAAACAATGGTATATTTTATGTGTGTGTACGATAATTATTTGTAGGATTACTGCACAATATTTGTTTGAAGATACCAGATTAAAAGTGGTTCTCAGGAAAAAAAAAAAAAAAAAGGAAAGAAAAGCCTAGGACATGGATACGTTTCTGAAAATGTGATTGTATATACATGCTTGAATGTGTTTTTGAAAGCATTTGTTGATAATACTATCTATAGATACAGCAGTAATTCGGGTAATTCATGTTAGCTACAAAAACTGTTATGAAGGGTGATTTTGTTGCCAATTCTTGCTTACGCTGGTTCAAATCTGAAATGTTTTTGTTAGTTTCTGTCATTGCAGATTTGAGTTAAATTTGAAAATAGTTTTTTTCGCTAGAAAAAGATTTTAGCCACTTGAGTTTGTTAATTATTAATTGTGAGGACTTCCCGAGGATGTAAATTGTTGCTAGTGTCTATGTCCAAGACAAAAAGTTTGGATTTAGTTTTATGTTCAGATTAGCAATGTTAGAACTCAAATGCTACAATTTTCTTTGAACTATTTCAAAATTTCAGTAGATGTCTTCCATGACTTCCATGAGAATCTTAAGGATTTATCTGAACCAAGGTGTGAATACCAGAATTTTGACACCGGCTGAAAACCTTTGAAAATTTGGCAGTAAAAGTAACATTCTGGGACTATTTCATTTTTACTAGTAGTAAAGTAACTTTGCAATCCAGTGCTCTGGATCTCTCTTTACTTACATGGCCTGTATTTTACTTGTTGCTCTGTTTTCTTCAAAGCAGAATTAGGCAAAGCCTGGCAAACAAACTGAACTTGCTGAGTTAATGTGATACGGTCCTAATCATGCAGTTAAATATATATAAATGAATTCTGTAATTAAAGGAGTGGAAGCTATTGTTCACAATTAGAATATAATTGCATGTACATTTTAAAAAAAAAGTATTTTAGCAGAAGTGAATGTAATCGAGTAGAATGTTTAGGCAGATTATCTTGAGCAATTTCAGGGCAGAATATCTATCCTCCCAACAAGGCAAAAACAATTATTTGGAGGTGAATTGCTAAAGCAGTTGGAAAGGACATGGTGGTTGGCTAATCCATAAAGAGGTTTCTGAAAGTCAGCAGTAGAATTTGCCCAGCTCTGCAAAGTAAAAGTGTTGTCCAGAGAGTAAAGCGGTTTCTGTTTCTGGGATCTGCAACAGCAAAAATGACAGATTTTTACAGCATATGTCAGGAAAGTATTCACTAGCTACACAATTTCAGGACCAGTGTGTAAAAATTTCAGCTAGAGTGCTACATTTATTACCAGCAGGAGATGTGAAAGTGCCTAATTTATGTAATCTGTTGCAAATGTAACATGCCACACACTCAAGAGTAAATATTAAATATGATTTTTTTCTTTGGAATAGGTTTTTGCAACCTGCTGTTCAGTTTTTGGACATTGATGTCATACTTCAGCTCAGCTTTCCTAGCCATGGCAAGATTTGAAGAGTATAACAGCCTGTGCAGTAATGCATATAACTGTGCAAGCAAAGTTATAATGCTTGAAATGATCTGACCCCATAAAAATGTTATCTAATAAAGAAAGTAGCCAAAAGTTCCCTAGAAATCTTGAGGATCTGCCTGAAGAGTTAGGGCTATGAAACTTCTAAAAGAGAGGATAAAAGAGCATATCATTTTTGTTTAACAGATGTGATACTATATAGAGCGTATTTTATTTTACATCTAAAAAAGAAGCAACTAGATTTAGTGAAAAAGATAAGGGGAGAATGAATAACTAAAATCTGAAGTTGAAATTTCTGTTTCTCTCTTTCACCTCTGTCATCAGAGAGAACATAGGGCAATTGAGAAGATACTGAGTTATCTGCTATGGAGGTTAGATCTTGTGTAGCCAAGAGAGGGAGTGATAAGTTCGCCCTGTCCCAGTGACAGGTATTTTTGGGTTTAGCTGTTCTTCCTTCTCAGGCCAGGAGCACAGAGAATAAAAGATGCTTAGAAATCACTGTGATGTTAGTAATTAAATGTAGTCGAATAATTTCAAAGATTAGAACACATTTCAATTTCATTTTGCTTTTGATAAGCAAATTTATAGCTGTCATTTTCATCATCTGAAGTCTCTGAAATGCCACTGTGTCTGAAATGGCATTATACACCTGGTAAATTGCTTGTGTACCAGACTTAGGCAAAGTATTGGAGATACTTTGGTAATTAAGACTTCCATGACAGAGAACAAATGCTCCAGCATGCTACAATTATGTGTCCCCGTCTAGACAACCTGGAGCTGTAAGATTTTTGAGCAGGTCCTCAGAAATCGCATCCAATTTCCCATCTTCATGGAAAGGTTTGCCTGCAGAGCTACCCTTTGCTTATTCGGTATCTTACTTCTTGGTGAAATATTGCTTCTTAACAGATTTGTTGCAGGTCATTAAAGGACGATTTTAGTGATGAGATGTCAGCGAGGGTTGTGTAATATTATAATCATAGTGTGTAACATGTATGCACAGTTTTCATTTGAGGGTTTGTGTTGTGTTGCAAACGTTTGATCAGTGAGAGCATTACTGAGGTGATCATAAGAGTCCACCTCACAATTTAGCCCATTTGGGCAGAGAGATGCCAAGATTGTTGGAATATATTACATCAGGAGTATTTTCTTCTTAGTAGCTGGTATAGTGCTGTGGTTTGGATTTAGGATGAGAATAATGTTGATAACACACTGATGTTTTGGTTCTTGCTGAGCAGAGTTTACGCTGGTCAAGGAGTTTTCAGCTTCCCGTGCTCTGCCAGGTGCACAAGAAGCTGGGAGGGGGCACAGCCAGGGGGGCTGACCCAGACTGGCCCAAGGGCTGTTCCGTACCGCATGAAGTCATGCCCAGTGTATAAGCTGGGAGAAGAAGAAGGAAGGAGGTGACATTCAGAGTGATGGCGTTTGTCTTCCCAAGTAACCGCTACGCCTGATGGAGCCCTGCTTTCCTGGGGATGGCTGAACACCTGCCTGCCCATGGGAAGTAGTGAATGAATTCCTTGTTTTGCTTTGCTTGCGTGCGCGGCTTTTGCTTTACCCATTAAACTGTCTTTATCTCAACCCAGGAGTTTTCTCACTTTTATTCTTCCGATTCTCTCCCCCATCGCACTGAGGGGGAGTGAGCGAGCGGCTGTGTGGTGCTTAGTTGCTGGCTGGGGTTGAACCACAACATCAAGACATCTGGCTAATGTTTCATTCTGAAGACTGATGCTGCTTTACAGAAGAAAGATGACTGATTTAGTTCCTTTTATAACTGGAAAGATGAAATGCATATTTGGCATGAAGTGTTTTTTTTTCCCTGAGTTTATTCAGCTAACTGCTATTGTTCCCATAGTTAACCACTGTGGTAATTCAGTAAAACATTGCTTTGAGTAAATTAGTAAAACCCAGCTTAATTTAAATGTACAAAAATAGCTAAAGAAAGCAAGTGCTTTGTAGTAGTGTAACGTCAATTCATTGACAGAAAGGAAGTCTTGTGCAAATCCTAACCACGATTAGTGTAGTCCTACAGTGTCAGAGACCAGAGTCTTGAAAGTGTGAACCTTTTCCTTAATAATAGTGCTGAATTACAAGAACTTTTTCCGCAATGATGTTTGCCTCTTGAAGTAGATTGTGTAGGATTCCAAGTACCTTTGGGATTCCCATCATTTTCATATCACTGCAAAAAATAATTTAAGAAATACTTTTCCTTAAGTCTTAAATCCATTCCTTCCTCACCCTGGCAATATTGGGATGTGAAAGTAATGTGGCTTCATTGGGTTTTCTCGTGTGACCAATGTCAATGCACGTTTTTCATATATGGTGTGTTTAGGTGGAATGAATGCCGTATCTTCACCTTATCTGCTGCAAGATGTATAGTTCTACTGCATTTTGGTTAAAGGGAGTGATTGAATATATAATTCTGCCTCAGAATTACCCTCTTTCCCGTGCTGGAGACATGTTGTGCTAAAACAATTCTCTTAAAATTTAATAGTACACTTAAATAGCACATTGTAGCAAAATTAAAAAATTCTGTGGAGCAGAGAAGAACCAAAACAGTAAAACAAACAAAAGGAAAAAATAAATACTATTAGCAAGATAAAAGGCAGTGTCTTTGGTTCGATAGGAGAAGCTTCCTGGGTCTTGCACAGATTTTTATTTTTCCTCCAAACCCTTTTAAGGACAACTTGTACATTAGGAAACCGGGCCTGAATTATTTGGCTGTAGGAGACTATGCTAAATCTATGAAGCCTGTTACTTGAAGGAAAATTCTCTTTGGATAATTACAGGGGCATTTCACTAAATTGAAGGGCTAGTTTAGACAAAGTGTATTTTTTTACTCGGGGATGTGTAAAGATGTGTGAGTGTGTGTTTGTGTATGAGCATCTGAGTAACATGGTATGGTACGCCATTTAACACTCCTGTGACTTGTGATGTAGACGCATCAGGTTTTGTATTCTGTTGGTAACATCATTAGAAATACTTCAATAAGAGTTGTTACCATTTGAAGGTAACAATTACTTTCTCCTACAGGACTGAATCTTAGTCTCAAATGTAATAATAATCTAGTGGTAATTGCTGTTAATTGAACACTAATATGATTACACTTTCACTATTAGAAGTTATTGACCAGTATGTTGTAATGATTTTATGTAACTGCACTTAGTGGTACTTAGGACCTTTTGTGAAGTGTTTTGAGATCTTTAGGTTAAAATACTATGTTACATAATACACAAATCCGAAAGTCAGTATTTGTTTTTGAGAGATATGAATTCAGGAAGATTTTTGTCGTATTAAATGCAGAGTTATCAATTCTTTTACCAGAGTTTTCTTGTAAATTACTCTGCTTAGAATTACTACGAACAAAATTAGGATGAATGTCCAAAACTTAGCCTTCTTCATAAAGGAAGAAATAGCAAAGACTTTTAACAGTTGAAGTTACCTAAGATCACTGCAAGACTGATTCATTTTACTTCATTTGCCTCTCCGTCCTTTTGGCAGAGAGGAAGTGGCTTATGGATGCTTCATTTCTCTTTTTCTCCATGTTTTTGTATTTTCTCCTTTGTTTTGAAAACCTGGTTTGTTCTGTAGAGGTTGATTGCCAGAAGCGTTTGCTGAATAAGTTGTTCCAGTTGATGGAAATATTGCAATAGGTATGGGGTTTTGAGAGGGAAGGGGTGAATAGTAGTAAAAGTGGTAATTCAGGCCGTTACATGGAATTAGGTATTCTATCAAAGTAACAGTAGCGTTAATTTCTATATATTTATTTTGCTTTTATTTGTTAGGCAACAGCTTAACAGTGATAGCCAGGCAACCTGAAGCTTATATATGGAAAACAGGAAAGCTGGACAGTAAGTAGGAAAATGATAACATACCCTTTCATTGCGCCATACTATGATTTACCATAGCAGAATGAGTCTGTGTTAGCTTTGGGCTCTTTAGATCTGTTTACTTCTAAACAGTAGCTACACTGTGCTGCTGTAATTGCACTGTCCCATAACTTTCCGTAGATAAACTATGCGTATGTTTCATTTCATAGGAGGGCATCTCATGTTTCATGAAGGAAAACTGTATGTTTATATGCTTAATTTTCCAACTCAGCTAACTTTCTAACAGTTATCACATTGGGTAAATTAGTCATCAGAGAGGAAGATGACTTTTTGTTCTTCTGCCTGACATCAGTAAAATCTTATTTTGTTGCTATCAAAACCTTTTGTTTATAAAAAGAGGATTGGAAACTTCAGGACAGAATAGTAGCAAAGTACAGAGCACTGGTGCGGCCTCATCGGTGCCGAGTACAGGGGCACTATCGCCTCCCGGGTCCTGCTGGCCACACTATTTCCAATACAAGCCAGGATGCCATTGGCCCAAAGAGTTGTGGTGAATGGAGTTAATTCCAGCTGGCGGCCGGTCACAAGTGGTGTTCCCCAGGGCTCAGTATTGGGGCCAGTCCTGTTCAATATCTTTATCAATGATCTGGATGAGGGGATCGAGTGCACCCTCAGTAAGTTTGCAGATGACACCAAGTTCGCCAGGAGTGTTGATCTGCTGGAGGGTAGGAAGGCCCTACAGAGGGACCTGGACAAGCTGGATCAACAGGCCAAGGCCAACCGTATGAGGTTCAGCAAGGTTCAGTGTCGGGTCCTGCACTTGAGTCACAACAACCTCATGCAACGCTACAGGCTGGGGGAAGAGTGGCTGGGGAGCTGCCCAGCAGAAAAAGACCTGGGGGTGTTGGTTGACAGCCAGCTGAATATGAGCCAGCAGTGTGCCCAGGTGGCCAAGAGGGCCAATGACATCCTGGCTTGTATCAGGAATAGCGTGGCCAGCAGGACCAGGGAGGTGATAGTGCCCCTGTACTCGGCCCTGGGGAGGCCGCACCTCGAATCCTGTGTTCAGTTTTGGGCCCCTCCCTACAAGAAGGACATTGAGGTGCTGGAGCGTGTCCAGAGAAGGGCAATGAAGCTGGTGAAGGGTCTGGAGCACAAGTCTTACGAGGAGCAGCTGAGGGAGCTGGGACTGTTTAGCCTGGAGAAGAGGAGGCTGAGGGGAGACCTTATTGCTCCCTACAACTACCTGGAAGGAGGCTGTAGTGAGGTGGGGGTCGGTCTCCCAAGTAACAAGTGACAAGAGAAAATGGCATCAAGTTGCAGCAGGGGAGGTTTAGATTGGATATTAGGAAAATTTTTTTCACCAAAGGGTAGTGAGGCACTGGAACAGGCTGCCTAGGGGAGTGGTTGAGTCCCTATCCCTGGGGGTATTTAAAAGACACATAGATGTGGTGCTTGAGGACGTGGTTTAGTGGTGGACTTGGCATTGCTAGGTTAACGGTTGGACTTGATGATCTTAAAGGTCTTCTCCAACCTAAACAATTCTATGATTCTATGATTCTGTTAACCTTTGTCAGCAACTGAAGGATGATTAGCATTGCACCAAGGCTTTTTTAAGCAATTCCTAGTGAGCTTTATTAATTTAAATACAGTTCCTTGGTATAGCACACCATGAAACCTCCTCCCTATTTACCCTAGTCCATTCTATGCTCTACAGTTGCTCAAGGGAAACAACATCCTCTTTGTAGTCCTCTTACAAACTATTTTTTGTGCGCTGCTATGTAAAAACACTTTCCTACCTTGAACTGATTATCAGTCAGAAGGTGCTGCTTTCTGACATGTTAAGGAACACATCCCCCAGCTGAGTAGTTTTCAAGAGAGTGAAATAGACTAGTATTACCCTCCTTGAATGTTATACCTGCTTTAAATATTGGCAGGTTTGCAGGAGTTTCCAAAGCAGCGTATCTTGCTATACAGCCCTGTAAGGTGAGGTATTTGTATGAAGCACACTTGTAGATTACAAGCCACCAGAGTCTGAATCTGTAAATGACTCATGTTGTTGAGTTGGCATAAATAATCATTTCTGCTTTTAAGCTGCGTTATCAAGAATTCTACACCACCACCCCCCAAAAGAGACAAATCCACGGGCATGATGATGTGTTTGTAAGAACTTCTGTTCAGCTCCTGGACTGCTTGGATCTGATCACGTGCATAGCTCTCAATTTTGCAATCAATGTAAATTATACTATCCAGACTAGTATCACTGTGCTTGATCCTTTAGTTACCAACAGCCAAGCACTACAGCTACAGGCTTTTTCTAATTGGTTTGGGAAATACTTTTACAAAACAGAAGTTCCCTTCCGTGTGAGAGAATTCTTTAAATGGGCACCTTAAAATGAGCTAGTCCACAGAGACCATTGATAGGAAACAACCTTGCCTGCTGTGTCTCAAGCATATTGCTTACTCCTGTGGATTTAAGATCCCAGAGGAATTTCTTTTGAAATAGACTCTGCATTTCTGCCTGATCTCCCTCATATAAATAATTCTGGTAGGTTGGAGTGCTAATTTGGGAAAATTACAGAGACTATATCAAAAGGAATATAAAAATACTAACCTTTTTCCATGCTTGCTACATTGATTGTAGCCACTGTTGTAAGGCTGCAAATGGCTGATGCCCATACAGAGAGAATACGAGACCAGATCCATTGGCTGGCCCAATTAGTCCCTAAGAAGCATCAGAGCTTTCAAAAAATTATGAAGATCATAAGTAGAAAACGGACATGATGAAGCCTAGAGATTAAAAAAATATACTTACTATTAATGGATTGTGGCCAAAAGAGTATTGCCAGAAAGACCAGCATAAACCAGTAACGCTGTTCAGGCTCAGAATTACTTTTTAACATTGTCAATACTTCTCTGAGGGGAATGAGGAAGGAGAAATTATGTCTATTTTGGTATCCCCTCAGGCTCAGAATTCCTGTTTTCAGAATCCAATACTATTCCCATAAATTCCGGTTTTCTTATTCTGGGATCATATTTTAAATACTTGTAGAACTCAGTGAAGAAGTTCTTAAGTTTAGGAGAGGTGTGATTTGCTAAAAAGAATTGAATGAGTGTTTGTAAGATTTCTGGCAAACAATGTGGAAATTGTTTACAAGTATTCTTATATTCCCAGAAGGCTATGGAAAATGTTGACTGCTGATGTCAAAAGTGTATTGGACTGAGAAGCCATCTACACCACCTAAGATTTTGTTTGTGGAACATTACAGCTGAACTAGTAGTTACATTTTAATGACCAGTTTGAATTTGGTGTTAACTTACAGAATCCTTAAGTTTTGTCTGTCATTTTGGGATTTTTTTGTTTTGTTTTGTTTTAATGCTTTGATAATAAATAGTGGTATTCCAAAAGAGAGAACTCTAAGAAGGTACAATTTTCTCAGGGGCAACAAGCTTGACTTCTTTCTTTTTGTCCTCCCAAGTAATGTAGATTTTTCGGTAAAGTGAGAGGATTAGTAAAGACTAAGAAGTACTCAATAACGATTATAGTTGCATAAACTGGATTAATGATGAGTCCTTAGATTTTTTTCATGTTTGAGTGCTAACATCAAAAATTATGTTCAAAATTTTCTATTAGTGGAAGGAAACTAAAGCCGGTAATTAGGAGTAGTGACACCACACGTCATGCATGATTGATTCTTCTTCTGCTTTAAATTTATGCTTCTCCATCTCCCAAGGTTTCACTAAAATTACTTTTGACTTGTACCAGGGCAAATGAGAGAAAAATTAAGCCAATAGATGACATCTTGTGTTTTCATCTCTGTCTCTGCCACCAGAAATTAGAAGCCAGCAAAAGATGTTGCCTGACAAAGACTCTTAAAGAAAGAAAAATTGTTTTCTACAGGAAAGTATGGTACCTCTGGGAACAAGAAGGCATAGCAGAGGATTAATAAAGATCTGAAATCTATGTGAAGGGGCATTACCTTTTTAAGACAAACAGCACTGATGTGAAGAGCTGTATATCATTAGGGTACAAGCTGTCATGAGTCTGCCCCAGCAAACCCCAGGGAAGCAGAAGCAGTGTTCACTGAGGAAATACTGTTTCTTTTTAAAAAGTTGAATCAATTTTTTGATGGATGCAACTTCTTGGCATATATCATAGTTTAATTTGTAAGTTTCATCACGTAGTGCAAAGTCATATTAGTTGTATGGCAGAACATACAGAACTGATAAATAAAACAATGCAAGATCTTGGACAACTTTGTAGTAATAAGTCTAGACAGGTAACTGAATAAAGTAATTGCCTTTAAGATTTTCTCTTCTACCATTTGCAGAATACTTGAGCACCTGTTAGAGAATGTTTAGGGAACTGTTGGAGAAATACCTCAGTTATGATGGATTTCAAATGAAAGTTTTTGAATAGTAAGTTAGTCTTTTAGCTCTGTTGGCATTTTGATATCAGTTGGCTGTAATTTCAGAGCTCAAGTACCAAAAAAAAGAAAAAAACAATATCTGAATATATTCTTTTATCAGTTTGTCAAAAGCTGTGGGAAAATATTCAGGGCGTCATTCTTTTGGAAATACGCAAGGGCAATAGAATATAGAACTGAGCCTGATAAGATGGAAGATAATTAAAAAAAAAAAAATACTACCCTGTTTCACAAGAATGCTGGCTTGTGTTTCGTAGAGTACCATTTCTTGTTATTTGCTGTGAGAAGGTAGGGACCCTGCATGATTTGTCCGGACATTTTGGGGATGCGTGGACATGACCCAGAAGAAAATACCCCTTGTTAGAACTTTGGAGATTCAGGTTCTGGTAACAGGGAACATATGGTCTTCTTATCTCTAAGACACACATTTTTCACATTGAACTTGGAGGTTTTTCTTCCCTCTTGAATAAACAACAGTTGCAGGTATAGTATTTTGTTAAGTAATAAGCAGTAGCATCATTCTCCTGGACTGTCTAAAAAGGGGGGGGCAGGGATTTTATGTGTGTAAACAGAGGATAAATTTATTAAAAAATAAAAAGAACACTCATTTCAGTATACCTTCACCTCATTTAAAATGGATAGAGATTTGTGTCCTCAGCTCAAATGCAGACTAGATAGGAGAGTTGACTCCCTCATTTTTTTTGCTTGACCAAGTTTTCATCTCTTCTCTGTGTGTGTGCAGTTTGCGTGTGTATATATCTCTACACAGATACATACATTCATGTATTTGTTACTGAAGTGTGTACATAATACTTCCAGGACAAATCAGAAATCATTCTGCTGTATTTCTTTGGTAGTTCTGACTCCATAAGCGTTAACTACATTTTAAGTATTTAGGAGGGTGATGGATTTATTAGGGATTATTTCCTATTAGCAACTCGCAATTTTAGACATTACTTTTTGAGACTCTCCATAATTTATAGTACAAATTGAAACTAGAGACAATTTCTAATAATCTTGCTTTTCTTTTTTAGTAGTAACTTCTGTTACGTTTGTGGTAACATTAAGAACTTTTTTTATCAATCTCTTTGAAAAGCGAATTCCTTCCCTCCTTTCCATTCTCTCAGCTACCATCAGAGTCTAAATCCATCAAGCTGGTTAATGCGTCATCATTTAAAAAGCATGTTTTATATACTCTAAGGTTGTACCCAAAAAATTAAAAATGAAACCTTTCTTTAAAATGAGCTTAATTAAATACACATTTTAATGTGAATGCTTCATCCATTTCATCTAAATAATACTGTATTGGAGTAAGCATAGTCTGAAATAAGGGCCCATATGGACATTTATTTATCCACTTTCTGTCATAATACCATATTTACCACTATTTGTCTTTGTTTGAACACACTGTATCATCACTCATTCATAATTTACTCAGTACTCTTATTTATTCTCATTCATTCACAGTTTACTTTAAGGTCTTCCCCAATAAATCAACATTACTGTTTCCTTCCTACACCATCACTAAGTTTGTTCATGTGAATACAGATTTTGGTAAAACATCCATCTTTGACTATTTTGGGATTTTACTGTCTTTTCTATATTTATATTGTCCCAGTTGCTAATGAGTGGTTCAGTTGGTAGAATGGATGGTAGGTATTCTGTTTAACAGTGTCTTTTAGCATGAAAGGTAAATAATATGCTGATCCATGTTGAGATCTATATACTTCCCATAAAAAAGTGCAGTTTTTGTCTGTTCTTCCTCATTTCTGGAACTCCCTGTAACAGTTGTCTCCTTTTTCCGTCTTCACAACCTTCTTCGTGGTACTTGGTTTTTCAACTTGCATACATGTGTTGGTGATATGGCCAATATGAAAAAATATTCCTGTTAATCATGTTCACTGTATAGGAGCTATCTGCAAACATAGAAAACAAAGTGAATTTTACTGTTTTGTTTGTTTTGAATTAGGCTCATGCACAGTTAGTTCGAGAAGTCGATGTAGAGAAGGTGTCAACTTTTGAGAACCCATATGTAGATGCAATAAGAAGCTTATGGAATGACCCTGGAATTCAGGAGTGTTATGATAGACGACGGGAGTATCAATTGTCAGATTCAACTAAATAGTAAGTACATGGTGGCTACAAACAGCTATATATCATTTTCTGTTTCTAGCAAAATAATTTTTACTTTTTAGCTTCTTATACTATATGTCTGTGTACATGTTTGTATGCATATGGAGCACAAACATACCTGAATATACACTTACTAAATTGAACTCAGAGGATACTTTAAGGAGTGGAGTACATCAAGTTTAGGATTATATCTGTGTTTGTTTCACAGAATGACAGTCTGTGATCATTTGAAGTCTTAAAGTAAGATTCTAACTAGGGATAGTTAGTCACTGATGGTTTTGTTTTCTTTTGTTATATCTGTTCAAGTCCTTACTCTCCTCTGACATACACTCACAAATGCAAGCTGGACAAAAATACTTCCGTGTAGTATGACAGTAGTGAATACTGGGAAGTGCAATCAAGGTAGACCTCCATACAATTCGTAAAAATTGTAATGCAGCAGAACTCCTGTTTTCCCAGGTTTTCCCCTTTTCTCTCACTGATTGCTTTTGCAGTCCTAGTGGTGTGGTAGACAGTACTAAGCAAGGGTGCTTGTGTTTTATTGAACTGTCTTGCTTTTATGGAAACAAAACCTAAAGTTTAAAGAACAAGGGTGCCAGGAAGACAACAGGAAAAGCACTTTAAGTTAAACCTTGTTTGTTATAGATCAACAATAATAAAAATGCATATGTGACTAAACTATGTCTGAAATGTTACGCCTTTAATTTCTTGGGGCAGGAATCTGATAAAATAGCACTGTGAAATTTAACATTGGAATCTGAGGACTGCCTGAAGATTGACTCCATGAAATTCAGTTACTCTTGAGTAATGTAGCATATAGCTCAGATAAAATTTCTCATTTGTTGTCAAAGACATTGATGATGGTAAGGGATGATTACCTTTTGATGTTGACCAACATTAAAAAACACAGCATAGTTAGTTATTAAAGCTATGGCAAAAACCTCCATGGTCTCCATATGAATGTTTGTATCAGCCATGAAAATTTTTCTGGTGATATCATTCCAGTCTCCATTTGTCAGGTGTACGTGAATGGAAGCCTCTTATTGAGGAAAGCATGGAAGAACAAAAGGCACCTTGAAGCTCCCATTAAGCTCACTGGAGCAGGGCTGTAGACATGGGATGACATTTATCTGCACAGTAGTCTGAGGATTCTTATCTAGCACAACGCTGTATATGTGATTTAGTCAAGACAAACTTATTAGTATCTTGCTGATGCAGAATTTAGGCAGCTGAAGAGCTACAGATGCATGATGTAGGTCTCCCCAGATTTGCTCTGATGCTATCACCACACCATGTTCTTCTCCTGCTATATTTGCCCCATGCATAGGGTTCCTGTTGTCCTATGCAGCTTGCTGTCTTGTGGAGATGGTCACCTTCCCAACCTATCACTTTTATCATTTGCATATGCATATTTTGGTGCAGAGTGGTGCAGAGCACAGTGGCATCTCTCTTGTTTTGTTTGAATTCTCAGTGTCCCCAAAGATACCATACTGTGTTTTGGTTTTTAGTGGTAAGAAAACAAATAGAGTATTATTACATAAAGTGAAAAACTTTAGGGTGCATAAATGGTGAAAAGAAAATTCAGAGACAAGTTACTGACAATATACTTTAATATTGTTTCCATCCTGAAATGAGCAGCAAGCGTAAGTAGAAGGTGAAGCAGAGCTTGTCTTATACTTTGAATTTCTTGTATTTGTAGGTCCTAACTTTGTTTCCACAACAGATGTGATACTGTTTTTAAAGTTGAAATAAATGTATGTATTTCATGTGCTTACCTTAGAGGATAAAAATAGAATTACTTACTCTCCAAAGTAGGAAATAATCATCAGATGCTGCTTCAGATCAGATTGTGCTGAATACCATAGTTTTGACCTAGTTCTAATTAAATTGTCACCATAGTGGATCTTTTGAGTAGTATTAAAAATAGTAGAGAATAATTCATTAAGTAGGTATAGAAGCAAATTGCTAGTACATTGCCTTGCAAAAGGTAAATGTACTAGTTGATTGGTTATTTTTCAAGCTCAACATGTTTAGCAATTTAACATGAGTTCAATGACTTTAATCTATTATAGTTCATACTATGGATTTCTGCAAAATCTGTTTTAAATTAGAATTGTGAATGACAGTATATGAGTCTTCAGAAGAGCCTCTTGTATATGTATGCTTGCAAGTAGAGTTTTTGCAGGTATGCAAGACCCTTAAAAGCAATTAGCAGAAACCAAAGAAACATTTTTTCAAAAATACAGTGCGTATGTTTAGCAATGAAACACCCGAAGAGAATTTCCTAGCTTTAAATCCCTGTCACAAAGCAAGAAAACAAAGTGCATAAAACTGACTACTGGGGTTCACAAGGCAGTAAGACAGAAATAAGCACCCAGTGCCCATTGACTTGCTGAGTCTTAGTAATTTATTCTGACTTGATGCATAAACCAAAATGGTTTGTTGTCCACCAGATCTCTTGTAAGCATATGTGTCAATATTTTTAAGCATATGTGTCAATGTCACACGTGTTCTTCATTTGTCCCTTGCATGAGCCTCCCATCTTCTCAATAGTTTTCCCCTGTGTTTTTGTAGTAGTAGTATTTTCAGTCTCTTCCCTGTATTGCCTTTTTTTGCCCGTCAGTGTTATTACACATTGTGTTCCTAAATATCTTCCTCTGTATTGTCTGTTTCTTTTATTGTTTCTAAATTCTGTTTCTGGTTTCTAATATATCCTGTGTGTTTCTAGACTTTCACTTTCTGTCATCTTTTGACCTGCTTTGTCATTGTTAGCTTCACTTTTGATGTTTTTATACCCACTGCTGATACCCTGGAAGAATACATCAGATATGTGTCTACCAGAAGGAGTGAGGGTAGGGTCTAAGAAAAAAATTTCCTGCGTTGTGGGAGTTGATTTGAACCTCTTGGAGGGTCAGCAAATACATTCCATTCTCTTCCCTTGCCATTGGATGTTCCAAAGTTTGGGTGTTCATGTTGTTTTTAAAAACAATTTCTAGACTTCTCTGTGGTAAAGTCAAGAGCACATCAGGTAAATAGAGATTATTCACTTCCCATAGACATTACCGTGTGACTAGACCACTTACTTACCACTAAACCACTTCCCTTTAAGATACCGCTCACGGTGTGAGACAGACGTAAACCAACACCACACTGTGGATTGCCTCAAGTAGTAGCTGTGTGAGATGAGATCGTTGAATGTGTACTGTACAAGGTGTCAAGACCTTAACCCAAATGTAAACAGGTTACCAGTCAACAGTTTCATTATATCATGGCTTTTCAAAGCCTGAAGAAAGGAGAGGCGGCAGTCTTAATGTTGCCAGTAAGAGAGACAGTTGCCATAAGTGACGTTTCACATTTATGTGACAACTTGCAGAATTTGCGTTGCAACTAGAATTTGTGGAGATTCATCACATTTTTCCCCAATATGACACTAAGGGCTTTCCCTTGGTGAAGAAAAGTAGGAAGTGTTTAGAACTGGAAGGTGTCCCAGAGCCTTGCTGAAAAACTTCATCTTTCTTGGGCCCCATGACATGGAAGTAGTATGTCATTGTGTACCTCCAACCAAGGACTTTCTATTTCCTACACAAGCACTGAGGATATCTGTTTAGTTTCCCTTCCATGGCTGTGTTTTCAAACACTTCAGATAATTAAATACAATTTTCCCTCATGTTCCTACCCCACGGTGTTAGCTATGCCAGTAGGTATTTAATACCCCAATTTTTTATTATTTAATGTACTGCTTTATTAGTCATACATGCCATGGCATTCTCATACATACATGAGAGTCCTTCAGGCTTTTGTTTCTGCATTTACAGAAACATACCTTTAACAACTTAGTTCCTGCAGTTATACAGCTGTGCATATACCTGTCATCATGTGAGTTGAGTTAGCTGGACAGTACAGAAGTGAAGATTCTAGTATTTCACCATGTAATAAGAGACATCTTCAGAATATCACTGATTGTTGACAGGGAAGTAAGAGATTAATCCTAATGATGTCTGCTTGTTAAAGTTCATGTTCTACCTTTTGTGAAACCATTGCATGAATTGTAGTGCTTTGGTCATCTAGTAATTTTTGTATGACAGTATTCCCCTGAGTTTGAAATTTTTAGTAACTTCAGCTGAACAATTAATTCCTTCATGCCTGTCTGTTAAAAATAACATTTTCCTTCCATGTTTGACTTCTGAAACAAGTGCATTTCAGTGGAATTACTGTGTGCTACATAGGATGTGCTTAGGGGCACACAAGGGGAGAGATCAGTGTATGAATCTAAGTTTTTACTACAGCAGTTTACTCTGTTTGCTGGTATTGCCTCTACCGATCAGAACATTAATTTTTTTATTTCATAAAGCTCTGGGGAACTCTTAGGGCATCATGGGTCTGTGTGAGCCTTTCAGAAGGACTAATGTCCTAAATTGAGACCTGCTATGTGGCTGACACTGGTATAGCAAATTATGAAAAACTGCCTATGTGGTATCTGTGTAACAGTCATTTGTTGGGGGTGAGAAAGCCATATTCTCATAATTTCTAAGATACATAAGCACTTAATTATTTAATAAACATTTTAATATTGTTCATTGATTCTTTCTTCCCTTCATTTGTAAAAATGTACTTGAACGTTATGAAGCTGTATTTGGAGGCAGTCTGTGTTGCAGAATGGTAGATCCTGCTTTTATGTATTCACAATTTACACAGCCTTACTTGTGTAAGGTTTGCAGTAAGATAAAAACAGCAAATAAAAATGAAAGTCAGAAGATTAAGATCAAGTATAGCAGCAGAACCATGCTAACCCTATCTTATGCCTTAGATGTAGTCCCCAAATATAAAAGGAAGGTCTGAAGAAAGATGGGACATGAAGTCTGCTGCATACCAAAGCACTGCATCCTGTAGAAAAACTGAAGATTATGCAACAGAACTAGGGAAATTCAGAAAGGGGAGTGGGGTTATATAAAGCAGTATACAGTATGTATTTCTTTCAGGATCCTTTTTTCATGCAGTACTGAACATGTTTTTAATATCTGTATAATTTTTAAACCACATTTCCTATTAAGAAAAGTTTGCACAAGCATTTTTTTATTTAATGACTTGCTTTTTTTAGCCTTTGCTAAGGCTGGCTTTTAGCCATGTAGGAAATTGAGGGAGACAGCTACGTAGGATTTGGGTGGGATAAGGATAAAAAGAACACAGTGCAGACTTCTTCCTACTTCACTGCAAAGATCTTAGGTTTACTGTCTTTACTTTAGATTAAGATTAGATAGTTCTGGAAACTGGTAAACATGCCTCAACTTTTCACCAGTGGTGCATAGGCTCAGAAATGCAAACCTCTACAGAAATTCTGCAAACACGGCCAATATTTGTTTACAGTTAGCTTTGTTCATGGCTCATGTTTGTACACTGAAAATTTATACCAAAATTTATTACTGTGCTGCTGCATGTTAGCAAAGAGGACACTTGTGTCAGTTATTCTGGCACCTCTGTGAAGTAGGAAAAATCCTGCTACAGCAACTTCTAACATTTCACATATGTGGAGTTGAAAGACAAGCAAGTTGTATTCATTTTCAAAAGTGCAGAAAAAGGCTTTTCCCTTTCAAAGCTTGTTTTCCAGCACATGGTCAAAATCAGTTGTAGTTTGGGGTAGTCTCATTAGCCGGTTCAGAGTTTTGCAATACAAACAAAAAACCTCCAACCCCCCCCAAACCACACCAAACCCCAACAACAGTATGGAGGGTAGCCCCACCCGGTTCCAGAATAGCCAGGCTGCAAAGGACAGAGATATAGTAAATCTTATTAAATAGTTTGCCTAATTAGCCTTAGTCATAGACTTTGGTTAGCATTTTACTTTTACTTGCACCATCACTGTACATGTATGAGAGAGAGCATTTTGTAGAGGGTCATACCTATGAACTATCCTAACTTCGAGGAAAATACTTTTTGTTTTGCATTAAACCTGAGAGCTTTTGAGTTGAAAAGATGTAAATGTTTATGGTTACTATCATTCCTGGAAAAAGTCAGCCATGCGGTATCTGTCTTATATGTGGTTGAACACAGTGAGAGCATTTGCATATGAAATGTTGCTGGTAAGCCTTGCTTTTATAGCTGTGGTTACACTGAAATCGCCCAACAAACTTTCTGTTAAACAACAAACTTTGTAGTTTCTTGGGGTTTGTCCCTTCCCTCTTCCCCTGTACTCTCATTCTCGCCATATAGATTAAGAAACAGTCATGTTTGCTGGCGGGGTGATAAGAAGTCATCGTTACTGGTTTTAGACTGACCCGTTTATCAGTGCCAATAATTACCTCCATCTCAACATGCTTGGTTTGGTTTTGTTTTAGAGATTTCTCTTGGAGTGTTTCTGGTGTGGTGCCAGGCAGATCCCTTCTCCTCAGCAGGGCGTTTCAGAGGCTCTCTGCCCCCCCCCCCCCCCCCCCCCCCCCCCCCGGGACTTCTCCCATCCTCACAAGGTCTCGCAGGTGGACTCCTTCTAAGCACAGAGTTTGTTAGTGTGCTAGTGAATATTAATTCAGCACCTTGCTACATAAATTTTTGCCTGCTGAGTTTGGGAAGAGTTACTAGGCAGTATTGATAAATAGAGCAATCTCATTTTTAACCTCGGAAAGGGAAACGAGTGTTATAGATTGAAGAAGGCTGTAGCTTTTCTACCTTTGTCTGCCCATGCCTTAATGCCTTCTCTTGATTAATTGGGCTATACACTAAATTTATTTTAAAGTTACAGAAATTTGTCTTATGGAATTATTCCTGAGAAAATGCTGCTTTATCACCTGATTACTTGGAATGAAAATCTGACCTCAAAGATGCTGGAAAATAGTAGCTCATGACTGGAGGAGGGTATTTGTTTGAAGTGCCTGCCCCATGTTTCTTCATGTTGAAGGTGCTTCAAGACCTCATTCACTGAAAGTAAATTCAAATAAGTATTGGTGGTCTGCATTTGTTAGGTGATGTAGCTCTGGGAAATGAATTAAGGCTAAATGTTGAGCTACTTGTTCATGGTGACAGGTGTTATATTTAACTTCTTTAAGAAGGTTATTGGTTAAAACAACTCTGGTCTGTTTATTAAGGTTAGGAGTCTCACTTCTTTGCCTGATTTCTATGTAGGAAAGGCATGTAGGAAAGTACAGAGCCAGTCAGTCTACTCCTATGATCCCACACCTGCTGTTTATTTTGAAATGTGGACAAACAGTACCTTTGAAACATGCTCCTTCAAGGGCACCGTTAGCACCTCCGTAGCCTGGCAGCTTCCCTGAAGCTGGCTGCGGGCTTGAACCTTGTCATAGGTGATGTAAAGTGCATTAAAAATAAGTACTTCTCTCTCGGCGCTGACTGGGAAACAAAAGGCTTCCTCCGCTTCTGGTCAGCGTGCAGATCACAAACGTGCTGCGAGATGGTGGCAGTTTCTCCTGACGTCAAGGGAGGGCCACTGCCAGCAGCTCATTACACACGCATCACCTCGGTAATGCACCTTCTGCCTGTTGCTATAGCAACCCGCTGGAAAATTACCTCAGCAGCCACTAAAATTCATTTTTACAAAACTAATTACAGGTATAATTAACTTTTTAAACTTGGTCTGTACTATAAATTTACTCAGACCTATGTGGTTTGGCTTTTTTTTTTTTAAAGTAATTTTATGCAATTTTCCCTTATTTGTTCCTTTTTAGAATGCATAGCTGAGTAGGTGCTGTTTGAGTGAGAGGCCATATAGCTACAGTGTGTCTCATCAAAGTAAGACATTTCTTAGTAGGTGGTAAAAATAAACTCAGAGTGCCATATAGTTGAGGCCTAAATGGCTTGCACAGTTGCTGCTACCCATACAACTGAATTCCCTGTAGTCACACTGGTGTTTACATGCTTTTGGACTAGCCTTCAGGACAACTGCCAGGGTATTTCCAATATCCATATTGTTATTATGATTTTAAATTTTTTAAAGTTAATAAACTGAGGAAACATCTGGTTTGGGCAACTGTTGGCACACTCTTTTTGTGGAAGTTCATGTTTATGACAAGTCTTGTGGTTTGTGTGCAAGAGTGCATATACAGCCATTTCTAGTATATGCTGAAGAGTTAGTTGCATTGCAATGGCTGATTGCAGCATTCGTGCATACATTTTGAGTTAGGCACTTATCCTAAAATACCCTGTGCATATCTCTTACGTTCTTAAATTCTTTTGTATGTGCACAGGATTTGTTTGCTCAGGTGAGCGATCTGTTTGTCAGTACTTTGTTTAGGGCTGCATTAGATAAGTGCTTTAAAGCCATGGTGAATTGTTTTTTTAATGAGCAGATATACAAAAAAGTCAATAAAAATCTTCATTTTCTTTCACTCCTCACCCATCTGAATTCAGAGACTTGAGGCATTTAACATAGCCCTGGCTTCATGAGTCCTCTTCTGGTTGCAGATAAGCCAGTGGAGGAAGTAACTCCACCCTGCTTTCCTGCTGGAACTTATGGACTTCCCACACCCCAGGCTGTATCCATCAAATAAACTAGCTTAATTTGAACAATTTCAATAGTGTTTCTTCACTATTCCAAATCATTTTGACAGAAACGTGTTATCAAGGCATTGCACAAGCGGAAGAGCTGGCAGCTGGGGATGGGCAGAGGTGCAGCTAGAGTGGGGCTTGAGCCAGCACAGTTGAAGGTGGAAAAGAATTGGCATTAGCTAGCACATTTTGATGTTTTTATTTAAAGTTGCTGCTTGCTAAATTAATTTAAAAATAAATAAATTGTTAGTTTAAGAAGCTGTAGGATGCTTAAAGCCTATGCATGCCGTGCTGCATTCCCCTGGTGATCACAGAGTTTTTTAAACCCCAGCTTTCATGTGGGGAAAAAAAGTTAAATTTCCAGGAAGATTTGAAAATATAAGTTTTCATTGTGATAGTGACTTAAACTATGATAAACCAAATAAATGAAATTCTAAATTTTCAGTGTTACAGGTGTAACAGCTATAGTAGTAATATGTGAAAATTGTGTATGCTGGTAGTTTGTCTTTAAATATTAATGGTGTTATTCCAGTTGTCTTTTCTTTTTATGTAAATAGTCACCTGTATTCATTTACATATTCCTTCTCAGCATTTTGCAATAGTGAGTCAACCCAACAAAACAGCTACTCAGAAAAATCACATTGTCACCCCACCACTCCTGATGCAATGCAAAAATCTATTCTTGTGCTTGGAGAAGAGAAAATGTCTTGGGGTTTGTCTGTGTAGTACTATAGACATAGAAATATAGCGTTAGGCAATTAATACAGAAGTCATGATAAAGTATTGAGCATAAGCGTGTTGATTTGCTTCCACTGGTATTTTAGGAAGATTGCACCTGACTGACGAGAGATGATTCATTTCTGCAATATATCACAAATCTTCAGGTGTGATATAAAGTCGTGGGTACAATGGAGAAGACCTTGATGTCAATCCTGATGATATACATTCTTACCCAAAGATAATAGATTTTTTTAATTAATTGTGTTACTTTGTTTTAGAGGTTACATGAATTTCAAGAGAGACTTAAGTAGTTTTTAGTGATTTTAGGTTATCTTGAAGGGAATTTTGTGTTGCTGCTGCAGGCAGAGCTTTCAGTTTGATTTTCAGAAACATGTTTAATCCCCTTGAAGTTGATAGCAGAATGTGAGGTTACATATCCTCATATGGTAACAGGAATTCTAACTGATCTGCAGAACTGCTGAAGTCAGTAGCAGAAAATATCTACTCCTTTGCTTCAGAGCAACAATGCACAAACTTCATTAAAATCTGAATTCCAGCACAAGTAATTCTTCAGAAGAAATGGCTGGTTAAAAAAAAAAAAAAAAATCAAGCCTTAAAAGAATTTTTTTTTTTTTTAACTTAAAAAGAATTTAATTGACTATTTGCTGTATGCTCACAGCATGAAAATAGCAATAATAAAAGATGTAAAAGTAAGGTTGTGCAACAAAGAACTGGTTCATTTTCATTTAAATAAATGGATACAATAATATGTTTATTTATTATGTTTTAAGTTAGAAGGAAAAGTGGTAGGGGCTAAATGTCATTATTTGAAAATAAAAAATGCAGGATGTATTGTAAATTGCTTTTGTTGGACAGTAGATTCTGGTTGTGATTTGTCAGTATCACAAAGATTTTAAAGGATTTTGTTCATGATACCTGATTTTTTTGTTTTTTTTTCCTGTGAGGTACTCTTACTTGTTTTGACACTGCTCCTTGGTTCTGTGTTTGAATGTGTAATTTAGGACACTTCTTAGAGAGCCCAACATCCTTTGATCTGTCAACTGAAGAAATGTAGGGAGAGAAATAGGACTCCATAAGGATGCATAAGGACTCTTCTGTGGACTGTATAGGCTCTGTAAGGTGCTACGGGTGAAATGAGCGAGAAGGTTGCTGTTTAGTAATTGAATGAGTAGAGCTTGAGCAGAACTGAATGAGGATGAGGAAAAGATAAAGTATTTTTTAAGGATAAATTAATGCTTCTGGAACTTAATGATATCACTTAAGTGATATGCGTTAGGACAAAAAAAATTCTCATCTGCCTGTTTAATGGTTTCCAGTAACACAAATGAGTATTAACTATTTAATAATATCCCTTTGCATTATTGCCTTTCTAGTATCAGCCAGATGTGCATTACAGCGTATCTTAGTAACATGTCTACTGTGCTGATGGTGCAGAGGTGCAGTAACCAGGCTCACTTTGGAGACTACAGCTGAAGCTTGCCAAAGGAATGCAACAAGACAATTGTGTAAATAGGGCACCTACCAATTTATTCAGTTAAAATTCTGCTCTCATGAATACCACTGCAGCATGTAATGACCCACAATGCTTGTTTGTACCCTTCCAAAATACAGTCACAAAACAAAACCAAAACCAATTTTTGGGGGGTTGAGAGGGAAAAAGAAGCTAGTTCAGGGTCTCAGTCAGTTTCTTATTGTTGTGGTTATGGATTTCATTCACTTATACTTCTTTTTTTTCACCAACAAACTGATGATGTGCTTGTCTGTTCTGCTTTTTGTGTAAAACACCTGAGGGCATATGAAGTGCTCAGAATCTCAAGCCTTTTTCTTGTTGGCAGAAACTGACCAGTGTTCTCAGAAAATATTTTCAGAGTAGTAGCTTTTGCATTATCTGAGATACATCGTTCAATCGATCTTTCTAACTATATGTAACTTTCTCACACTTGATGTTTACTATCGGATTAATCTTTCATGAGTAAAATCATAGTGAGATAGGTTTGATAATGTTTTTGGCTCCCTCCCAGACCTAACAAATTAATTCTTCTGTATTTTTGCTGTAAGCTAGAAATCAAACTTCTTTGTGTCTGTCTTTGTTTAGGATAACTTACTCTCACTATTTCATTAAGAAATCATTCAGAGCATCTAGAAGTCATCTAATTATTTCTTGTGTGGGTTTATTTAAAAAGAGCACCTTCACTAATAACTACAAGGAAAAGAACATGTTCAGAGCTTAGTCATACTTCATCATCATTCGATAAATTACAAGACGATTGCTCTCCTCCTCTAGAATGAATGAGGGCATCCGCAGGTTAATTTATCTTCTCAGTGGCTAACTCTAGGTTACTCTTGTTCTGGGATATAACCAAATGCCCAAGAACTTCATTTTCTGCAGCAGTTGTTCTCCCAGACTTCTACCATGGGGAGCGCAGAAGCTGCCTGGTGCACTGATTTCATGAGATGTCTGGCTCCCGGACTCAAACAGGCTATCACGCACACATTGTTACGCTTCTTTTTTGAAGCATCTCTTTTGTGAGAATTAATTAAAACCTTCAGTACACTGGTGCTTTATGGCTGAAACCCACCATTTAGCAATAGCAGAAGAGTTTTGTATTGTAGTTAATGAACCTTTACAAGCAATTTTATTGCAATTTCAGGTTATTTGCTAACTGACTGGCGTGTATTTCATGTACTGCAGGCTTATTAACTTAATCAGAAGTTTCAGTGTGAATGCAGGATACTTTCAGGTGCCAGAGATCCCACTAAGTAATCAGTGCTGCCTTCTGATAACAAGATCCAGAGCATTTTTTAATTTGTCAGTGGGCGAGTTTTTCCTTTTTTAATTTTTTTTTTATTTAATCTCCAAACAGTACCATTTATTCACCTATCATTTTATAACTGATAATGATCTATTCTATAGCAGTTCACTGTTCCTTGGGAGATTCATGTTTGTCTATCCATGTATCTGTGCAGACACTAGAGAATGAATATCAAGAAATGTATTGCATATTCAAATCTGTGCAATTTTGTATTTCTCGCACATTTTATAATATTATTTGTCTCTAAATTGCCTGGAATTACATAATTGAAAACTTTGAATCTCTGATGAATTTACATGTGAAAGCCAAGCAAACTTGTATGAAAAAAAACAGAATAATTATGCTACCCTTCTGTAGAATTTACTTGAAGCTATGAAAGTGTACAGGAAGGGAAGATGGAGCACACTTTTATACTTTGTCCCCTCTTTTATGCCGATAATACTCTTTTTTTCTGTTGTACTTCTTCCTACCCCACAACCCATTTCCATTCCCAAGTCTTCCTTTCTCTTTTCCTCAGTGGGATCATGTTGTCACTGTCTTGCATTCCTGTTGTCTCTCCCTGTCTATAGCTATCTTAACGACTTGGACCGCATAGCAGATTCCACCTATCTGCCAACTCAGCAAGATGTGCTCAGAGTTCGAGTCCCAACAACAGGGATCATTGAATATCCATTCGACTTACAAAGTGTCATTTTCAGGTACAAAAAAAGTTTTAACACCCACTTGCTCTGTTTCTTTTTTTTTTTTTTTTTTGTTTTACATTAGTAATACCATATGTAGGATATTGGTTAAAAATGCATAAAAAGCAATTATTCTATGTTTTTAAAATTTGAGCTTGGTCATTATATTTTCATGTAATTGTCCACATATAACAAGCAGCAAGATGTCAAAAGGATGAAAGAAAATTAGGTTTGTCTTTTTCTGAAGGTAGTTATAGAAAAACCTGCAATTCATCTTTTCCATAATAAATATCAGAGTTTCACTATCAATAATAATCTGAAAATACAATCATGTGTCCTCGTAATTCATGTAAATTATCGAATACAAAGTTACCACTTGTGTAGTTAATTTTTAGAGAGAAATTACTCTTCTTTAGAGAGCAATCACCCTACTTGTGTGCAAGTACAGTTGTTTAAAAAATAACTATGCAATTGCAATTGCAAATTAGACACCTGTGTTGGTTACGCTGAGACACAGGATGAAGTGGGAATACAACCAAATTTGAGTTTCAGTTTTGGGTATTCAAAATTTTAGTAGATACATATTGTATTATATTTGTCCTCTTAAAATGGGGCAGCTTTAACAAGTTGGGAATATTGACTCTGGTAATTCAGAGGGAAAAAGGCAGCCCACCAAGTCTATTCTGTTCACGTGTGTTTCTGCTGAATACACAGGGCATACATTGCTGAATCATGGCTCATGAGACCTTTGTATCTCAGAAATCGGAGGGTTTTGAGACCCACAATAATTTAATTACAGAAAATACATCAGACTTAAAAGCAAATATGATTAGCTGTCTACTTACAACAGATTCCATTAAATATCAATGGAAAAAAACATTAAGAAAAACAAAGCAAACTGTGTTTTCTGCTAAATTTTTGAATTTTGCCATTGTACGTGTGCTTGTGTGTTTATCTTTTATGGTATTCATGGAGTTGATGTGGATGTTAATTTTGCAGAATGGTGGATGTAGGAGGCCAACGATCAGAAAGAAGAAAATGGATACATTGCTTTGAAAATGTCACATCTATCATGTTCCTAGTAGCTCTTAGTGAATATGATCAAGTGCTTGTGGAGTCAGATAATGAGGTAAGGAAACATCAGTAAAAAAGCACCAGTTTCTAAAGAAAAAATAACTTCACTTGTCCAGTCCCAGGTGTTTTCCAAATGCATCTACCAGCAGTCATACGCAACTGCACCCAATGGAGTAAGAAGCACTACAGGGATCAAGAGGGGAGGAGTGGATCAGCCTTCAAATATGGCAAAGCTGATCCACTCCATGGAGGATTCAAAGAAACGTATCTATTTTGTGTTGAACAGGAATACAGTTGAATATAGAGAAATGTTCTTAGTGTAGCTATTTGTGCAGTTAGTATTATGTAGAAGAGCCACAAAAATAGGCAGTGGAAATTAAGATAAAATTTATAGATTCTTTGCTAGAACAGACCCTGAAGTAGTAAACTTCATTCCTTTGACTTAAAACATAGGATGTATATTGTATTTTTATTTCAAAAAATAATAGACATAAGAAAATGGATGAGTCGAGGGGGCAAAGCACACTAGTATCCAGTATTTTGAATGCCGTTGTACAGAGTAGGGAAGATTATTTAATGTTTAGATTTTTTTGTCTTTCCTGAGGACTATTTAAAGTTATTCATCAAACTTTCATGAGTTACTGACTGTCATACGCAAGTCTTCTAACACATACTTAGAAAAGTTAGGTGAAAAAAAGAAAACATTTGAATGTTCTTCATGGCTGCATCCATGTTGATTTCACTGTTTAAGAGAATGGTTGACATAACAAGGTAAAGCAGGTGTCCCTAGACATTCATGTTTGTATGCTGAGCTTTCTTCAGGATTCATTTTGTAATAAAGTGTGGGAGCCCTGAAAGCTTTTACATTTGTAGTCTTTCCATAAAAGAAAAATATTGTTACGTTAGTTATATAATCAACTATATCATTTAAAGCTGAATTTACAAAAATGGTGATGTAATCTGCACCAACTTCATCTCTTGTAATGTTGGAAGCTAGACATGTGTAGATAAAAAGATAACTCAGTCAGACTTGGCTCATTTCAAGCCAAGCTGGAAATGTCTGGTTCTGTCTTTTCCTGTTTGCATTATTCTTTTGTAGCCACAAAGTCAACACAGAAGTATTAAGCATTTTAATTACATAAGTCACAACAAAATGTGTTGGAAATCACACAAAGAAAAATCAGTTACAGTAATTTTCAAATGCTATTCTAACTATCCAAAATAAGCTTTCAAACTTCCTTATGTTAGCTATTTATCACTGTGTTTTCATATCTTATTTCTCACAGGGAGAAGTTCTCGTAGGAACTGTCTCATAGGGAGAGGTTTACCGGACTCTGGTTCCCTATTAAGTGTATCCTGTTCTAGTTAGGTGGCTTGCTCAGACCCTTGCTGTGGTTTGTCAGATAACTTCAGCGTGTAGATCATGACTTAGAGCATCCCTACTGTAGAAGACGGAGCAGTATCTTCCTAGGTTGAATCATTTGGAGTACACAATCTTTCTCTGTGTTCTTGTAAGCTAAAAGGGTTCACCTGTTGTGAGCTGAATAGAACATGTGACTGAAGGTTTCCTTTATGTTTTGGGCTCTACAATGACTGAAGTGATGCCCAAAGTTGTGATAACTTTTCTATAACTACTTCTCAACTATTATGAAAAAGATCACTTTATTCATAAAGCTGTTTTTATTTTTCAAGTTTTCGCTTTCGAAACATGAAGTGTTCCATGAAGTGAGGCAAAAGCTGTAAAATTTCTCATTGTCTTGCAAGTGGTTCCTCCACCTCACTGCTGATCTATTTGTGTTTCTTATTAACAACAGTGGAAAACTTCTGAAGCTTTTTGTCTTTCACTTTAAAATATGGTCATAACTTTAATTCAAACAAGTTTTTGTTTTCCAGCAGCCTTAGGCCTGTGTTACTGTAGCTCTGGGATGGATCCAGACTGTCTTAGAGCTAAGCACTTAACTGGGCAGCTTAGTTTTGGCTTTCAGCAAGCTGTAGCCTGTCTGTCTAGATTTTGTTGGTATACCAGAGCACCGCTTTCTTCCCTTCCTTTTCCCTTCCCTCCCATCTCTAAACATTGCAGTCCCAGGATGCATGGGAGAAGAATGGGTTTATTTATTCTGCGTAAAGCAAAGCGTAGTTTGTCTGAATGTGGGTATGGCAGAAATACAGGGATTGGTTTTAAATTTGTTAGCTGACACCTTGAATTAAGAAATTTACCCCCCAAAATATTTTTGTTCTTCACTGAGGTGTGACAAGCTCAGTAGGTGTCCTGGTTTCAGCTGGGATAGAGTTAATTTTCTTCTTAGTAGCTGGTATAGTGCTGTGGTTTGGATTTAGGATGAGAATAATGTTGATAACACACTGATGTTTTGGTTCTTGCTGAGCAGAGTTTACACTGGTCAAGGAGTTTTCAGCTTCCCCTGCTCTGCCAGGTGCACAAGAAGCTGGGAGGGGGCACAGCCAGGGGGGCTGACCCAGACTGGCCCAAGGGCTGTTCCGTACCGCATGAAGTCATGCCCAGTGTATAAGCTGGGAGAAGAAGAAGGAAGGAGGTGACATTCAGAGTGATGGCATTTGTCTTCCCAAGTAACCGCTACGCCTGATGGAGCCCTGCTTTCCTGGGGATGGCTGAACACCTGCCTGCCCATGGGAAGTAGTGAATGAATTCCTTGTTTTGCTTTGCTTGCATGCGCGGCTTTTTCTTTACCCATTAAACTGTCTTTATCTCAACCCAGGAGTTTTCTCACTTTTACTCTTCCGATTCTCTCCCCCATCGCACTGAGGGGGAGTGAGCGAGCGGCTGTGTGGTGCTTAGTTGCCGGCTGGGGTTAAACCATGACAGTAGGGAAGACAGTAATTTAACTTGGAGGCTTTGGTAATCAGCCAAGAGATACTTTTTCGCACTTACCTTTAAATTGTGAAACAGTATTAAAATTTTAACACCAAAGTGAGAGAGTGTGTGTAAATGCCCTACTTTCCTCGTATGTATGCCAACAGTGTGATACTATGATATGAATCTAATCCTTCTTTGATCTGTGTGCCTCTTACTGAAATTAAAAGGTCTGACTCGACAACTTGGTGTTCTGCTACTCCCTTTGCATTGCTTTCATGGCCTGATTAAACAGTGTGATTTTTGTAAGGTGGCCTACTTTCTCTTTCTAATTAGTCCACTGCATGTTATTGCCTGGAGTCTTTCCTCATAGTATCTTTTTACAAAGGAAACTACTTTTTAATCATCTGTGGCATTCTTTTTAGTTAATACATTTTTTCGTTAATGTCATTTTCATGAGTAAACGTAAATCTGTAAGAATTGTTATTTGCCATTTGGTGCATGTGTGTTTATATGACCCTTCATCATTATGAAACTGGTTTTAGAGCCCTTAAGACTCTTGATTTGTGTTTCAAAATGTAGTGCCTGATAGACTCTCAGTTGTAAATCCATTTCTTCCCTTGTTTAGCTTATTAAAGAGAAATACATTCAGATTATAAATCAGATGTGCCTATACTGAGTGCAGAGGGTTTGCTAGTGTCTCTCAAGGGCTTTTACTCACTGGGTATATGTGGGATTGAGCTGGGAACTGTTGCTGTCTTCTTGCCCTTGGAGGAGTTAAGTATTAAAAGTTCTGAGGAATATATTATAACTAGTCTGTAAGGAGACATCATACATAGAAAATAAGATGAATGTTCAGACTGCCTGTTATTCTGAGTCCCATGTAGGATGACTTTTAAATTATATATCCATGAAATTGCACTCCCATGACAAATATCTGCAGCTAAAGAGTTGGGGGCTTCAATCCTGAAGAAAAGCACGCATGGCTGCCCAACTTATTTTAACTATGATTCCTTTAACAGGAAATACTTAGAAACAATGTCATCTCTCTTAAGTATATGTCTAGATTGTACATAGCTAAGCATCTGATTTTGGTGCATAAGTACAAAATGAGAAGAATTGGTAAGGACAGTGTATTTAAACATATCTTTCAAAAATTTCAGATGATGTACAGTTTTGAAATGCCTTTCTTTTCTTAAATACATGTAAAAGGAGAGATAGCCAACTGTTCCAAATTCTGCCCTTAATAAAACAGTAAGTCTGTCTGGATTCATTGGTGGAAATGAGGACAAAATTTGATCCAGAGGACATAATATACTAATTACATTAATAGTACTGTAAATTAAGTAAATCATCCCTCAGTCTGATATGATGTGACGAAGGAGAACATGTTATAAGTTAAATTATCAGATGTTTGACCTTTTCACTTTCTCAGAAAAGTCTGAAAGAATTAGAGGTGAGATAAAAAATGAAGGAATCATCTCTCCGGTAAATTCATTTATGATGTATTATGTTCTCTAGGTTAGGCTTTTGCTCTGAATTGTACCAGCAGATCTGGAGAAATTTGCAGTTTTATCAAAAAGCACACTTTAGAACTTTTCCATTTTTAAAATCAACTTGTTTTCTTAAATAAAGACCCTTTTCTAGATAAAGTGTATTAATCCGTATTCCAGGATATGCTGCATTTAAGTATGTGTCACAGGTAGCTCTTCTAAACATATAAAATCTCATGGTCTCAGTGCAATAAATGCAAAAATGAGTTCCAGCTTTGTAGGAGAACACTTGCAGTTATGGAAGGACTAGAGACATCACAGTATACCTGTAAAATCTGGTTTCATAAAAAAGAGGTTTTCATTATCTTTGCAGAGCTTGTTAAGTACTGGGAAATGGCAAAATGAAGGATGATATTGATTGATGCTTGTACATATTATTCTTCCACATTAGCACACTGAAAGTCTTAAGGTGTATACAATTTCATATAGCTTGTATAGGTCTGTGGCAGTTACAAAAATGTAGGCTTTTTATAGGTAGAGATCTTTCTTTTCCTGTGTTCCCAGAGGAAGAAGCAGAAAAGGCAGGATACAATTTCCTCAATTCAGCTGAATTAATGGATTAATAGGCTAAGTGAAATTTTGAGATTTTCTAAACTATCAAAAAGCAAATACTATCTTTCCTGAGGTATCATCAGCGGCTGGAAAGCTACAGGGGCATTAGACAGCATAAAGTATTCATTGATAAAAGATAATTTTTAGAAGTAAATCAGTATGAGTATTCTGAACATCCATTGCACAAAATAAATTCGGGGAAAAATGCCAGTTTAGATTATTTTGGTCAGAGCTGATACATTTTGGTTTAAAAAAAAAAAAGAAATACAATTGTAAAATGTGAACTTTTAATAGGATTGGAGGTAAATATGGGTAATACTTATAATTAATATTCCTTCTACTTTGACTTTTGAGTAAGGAATTTCACTAATGCCCAGCATTATAAATACATACTATGTATCCTATACATATACAAATACCTTATATATGCATCTCTATGCCTTAGAAAAACAATGTTTTTTTCAGTATTTTACTTGTTAAGCAATTTATTTTCGTTGATGGATGAAACAACTTATAAAAGAATAACTGAATTGTCTCTTCCTTTGTTAAAATAGTAACATTAATATAACTTCAAAAACTTGCATTTCATATGTGGTTTATTTGCTGGGTTTTCACTGACCTTGAATAACAAAGCAAATAGAACCAGTTTTACTGTTAAGGTCTAATTCACTTATATATCCTATCCAGACAGGTAATTTGCAACCCTTTTAAGAGGTTTATTAAGAACCATTATTGGTTCTTTTTAGTCAGAAAAGGAGGAGATTCTTGTCAAGCACAGCACTGCTCTTTTTTAAAAAAGCCTTTGTTTTAAAGCTTTTTTTAAACTTTTGTCTGTTTTTTAAAAGCTTGTACTATGTCTTAATGAATTTGATTTAGCTGCAGCCGAAATTGTTAGTTTTAACGTAATAATTTGTAACTGAATTTCTCTTAGACCAGTACTTCCTTCCCTTCCCTTTCATCATCAGAGTTGTCATCCAATTTGCATTAAAGTTTTACAGAAAGTACCACCTCCTTATAATTCATGTATTTACAGGTTTGATCCCAGATTGCAGTTCTTGCTGAAATTGTTTGTAATGTATGAAGCAGGCTGGAATGGCTTAAGAATTCTTAGTTTTTAAAATAATAGCAAAATTGATCCCTTTGGTTAAGAAATCCTAGACATATGCCTTCAAGCTATGTCTGATATTGCCATTACTTCCTGTGTGTCCTTTTATGCATGTTAAACTATTATCTAGGATCTGTCAATTCTGTGATCTTGACAAAGGCCATATTGCTCAACGGACATCCACAAAAATGACAGCATAAAGATAATTTTCCCAGCTTCTTGCTTTTGCCTGGTGTTCACCTGTCCACTGGCTTTCACTTCCTTACCAAATGGAAGCAAATGGTTTGTCTGCTTTAAGGGCCTGCATCATCTAACCCGATAGGATAACCAGATTGAATCTTTTTTGTGCCAGTCTTGATCAGTCATTTTTAAAATATTCCAACAAATACTTTTGCATGTGTTACCGTTCTCCTCATTCTGAACAGAAGGAGTTCCCCAGAAACTTGCTTAAATCTGCCCCATTGCTGCTGTGTAATGTACAGCGGTGTAGCAGCCAGAGTTGCGTGAACATGCTGCTTGCACTGTTCAGAATTCTGCTGCTATAACTTGATGCTTTCTCATTCTGTGTTCAGCATCGTGTTGTCTTACAGATTTATCCTGAGCTTATAAACTTTTAAAGCAGTGGCTGTTACTTAGGAGCAAAGTGCAGCTGTGATCCCCCATCAAGTCTTCTAGGTTTCTGAAATGTAGAGTAGCAGGTTCATTTACCAGTAGCAGACATTTGCATGGCAATAGCAGTAGGGAAGCATAACATTTTTATTTTGAGATGCAAACCGAACCGGTAGATCTGGAAGAGACTCAAGCAGTGTTTCCAAAAGCCATTGCACAAACCCTGCAAGAATTCAAGGGGGTACTCAATCAAGTGGAACAGGAGAGGTGGAAGGAAGAACGGATGTGTGACTGGTGGAGTCCCTTTTGGAAGCACTGTGGAGCTAAATAATCTCAAGAAAGTTGTTCTTAAAAGTGCTTTGTCCAAAGCATTACCACCAGAGGATCATTCAAACTGTCTAGGGACTTAATAGTCTGTATATACAGTGGCCCTCAGTAAAACTGTGTTTAGCTTGGTATTCATAGATCACGAGGGCTGAAAGATGATAGCTACATATGAGTGAGTGAAGTAGAATTGGTTGCTTAGAGGGGCAGGATCTTCATCCTGGAGAGGGACGTTTGGAGCTTGACTGGACACAGCAATGAGCAACCTGATCTAATGACAAAGTTAGTCCTGCTGGGAGCAAGGAATTGGACCAGATGACTTCCCTAGGTCCTTTCCAACATAAATTCTTCTGTGATTCTAAGTAGAAGAATCAATAGTTTCACGAGTGAAAGGAGATTTTGTTTGTTTGTTTCTCTGTGGATCATCTTTGTGGTCATGTTATAAACTTTTGCCATAGCTTCTTTAAAACCCTCAAGAACCCTACTTTATTTGATGGTAGATATCTGAATTAATGTAGTTACCTTCACAGTACTTAATTTACACTGAAGAACTGTCTTGTGATTTTAAGCAGGATCGTTACAAAATTTGGGCTTCAGTACCTCAGCCACAACTGCAAATTGAAACTGAAGGAACTTTGTAGGGCGGTTTTCTGCAATGTTTCTGTGCTTCAGGTACTGAATAAAGGCACTGTGCAAGGATGCTTTGATTGATAGAAAATTTTATTATTCTCGGGTTGTCCCAAGTAGAAAGGATCAACGTTGCTTGGTTTATTAAAAAATATTCCAGTTAAAGTCTAATGTATTAAAATTACATTAAAATAATTACATGAAACCCAGGATAGGTATTTTTATTGTGAACTCATTTGTGTGTGCATACAGGTATGTAGATGGAGGTATACATGCTCATGTTTTGAATCTAGACAAAATACAGCTGCAAAATACATGAGTATCCACAGCCAAGATGGAACTTCCGTAGTGCTCGCCAGTGTGATCTGTTAACGGGTGACAAATTGGTACAATGTTCCAGTTGCACTGTCTTTTGATGTGGGACAAAAATAAGAAATGGCATGAGGCCACAGAGTTCCAAATACTTTCACTCTTTATGGAGGCAATTATCTGAAGCACGTATTTCATTTTTTCCATCAGAACTGTCTTGCTGTTCACATCTGGGCATGCTTCCACTTCTCTTCCAGCACTTTGTGTTCTTTATTCACAGGCTAGTCCTACATGGCTTAGCATGAAGGCTGAAAGAAAACAATGTTGAGATCAGAGCACTTCTCTTTTTCTGCATCGTGAATAAACATAATATTTCAGTTGTCTGTTTTTTTCATCAACACTCAGCAATCCAGAACAATTGAGCATAGGGCAGAGTGATAATATGAACTCCCAGGTAGAATTAAAATCCTCAAATGGTCTTCATAATTATTTAACAATATTATTTCCATGGGAAATAAAATCTCCAGATCTCATTGTTTATTTGGAAACTAGAGAAAATAACACATTAACCACCTGTGCCAAACCTTGTTGCTGTATGTATTCTGTCTGTTCATACCTGTTCACACATACGCGTATGTATTTTCTTTTTGGTTGCTGGATAAAGAACCTTTTGAATGTAAATTATCAGTACTGGGAAGCATTTGGATAAGGAAGAGCCAGAGCCCCTCTCTCTTTTGTTAAAGTGAGTGGTTCATAATGGAGATGGGAGGTTGAATGGCTGTGAACCTGCTTGCAGAGGCTGCCAGAAATGCTGCTGGTAAATGTTGCTATTGGCAGCAATTGCTGGCAAAGATAACTGCCGCTTATTTTTTTTATAACCAGCGTGAAAACTGTCCAGAAAAGGGCCTTTTTCAATGACAATTTAATTTTAAAATATTTTCACCCTTTTTTCTCAAAAATATGTAGGTATTTATGAAAAACTGATTATTCTGGCATTCATGTTATTTCATCAAAATTAATTTATCAGCCAATTTTTTTATTTAAAAAAATATTTGACAGTGCTGTTTGGACCATGTTTTTTGAACACTATTTGGACCACATTTTTTTTTGAACAGTACTTTTGTGCTTTGGTGGTTGTTGAACACATTGATTTGATGGATTTCAGCTGTCATTTTGTTCATCTGTCCCTCTGCTGGCTACATAAAATTGCCATATATTTGCAAGTGCAGTGTTGCAAATTTAAGTTGTCGGAGAGGTGAGGCACTTCTCCCGGGTGATTTAAAAATACAGTTCTTATCTACAAATATGTCTTCGCAGTCATCATAGAATCATAGAATGCTTTGGGATGGAAGAGACCTTTTAAGGTCATCTAGTCCATCCCCCTTGCAATTGGCAGGGACATCTTCAACTAGATCAGGTTGGTCAGAGTCCCATCCAGCCTGGCCTTGAATGTTTCCAGCGATGGGGCATCTACCACCTCTCAACCCATTCCAGTGTTTGTCACTACCCTCATTGTGAAAAAATTTCTTCCTTATATCTAGTCTGATATAAGGTTTTTAGTTTAAAACCATTACCCCTTGTCCTGTTGCTGTTGATCCTGCTAAAAAGTCTGTCCCCGTCTTTCTTATAAGCCCCCTTTAAGTATTGAAAGGCCGCAATAAGGTCTCCCTGCAGCCTTCTCTTCTCCAGGCTGAACAACCCCAGCTCTTTCAGCCTTTCGTCATAGGAGAGGTGCTCCATCCCTCTGATCATTTTTGTGGCCCTCCTCTGGACCCGCTCCAACAGGTCCATGTCCTTCTTGTACTGAGGACCCCAGAGCTGGACACAGCACTCCAGGTGGGGTCTCACCAGAGCAGAGCAGAGGGGCAGAATCACCTCCCTCGCCCTGCTGGCCACGCTTCTTTTGATGCAGCCCAGGATACGGTTGGCTTTCTGGGCTGCGAGAGCACATTGCTGGCTCATGTCCAGTTTTTCATCTATCACTCAATCCCTTCATCCCCCAGCCTGTACTGGTACCGGGGATTACCTCAACCCAGGTGCAGGACCTTGCACTTGTCCGTGTTGAACCTCATGAGGTTCACACAGGCCCACCTCTCCAGCCTGTCCAGGTCCCTCTGAATGGCATCCCCTCCCTCAGGCGTGTTGACTGTGACACTCAGCTTGGTATCATCTGCAAACTTGCTGAGGGTGCACTCGATCCCGCTGTCTCTGTCATTGATGAATGTCCTCTCCCAGCAGCTTTTTTTGTCAGGCTAGTTCGCAGAAAGATTCAAGACCAGTGAAGAAAATAAAGGAATTATTCCTGAGCTCTGTGTTTGAAGTTGTCTCTTACTGCATTTGAGTTATTCATCAAAATATTTGTACAACCATTGCAGCTTTTTCGTAGATGGTTAGTTACAGCAGTATAGCTGCAAGATTACGCTTCATACTGGTGGCAAAAATCTGAAGTGCTTCCAGTTTTGATACTGTATTTACTTTTTTACATAGTGGAGGACTCTGCACTTACCTCCCACTTCCTGATTTCCTCTGTTATTTCCCAGCTTTCATGTAGCAGCTCTATTAGATTTCTAGCCAAGGAATACACTGTAGGTCTTTCTGTGCAGCCAGCCAGTGCTTCTACTTAAATAATTCCTGGAAGTCTTATTTGGCGAATGGATACATTCCTTATTAATGCAGACTTTCACACAAAAACCATTCACATGCACAAGATTTTGTCGGGTAAAATAATAGTCCATTACTGTGATACTAAACAACTTCTGAAATATTAACACCTGTGTTTTTTTCTGAAGCTTTCTTGCGTCAGTGCCTCCTCTTCTACAATTATTGTCTCTGAATGCCCTCTCACTCAAATAAACATTTAGTACCAGGATAAACATAGTTATATACACAGTGCAAGTTGTTGACTGACAAGTGCATCTTGTTTACCTCCTCATCACCTTCTCTCTCAGCAAAATTCAGTCCATCAAAATTTGTGAAATCCTAATTTTGTTAACAGACACTATTTAAATTGCTAACAATTTTTAAGACAAAAATTAATTATTACATTTTTCATGCAATATGTAAGTTACAGTATGCCCACTAGGTGCCACTCTAGACAATTGTAAAGACAGTAATGGGTGAAACTCCACTACTGCTTCTGTATTGTTTCAGATTCATATTGTACTTGGTCTTTTCTGGCAAAGCACTATGTTAGCTGGGAAGTGCTGCTTTTCCTTCACAGGGTACCAGCTGATACAGCTTTTAAATGCTATTTTAGCATTCTTCAGATATTTTTCAGGATTTGACTTTACTTAGAGTCAAGTGCTTATAAATTATGCAGATTCTATTATTTCTGTAATTGCAGGAGTAATTGCATATTTTTCCACAGCAACAGATAGCAAAGAGAATTTCAATATGTAAATTCAAACTAGAAATCCATCATTTTAACATGAAAACTGAAAGCATAGGATTTAAAAAAAAAAAAAGTGGAAGGAAGTATACTCTTTTTTAATCTATTAAAAAAAGAGGAAGACTAAGAGTTTGCATTTGGATAAAAATGTGAGGAAACATGGTTTTTATGTCTAGTTATATTTGTGTTAGTATTTAACCGTCACAGAAAAACTTGTCAGCGTAAAATCTTTTATATAGTAAGAGCTACATGGTAGAAAGAAATTCCATTTTATTTTTATTTGTTTTATAAAAACATGTTTCCAGTCATACAACTGGACAGTCCCATGATTCATGAATAAGTACAGTGTTTTTTCTTGGTGTTTAATTAGAAATTGGAATAATCTTGTCCAAGATTATATGATCTGTTTATAGTTAATTTTCTATTCACTTGTGGGTTTGACTGCCGTAATTTTTGTTCTGTGCTTCATGATGGTATTTTTACGTTGCACTGGTGACTGTGTCGGGTTGTGTGGAGGATGGGAGGATTTTATGCTGGCATCTGTATATCATAACAAGAAAAATGGAGTAATGGCTGGAGATACCAATATGTCTTTATGCAATTCAGGACTGACTGCAGACAGAAGCAGAGCAGGGAAGTTGCCCGGGCCAACAGATCTTGGGGGATGGTGAAAAAAGTGATCCCACTGCTCATTTTACTTATGCCAGCTGCCTGCAAAGCCAGGGAGGCCACGATAAGCTGTTGCTGCTGTCAGAGGGGGGTTGCTGTGAAAAGTTGGCATCACTGCTGAGAACGGCTGTCAGCTACTGAGAAACCTTGAGCCAGCTCCAGCTGCACATTTCTGTACATTAGTCATTCGCAAGTTTCTTTATGCAGCCTTTTCCATTGAAGCTGAAATAAAATTTTTCTGGAAGCAATTTAGTGAGGTAGAGCTGGCTCATAAAATCAGATCTAGTGTTTGAACAAACTACTAAATACTGCCTGCTCTTACATAAGAAAAAGTGCATCCTGTTAATGGCAAGTGTTTTTCAGAACAGTGAGTAATTCAACAATTTTGTCTTGTCAAAATTTTTTAATTCGAATGATTAAAAATATTATGGCAGTAATGTTGCATATATATTTAATAAAGGAAAATGGTGAGCATGCAATGATATGAGCTATCGTTAGCAGCAGAAAACCTGTTTAAGAGAAATTTTAGAGAGTAATACAGTGTATTGTTGGAGAAACTACGTCTGGAACAAAAATAGTTTTATCTGCTATTACATCCGTAAAAGCTGATTTGCTCTTAGACATTGGATGAACAGAGAGATGAAAGACCACAGAAGGTTAAGCAAAGATTGATGAGTCAAAAAATTAATTGCTTCATTTTTTTTGATTAATCCTTGAATCATTCTAAAACGAAATAGTGAAGCCATGTTAGAATGTTTAATCTGTTATGGTGAACTCAGGACCTAATATTGCTTTATCTGCTCAAGCAGATAAAATTTACTTAAAAATCTCTAGGCCATCATTCAATTCCTGCAAAACATCTGTAGTGACAAAATATCAGAACGTCTGTTAACCATCCTTAATACAATTCCCTTCCATTTCCCTCTGAGAGAATTGTAAAGGATTTATAAACACGATTTCATGATCACATAAACTGTTGGGAAAGGCATGAAGGGCCCAGAGCCCATATCCTATGAAAATAGGCTGAGGGACCTGAGCTTGTTTAGTCTAGCAAAGGGAACATTAATACTTGCCAACAAATATTTGAAGAGTTGCAAGTGTGCCATGGAGCCGAACTTTTGTAGGTAGACAATATAGTAAATTGTGGCTTGGGGAGTTCAGGTGGTATATTTGGAAACCTTTTTCCCTTGGGTGTTAGTTTAGCAGTGGGACAGGGAAACCAGAGAGGTATTGAAATCTCTGTCTGTAGAGTCTTTCAAGGCTTGCCAAGACAAAGCCATCGCTGACCTGCTCCCATGTTGTCAGTAGTCCTACTTGAATGAAAGACTAAACTAGAGGAACTCTAGAAATGCATTCCAGACAACATTTCAGAGTAAATACTCCGCAACCATTTCAGTGGTGTTTCAGTGGAAGATGTGTGACAGTCACTGTGAGCACTTAACAGCTGTTTACATTTAAACAAATTACATATGGGGTTGTTACTCATTCATGTTGTATGGTGCTTAATGATATCAGCAGTGCAGCAGCATCCCTGCTAATGTGTATGTACATAATCATGTTCTCTATGTTCTCTTAGGTTATAATAGTAACTGCTGTCATCTAATTGTAGTGTTTTTAGCACTGGTAGACCTAGCCCTTACTCAGAAGCCATCCAAGTAGCCAGACCCTGAATGTGTATTGGGTAGGAGCAATATTATTGTTATATGAAGTCTGATTTTGGAACTAAACTGTAAATTACTGTTTCTAATTTTATAATGAGTAGTTTCTGGTGAATCAAAGGCAAAATTCTTCTCCAAATACAAGCATCCCAATGTCTTAGTGCAGAGAATGTAGAAGGTTGCCTCTTGGGAAGAGCTACTTAAAAATGGAAGAGCATATGATGATACTTTCTTACTGCTTTCCTAACAGAGCATCTGAGAGCAAGATCTTGATTTAAGCCTAATGATAAGCAAAGGAGTAGCTTTGCAAAAATACATTCATATTTATAGTTAGAATTGCTGAATCCAGCTTCTTTATATGTTAATAACATAGGAAATCAGTTCTTCTCTCAATGTTCATCTTCAGAGCTTGCATTGGATATTTATCAGCTACCCCCACATAAGCTGACTGCACTTGCTCTTCATTATAACTATCCTGAGTTGTATAGTGACAAACGTAACAAAAACAGTCCTTAAATTCAAAACACAGATTGCAGTGTAGGAAGTCCATCACTTTCTATTAGTGTTGAAGCTATAACATTTCATGTCTGTGCTTCTTTTGTTGTGCCTTTGCTTTCTTTTAAATTTTTCTGACTCTTTTCTGTTAGAACAGAAACTATGAAAAGCAAATGGTTTGATTCAATATGTGGGATAGTTTCAAAAGGAGAAGCCAGAGGCTAGTTGTTTTTCATAACGATACATACTGATTTCAAGTTTACAGTGCTGGTTTTTGGGACAGTTTTTTTAAAAGTGCTAAGAGCTTATTTAATGAGATCCTGTCTACCTTCCTCTTAAGGACAGAGAAAGGAAAAAGCCAGTGAGATTTCCCATAAATCAGGCAACTGGTAAGCATTTTTATTTACTTGCTAAGGAAGGGCTCAGTTATGGAAAAACTGCTCACTTGAAGGTGGGAGTTACAGGGATGGAACAGAAGAAATAGACCCTTTAGGTTTTATTACGTTACGACTACACACCAAGAGAAGATACAGCTATGGTCAACATACGGTGAGTATCTGTCTTCTCTTTAGGGCATGTAAAGTGCTTTGTTTTCTTACATTTTGATAGTATTGTCTATACTATAAGTGTAGTTCGTGGTACTACGAAGAGGCAGAAAAAAATAGTAACAAAACCCAACCTGAGTGCGAAGTTAGGTTGTCTATTTACTAGTTTTTTTCCCCCTCCCCTGAGTCCCCTTGAGTCCATCCCCCCAGCTATGATACAATTATTAGGTCTATGCATAATAAAGTTATAAAAGAACTGAAACAAAAACCCAAAACCCAGAGTTAACATTCAATTACGGATTTTGGGTTTCCTTGTTTTGGTCTTTAGATGTCAAAATGATGATGTTATTTTGACATATGACTGCAATAACAGCCCTGTAATTTATGATGCTGTCAGATACAGCTAACATTTTTCATTCAGAGGATTCCCGTGGACAATAGAACCGCTAAAATAAGCAAGATCTGTAGGAAGAGGCAGTAATTTTATTAGACCAGCTGATAGAATCACAGAAAACAGACATCATCTCATGGACAATTCCTTCATGATGTTGTTGCATCAAAGATTAAGGTTTTCTTCCAGTGAAATAGCATTGACCATAGCAGTCATTTAGTAATAAGTACATAATGTTATGTATGTCATGCAATGAACTGACAAGGAATTTTCTTAATTAATATCTTTATGAGGCTTTGCAAGACGCTTGTTAACTATATGAATGATATAAAATCTGCATTGAATCCCTGGAATTGACTGATCTGTCCTTTTAAAGTTCTAGCAGTACCATCTTATTACATATGTCTTTTGTGAATGCATATTTGTCTGTGGATCGTTGCAATGTGATATACATTCAGAGAAAATAACTGGTGATATCCTAAGTCTTTTTTCCATGCTTCTGTTGTAAGGGCGAATATAGCATTGTGTGGTCTTTTCCTTGAGAAGGATCATGGAAATTCATAGACCTGTCAATTATCGATCTTAAGAAGAGTGACCTTTTTCTTAACTGATTTGGACAGCTTGTCATCTTTGCCAGCTCCTTAGAAAATGTGTCTGCAGCATTCCTGATGTCTTCATCCTTGCTGTTTGCTTCATCCTGCAGAGGGAGGTGCAGTAAGGGCCATTCTGTAGTGATGTACACTCTGAAATAATCCCTGTGCCGAGATAGTTAACTGTTCCTCAGAGCTACCATGTGGTTGACGAGACTTTACTGTCTTACCTTCCCAATATCCTCAGCTGGCACGACTGTATAGGGCAAGATCCTCATACCATAAGAAATAATTCTACTTCAGTGGGCTCTGGCAATGTAATGTGCATTTTTTGTCATGTCCCACAATTCTCTGACTTCCAGTTAATTCTGTTTAGGACTGGATAATTTAATACAAAATCAGCAAGGGCAACAGTCTACTGCTGTTGCCTCTGTAAAGCCTGTTCTCCCAGAATCAGGAACAGATTCAGATTTAGCCTGGCTCTTCCTGGAAATATAGTTAACTGGATATCTTATGGAGGCAAGTGGCTTCTGTATGAAATGAAGCTTTGACTATACTAAAGAACACAGTGAAGTAAATGAGGCTGGGATAATCTGGTAGTGTTTTATTGACTTCAGTTACTGACATCCTGAACTATGTATTTTTTCTATAGCAGTTGAGTGTTTCTTACAGTTGTGTTAGACTGCACATATTGACTACTCCTATAAACTTCTCAAGGCTGTAATTATTTTCTTTGATATAACATTATTTTTTCTGAAGCAGCTCTTTTACACTGTCTTCTTAGTAGTATCATTTTTTGGCATCCCAGATTGGTTTTGAATTAATTGAACTATCTTTGAAATCATGGAAATGTGTTTCACCTCTGATCTGTCTGTTGAATGGTATCTTTGGTAAATACCTCATCAAGGAGATGTTTAAATCGGATGCCTCAAATCAAGCTGAAAGGACTTGAGAGACATTTATAAATTCATCATAGGAAAAAAAGTGACTCTCTGGAATGGAATTCATATTCTACGGAATTCATAATTAATATATAATACAAGACATACTCTTCTTACATTGAAGACACAATATTTTGTTCTTTATTGTGTACGTCTCCTGGTATTTTTATGATAACGCAGCATTTACAGAGTTAATATTTAGCTGATAGGATGCCAGAAATTGTTTTAGGCATGATATCAAAGTAGCTCTAGTCAGCATGCCTTTTTTGCTTCATCTTGTTTGGCATCCCTTTCAAACAGAAAATGCAAATGTGCTGTGGGTCTAATAACAATGTTTGCAAAACACAGTTTTCTTGAGCTTTCCTGGAGGAAGGGTCATAAATTTATCCAAACCAATTTATTTATTTTGTCTTTGCAATTCTGTGTTATGTATATGGAAAAAAATGAGCATTATAGATGAAAATATTGCAGCCCTCTTGAATGGCTTTTGTGAAAAACAGGAACACTTTAGAGAAGTAATTTCTTTGTGTTTTCTGTGCACATTTCTTACTGAGAAGTTATCAATAGCTCATAAATTTACTGTGCAAAAACACTGCTAATTGAGTCATGACACTGTTTCACCTTCTGAGTGTCACATTAGAAGCTACCGAGTGTTAATGAGTTTAGGTAAATATTTATAATTTAAACAACAGTTTCTAAGTCTACATTGCCTTCTCTTTTTCATCAACTGTAAAAGTGAGAACTATCCTGTGTAGTTCCCATTGCCTTTCTGTAGGGCCTTGTTTGGAGAAGTCTATATAGAATGTCGAGAAGAAAACATGGTCTGATTAACAGTTAGTCTAAGGACTTAGGTTTTATGCTCAGCTCTGTTGATATTTCAGTTTTTCTCCTTTCTGAATGAAATCCTGGCACCATTGAAATCAATGTGAGTCATAAGAACTGACTGCGAGGAAGCAAAAGTTATACTCCTCTGCATTAGTTTCTCATTCTATAAATTCAGCTATTTATTTTCAGCCACCACTCAAGCATGCAGTGGAGTTTTATAAACTGCCTGAAGATCCTCTGGTGACCTAAGAGACCAAACCATCAACTTCTACAAAATGGAATTTTTTTAGGGTTTGGGTTTTTTTTGGGTTTTTTTTGTTTTGTTTTTTTTTGTGGATTCTGTTTGTTTTGGGGGTTTTTTGAGTTCCTTTTCTTCATGCTTATATTGGTCTCTTTAAAATGCAAATTAATGCAAGTAAAGATACACTTATTGATACACTTACTACACTTAAAGATGCACATATTATAAATATCTGAGTTATCTGACAGATTGTTGTATGGCTCAGCACCAGCAGAATCTGCAGGATTCACCTCCTTGATGTTGTTCTCTGGAGCCCTGTTTGGTGGTGAAACAGGTGTTTTCAGGGGGCTGCAGCTTTAAATAATAATAATAAAAAGAGTAAGTTAATTCCTTTGCTTTGAACTCAATTTGTTCTGACTCTGTGTTAGCCACATCATGTCAGCCTAGCAGTTCTTCAGAACTGTATCAAATCATAACATAATTTTACAGTGACAGAAAAGTGTTACAAATAGAACTCTATGCTTGACTTACATTTCAGCTATAATGCAAAGTGGTTTTCAGGAGCAGTTAAGCAGTTAAAGTAAAGGCTAACCAAATTATGTTAGAAACAAATTTAGCAACTTACAGATTTTTAAGATTTTATGTCATAAGCCTTTGGTGTTGACAGAATGTTCTCGGGTTCCAGATTCACTTGCAACTGTTTTAAAGCTGATCTCTTTCTAAGAATTATCTAACTCTACATTTAAAGTTTGTGAAAGGCCTATAAAATAAATAATGTTTTTAAACCTTGAACTGGTTATTATGTCTTGTTGTGGTATACTTGTCCCTACCATGAATCATATGAATCAATACCCACCAGTTTGTTGGCTGGTCAGAACTGTGCATACTCAGACTTCACAAATGTACCTGTTACAGCTTTCATGTTCATCGCCTGTGTTTTAATGAATACTTACGCTTGAGCAGTTGAATTTGCAAAAAGAAAATACGTATGTATTTAATTAACTGCTTACTTATTAATAGTAATTTAATTACTTGAACCTTACCTTATTGGTAGGAAGGTGCAAAACATGGAATGGATCCATTTACCAAATAAAGTGAAATTGCATGAGTTTATTTAAGAAAAAAAATTAAAAGTTATTTTCATGACCACCAAAATTCCACTCTCTTTTTTATTCCAGAATCGAATGGAAGAAAGCAAAGCACTCTTTAGGACAATTATCACATATCCATGGTTCCAGAACTCTTCAGTCATTCTGTTCTTAAATAAAAAAGATCTCTTAGAGGAGAAAATTATGTACTCCCATCTAGTTGATTATTTTCCAGAGTATGATGGTAAGTATAATGACACCAGAGCTCATGCTCTGTTTACGCTGCAGTAATGACAAATTATAATAGCCTTGTCCAAATGCTAGGCAGATAGATCCTTTGATATATTTTGCTCTTTAAAAAAAAAAAAAAAAAGGTGCTTTGCAATTTTTAATCATCTAAATTTTTAAAATATGACTGAAGTCTTGTGGGATTTTTTTAGACTGCTAGGATTTCATTTTATACTGTACTTAATTGTGGATAGGATGGCAGAACCTTTCATGGGAAATTGTTGACTTTTAGATGAGTATTGTCATATTAGCAATGAACTACATTCTGTCCTTTTTCATAAGTTGGGGTGAGGGTTTAAACTGAAGTATAAAAGCTAAAAAAAAAAAAAAAAAAAAAAAGAAAAAATGCATTCCTCGCTTTTACACATTATCTCCCATGCTTTTTTTTTTGAGGTTTGGTTTTGTGTAAGGCTGAATATCTGCGGGCAAGTGTCATAAGCTCTCTGTGGCACTCAGAGAAACCAGTAGCACTCCTTCCACCCTTTTATTGTACCTCTCTTTTCCTTTGTTTTAATTTTACATTATTTATGTGAAGCTTAATGTGCTTGTCCATAAAAAAATTGTGTGGATTGTACAGCTGTTTCTACTAAAACTGTACTTTCGGAAAGTTCTCCTGAGATAAAAAGCTAAGTATTTTGAGGTAACTGAGTGGAGGCTGTGGTAACAGAGAAAAATCAAACTCATATAATACGAGGTCTAAAGAACTAAATGCTCCTGTTTTTTAAAAAAAGAAAATCTTTGTCCTATCAGGGAGTGAATAGCACATTTGAAAGCAGAATAAAAGATTAAATCTCTCATGTTCAAATATGGAGAGTAATAATAGGAAAAATTTACATTTTGTTTCCTGTTTAAGGGGAAGGAAACTGAACAGCCTGAAGTATCAGACCATATTATTTATGAGTCAGTGTAAGTTTAGTTTCATAATGCTATGCAGAAGAGAACTGGCAGTTTAATAGAAATATGCTCGTTCTTTTGAGTTGAGTTCATAGGACAATTTCCCTAGATGACATCCTGAAGGTGAGAACACTCTTCCCTGTTATCACCACTCAGGTGACGATCAAGCCTGTGTTAAATGCTTGTCCAGAAAAAACAGACAAAACTCAACCACTCAGCTCAGAGAAACCGTATTTCTCCTGTCCTTTGCCATTGGTGAGGGAAAAAAAGGTTATGGACTGGTAGGGCTGTTGGAGTCAAGACCTGGAAGTCTTCAAGAGTCTCTGTCTCTTAATTGTGCAGATCTTGCTGGTCTTAACTCCACAGACAAGGTTATGGTTTGATTTGATTTATTCTGGTGGCAGGATAGGATCTGTGGCTTGCAGAGGTCACCACGTAGTCCCCTCTTCTGTCCCAGCACACTGGGGACGTTGGAGCTGGGAGGATTTGAGGAAGGGATCAGAATTCGATATTTTTCTGCTGGATCACTTTTCCCATTTGTTTTCCTGCACAAGGAAGAAAGTAGCATAGGGATAAGACCTGCTAGCCAGGATAGCAAATTGGACTGATTAAATTAAGCTAAGTGGTTCTGCTGCACACTGTAACAGCATTGGAAGGGGGACTGAGGCATGCTCAGGGGTCTGTGTATTGCATGAAGGCATCCCTGCATGCCTAGTACTAGAAGACTGACTCACAGACTGGAATGAAGAGCTGGGGGAGGTAGAGAGGACAAAGACAAAAAGCGGCCATAGTTGGGAGGAAAAGAAGAGAAAAATATTAATGTAGTACTTCTTATAGAGATCTTGAATGTATCATGTAGAGACAGTCTTCAAAAACTGCTGAGTAGGGAGCAGTGAACAAGAAACTGACTGCTTTATATGGTAGCTCTTTTCCAAGTCTCCATATTATTTAGATCACAACCGCTTTGCAGTCTGAATTTAACACTGACTCATTCAATTTTTTTCTAAATTCCTGAGATCATACATGTTCTTTCTAACCTCAATTTTCCATACTTGAACTTCAGTCAAATGGAAATTTAAATTACGTGATAGTCAGTAGAGGTGTGATTCGGTAAGCAAATTTGTATACAGGCTTTGAATAGTGCAGCAGATTTTGAGAGCTACCATGTGTCTAGCTACCATGAAACTGTTTAACAAAATTCTAGGAAGTTGTTTGAAACAGTAAATGGTTTATTCTGAAGAAATCATTGTCTTTGAAAGTCTAAGAGTTTTCTTCACAAATACTGCAAATTTATTTGTGGCAGTGTGAGACTTATTGTTGTTGCTGTTTCTACAGAGTCTGGGTGACCAAGCCAAAGGCTAGACCCTGTTGTGTTTTAGAAGCTGTAGAAGTGTTGAACAGTCCTCTGTCCTGCTTCAGAGAGCTTATGATCTGTTTATGTGCCTAAATCTCAGGAAATGTGTAACCTATATATGTGTACATATGTACATATATCTACATACATGTTCATATGCATACACCCATATGTTCCAGAATCTTACTCCCCCTCCACATGGTTCAGCAGCACACCAGAAAGTATGTGATTTCTCTTCCCCGCATTCCCTACCTGAGTTTTATGTAGTTACCCAAATCGGAAATGTTAGCAATTGTAAGCTTGAAGTATTAAAAATGAGGTTTATTTTCCAGTTGTTGAAAAGTACGTGGGCATGGGCTAACCCCCAAAGCACAGATTTCATAACTACTGAAGGACAGAGGTACATAAAACAGCTGAGCACTGGTATTTATATTGCCATGTAACTAGACCAGGACTAATGAAGAGAATAGGAGGAGGAGGCAACACAGAAAACGTGCATTCTGTAGAAACCCACATTCCATAAACTTGAGAGCAAGGGAATAATGGCCTTCGGAAATGACACTGGAATAACGGAACAGAGTTCTACATCTTGTGGCTAATGTTCTTGCTTCTGCACCGTTCTTTTGGCTGTGAGTGTGAATGAATCCTCACTGTTCCAGGCTGGAAGTCATTACTTTACCTTCTGTCTTCAGTAAAGCTGAACATGTGGTTTGGTTACATAGACTCTGCATCCTTCTGAGAATTGCAACCTTAATTTAGATCTGATAGGATCATTATCATACATAATTTAGACAACATGGGCCTTTTGCAATCAAACAGCTTCAGCTGGAGAGCATGTGTACTTTATTACCACTAAAGTAAATAAACTTCTGTTGGTGATAGTGTTAGACCAGTTCAGGATATAACTTCATTGTGCCACCTTCTAAAATCCTCATAAAACTACTAAATGTTGCAGTGCTAAAAGAAGTTAAGTATAATTTATATATAGTAGGTGTAGACTGAACATTCACCAATTCTATTGATGTTTTTAAAGAATTATTAGTATAGCTAATTTTTTGTTTTTCATTACGTGCAGTTATAAATCACCTGTTTTAAATGTTATCTTACCAAAGAAAGAGGGTAGTCAGGAGGAAAAGGCCAACTTTGACATGATAGCTCTGACTCGATGAACTTGTGAAATTTCCTTCCATCTTTATTTTTCATAGTTCCTACCAGGAAGAAAGTAGCCACTGTATGATACTATTGATTAGTAAAAAGTTCCCTGTCTTCTCTTACATGAGGACCACAGACTGACTTTTCTTGTTTTCTGTTAAGTTCAAATACTGAATTGACTTTAAGAAAACTGACTTTCTCTTCTTAATCATCAGGACCACAACGGGATGCACAAGCGGCACGAGAGTTCATCCTGAAGATGTTTGTAGACCTGAATCCAGACAGTGACAAAATTATCTACTCCCACTTCACATGCGCTACAGACACAGAGAATATCCGCTTCGTCTTTGCTGCTGTCAAGGACACAATCCTACAGTTAAACCTGAAGGAGTACAACCTGGTCTAACTGTGCCTAGGAGGCCCTCCAAAACCAACTTTGCGTGATTAAAGATATACAAGAGGGACTGTATTATCTGTGAAAACAATTTGCATAATACTAATTTATTGCCGGCCTGGACTCTGTGAATGTCCACAGAGTTTGTAGTTAATATTATGATTTTATTTAAACGATATGGAGGAAAACCAAAAGATGCTGAAGTACATTCACAGCACATTTCCTCATTTTTTAGGCAAAACCTTGTGACTCAATGTGTTTTAAATTCTCAGTCATACATTTACAAAAGATAGCAGTTTTTTGCTATTGAAGCAAAATCAAGCTGGTTTCCTCTTTCCCTGACCCTTTCTCTCTCCCTCCTTCCCCTCCCCCCTTATCTTTTACAAGGTACAATGGCCTTTTTTTCCCAGTTGCATTCCTGGGTGAAATATTTTCTGTTGAGTGATTTGGTCAGGAAAATACTATCATCAGAACTGAAGTCATCAGTCATTCTAATTCTACAGTATGTACTTTCTCTGAAGGATCAAAAGTATTGATACTGTGATTTTTAAATTTTTGACATGGGTGTCTTCATTCTGTCTTCACTTTTGGGACTAGAATATTGGGATTGCAAAACAGAATTACAGTTGTCTAAGGATATTAAATTTAACCGTATTTTCACAGTTCAGAAAGGTGCAGAGAAGACAGTAATGAAATAATTAAGACACAACCTGGGATGTATGTGGAATATGTTAGAATCTCTTAATTGCCATGTGCCATTTTTTTCTCTCTTCTTTTATTCACAAATGCCAAATAGAAATGTTATAGACACTACATTTTCCCCAGTGGCTACAGCCTGAAACAGTGGGTTTTTTTCAGTTGCGTGGGTTTTTTTTCTTAAGTTAGAGCTTTTCTAAGTGTTCTTTTTCCACAGTAGAAAGATTATTTTTATTGTATAAAATTAATGTTGCCAAATCTGGCTTTTTATAAAACCAATGCTCTTGAAACATAAAATACTGATTGAAATGCCAAACTGGTGGGTTGGGAACTGACCTGATTGAGTCAACTGCCAAATGATGAACAAACAGTTTCAGCTCATATGTTCCCTTTTTTGGAAAGTGTTCCATTTTCTAATGCCAAAACCAACAGTGTGAGTGAATATGCTATGAGGTGCACCATGCACACGCATGTGGTCTACTAATTTAAAGACAGTTTAAATCTCTCCTTATGTCAGTTATGGCATGAGATTGTTTTCTGTAATAATATCAAGGCACCTTTAGTGATGAGAGATCACTTTCAGGAACCTTTCTTGATAAGGTTGCTTGTTAACTAACTGATTCACAGACATTTGATAGGCTTTCATGAAAAATAGCCTCTCTCAATGTTCTTTAGAAAAGATTTATTAATGTAAATGAAGCAGTGAGAAAATCATTCTTGAAATTTAAATGTGCAATTTTTTAACAACAAAAATGCAGCACACATTGATGAGCCTTTATTCTGCAGCTTAGGTTGAAAGGTGTTTTTTGACCAGGTGCATGATTGCTAGCAAGCTACAGAAAACTCAGAGTTAAGACATGTAATTGGATTGATTATCTGCAATGCCAAGTAGCACTAGAGTGCACTTAACACAGAAATTGCTGCCTCATAGCAGCGGATGGGAGGTAGAAAAAAATAATGGCTTATTAGTTGATTACCAAAGCTAACAATAAATACTAATGAGACGTTTTTCATCCTTAACCCTCCCAGCTCCAAAACAACAATATTAAGAACAGTTGCTATTTTTTGCTCCCTCTCAAAACACCTTGTAATTTAAAACTGGTTGTAGGTATAGTGCAATTATGAATGCTATAATCATTGTACATACATCTATATATATATATGGCAGCATCCATATTGGCTTTGTAATCATTAATTTTTGGCAAATTGAATGTGCTGTATTGATATGTATCTATGTAATTGTATTGTATGTCTTATAGCTAATTCACATTTTAAATAATGTTATTTTATTTACTTTTTTAAGAGAGAAGAATGTAAATTTTGTCAGTTTATTTCTGACTAGGGATTTGTTGTTGTTTTTTATTTACAAAACAAAAGAAAATACTATAGTACAGAGCGGTACTAGCATCGTGCTGTATAAAATCATTTGCACATTCCTGAACAGAAGTAAATTGGAGACACCCAGACAGAGGCCATTCAAAACAATGCTTAAATCATGTCAGGGCTTTATACAGGTGTAGAAACCAGTCTTATTGGAAGAATTTATGCTGTTATATCTAGGATTGGAACATAAGCTTTTAAATATAAATTTAATTTACATTTGGCTGGTTCACGTTAGGTTACTTTTACTTTTCTAATAGGCTTTATTAGAAAAGCAAATCTAGAGATATTTCAAGCCATTGTACATAAGTACTAATGGGTATATGCTGTTGCCCTAAAAATGCCATGAAAAAGTACGGAACATCAGATCAATCCAACAGTCTTTCAGAAACTGCAGAAACCTTAGATATAACAACAACAACCAAAAAGTCACTATTGTTAATGATTTTAAGGCATTAAAGCATTTTATTTAATAAAGCTAAAGCAGGTAGATCTAGGTTATAAAAAGTTACACTGACATTCTGTATAGGGGATCAGAGCAGTGACTCTTACATACAGCATTACAGAATTGGTCCTGATCTTGCTATAAATGCAACAGAGCTTCACAGTTCCACTGTTGATAATATCCCGTCTTTTAACCTGGGAATACATTGCCCATGCTGGATTCAGTGCTATGAATGGAACTGTGGCCAAAAAAGAAAAAGAAAAAAAAGAAAAAAAAAAGGACAGACAGTGGTGTCTAACAAAGGTTTGGGGTTGTTTGTTTTTTTTTTTTTTTTTAATTTGCCTTGTTTTGTTACGGGATATTGGGTGGGGGAGAAGAAAATGTGGTTCTGAGTTTTGTATAAAAACAAAACAAAAGTTTACTCATGCTTTATAGTTATATTGTGATTGCAAATTTTTCAAGAGTGTGTGCCACTGGGCTACTTCTGGTATATATTAGGTAAGTTGAACCTGTGGCAATGTTTAGATCATTTGAGCATGTTCTGAAAAAAAAAAATATTCGGCATGCCAAGGCAAGCTTTACATGAATCACCTAACACAGCATTGCAGTGTGACAGTTTACAAAAACATTTCCTTTTCAAATGACACAGCTGTTCCCACTTGCAGTATATTCCATTGTGGTGGTGGTGGTGGTGTTGCTGTTGTTTTAATTGGTGGTTTCTACTATGCCTTATAGTGCTTGAGTCCAGAAGTTTGTGCCTCTAACTTGAAGCTGAAGGCAAAAACATCAAGATAGAAACCCTTTTAACTTTGCCAAAATTATGTGATTTCTTTGAATGTCACAAATGGGGGAGGAGGGAAGGAAAACGTCTTGGGAACCTGTGTATTCTAGATGTTCACTAGCACAAGAAAGCTGTAATATGTGTTTTACAGAAACCTTAAACTTGCCTTTTTCACAAATCAACTGGCGCTGTCCTTACATATATAGGATGATGCAGCTATAAGGGCAGTTTACTTTTTATAATTCAGACTCTTTTGATTGTCAAGGTGTATGGACTGTAATTTTTAATCATACTGCCACATGATTGTGAATCACTTTTTTAAGTTTGAAAGTGGAGAAGAGACTTTTTATGCTGGATATCCGTCAGAATTGACTGTGTGATTTGCAAAAACTCTAAATGGGGGGAAAAGGGCTGCATATAAAGACATTGCTAGACTCCCAGCCTTTGGTTATAAGGTGCAGAGACTTTCAGGTTACTCAACCTCATGACCCTTTCCTTATTATACATTCTTCACAAAAGAATGAAATATTAGGAGAAAAGAAAGACATGTTAACCCACATGAAAAAATAAAATTCACCCAATTAATTTATTATACGTGCTGCTGTTCTTGGAGCTCTGTGCATGGTTATCCTGCAGGCTGTTACATTAGTGAACTAGTGTTCTAGTTCTAGGCCTACAAATGACCTACCTCTAGCTAAGAGACCAGTAAATTAAATATGCTTTGGAGAGACCGTCCTAAGTTAGGAAATTAAAATGTCCTGGTGTAGGTAATTAATTACGGTATTTTAGAAATTCACACTTTTGTAAATACGGTCCCTCTTTTGACTTAAACCATAAATTCTAAAATTCAGTATGCATTAAACAACTAAATCCATCTGTCCCTGTCCACTTTGTTAGTTTAGTAGCGATCTTGCAAAACCATACGTTCAGTTTGAGAAGAGGAGCTACTGGTATTTCCTCTTTTTTGGCTTTTGGTTACCCATAACATTTTCAGTTTTATCAGTCAAACCAGAAACATTTCAACGTAGTCAACAACACATTGAGGGTCACTATTCAGCTAGGTGAAGGGATTTTACTGTAAGTTTCACTCAAGCTTTTTCACAGTAGCCATGCTGCAGGAAAGAAAGGAATAGAGGGAGATTTTGAAGACAGTGTGAAAAATACAAAGTCAGACAGATCAATCTTAACTGTAAATCTGGTGGTTTGGGTTTTTTTCTTAAAATACAGTCTAAGCTGAAGTCTGTTGCTGGATTCCTCATTTACCATGCTGCAGGAAATCCTTATTTGACCAATTTTTCTTTCTTTCTTTTTTTTTTTTTTTTTTTTGGGGGGGGTGTGTGTGTGTGTGTTTCAGATACATTTTTAAACTTGCAGTATTTAAAAATAAAGATCATATTTGCTGTTCTTAAAGTGTCATTTAAATGCATGTATTGTGTGTTGTTTGAGGGACAGAAATAGTGTTTTTGGAAAAAAAACTCATATTGTACAGTTACTGCCCCTCAAAAGTGTTGCTGGTTAAAAATACAATATTTTTGGCCATAACTTCGTACTATAGTATCTTCATTCCTTGAAATTTAGCTTTCCGAAATATTATTTAGGCTTATTGTTCTCCTCAAATGCTTCTTATTATGATAAATGTTGGATAGATGTATTATTCCATTATTACTTTTTAATTATATGCGTTCTAAATTGTCTAAATATTAAAATTTCCAGAATATCTTTATTACAGGCAGAACCTTCAAAACATTTAAGGATTGTTACAGTGGAGACAGTAATTTGGCAGTATTATTAAAGGATTTTTTTGGTTTGCATACAATGGAAACTCGGAAGCATGGGGGAAAACAAATATCTCACTTTCAGAATTTGTAGATGGCAAGGTGAATTTCTTAAGCATTTTGGCTGATTGCAGTAGTACTGCAAGAGCAGACTGTTTCTTTGATATTTTTGTTTGCCTATGTGATGATGGAATAATGGAAAGATGCCTACGTGTTGCTTTTCAGGAGTCTGGCTCATATCTGGTCAACAATCAGTGGATCTCAAATCTCCATTACTGAAGAAACAGAATTTTGGGCCAGTTGCAAAAATGAGTTTGTTCTCTATTATGTCATCACAACAGTTTAAGTAAGATTCTTGGAGTCAGTTTGCCTAAGCAAGGATTTGAGTGAATAGTTCCTGATTTTTCTTTCCTGTTGCAGAATGTAAAGGAGAGAGATCAGTGGGGAAGGATTTATTTTATCTTTATGTCTCATTGAAGATAACTTCAACAAAAATACAGTATCAGTGGTGATATTTAGATACATGAAATAGATGTAGAAACTGTATCTGTGTGATAAATTGTGCATAGTTGTGATAAAACCTTACATCACATACTATGATCATATCACCCGATTGCCAGCTGCTTTGTAGGATACTGTCCCAAACATCTAGGAGTTCCAAAGTATTTGTAGACCACCACAAAATACACAGTTGCCAGCTCCTCAGGAACGCATCTGGTACCAGTATCTGGTATCAAGGCAGCTGACCCCCTCTCATGCTACCAAAAGGAACTACCCTCCAAGACCTCCTCAGTTCCTGGCTCACACCGTCATGGGCTTTTCCCTCTCCCTTATGTCAGCCCTGCCACCTGGCCAGCCAATAAACTGGGTGAAAAACACCCACTCATTTTTGCTCTTCTTGCTTGGCTGGTTTAGTAGTCTAATTTTCAGGGGTTTCAGCCAATTTGGCTAATCAACAGTTCAGACAAGCTCTAAGCTGATTAAATGGAAGAGGTAGAATTGTGTGGCCCAAAGGCCTAGAAGTTGGGGAAAAAAGTAACACTCCCCTCCCTTTAAAGCCTAGTCCTGAACACTGTGAGTATCTAAAACCTTCATTTTATGCACTTCACGGGCTATTAGCTCTTGTTGCTTGGAAAGATTGCTCTTTTCACTTTGAAAGGTCTTGATTGCACTTTTATCTTGGGGAAAAAAAAAAAAATACAGGACAAGGAAAACTCTTTCCTGCTGCCCTTTAAGAATAACACATTTGTGTATATATGGACTAAACCCAGCTGTAGTCAGACTGAAGCCAACAAGTCACACTTGGTGTTAGGGATGGAGAAATATAAGAATTGGGCTTTCACTCATCTCACAGAAAAAAAAAAATGATTCTTGTTCATTTCCAGTAAGATCTTAAAAAAAAAAAATCCATCTTAAGGTATTTAAAATGCCTTGTTGCTGTGCATGATGTTCAAGGTTTACCATGTCCTTGTCCAAGGCACTCCTTCCTTCTCCATTCACACTCGTCTATCACACTGATTGCTTTCTGCCATCTAAAGAAAATCCTTACAGTACTGCTTTATGTATGTACACTCTGGAATACTTTCTGATCCTTGTGAATTAAATGTAAATTGGTCTGCTAAAATTGAACAATTGATGAAGTGTAATACAGCTGAAGAAGACTGCACTTTTTGCTTGATCTTATTTCATGTTCTTCTTGCCATCTTTTTCTGATTATTTTTCTGTATCTTTCCTTTATCCTGTTTGCCATAAAGAGAAGGTTCCTTGACATATCAGAGTCAGTTCTGGTAATGGTTACAGGATTGATCATACTGGCTAAATTAAAGACAAACTGTGAATAAGAATAGCTTCAGAAAGTTCCTGTAATTGGGGTCAGATCCAATTAGTGTTGTGGACAGGCATTTCAGAAAACAAAACTATAACACTATAGCTGTAATACAGTCAACTGAAGGATACAGTAGGATAACGTGGGCCAAAATGGGCCAAAATACCCATTTTAATATGTCGTTTTGCATTGTCAATACAGAACTGTGTTTACCAAGATGTGACTGAAAATTTGCTTTTTTTCCTACAGTCCTGTATGAGGTGGTTAATGCAATGGTGAGGCTAGCACTCAACTGAAGAGATGCATTAATTCAACAATAAGTTCAAATGTATTCTTGCAGAGATAAGTTACTACATGAGATTACTTTATATGATGCTAACAAAAAGCATGACTTGCATGCAGTAAACATTTAAGATATTGCACTTTTATACATTTATTATAAAGAGGAATCACTCTCTCCCTAAAAATAAAATTCCGTTTATCTCAAGATGAAGTATTTGGAGTCTCTTAACAACTGTCAGTTAACTGTGCACACAAGTGTGATTATTGTATACTAGAGGTTAATCGATTTTTTATCACATGCTGTAGAATATTTGGTTTATTCTAAATGCTGATTTTGGAAAGGCAGAGCAATGTTTTGTATCAATATCTTGATTGCTACTTTTCTCAGCATGTCTTAGGAGAACTTCCCAGTTACTGATAGGACCTGATTTATTTTAGCTCAAGAAATGGACTGCAATGTAAAATCCTTTTTCTCCAGGTACTGTAGAACTTCACTGTTTTATCTGACTTTACTGAAGTTGAGCAACCTGAGTGTAATTGAGAGGCAAAAGGCCGGATATAAACGTAATCAAATTGGATAATTCCCTCACGTAATAATCTTTTAAGAAATACAAATCATTAATAAAACATAAATCAATAATATCACTATAATTTAGCTGATGGAGCTATTCCTCTTGAATTGCAACAGGCTATTGTGGTACTGAGAAGAAATCAGTTTTCCTCATCTTATATACGTAATCATCATATTCAGATTCTTTACCAGATCTCAGAAATGTTCAAATGATGTTATGACTAATATTTGTAAAAACAGCTTAATTGATTTTCAGTATTATTTAATATGGTCTAGAAATTGTTTGCATCTCTTGTAGGAAAGTATAGAAATGGTGGCATAAGTGGAAGATTCCTACAGTTATGGATTAAACAATTCTCTTTTGATACATATTCACATTCATACATGCTGATTTTATTTCTGCTAATATGAAACAAAAGCAACTACACTGAAGATAGCAAAATGTAATTCTCAATTTAAAACCAGAAGAGTAGAACAGTATATAGCTCTGGAAGGTGAATATAGGACTCATCCTAGATGATGGTGTAAATGAGCACAACAATTTTCATAAGCAGAGAAAAGCTTAAGTAAACTAAGAAACCATTTTTAATCATTTAGGTGAATGTTGACTTGTTCAAGGCTAATAGGAAAATAAAAACTGGGTACAAGATACTTTGTTAGCATATCTCTAAGAGACTTTAAACATTTGTCACAAAAATTACAAAGTAATGCGGGTTAAGAGTTCTTTCTCCCTTACTCTGGTGTTCAACACTTGAGTAATACATACTATTGCAGAGCACTCAAAATTAATGACACTTCCAAATTGCAGCAGAGGGGAACAGTGTAATGCTGCAAGGCATAGAAGGCTAACCTTACATACCCAATCAAGTAAGTGAAACTGATTTTGCTAGTTCACCTGCAAAATATGCGTAATTCAATTATCTGGTATGTCTTAGCATTAGAAAATGTTACTGTGACTGCAGTAGCCTAGCAGGTCATTTTTTAATTCTTCACTCTTCAGTCATTCTAATGGTAGTATGAAAGAACAGTAGTCTTAGGCGAGGCTACAAAACCAGAAGGTGAATTCCTTTTCCCAGCTCTCCAGCGCTTAATGTCCTGATTTGCTGTCTTAGAGAGCCACGAGTATGGCCTTTATTTAGTCATCTATTGCACAGCAAGCAAAAAGACAGGTCTCTGCCACCAGAAATTAATGAAATGGCAGACAAGTTTAGCTGCTGCAGACTTCATCTTCTGCAGTCTATTCATACTACTTTAGTCTTTGCTTTCAATAATTCTGTGCCCAATACCTTTTAGTAGAAGGAAAATAGATTTGCCTGGAGGTCTTCGAGTAAAAATTTGACTCCACTGAGATCTATGAAAAAGAAAGCTGCTTCTTAGAGGAGGCTTCTGTTAGAGCTGATCACCTGAAATTTCCCAACATTTACTTGCTAGTTTAAGTTCGGTAAGTAACAGAGGTTGAAGCATTAGTGTAAAGAAAGCGTGCATTTCCATCACCAACAGCAGTCTGTCTTGAGCAGACTGACTCAGGCTGACATGGCGTTATTTAAAATGCTGATGGTTACATGGAAATTCACATATGGTACACCGCTGTCACTGTGACCCGCTGTGCCACCTGTGAACCCAGGGTCCCAGAGGGTGGGAATTTTAACAAAGTCTTAGCGTCTGATGTCTCTGCATTCAAAGCAAGAGAAGTTCTGCTCTTCCTTTAGTGGAAGAGAATTTCTCTACCACAGAGATACCTTATTCACTTTCTGGTTTTTTCCTCTCCTTCTCTCTTACTTTTATTGAGAAAAAAAAACTTCCAAGGGAACCAGGAAGGCTAATGACATACTACACTCACATTCCAGACAACAGTTTTCAGCAGTCTTGTTTGAGCCCACAAGAGACCAAGAGGTTTAGGAATATGACCACTGGCTATTAATTTTGAGCCTGTAATTACAACATCAAGCCTGTAACATCCGGTGAGATCTGATATGTTGATACCCCTTGTTCTTTAGGAAGATGCCTTTACTGATACAGTAAAAGGTGATTTCAAGTTTAGGATTTCTCGAGTGGCCAGAAAAGAAGTAATTGATGATAGATGGCCATTAACAGTGTACTGCGATCTACAGTGAGAACAAGCAGGACACTAGACTGTGAAGTATCCACACACTGAAGTTACTGAGGCAGGAGGAGGGGACTTCCTTTTTGTGGAAAACTAATTCAGTAGCTATGCTTAGGCCAAAAATACACAGAGAAAATAGGAATGTGGAAATCATCATACTACTAATGAAAATTCTTTTGAAAATACAAAAAGGTAAAATCTGAGGCATTTTGCCAGGACTTCAAGGTTGTCATTAAAGAAAACTCAAGTTCAGCATGTATGTGTACAACTATATACTACTTAGTTATAAATGCAGGAGCTGTGACACTTAGGAAATGGCGTATATAAATAATGACATAAAGCATTTAACACAAGGCCAATGCCAGGCCACACAATTTTACATCCTTCATCACAGACAGGTACAAACACCTTGAAGTATATTTGTCTATATGTGCATACACATTTCTATTAGCACAGCAAGCATATCAAGCATTTTATGATGTCTGAGAGCACCATAGTCTTACAGATAATGCTTACCTGCTTAAAGAATCTCCAGAAAGGCATTGTAAAACCATTGTAATTTCATAGATTCTAATGAAAACTAGAAGTCATTTTTGTTTTGTTGGGTTTTTTTTTTTGTTTTGTTTTGTTTTGTTTTTTCCTTTAAATTAAACAGAAGTTTATTTTTAAGGTGTTTTCTACAAGAGCCTGAGTTTCTTGATATGTCTAAGCACAGCAATGGTTGTTCTAGTGGCTGAAGGGTATTAGGTTTTCACAGAATACAATGATGATGAGAAAATCCTGGATGCTGAAGTAGTGTGTGGTCAAGAGACCAGAAGTACTTTGTGAATGACTGAAAACAGAAATAGTCTGAACATATATATTTCCCAGATCTTTTTGTATATTTCATCATTTAAACCTCATCATTTGGGATTATAAAAGTTTCAGATGTCCTTCTCAATGTCTTTGGTGTTAATACTGCATGTATCGATTTTTAGCTTTTAATTTTTTAGAACTATACTGAATGAATTTGGAATTAGTTGATCAATCATTTTTTAAGTAACAACATATATTTATTAGCATTTACTACAAAATCACATTTGTGTTCAAAGAAAAATGTTAATAGAGTGGGAATTATTTATCCACCAAAGAAACAAAGGAAGACTTTTTTTATCATCTAGCACAGTAAACACTGTCACAGTGAATACTGTAAAAACAAACAAGCACTTAAGAGATTCTAGAAGTCATGTAATTCCCATGCATGACTTGCCATTGACAAAGGGTTTGCACCTTTCCCAGACTTAAGTGTTAATTACGGGGTCACAGCACATCTGAATATCAAATTCAGATGAACAAAATAAAACATACTCTCTATTTCTTGATTGAATTTCCATCCTCCCTGGACTAGCATTCAAGCAAACGACTTGCATTTGTATCATTTGTAGTAGTGAGTGCTGAAATTCTGTCACATAAGTGCCTTGATGCTGGCTTCATAAGCCAACCCTCGCTGTTGCTTAACCTCAGGACAAGCACCATGTTTGGCCTATGGGAGCTAATGGAGAATATCACAGTTCTAGGATTAGTGGTGGGCCTCTGAAGAGCATGTGTTGACCTTGGGCTTTGCTTCTCTCTTTGTTGGGGTACAAATCTAAACATCTAGTCCCGAGTCCAGGATTTGAGGACTGCAATTCATTATGATTATCCAAGGAGTCTGCAGATCAATACTTGCAGAGCTGCTACAGTTTCACAGTGAGTGAACCAGTAAGCAGATAGCTTTACAGAAGTGTGGTCCATTTTGTTTACAGAGAAAACACATTGTAAAAAAATGAATAGCTTATACACCTGCTAATGAGTGATCCACAAAATCCCCTGACCATCACTGTACATAACTGGCTTCTCATAAGATTCTTAGCAATTTATATTTACCAAATTCCAATACCAAAGGTATTTTCTAATTTCTGCTGGAACTGTGTGGACTGCTTTCTTGTTGATGAATGTTTGTACTTTAAGTACCAAAATGACTGAATGCCTATGAAAAGTAAATTAAACATGCTGTTACGGAGCTTATTTTGGGCCCAGCCCTCATCTCTGGTACTCTTTTTCACAAATTTTCCCTGTGCTCAGTGGGCACAAATTAAATGTTGTGTAATTTTAAAATTTCACTAGTAGGTTGCAAGTGAATGGTATGTCAATCACTTTTCCAAGGTGGTCAGCTATGAGGATGATGAAAAATCATGTCAGAAATATGGAGGACATTTTCTTCCTGGCAGAAATATTAACTATATAAACCACCAAAGATGCTAATGATGTAGGAGTTAATGAAGCACCTATTTCTCATAAATAGATGAAGATAGGCATTTTTTGGTAAACTTAGCAATAGGTATTTTGATCAAATTTGTTATTTAAGAAGAACGTACCTATTTCACTAGCAGTGTGCTCAGGTGGCCAAGAGGGCCAATGGCATCCTGGCTTGTATCAGGAATAGTGTGGCCAGCAGGACCAGGGAGGTGATAGTGCCCCTGTACTCGGCACTGGGGAGGCCGCACCTCGAATCCTGTGTTCAGTTTTGGGCCCCTCACTACAACAAGGACATCGAGGTGCTGGAGCGTGTCCAAAGAAGGGCAACGAAGCTGGTGAAGGGTCTAGAGCGCAAGTCTTATGAGGAGCGGCTGAGGGAGCTGGGGTTGTTTAGTCTGGAGAAGAGGAGGCTGAGGGGAGACCTTATTGCTCTCTACAACTACCTGAAAGGAGGTTGTAGTGAGGTGGGGGTCAGTCTCTTCTCCCAAGTAGCAAGTGATAGGATGAGAGGAAATGGCCTCAGGCTGCACCAGGGGAGGTTTAGGTTCAATATTAGGAAAAACTTCTTCACTGAAAGAGTTGTCAGGCACTGGAACAGGCTGCCCAGGGAAGTGGTTGAGTCTCCATCCCTGCAGGTATTTAAAAGATGGGTAGATGTGGTGCTTGAGGACATGGTTTAGTGGTGGACTTGGTAGTGCTAGGTTAACGGTTGGACTCGATGATCCTAAAGGTCTTTTCCAACCTTAACGATTCCATGATTCTATGATTCTATGATATGTTGTTATAAGGACAGAATATTAAAAATCTATACATTTTAATAGATCTAGAGCATCATTCATGTCAGAGAAAGTGTCCTTCTGCGCAGTCAGCCTTGCATGCTTTTCTGATATCTGCTTGAGTCTTCTGAAAATGATTGATGGATTAAACACTCCCATAGAGATTGACTCTATTTTAAATTAATTAATTTAAGACAATTCCCTGTTTCCTCAGTTCCTAAAACCTGTCACTTCCTTATGCGGTTACCTGCACAGTGGGTGTATTGGTGCAGTGTTTCTGTGCAGTCTGCCTGTGAAAGGATCTGACTGACTGGCTAACTAACTAACTGACTACAACTTCCTATCTTCTGAAAGACTTTCTTCGCTTCTCAGTAGCACTGTGTAATTCTATACTGAGTTCCAGAGGGGGAGGAATGCTGAAGATGGCTTTAGCTAATTGGGAACCAGTAAAAAAGCCTCCTTCATGTCACGGTGCACACCACTTTCTCATTAGAACTGCCACACACCGTTAGCTGTCAAAGCCTGAATCTTTGTGGTCTCAGAGGTATAAAATTCAGCCTATGTCCCAGTATTCTGATACATGGCAAAAACAATCTGGTGAATGCCATACAAGCCTTTACTTCCCCAGCTGCCCCTGAGTTAATACTCTCAATGATCCCAAACTGCTGCCATTTGACTCAGAAAGGTTATGCTTTTCAGCCTCTTCATCTTGTGTCGTGTAGCTTCATGAGTCACTGTATTTGCTTTGTCCAGTGAGGAGTGCCTCAGCTGCTGAAACAGGGTTCTGCTAGGCAGACCAACCTGGAAAAGTGGACTTATTTTTCAACTTAGTGTATTTCTTAGTGACCATCTTTCCAGAGGTCTCAACTGCAGTAACCTTAGGGCATTTATTGACCTTGAAAGAGCAATTACCTAACTAAGGCACATCTGGCAGCCAGAAAAGGGGTATTCTAAGTTGCATAACATTAAGTTTCTTTCCTGAAGAATCCGTTTCAGTAGATTTCTCTTTTTTCTCCCCCTGTAAGCCTTGCACTCCATGAATAATCACAGATCGAAAGGTTAAAATTCCAGTGCAATTTTTTTTCCCATCTTGCATATGGCTAAGACCGGCAGATAGTCTCTATGGCTGTTCATGTTAATTCACTGAACTTTTAAAGATAAAGATATTTCTGAAAGGAGTATGTCTAATTTGATGATGATTGGTATCACAATAACCAGACTGTTAGTGTAGTTTTATGATAGTAATTAGAGTATACACTCTACAGTGCTTCAGGTGAGTACATCAGTAACCCTGCTAAAGAACATCTTAATTTTGAACACCTGTGTGTCATCTCCCCTAACGCTGCTCTCACAAATACCAGGTGCTGCAGTGTTGGGGAGGTTCTGTCTGTTGCATCCCACAAAGCAGTCCCTGGTTGATATTCAGTCTGAGGGACACTGAAAACCTATCTTCAAGTTATTATCCACATGAGAGAGGTGATTTCTTGGAGTGGCTCAATGTGACTGTCTATGTGATTATGCTAAAAGAAAAATGGTACTTTGCCAGTAATCAGAGATATTCAGGTTATGAAGAACATACATAGGTGCATGTTTAACCCTCCCTCCATCAATATATGATGTGTGCCATCCTTTGTACAAACCAGAAGGCAAATGAGTTGGGGTGGAATATGTGCATGGCCTGTAGGTATTGTTTCAACCAAAATTTCTCTACCCATGTGTTAATAAGTTTGTGGACAACACATCACAAACTGCAATTTCATTGCCTCCCAAGGCTTGGGTCACTGAACTAATTTTTTTCATTTTTAGATAACTTAGCATAATAAAACTGTATATGTTTTAGGTTTATGTAGTACCCATTTCTACTTGGATTCAGAGCTTTTAAATGAATGTTTAAAGTTTGCAAGCAGAAGGCGGAGGGAAAACTAGGGTCAAGTTTTTTACTCTAACATCACTATTCTTGTGAAATGCAAGTGAATTCTATGAGTTAATAGGAGAAGGCTTTCTCATCCATGATAGATCAGGACCTGGAACTCTAATATAGGTCTTTATTCAGTAAAGTACCTGATGACACAAATGTATTTAGTTTATCTGCAGTACTTGAAAAGTCACACTCACAAGGAAATGTGTCAGAGAATGTTAAGAGAAAGAGGTATGTTAATAAGAATCTCACAGGGAAGTTCATTATGTAAAATATAGGCAGAGTGCTAGTGGTCTCCTAGTTCTAGCACTGACATGACAAATTGACTTATACACCAAGACTTTGTGTAGGTGTAATAAATACTGTGATAAAATGCTTTGCCACTTCAGACTTTTCACACATCTGTGTTTCATTCTGACCTGTTTCTTCACCACTGATGAGTCCTCTGTCAGACCTGGATACGTCTTCTGATTATCTGCCCGTCTCAATTCTTCCAACCCTTTGAAAACAAATTTCAAGTTTCTGAATGCCACCGTGGCAAGATATTTTGCCTACTGAGACTAGCGGAAAGCAGTTGTTGCAGAATTAGAATGAGTCAAGAGCATGGACACAGTCCCTGGGAGAATGCCATAAACCGCATTCACAATGGTTTGATTTGTTGACTTTATGTATTTTAAAATTGGTGTTGGACAGAGTTAGTGAAAGGCTTACTGGAATGAAAAATTTCCAGAAACTGAAAGCCTACAATTCTGAATAGAAAAAGTAACAGACTTGATTACAGCTCAACGTAATACTTTCCTTCCAAGGAACAGAAAAAAAATCACTTTTGGTTATAAGTCTATAATTTTTAAAAGTTCTGCTTAGTTTACAGTATAAATAATTTAAGAAAGCCAATAGCATCCTGGGCTGCATCAGAAGCAGCATGGCCAGCAGGTCCAGGGAGGTGATTCTGCCCCTCTAATCCACTCTCATGAGACCCCACCTGGAGTACTGTGTTCAGCTCTGGGGTCCTCAGTACAAGAAGGACATGGACCTGTTGGAGCGGGTCCAGAGGAGGGCCACAAAAATGATCAGAGGGACGGAACACTTCCCCTGTGAAGACAGGCTGAGAGAACAGGGGCTGTTTAGCCTAGAGAAGAGAAGGCTCTGGGGAGACCTTTTAGCGGCCTTCCAGTACTTAAAGGAGGCCTACAGGAGAGATGGGGAGGGACTCTTTATCAGGGAGTGTAGTGATAGGATGAGGGGTAACAGCTTTAAACCGAAAGAGGGTAGATTTAGATTAGATATTAGGAAGAAATTCTTTACTGTGAGGGTGGTGAGATACTGGAACAGGTTGCCCGGAGAAGTTGTGGGTGCTCCCTCCCTGGAAGTGTTCAAGGCCAGGTTGGACAGGGCTTTGAGCAACCTGGTCTAGTGGAAGGTGTCCCTGCCCATGGCAGGGGGGTTGGAAGTAGATGATCTTTAAGGTCCCTTCCAACCCAAACCATTCTATGATTCTATGATTCTGTGATAACTGAGTAGTAGGAATAGGTGTAACTTTAGAAGTGGTAGGTCAACACAAGAGATACAAAACAGTAGCGATAATTCTGAAATGGCATAGTTCAAATATTTTACATACAGTATTACAGGAGAAAGGCCGCTTTCCTCCATGCTTTCCTCCATGCTTCTGCATTAAAATTAGCCTTCCCCTTTCAGATCCCTTTTAGTCAAACCCAGGATAGCACCAGAATTGCATTAATGGTATTCATGGTAGCAGACTTACAAACTGTACTGTGGAGTTCATTAGTGGGAACTTGAAGATGGTAAAGTCTACCGAGCAGTGGCTTTGAGCTCTTAAGTGGAGACACAGGCAAAATAGGCAGCATGTTCTCATGGCTAGACATGAGGCTGTCTTTGACAAGTACGCAGTCGATGTTTTCTGTAATGAACAACTTTTTTGTAATATAGAAAATATTTAACTTCTGTCCGGATGGACACTCATGCTGAGTGGCACAAAGACATTAAGGAGACACTAGCATGTTCTCCTAATTTTATTTTGATTATATATTTCTTTAAATGCATTATGTTTTGTTTATAGCCTGGCTTTGTATAATTCTATGCACATTAAGAGTTGTTTCCCACAATGCATATAAATATATATATATCACTATCAAAAATACCTGTCCATAATTGGCCCGAGAGCCTCAAAGGAGTACTCTGGTAACTGCCAAATCTTCCTTGAGCCTCTTCCCAGAAAAAACGGTGATTTGTAACACAGGCTTTTGTGTAATCAGGGTAAAAAAATGTGAGGGAAGAGCCAAGAGCATTGTGCATATTATTCTACTATTTTATGAAACATATGTTGGTCACAATTAGATATAGTTTAAATCTGATTTATGTTTGAGGGAAAGCAATTTAAATATGACTTATATTTATTTCATTCCTGATCATATTAGCCATGATAATTAGCTATTTCAAAATGTTACAGTTGGAACTTAGAATCACTTGGCATTGCTGTTAATTTACCAGTCATCACTCAATCTGATATCGCATAAGTTTCTGCAACTTTGACTACCATTTTTGATAATCCAGTTCCCTCACAGCTGAATACATTTTTTTAACTTGAGGTAAAGTAGCCCTTTTTGTCCTGAAACAAACCAATATGGACAGGACTTGGCATTGCTGTTGACTTTATCAGCAGCTCTCATGTTTTCCATGGTACAAAATAATCAATGTGTATTCTAATCACTTTTATCTATTTTAATTTTTTAAGTCACATATCATGTCACATATTTTTCTTTCACATATCATGTCTAATTCTTGTTGAATATTTACTTCAAATATTTTCAGAAACTTTGTTACTAATTTCCCAGATTATTTGCTTTACTTGTTTCAACTGAAGGAATCCAAAAGCCTATCTTCATTAATGATGTTTCTCAGTCTTGTGATAATTAAAATGGGTAGGCAATTACCTGCTCTATTTCCTCTGTCTGGTTTGCAGAACTTCATATATTGAATGTTTGATCTTAAATGCATCAACGGTCTTCTAGAGGCTGTATATTCATAAAATGCAGTATTCATTTTTGACAAAATCTGTTTACAGCTGTTGAACCATACTGTAAGCTCTAGGCCTTTTCCTTTCATCTTGATACTGTCAACCACATTAATTCATGCTTACTACTTTCCATATAACTCATGTGCTAAAGACAGGATTTCAATTCTTTTCCCAATATTTTATGTGGTTTTGATTCAATGGACGTAGACATGATTTTGTTTTGTTCCTAACCTGTTCCTTGAGTCTTTGAAAATACTATTGGGATAGAATTTAAATACTGCTGTGGTAAAAAAAAAAAAATCAGTATTTCCTTTGACTCCGGTTGCAGCTTAGATTTTGCCAAAAATTCAGTCACTCAACAATTCAGACTCTATTTATTTCAGCTATCCCTATTTGATTCCTCTAAATGCTCTTCTTTACCCTTATCCACAAATTGAATTTTATATTTTAACAGTAGCTTTCAGAGCTCTTCATTTAATATGGTTTACAACTTATATATGTTGATTTTTGTAACTTGGCTTATAAGTGACGGAGTGGTTTACAGGAATGGAGCAGATGATAGATATAATCACAACCTCTACTCTAAAAAGAGTACATAAATGAGGCTGCTTGGCATTCTTAGTTGAACACACCTTTTCTCTGTCTTTAATACCTGATAACTTAAAGCTTTGAGGATCTTAATTGAACCAATGCATTAACTAAAAAAAGAACCAAAGCTGGCAGAATTAGAAAGGGAGGTAGGGAGGATGTTATAAACCACTGAATTAAACAAGAATACAAGTAATTACTCCTAAATCTCCCGGCAGCAATGTGTTACAAGATCTTGTTCTGGGGAATATGAACCTACCCAGTAAGAAACCATAATTTCTTTTTCTAAAAATTATATGCAGAAACTTTTAAAACACAAAATCTTGGCACACATTCTAAAGTAGCTTTTTTAAAAACTGAATTATGATGAAGATTAGTTATCAGACCAGAAGCCAGTTACTGCAAAGAAACTTGTAATAAAAACCTTATTAGAATCATGGAATCATTTAGGCTTGAAAAGACCTTTAAGATCATCAAGTCCAACCGTTAACCTAACACTGCCAAGTTCATGACTAAACCATGTCCCTGAGTGCCACATCTACCCGTCTTTTAAATACCTCCAAGGATGGGGACTCAACCACTTCCCTGGGCAGCCTGTTCCAGTGCCTGACAACCCTTTCAGTGAAGAAATTTTTCCTAATATCCAAACTATGCCTCCCCTGGTGCAACTTGAGGCCATTTCCTCTTGTCCTATCGCTTGTTACTTGGGAGAAGAGACTGACCCCCACCTCACTACAACCTCCTTTCAGGAGCAATAAGGTCTCCCCTCAGCCTCGTCTTCTCCAAACTAAACAACCCCACTTCCCTGCATTTGTTATGGGCAAGAGAGAAGAGTTCCTGGAATTAATCTACATACCTGATGATACTTTGAAAGTGCTAATTTACCAAAGCTAGGGAAAATGATGTGTGAGGTATGGAATAAAAATAAGCACAGAGTACTGCAAAGAAAAACTACAATTTTTAAGAAATATATTAGATCAAGAAGAAAAGATTCAGTAACAAGACAGATTTGGCTAAAAGTTCATCTTGACTCAGTAGCAAAGGGAAGGGAATGGAAATGCAACATATACAAAAAATTAAAAAGCTAGTCATAAATCATAGGAATTCAAAGGTAGGGAGTACAGAAAATGTTAAAGGGAAGTTTAAATACCAACGGCTCTTAAGGATAAGGTGACACTAAAAAGGCAGATATTTTAAAGTACATTAGGATATATTAGCAATGTTACAGATCCTACATGGTTTTCCCAAATGGTAAAACATGAGGATGATGAACTCATGAAGCAGGCATACCAGATGCTGATATCTGGTATATGTCTGAAAGGAACATAGCGAGGTGCTGTCACGTGAGCATGATTAAATACTTTCTAATCCATTAGTAACTAGAGATAATTGTGAATAATACTGAGCAGGAATTAAAACAGGCCCAGATAACTTGCAGCCAAAAATTCTGAGGAGGTCTTGTTCTGTTTGATGTGAAATGTTAATAAATCATGAACTCCGAGAGAAATACCAGAAGACTGGAACAGTGCTGCCGTTGTGCTACTATCAGTTGTACTTTAATTAATTAAACACTGCCATCAGTCAGCACAAGTAAACACCCTGATAAATTTTCAAAAACATTTGCCTGAATGTTACTGAATGCTTTATGATAAACTGAAGAACAGGATGAGAAGGATATAATCAGGCTTCCTGTTCCAGCTCTGCCATAGTTGTGGTGTGATCCAGTGGAAATGGATTCATTGCTCTCTTGCCTTTCACATAGGGGTGGTGGAACACAAGAAGTAAAAAGAGTCCATCCAAACAGGCTTTTGTGGGAGGTAAGGCATTAATTTTAGTGAAGTTTAGACTACGCGATAAAAGATAATATAAAAATGCAAAACTTTATTGTATTTGCCAGCAACAGAAACATGTATTTTTTCCAAAACATCTTTTAATTCAACATGTTTCTAAGTCCCTCTTTGAACCTGCAGCTATTTAATGTGTGTATCAGCACTGTAAAAATATTTGAACCTGAAAGAATTTGAAGACTGCTGTTAGGACTCATCGTTGTAACAGGAGATGGTGGGCTTAATTCCTCCATAGATATTGAAACATTTATGTAACATTAATTCTAGTTAGTGGTTTTAATAGTAAAAATATGGGATATCTTTCCTCATACAACAGGATTGCAGGCTTGTAGTTAAATGTGGATTAGCTCCTTTATTCCTGCACACCATAAGCCTTTACAAAACAGAACATTAGTAAATCTTAACACCAGCACGCATGGGTGGAGTTACTCAGGAAAATTTTCCTATGTGGTCAAACCTTTAGGATTTAAGAGAGGAGTCTTCCTCTTATCCTCCAATTTACGAGAATTCCTTTGCTTCCTCATTTGCTCATCTTCCTGGATGTCTTTTTTATTTCTCTCATGAGATAAGGTACACCAGCAGTTTTATTCTACTCCCATCATTTTTTGTTTGTTTGCAGTGTTAGGATAGTGGATAACTTCACATTGCAAAGATGAGATCAGCCTACCATGCAATTAAATTAGCAAAATTTGGCTATGGTAAGTCTCAATTATCTGTTAGAAAGAACCCTGAGCTGCTGCTGCTGCTTGTTTCCAAAGTATTCCTACTGCAAGGACCAGTTTTGCCTTTTGAGAGTTAGACTGGTTTGTGATTTTTGTCCAATTAATTGTTCACTTTCTAAGTGCTATTTTAATGGGTATCATTTAATCCAGACATTTCTGTTAAGAGTATATTAAATAATGTGTACTTGGAAGGTGGTTGAATCTGGGATATTTTTCATTGCACCAGTATTTGGGGTCATTAAACCTGTCAAACTTGTTTGGGCCAGTAAGAAAGTTTCTCTGAGTCCCTTCCTTTTAAGGAGTGCAGCTACTGAGCAAGGACATGCACAAAGTACACAGAGTGCCAAAGAAAATAAACAAGTCAGCTGGAGTGAAACTTTATCACTGTGTAAAATAACAAAACAAATAATAGAAACTAAACCACCCACCCTAAAGAGAAAGCCACACATGATTGTTAGTGCAAAACTGAGTTTATATTAATCTTCCAATTTTGAAACATGCATAACATTTGAGGTCTGTTTCTCTTTGAATTTCTGCATCCTACCTAGTTGTTTACTCCTAAGAAAAGTGGGTATAAACCACTACCAAATAAAAATCCCATATCCATTTTTCACAGGTTAAAATGACCATGGTCTATGAAGGCCCAGAAAAAATGGATTTCTCATTTTTTCAGTACATCTTGAGTGAATGACAGCAGGATTTCCAATGCTCTTCTACCACTGCTCTCACTTATAGTAGGTAAGAACATATTCTTAGCTAGAAATAGTTAAGAAAAAGTGCATACGTAATTTAGGAGTAAAACTGAAATATTATTCGTATCAGGTATTCTGCCTTGAAGTTCTCTCTCCATCTCAACAATACCAAAAAAGCCAACTGTGAGCCATCAGAAAAAAAAAAACACTTTTAAAAATAACAAAACTGAAGTTGCTTCTATACTTTTATACTCATTACCTTTTTTATTCAACCAACTACTTCCATTTAAAGCACACAATAAAATACGAGGTTATGAAACATCTACAAGTTCCTTCTACTGTAGCTGTTCTCCAGGTCCCTACCTCTACCCAAAACCACAATATCCACTCTCTTCCTGGTTGCTACAGAACACTGTTTCTTGGTCTTTTTAGGTGATACCCTCCTGATTTGAAGATGATGTTCACTCTCAAGGAAGCATAATAACAATGAAAACCTGATCAGCAGTAAACAGCAGTATATGATTTTGTGTGGCCTGGCCCTTGAAGAATAACAATGGGCAAGCAGAAGAAAGAGGGAACTACCTGTAGGTGTTTTATATTCGGTTACAAGATATTCACTAAAAATGACTTCTGACTGTACTCTGTGAGGTCAAACCTAACTACCACCCCACTTAAGAAAAAGGAGTGATTTAAAACTTTTCCCAACTACATGCGAGCACAGCTTTTTCAGCTACTTTTCAGCAATGTGGGCATGTCAGATAATCAGACCTTTGAGTTCTATGCATTTTTACATCACAGCTTTTTAAAAACCTCAAACCTACCCTTAGCAAAACATATACTTTGTTTAGCTGAGTGCAGAACGTTCAGCACTGATGGTTATTTATATTATAACTCGCTCAGAACTGAATCTTTTTTTCTGAAAACTTATCCGCTCTTAAGAAAAACTGTACTGACACCAACCTTTTACCTACCCCTTAGTTTTTGGCAGCCTTCTCAGGATTGTTAGGGAGTTCATATGCCTGCATCTGTGGGAGCAGGCACATCTGGTTAATAGTGGATCAGCCAGAGGAGTTAAAGGGAAATGTGCTAGGTGCTAATAACTGGTCTAGAAAATACCATTAAGTCTTCATGTTCTGCACAGCCTCTTGGAATCTAACTCTTCATAAAGCCTAGGGGCTGCTACAGACAAAAGTGTCTGCCTGGTACTTTTAGTGGTTGTATTTCTCTTCAGCTGCACCAAGAGATATGTAGCAGCATTTTGGATAAACAAAGCCCTCAGGAGCTCGGAAGAAAATATCGATAGCCTTGTAACCGGCACAATTCTATTTCTCAGCTACAGGATAATCAAACCGTAAGCAGTGCATGTTTATTCAAGAAAGCAACAAGTAAGCTGGAAAAAATAGCACTGGTGATTGGAAGAAAGCTTAAGAATATCACATAAATGTTAGTTCCAGGAATAAATTGCCTGAAGGATTTCCTACATTATACTAACTTGTTCTTAGATGAGGAAATAGGTGAAATAAAGTGTAATACATTGGGAAGAGTCCTTCAGCCTGTTAAAAAAATTACAGGTAGGGAACTCCGCAGTCACTAAGAAATTGTTTTGAACTTGACTGCGTTATGGCACAGAAAAACCCCTCGTCTAGAAGCCTAACCCTGCTGCCCATTAGAGGTGTGAATCTGTGTAGCTTCCCTTTTCCTCTCCCTTCCTTTGCCTGTTGCATTATGACACTTTCTTGTTGTTGTTGCTAAAGAATCACCGATGAGGAATTGTGACCCTCCTCCACTGAAAAAGGAGTTTTTATTGACACTTCTTAAGTGAGCCGATGTACTTCTGTGGAACCATGGAGGAAAAACTCATATAGTACAATCCTGAAAACTCTTCTGTAGATGCTTATTTTTGCTTTTGAATAATGCTAATAAAGGTAAGAGATATACAGTAAGAATAAATTTGGACTTTGAATTTTTTCCTTGGAGAGCCAACCCTAATGTGGGAACAGAGATATGATGTGAATTTTCAAAGTTGTTAGCATAGTGGGAATTGTACTGCTGTGTACACCATTCTGTAGTTCACCAAAAAAAACCTGATTCTGACGCTTATCTCAAACTGTATGTACTGGTCATCAAATACTATTAGACAACGCAAATATTTACTTGCACTAGCAATGAATAACATTATTCAGAGAACAGCCACCTTTGTATGAAACGCCAGGATCAGCAAACTCGGAGGATCCTGACTTCTTTAAAACCTGCCTGCATTCTTTCTTATGTCAGGAAGGTATTCTGAAAAGTTACTAGCATTAAAAAGTACAAAAATATTTAGCTTTCAAATTATGAAGCAACTGCTTTATAATTACTTACTCTCATACATTTAATTGGTAAAAGTGGAGACAATTGCTTTCCATGGACCTAGAAATACTAAGCTTTGATTTAAAAACATATTTTACATTCACAATATAAATACACGCAACTGCCTATGGGGAGGAAACCATCAAATCAACCACTTACGCTTGTTTAAAGAAATATTTGCTCATCTTTCTATTTTCTAATGGTTTCACCTATCACTGTTGCATAAACTTTGAGTCAAAAGCTTGTTGCTTGTTATTAAATGCATTTAAAACTCTGCAAGTTCAAAAGTTCAAGTATCATTACAAGGTTTATTTTCTTTAGAATAAACCAGTAGAGAAAAAAATGATAGGAGGATGACAAAGTAAAGAATCAAACTCTAAGCAAACTTTGAACACATGCACAGAGAAAGTAAAGCTGAGAAAAAAAAAAAATTAATGCATACACAGTGTTACTATAAACCTGAGGATCTAGCTCCTGTGCAATAAATATTTCTCCCCCCCCTCAAAAAATACCCCAAACAAACAAACAAAAAACACCAGAAAAAAAAATGCTTTCTACACCTGAAATAAATAACCTGGAAAAGAGACTTAAAAATCATGTCCTGATTTTGCAGACCTTCAGTAGAGTTAGAAGGTCATAAATATTATATTCTCCACTGTTTGCAAACTTGTAAATGAGTGTCAAGCTCTGGGACACTGAGTACGATGTAGCGTTACATTAGCAGGTGTGCCCTAAGACAGCTATGGAGATGATTCTTCCCAGAGAACAGAAGGGGCTGAACTGAAAAAAACCCTGAAGCCATGGGATCTCTAGCCTGAAGGAGTTCCCACCTTGACCACCCTCAGCATACAGTTTTATTGGTAATTTTAGCACAAGTGAATACATAACTCTTTGGTGCTACAGTAGTCGAGCAGCTTGCTTGCAGTTCCATGTCCTCAAAGGAGATGGTGATAATTGCTCCGTAATAAGTCAGCTTTTTCTATATTAAGGAATAGCAAACATGTCTTTTGTAATAATGCTGCTAATTGCTACCTGTATTACCGCAGACCTTGAACTACTTGTAGCAGGCAGAAGCAAGGCCACTGTAGCCTCACCATGCGACACGGTCGGCTCCCGGGACGTCGGCGGGGCGCCTGGAGCAGCCTTGTGTCAATGCTTTACAGCTGCTCTGAAGTTTTACTACTGCAGGCATGCCTTAGATGTGAAAGATTTTCCGGGACTGTATTCCTTACAAAATACAAGCCAGTAAGTTAAATGCTAGATTCAGCTACGTAAGCGAGGTGTGAAATGCAGCTAATTAGAAAAAAAACTCCAAAATGAAAACCCGTCGACACCAAAGGCCGGCACGTCCCCCCCGCTGTCACAGCTTCCACCCGTGTTGAGAGGCAAAGTTGTTAGGTGGGGAAAAGGAAAGCAAGCCGGAGGTACGGGGCTTGACACCACCGGCCGCAGGCAGCCGCGGCGCGCAGCCCGGGGAGCCGCGGCTCCGTGCTGCCGGCCAGCCTCCCCTTCCCCGCCGGCCTCCTAACTTTCCCCCGTGGGTGTGTGCGGGTTTGGTTTGTTGTTTTTTGTTTGTTTGTTTGGTTGTTTTTTTAGTTATTTTGGGGGCTTTTGTGTATGAGTGGTTTTTGTGTCGCTTCGAAGCAGCCGGCTCCCTTCGCCCCCCGCCCCGCCAGGCCCCGGCGCGCCGCAGGCTGCCCGGTCCCCCTCTCCGCCCGCCAGGCTCCCGGCGCCGCGGGAGGAGGGTCCTTCCCGCCCCCCGGAGCAGCGGCCCGGCCGCGCCTGCGGCCATTACCCGGCGGGAGGAGGCGGCCCCTGCCCGCCCCGGCCCCGCGGCCCCTCCGGCGGCGGGAGGGGAGGCGGCAGCCCCTTGCCGCGGCGGGGAGGACGGCTTTCCTCCGCTCCCCTCCGGCGGCGGGAGCCGGGGGCGCCGGTGGCCATGGCCGGCTGCTGCCTCTCCGCCGAGGAGAAGGAGTCGCAGCGCATCAGCGCGGAGATCGAGCGGCAGCTGCGCCGGGACAAGCGGGACGCCCGCCGGGAGCTGAAGCTGCTGCTGCTGGGTGAGTGCGGGCCGCCGCCGCCGAGCCGCCCGCTCGCCCCGGGGCGGGGAGGCACCGCGTCCCGGCCGGGGTCTGCTGCTCCGGCGGCCTCCTGGCCGCTGCCGGCAGCGGCTCGTTGAAAGTTTCAGCCGGCGGTACCTGCGTGCGGCAGGGCTCGGGGGGAGCGGCAGATTTTTATAGCCCGGTGCGCGTAGGGTTGCTGCCTGGGGGCTTTCTTTCGAGAGAAACCCAACCCAACCCAACCCAACCCAACCCAACCCAGCCCAACCCAGCCCAACCCAGATGTGGCCAGGCAGTGTGAGGAGGCCATGGTGTTCCACACGGCGATGCTGTGGTAAGGCAATGGTGAGTGACAGGTAACTGCAGGCCACGGAAACGGCGTTTACGTGCCTTACCGCGACGCCTGGCCTGTCCCGTGTCCGGGAGAGCACGGTGGTGCTTGGCGCTGGTGTCCCCAGCACCGTGCGGAAGGCCCGCTGGTGAGGAGCGGGGAGAGGCTGCGCCAGCCTGCCGGACCCTGCCGGCGTGCCCCTGCCCGGAGCCTGGCTCCTGGGGCACCGTTTCCTACATCACCCACTTGGCTTTTTCAGTGAGTGCTGTTTCACTGGCGGTAATTCAGCTTGGCGGAGGTGTCGGTGACCGCTCGAGTGCAGATGAAGTTGACAGCTTTAAGCTGTCTCTAGCTGTTGCTGCTCCACACAGGCACTGAACACACCTACGATGAAGTTCCTGCTGCTCTGACACCGGCTGGGGGGGAAACAGCCCACAGCAGTGGCTGAAAGAAAACAAGAAACCATCTGATACAAAATCTTAGCCAAAGGTGAAGCAACCTTAGTCTAGGAAAGATTTATTTTTCTGTGATGGCTGTGTGTGCCCAAAGAGCTCAGTGCAGCAGCTCTCAGGTGTCCAAGCTCCCAGTGTGGGAACAGCTTCTCTCGCTATAACCAGCACCCAGAAGAGAGGTCTGTGTCTGCAGTGCTGTGAGTCGGCGAGCTAGCGCTACCGTCTACCAGTGCGAATACTCCCTTGCTAGAGACTCTGCCTTCATCTCTGCTGCAGACGGGTCAAGATACAGCAGCTTGCATAATGTACCTCACCAAATAACCAACCAGGCCTCAAACAGTAAGTTTTTAGGAAGAGTGAACAAAACTGTAGGTCAAAAACTAAGTTTAAACAGGCTGCTCGCAATGTTGAATTACAAAATGAGTTTAACATGAAACTGATTTAAAAAAAATGAAAGCCCAGAATACTGACTCACCCTCAGTGCCATATGTATGGTTTGCTATTGCCTTTGCCTATTACCTGTGTAGAAATCTGTGGTTGATTGATGCAACAGTCTAAACTGACGTCTGCTGGATTTTGCAGTGAATATTTATAAGAAATAAGAATTGTCTGTTAAAAACTCCTCTAGCGCAATGTTTTATCTGTGCTGCTGATGACTTAAAAGATTGGAAAGGAACTTTTGTTCCAATTTAGTTTGCTTCAGTATAATGCCCTACCTTTAAGCAATTTAAATGTTATAATGTCTACTGTTTTCACACTTTCTCCTCTGTTTGCTTTCGAGATAGCACACACTGTGCAATGTTGCTTTGCTTTAACTGAAAGTACTGTGTGTGTTTTTCTGTATTCATTTACTGTTTTTGCCAGGAAAACAGGTGAGCATGAGAACAGTTGGGTTTGTTTTGAAAAACGTAGGACTAACAAAAAAAAAAACAACCACATACCAAAAACCTTACATTATGACTCTGTATTTTTTCTTATTGAAATAATTGTAAAACACACCTTCTCCAGCCATATGGAGCAGTGTACAGCTATGATTGTTGTATGTTGTGCACAACAATTGAAAGAATTGTTGGATGGGTTGGCTGTTTGAATGTAAAGCAGAATATACAAATAATACTTATGATTTGGGGTAAAGCATAATTTTATAGTTTTTTGAACAAGAAATAGCAGATTCTTAGTGTGATTTTAGTAAAGTATACAGGAAAGTAAATGGAAAGATAGAACCTAGTAGGCAAATCATAAGGAGCTGCTCCATCTAGAAAGTGAGTTCATAGACCTCATATCAGAGATGAGATGAAATTTTTAACTGAGGGTGGTGTCCTTAGGTAACTCCTGGCTGCATTCCTGTGGACAGCTTGGTCAACATTGTTGAGTCATGGTGTGGAGAGCCCGTGGATGACCAGCTCTAAGAGGCTTCGTTCCGGAGTCTGGATTTCTCCAACCCTTGAGTTATTTAGATGAAAACAATTTTCATAGCTATCTCAAAGGAAAGCTTTTGGCTAGACTGAGACTTAGGTTTGATGGAGAAATTAAGAGTGAAATCCCGTGTCCCTATTAGCCATGAAGCCAAATGAGGCTATTGGTTTGTTTTGATGGCAAACCTGTCCACTACAGTATTTGAGTCCAAGTTTAAAATTGTAAGCAACTGTAATGTTCTAACTTCAAAGGGCAAAAGTAAGTTTGACTACTGTCTGTGTTCGTCTGCTAATTCTTGTTGCACCACGGTCAGCTTGTCCTTCTTTAAAAAGTACTTTATTTGCTTGTTGTAGTGCAAAACCATTAAGGAAAACCTCAGGTGGAGCAATAATATCACTCACTCATACAAAAAGACTGCAAACCTGTTGGAGAAGTAGTATGCTTTTAAAGAAGAGACCTTTCAAAAGCACTCATCTGTGGCAGTCCTCGTGGGTCTTGGGGGAATACAAAGCCTTTTTTGAAACTAGCTCTTGCAGTAAACAAACTAAAACTTAGTTCTTACCTAGGTGGGACATTACCAGTATATGTAATACTGTAAGAAGGGTAACTTGTTTGTGATAGTAATTAGGATATTTTCTTGAATATGGATGTAACCATGTAGGTCCAGATATTGCAAATGTACTTTAGAAAGTGTAATTTGAAGCATGTAGTTCTGTTCAATGAAAAGTAAAAATGTATCTTCTTGTCTGGCAAATTTAGCAGTTCCTTTAGTCTTTTACATGATAGGAAAAAAGGTGGCTATTCTGGATTACTGTGATTCCAGCAATGTTTTGTCGTCAAAAAACATCTTCAAGGAATGATGCGCAAGAGTGGCATAAACATGACTTCCCTCCTTTCCCTAGCCTGTACTCTCAGCTTCCAGCTGCTCCTGTCTCAGGAGCTTCCTGCGCCACACGGAGGTTCTGAGTTTTCAGCAACTCTCAGTGGATTCCTCTTCCATGCATTTATCTAGCATCCTTCTGCCATCCACAGCATTTTGAGGCAGGAGTTGGGTCAGCTAACCTGTGTTCTGTGTCAAAACCCATGTCCTTTTGTTTTTGATTGGCCTATTCCTCTTATTTTAAACCTCTTAATATTTGTTTTGAAAGAGACAGCAGGCTGTCAGTGCCTATTCACTCACCCCCATGCTTCTACTGGTTTTACAGACCTATTATATCCCTCTTCAGCTGTCTGTTTTGCAAGTTGCAGCAAATAAGTGATTTTTTTTCTTCACTGTGCCCATGCACATGCATGGCAGTAGTGTGCTTATAAAGGGGGCTATAATATATTTTGAAAGCTTGATTCTTCTTGAGAAATATACTGGGAAATGGGTCTTTTTTTTTTTTTTTTTTTTAAACATTGATTTTCATTGTTACCCTTGGATATCTGTTCCCTACTTGCTTTCCTTCTTCTTTTTTCTGCTTTCCTTCTTTTTTTTTTTTTTTTGCTTACCTTCTTTTTTTTTTTTTTTGCTTTCCTTCTTTTTTTTTTTTTTACTTTCCTTCTTTTTTTTTTTTTTTTGCTTTCCTTCTCCCCCCACCAGCCAAATGGATCAGGGTTTCCCTCTTGACAGTGGCTGCAAACTTCAGATAGAGCTCAGATTGTTCCATAGTACTGAGACCTTTTGCAGAATTGACCCCATTGCACGCATTATGGGTTTCTAAATAAAGACCCCATTAAAATCTCCTAATTAAAGGGATTTGTTGCTGGGAGAAGTGGGCATTTTTTAAAAACAAAACCAAACAAAATTAATATAATGGCTAAGACAACAAATGTTTCCTGGTAGCTTGTAAGAGGACATAATAATTTATAAATAAATACTTAAATTGTGATTGTGAATAAAACTTCAGTGTAAAACCTCTAAGCATGGGGAAGATAATGCTGCTTATGAACACACGTAAGCATCAGACTGTGAACTGGGGGGGTAAGCTCAGGTGGTCCTGCTGAAAGCCCAGTGAGGCCATCTCAAGTGGATTTGCTTCCAGTCTGCATCATTATAATGGCCGGGTGTGGAGAGGATCATGTTTGACAGGCAAAGTCAGTTCTCAGTGATAAGCCACATTCAGATAGACCAGCTGCTCTTTCTAGGGCTTGTATAGTGGAGAGAGATGCATATGTGGAGGTAATCCACAACAGTTTTAAGAAATGATATAAAGGTGGTAGGCTGGCAGTACATGGACTCCTGATTGGAAGTAGGAAAATGTCCAACCAGACAAGACTAAGACAGTGAAATCAGTGGAATAAGATTGCACTTTTGATAGACATGCTGTTGTAGGCCTTCATTTTCTTTTAAGCACCTGGAAGAGTTTACATTGATCATATCACACGTGGGTTGTCTGAGAACCCCCTTTTTTTTTTCCTTTCTCTCTAATTTTAGGCCATGCTTTGGCAAGGAGAAAACACAGAAAATAAAATCAGGCTTTACTGAAAGCTTTGCTATCGTGCATGGGACACTGTAGTCACTTAACAATTTTCCCATTTAAAACATAAGGCTAACAGAAGAAATCACGATGCTGTAAGACTGAATCACGTGACACTATGATTAGCTTTGGAGTTTCTAAGACAGTAAAGGAATTGACCAGCACTGCTTTTTGCATTTCTCAGAGAAGTGTCCTATATTTAGAGAGAGAGTGAGTACAAGCGTGCAGATTTTAACTGGCAGTAGGGAGTCTTGTGGAGGCTCATCTGTTTCTGAGGGCTGGACAATGGTCTGAAATAGGTGATAGAGTCCTTCTGTGGGATCTGTCTTCCCAATTATGCCAAAAAAGAATGAGTTTCTAAACATACTCAGCTACAATCTAGTGTGAAACAGTCCAGTTTTACATTTTCACTTACAGCCGGGTGTATGGACAGAAGCACTGTGTTGAACCAGGAACTTCCATACAGGTAGATGAAGCACTTTGTGGCATTCGTTGCAGCAGCAAGACATCTCTTTGGACCTTTTGTTTCCTTAAAAGAAGTCATTACATTTCTACAGGAAGCACAAATTAATCCCTCTGAGAACAGGAGAGTTCTAGATGTGTCAGCATAGTTAATTTTTTTGATGGCACTGTGTGGTGGTGCGTTCCTCCCGCCCTGCCCTGGACCACCTTACGATCACTGGGACTCCTGTCAAGGCTTGGCCTTTGAGCAATGAGTCTGGCAATTAGGCGCCCCTTGGTCGTACCAGGCACTCTTGCATGGCTGAGCTGGAGAACAAGAATTCCTTGATCTCACCTGGCATAATCAGTCACCCCTTGACAGCTTGGGGTCATGTCATTGTGGATTGTAACTCAGGCGGATCGGTACGGGAGGATTGTACCTGCCTTCCTGAAGTTAATGAGAACTCAGCAATTACCGACCGGAGCTGTGGCCAGAATGGAAATTTACTGATGCCTAAAGTCAATCATCTCACAACCCTATAAACAGCGGTACCACGGGAGACCCTTTGAGCTCTCCTGGACCTCAGCGGGCTGCGCCAGTATCTCCCTCTGAGTAGGACGCCTCTCAGAGCTGCGAACTCTTTAAGTTTGCATACGGAGGCCTGACGACAGGACCTGGGCTGATCTCCAGTGCCCTTCATTCCTTGAGGCTCAGTCTTTGCCCATGAGGCAATCATTTGAAGTGAGTATTTCACTGAACGCGAGGGGAATTTTTGATGGGTACCTTTATCTGCGCATACCAAACTCGCGAGGGATTTTAAGAGGTACCTTTATTAGGCCTATTGTGTGGTTATGTGTGTGTGTGTGAATCGTTACAAATATGGAAGTAAGCTTTATTTAATCGCTTTGTAGATGCTAGAGTAACCAATGATTAGTCACTACTAAATTCTTGTGATTCTCTTCTTACTGTGAAAAAAACCTAAACTGCTGCTAAATACATACAATCCTTAGCCATAAACTGTTGACCAAGTCTGAGACTAGGACTGGATCCAGCCACACCTAGGCTCCTCTCTGAGAAGGAGTTTAGAAAGCAAGGGGGTCCATTCTGAACCTCGTGACTCAACGGGAGGGCTTCCTTTACCCCCCTTGTACTTCCTTCTATCTCAGTCTCCCCCCCGCCCCTCTTTCTCTCTCTCTACATATATTCCATTCATTTAATAAGTGATAGAGTGAACCTTGCCATTGAACGTTGTTAAATCACCCTTTTATGAATTTCTATTAAAATCACTATTTGCAAATATCTGTGGCGGTGATTATTTAAGCGACTTAATGGCTCATTCGCTGCACACTGGGCAGGCTGGTATTCATGGATGTGATAAAATACGACTTATTATTTTTGAGTAGTGGCATAGGAATAAGAAATCTGTCTATGATGAAACTGATTTGAATGTGCATGAGTCAGAAAGATACAGAGAAAGGAAATATATCCATATCAGTCTAATGATGGTAGAGTCAATCTTACCAAAGTCTAATGATGGTAGAGTCAATCTTACCAAAGTCCTTAGTAGATCAGTCTGTTAATCTAAACCAGCAGACTGTATAAATTAATCCGAAATAAACATCTTTGGATTTAATATAAGCTCAAAGAGGCAAGACTGAGCATGTAGAGTGAATAGGATTTTTTTTTTCAGCACACTAATGGCTTTGCATGTTGGTTTGTCAGTTTTCTGCTGTAGCTCTCACTGGGTTGTAATTACCAGAAACATTTTACTCTTCCATTTTGAATGTGGTTTTTATGCATAATTTTTATTACTGTCAATAACCCGATCTGTCTGTGGTGAATGAAAGGCTAGTGAAAACCTTAAGGGCTGAGACAGAGCTGAGTTAATCAGTGAGTGTGACTGTGCCTGAACCCATGTCGGTGTTGGAGGGCGCATTCAAGGCATCTTAGCCTGTGCAACTCCATAACTCATTGCAAATACAGACGTGAGATAAACTGCTGCTGTGCCTCAGCTCCTCACTGTTAACTGGCAATAATGGCTCTTGGTTTATCTTCCTGGGATATGTGAGCTAGAGGAGTGCTTATATCCTAAGTCATGAGGATGTATCTGATAGTGATTGCTTGCTTTTCTGCAGCCCTCCTTCTCCAAGCTGTCTGCCTGCCTTTGTCAGACATATTTACTGTATCTGTGTTGGCTTCTGTGAACAGATTTTATAAAAAAATGAGGAATCCCTCTGCTTATCTACCTGGTAAATATGTTCTTTTTTTTTTTTCTATCTGTTTGAAAATTAATACCAAGAAGAAAGTGTAAAACTACTCTAACTTGAAGAGATGCAAAGAGAGGAGACTGTCTTAGTTTGAAGAATAGTATTTTGACATGAAAGTGGTTAATCCTTGTTCATTTTGTTTTAGTAGTTTGCTAACACAGGATTCCCAAAATTGACTCTAGCAAAAACTGATGCAATGAATGAGTGATGGTTATGCCTTGAGATTCTGATTGTGTACTACGGTTTCTAGGAGTAAATGAGATAATCCATTTCTTCAGAAGCTAATCTGAGCAAATACTTGATACAAATAAATTTCAGTAGCCACAAGCTTCATCATGATGGGCAGTTGTGGAATATTTATGGACTGTTTGGATTGTACATGGCTGACTGGCATCGTGAAGTCCAGAGACAATGTAAGCATATGTAAGAACAGCTCTATCAGTGTACAAATACATCTTCATTCTTAATTATTTCTGAATCACATTACGGATAGTTGGATCAAGGTAGCATCCTTTTTTAATTCAGAAAAACTCAAGGTGCTTTAATATTGAGAACCTCATTTTGCAGGGCTGAAGGTAGACTGGTCCCTGGATGAACATGCTGGGTGGCAAAACCAATCACAATTTACAGCAACTAACACAAACCTTTGCTCAGATTTTTACCCATCATCAGTATGTGTGTCAAGAGAGTTAATTTTAGTCAAACTGGATTTTATTCCTGAGAAAGGTATGTTGAAGGTATCAAGCGATAATTCATGAATTCTCCCCAGGTATCTTTTAATTAAAACAGCCTTTCCGTTCATTGAATAGAACAGTTTAAATCTTTCTTTTGACGTTATCATTATGCAATTTTAAATGTTTTAAGGATTGTATTAAGATAACATTCCTTTATTTGGAAGTTTAGCAAAATGATCATTAAATGCCAGTGCTTTGTGCCAAAAACATTTTTTGGATATTAGTTGAAAATGCCAGTCATTTTCCAACTTCAGTATGCCCTGTGGTTCATTTGGGAGAATTTAACTGTTGTGTTTCTGGTTGATGCCATCATTATGAAAACATCAAAGAATTTTTTTTTAAATGTTCAAAGGCATAGGAGTTACTAGACAACTAATAGTAGTTGTTATAAGATAAAACAAGCACAGTATTTTGAGGAGGAAGAGGATCACACGGCTTTGTTGCCTTTGGTTTTGTGTTACCTGGTATACAAAACCCATGAAGCATTACTTTGGGAGGGGGGAGATTAGTAGTGAAGAGATGAGGACACAATCTGTTGAGAATGTTTTGCTACCTATAAGGTCCCCAAAAGGTAATCCACTGAAAGGAATAAAGTGGCATCCCTACAGTTCTTCTATAAAGTGACATTTCACTGTTGACCATTCTGGCTTTTTGGTGGGCCATTGTTTTCTGAGATAGCTACTGTTCATACTTCATATTCCTTGAAGAAAGCAACAGAACAGAATAAGGGAGAAAATGCAATTGTTTTGTTTTGTTTTGGTTTTGTGACTGCTATCATAAAGGAAGATAATTGATTTTTTTTTTTTTTTTTTTTTTTTTTAATTTCATCCCATCTGGCCTTGTTTCCAAAGGAAATAATAGCATAATAGGCAAGGCAAAATTAGAATTTTCTGAAATGATTGTTTTACTTAAAAGGGAGGTTAATGAGTAGTATAATGTAATAATCTTTACCCTCCTGAAAGAGAAAGAATGAAGAAATGAACAATTATATTTTTATGATAATGCTATTAAATCTTCTGTTAACTGCTCAGTGATTCTTGTTAGGATTCAGATCACTTTCTTTTACCTTATTGAAAGGGTTAAAAACCACAAGAGCAAGAAAGATGTTGTAAATACCTTAGTCACTTAATTAGATCAGAAGACACCCTGGTGTGATTTAAAGATGTTGTGAATACCTTACGGTTTCATGTGATTTAGGGAGTAGCTAGTAGAACAGTTACAAGATAAGGGGGGCTCTGGGATAATCTCGTTACAGACAACTTGGCCTTGGGAGAACAGATGCACAGAACCATGAAGATAGGAAGACACCAAAGAATGGCAACAATAGCCTTGAAGGACAATGTCTATGTGATCCTAGGACTGAGTTTGCGCAGAAGCAAGGGTCAATCAGCGAGCACAATGAAGAAGACTATGAGCCTTCATCTGAAGACCCCCAAAGATCACTTGAAGACCACCATGAGAGATGACTGTGCATGTGAATTGGATATTTACATATGCTAATAAGTTCCTGGAAATATCATGTTTATGTAAATGAATTCCCGGAAATCCTATGAATATGTATGATTGTATAGTATATATTCTCTAAAAATTCATTAACTCCTTGGAGCACTTATGGTGGAGAATCCCCAGTGCTGCCCAGTGCTGCAATAAAGGATACCTGCTTAATAGTAACTTCATTGCTATTGAGTTTCATTTCAGGGACTCTCTGAATGCTCCATTTCTCCCCTGGGGAGATTCGGACTGTGAGGAGAAGCATCTGTGAATTTTTGTATCATTATTTGCTTCGTTGTTCTTTGTATAAGTAACTTTGTTTGCCTAATATTAGTGGAAAGAAGTAAATTGAGTAGTATATCTTTCTGCTTTGAAACTGATACAAGGACTAGCTTAAAATAAGCGCTCAGGATTCCACAGCACCCCAGTTATGCAGGAACACCACATATGAAGTACTGGCCACTGAGCTAACATAAATGAACGTGGAGCTTATACATTGCAGGCTTTGATTTTGAAGTACTAAGGAACTACAACTTAAAACCAAAGCCTGGCTCTTGGTTGAATTTCTCTCTGAGCAGCAGTAGCTTAGTGAACTAAGCAATAAATTGTTTTGTTTGCACAAAACAAACCCAATAGTGCGTACGTTCATTTTATCTAATTTGCTGTGATTCATACAGTCTTTGCTATGGCTTCAATACTAACCCTTTCCAAGTGAGTGACCTGATTGACTGTTCAAATATATGAATAAATTGCCCTGTAATATCACAATCACATTGTGATCATACAGTGTAACTAGATCTGATAAAATGATAATCTACTGTTTTTTAATGATCGGTGTAATATTGATAAATGTATTTAGCTGGCTGGCTTCCCTGTTACCTCCAGAATAACTCAGTACGAATGAAAGCACCCAGAGAAGGCAAGGACTGCTGTATGCTACTCCTTTACCTTCTTTTCATGGTTTAAGGGTGGCTGTACCACATCGTTATTGATTCATAGCTACTATTAAACACACTTTCTTGTAAAAAAATATTTAGCAAAATCTGTCATGTGTCACCAACTCACTTTTTTTCCCCACTACATAAACAGAAAACCTCTCCAAGTAATAGATATTGATTTTATGTCTAGAAAGTGCTGATCCATGACAGATTAGTGCTTGGCTTCCACTTGAGTGTGAGAATCATATAAAGCCACTATTAATTTTGTTCCTTCTTGATTTGTAAGAGCAGATGGTCAATTTGAGCAAACAAATGCTTCTGAAAGAGTGCTCCTGTTGGAAAGAGTAAAACATAAAAACTAAAATATTGTCCTGGGAAATAATTTAGCTCTAGGTTATGCAGAGAAATATTAAATAAAAGTTTTACTTATTATGTTTTCCTTTTCCCTTTTTCTTTCTCTAAATCAGTTCCAGGTCTAATGATTTCCTCCACTGAGGAAAGCAAGTTCGATCATTTTTTATGGGTAGTAGTATACAAATTGTTGCCGCCAGAACTGTTTGTTTAAAATATACCTTCAAAGCCCTTGAGATTGCCACTTCCTAACGTTGTAAATGTACTGTATTTAATTTAATCTCTTTAATTTGTCTGGTCATCTAAGCATGCAGTTTCATTTGCAAACATCAAAAAGGGATCAGAACTCATTTGGAATTTGTTCTTCAAAAGTTGTAGATACAGCTTTCTTTGCATGCAGAATGCATGTTGTATTATCCAGCATGTTGGAAGTTTACCTTGAGTATGTTACTTTGCTATGCCTTCATTTTGTTTTAATGTATTTAGATATTGCTCTTCTTTTTTTTTTTTTAAAATAATTTAACTCCTTTGAACTTCATTTAAAAACTGTTGCATGTAGCTGCCTTTGCAAAGTAAGCTTTTGGGTCAAGATCATTGAAGGAGAAAATTCTGGAAAAAAATTTTAAACTGTTGTGGGTCAGGCACGGAATATTCTAATTACAATACTTTACAAATGTATGTGAATATTTTCCACCTCAGTGGTATTAAGAGTTATTTTTAGGCTTGTCTTGGAGGAAGTGATCAACTTGCTGATGTGTCCTGAAGACTCATTAGCCTAATTGTTTATAAACCTCAACACAGAAAACTTACTCAAAACATGCTTTTGGGTTTCTGCTCAGAAGGGTTCACTCGTAGCTGACAGTATGTAATGTTGTGCAGGTTGGCACTTTCAGTATGCTAAAAACAAAGTTAAAATTTGATTCAAGTACATAAAATCTCATTCTGAAATTAAAATCTGATTATAATAAGGCACATGGGAAATCTGAGGAAAGAAATTACTGGTAAATAACAGGTGACTACTAATCCATTTTACCCAAGTACTTTCCTATTTTCAGTCAGTAAATTGATTTAGCCTGAGATTTAAAGGGCCCTGAAGAAAGATTTTGATTCCTTTCCTTAGCAGATGACCAAAAAAAAAAAAAAAAAAAGTGAAAAATTAGGTCATATTGATAACTTTATCACTGAAATTTCCATTGTCTATCATATTTAATTCCTGAAACTTAGAAATAGCTCACGAACTTTTTTTGGTTATGTATTTTAAACTTTGGTTATGTATTTTAAACTGTGTTAAGTGGCCTTTGAGCTGTCTTGTATCTTAATGGTTTTCTGTAGTTACTATGCGTTCCCTCACATCTGTTACATGTATAAAATTCTCTGAATTTAGGTGAAGATTTTGTACATATAACTTTATTTGTAGTATTTCTTGAAAGACTAAGCTAACTTTCCAGTATGCCTAGCAGAGTGCAGTTTTCTACCCTTGCCCTTTCCCACTTCTCAGATGTATTGCTTGATGTTTGACTGTTGACTGGATCTCTTTGTTTCTTTCTTAAATAGGGACAGTAATCTGATTTTATTTATCTGAAATATTGTGTCTTTTGAAGTCTTCCTATAGAAAGCAGTTTGCAATGTCAGTGTTAAAAGTACGGTAAGATACAGCTGAAAAATGAATGTGCCAATATATGGCACCCTTTATGAAAAAGCTGTAAAATATGAGTTTATTTACATCATAATTGTAGAATGATAGTAGAATTTCTTGGACGTTCTAGTTTCTACTGTTGCGTAGTTAACCCAGAGTGATAATTGCAGCATAGGAAACTTTGAAGTGATTTTTCCATCACTTCTATTTGCAAATTTTTCATTGATATATCGGTTGAAAACAGAGCACAGATGGAGCAGTTTCTACTTAAAACATACACACTTAAAGCAAGTATTATCAAAAGCAATGTGAAAAAATGTTAAATGGTAAAAACATAATTATGTAGTATTTTTCAGTCTGTGCTTAGCACAGCAATGTTCATGTTTCAGATATGTTAAAGTTATGGTGTTTTGTCCAAAAAAGAAGGAAAAAGGAACAAGATTTGGTAGTGTGTTTAGTATCTTGTTTCTTTTAAGTTTTGTTTTAGGAAAATTAAGTTTGAGGCCTCTTTAACTCCAGTAGTACAAATTAAGTATACATGCTCTTAAACAGAAATCAAAACATAAAGCTTCATTAGCTGTGATTTTGGTTTTCTCAAATGTCCTTTTAAAACGGTGTCCTTTTCCAATTGAATGAATAGTTGCTATTTTGTACACAATATTCTTCTAATATTCATACTCTTCTAATAGACTTATTGTATGAAATAACACAGGGATGATTAACTTTCTCTAGATAGCATTCTAAACTGGAAATAGGAAAATAACTGGTGCCTGAAAGTGAATTGCTGCTTTTTTTTCTTGGTGGGTGGAGAGAGTAGGCTTTGCTCTCTGAACAGTTTCTTTTGCTGGGAGTAGTGGTGACTGCATATGTATTTTAAGTAAAACTCAAATTAATTTATTTCAAATATATTTACACTGAACTGATGGATCAAGTTGCTAAGCCACTATCCGTCATATCTGAGAAGTTGTGACAGTCCTGTGAAGTGGATGTCCCATCCCTGGAAGTGTTCAAGGCCAGGTTGGGTGGGGCTTTGAGCAACCTGGTCTAGTGGAAGGTGTCCTTCCCCATGGCAGGGGGGTTGAAACTCGATGATCTTTAAGGTCCCTTCCAACCCAAACCATTCTATGATTCTATGATCTTCTCTCATTATTATGGAATTTCAATGTGATTATGTTAGGAAGTTAGATTTAGCTTACAGAGTTATTTTTTGAAACAGTATTACAACTTGCTAAGAGAAAATTGAATGTGCTTGTAATGAATACTAAATATGAGTTAATAAAACATCATTAAAGTTCAGGAATACATTAAGATATTTCGTCATTGACGTTCTGTTGGGCTCCTCAGTAATGATGCTCCTCGGTACTGAAATAACCGTTTCTACAATGAAAGTATTAGTTTAATGATGACACCTTTTTCTCTCTCAAGGTTGAGCTAGAGCTGAAATAGCTTATTGGAGATACCTTCATTTGTCATCTTCAAACTAAAGGTATTCCATGGAAGAAAAAATTATTGTAAAATAACATTTAAATAAAAAGGAAGAATGGGTTTCTACATGTATGACATACTTGTAATGTTTTGTGGTTCCACTGCGAGTCCCAGGTCTTCTGTAGTTAATTTCTTTTAAATGTGATTACTTTTCCTACAGCTTGTACTTATGCCCAGCTTTTGCTGAAAAAGCATTAGAACTTTATGCAGAGCATCTTGGAAATCTCTGTAGTTAGCCACTGGTTGGGAATTGCATGGAACACTAACTGAAAAGCAGAACACTTCAAGTAAATAAAAATACATGTCACAAAATAAGCCTTTTTTTTAACTTACAAGTAAATACTTTTTGGACCCAAATATTTCCAACGTAATTGTGCGAAGCACTTATCCATAATCATAATATATTTTTTAAAAAGGAAATAAGTTCCCAACCTGGTATATTTTCTTTGGTAGGAAAGGCCAAACAATTCATTTTGGCCCTTAGGACATATCTATTTCACAATTCCTAGCTTTGTGTTTGAAATGAAAATGTGTTTTGTATAAAAACTTGGCATTTGTTACCCAAGCAGAAAGCTTTTATGCTTAGCTTTGTTTTGTTGTTACTTAACGATCGGAAAGCCACATGGCAGCCTGTGTTTTTTCTGAGGTAGCACCTTCTGTGACACTGAGCTATGTAACCTCCGAGCAGGAGCTGGTCTCTCTTACTTGACAGACACAAAGGTGTCCTAATTTCCAGCTGAAATTCTTAAATGCTAGCATAATGGATGTCAAGACAAGATGTTTGCAAACATCTTGTTTAGGAGAAGTTCCTGCCAATCCCACAGTGCAGAGTTGCCAGATCCTTACTCTTGATGTGTATCAGTGTACTGTAGGTTTTCCTTTTTTTTTCCCCCACCCGGTTACAGCGCAGTGTGACAGCTGTGTAGATGAAAGCAAGGTTTATTTCACTGGAAGTTTCCACTGGTTGTTCAACGTTTTTTCCCCCCTTTGGTAACTTTTGCAGTGCCAAGCCTTTTAAATTCTTTCCCAGTGCTTTACCTGCAAGTTCTTGCCATCTGCATGTGTACAGTCACCTCCGAGCACAGCTGTTTTGGCAGGTTGCTGTAAAATGACACCTAAAAAGTCCAGTTCTCATTGATAAGAGAAAGAAGAAAGACAGTGAACATGTTGCTTAGAATTACAAGCTGACTTGAGCACTGACAGTCTGTCCTCGAGATTAAATCAGTTATAATTTCCCATGCAAAAGAATTGAGGCCCTATAAAATCTCAGGATGGCAGTTCATTTAGGGTAGAGCTGTCTACAATCCTGTAACTGTGTGAGACAGAGATTTCAAACCTCTGGTCACGTTCTGAAATTGTTTACATGGTGAAGCTCTGGATAGGTGAGTTAAAGCCAGTTCTAACAGAGTTAGGAATATGTCTTCTATATAATGCCGGTAGGCTCAGTGAAACTTAGGGAATTTAGACAGGATTCAGGTAACATGACAGCTTTTTTTACTTCAGGGTGCATTTTTTAAAATAAAATGAATCATTAAATGGCTGTGTTTTTAAAGGACAGCAGCTTCTTACAAAGTTGTTTTTCATTTTAACGTGGTCTGCTGTTGTACTCAGTGTAAAGTATGCTATTTAGTACTTTTAAACTTAATGCAGCAGAAATATCTTTTCATGAGATGTACTTATCTCTGTAAAAATAGAAAAATTTAGTTTTAAATTTCAAGTTGTTTTATTTTGCACTATTGTGTCTTAGGTTTTATTCTTTTTTTTTTATCAATGCAGTCTTCAACAATGTTTAATCTGTTAATCACTCACACTTTAAATCCTGCAGTTCTCATCAGCTAATTGTTTTTAATACCTAGATGTTTGAAAATCCTGGTTTAAGTGCTGGGAATGATAAACATGGGATCTTTCTGGGATTGCATGTTACTCAAGTTTTTTATTTGGCTATGTGGAGAAACAGCTGGTGCTCTGTGAAATGCAGACTGAACAGAGGAACCTGCTTAGTACTTGCAGTCCTTTTATTGCAAATCATGTATGTAAAGTATTTCACACTTTTGAGCTTGTATCTGAGGTACACACATTAAATACAAAGCAGTATTTCTGGCAAGGGAATGGTGGTACAGTGTTTCATGGGCATGTTTCAAACCTTGTGTAAGTACACATCTAGCATCTGTTAAAGCAGTTGAATGGCTTCCACTGTGCTGAGCATGCTTTGGACTTAGAGTGCAGTCCCTAATTAGTATCTGTTTTACCTTACCTTTTCTAGGAGTAATTGTGTGGCTGTATGCTGGAATAAAGTACATATTTTATCACTTTTTGCTTTGTAAAACTCATCTAAGAGTTATCAGTGTTCACATGTGCAATTCAGGGTGATATATGGAGGTATTTTTCCATGCTCATGTGTTACAAATATTTAATTCAAGAATTGTTCTTAAGTGTCAAAAAGACCTTTGGTAACAATAGAAATATTCTCAGAAACTCCTATGAAGGCTGCTTTGATTAGATGAAATAATTGTAACTCAGGTTGCTTAGAAGCTGCAGAAACCCCCTGCCTTAGACTTTAGTATTAGCATGATTTTTCTCAGGACAATTTTGCTTGACTACCTTTTTGAACTGGCTGCTCCTTTATGACAGCTGTTTTTCAATGGGCCACCCATTAAACCATTTCTACCTCCCTGGCAAATGACTGCAGAAGTAATCTTTACCAAATTTATCTTGTCTCTTAAATTGTTGTTTGGCTATTTATCTGTTACTTCTGCATCTGGAGTAGGGTTTTGTAGTTGTTTCTTAAGTGCTATATATAATGTATATTGGAAAGGTTATCTATAGACTTGTTATACGTAACGCTGCAAACTATAACCTCTAGATCTGAGTAATAGTCATTTCCTTAGGAGGATTAAAACTCGGCATTTCAGGAACACTGATTTATTCTCCTCTTTGTCTCTTTGATAAGATCCATCCAGCTGTGCTCAGCAGCCACAGGAAAGCAAATATTAACAGGTTGACATATGTTTATATTCTCTGGGGGCCAGGGTATAAAAGATAATTCTTACTATTAGTTCTTTTACTCTTTTTTGGGGAGGACTGGGGGGCATCTATTGCTTTGCCCTTCGAGTTCAAATGTTAATAGTAACTGTTTTGTTTTCAGGTTACAGTGGTTTTGATTAAGCTCATGACCCCAAATCCTGTTAAGTTTTTTGCCAGTTTACATGGATGTATATCATTATATTTCAAATGGATTTATATTACTGTATTTGCATGTTACTGGATACAGTCAGGTTTTAAAGTCCCTTACGAAATTTGTCATAGTTTCTTCTTATACTTACAATCTTTTGAGAAGTTCTTCAGCCTCCTGAGTGCCCCTGAAAAACTGTTCCCTTTCATAATATAGCTGTATTTCTTGGCTAAGTGTAAGTTTGCACAACACCCTCTATCTCAGTATTAATCTTAGTATTCACATAAGAAATACAAGTGTTCCATGAGGGCTTTCAGCTGTTAAAATTAAGCTTAAGAAGGGTTTAGTACCAGTAGCTGGGTTTTGGCTCCTGCTTAGGTTCTTAGTATTAAACTCTTATTCTGTTTCTTAGTTACGCCCTACAAGATCCTAGCTTCTTTGAGGTTTGGCAATGGTTTTAGATAAAACACATTGGATAACTATGTGTTTGGTGTTAGCAGCTGTGGAGCACGGTGTAAGTATAAGGGACCGTTAAGCCTGAAAGGAAGGGTGTGTACAAGTGTTTGTTATATAATTTGACATTTTAATTTAGTGATTAGACTTGACATTGTGGCAGTACCTGTTGGGATGTAAATCTAAAATGGTCTATGAAATGGTGAGGGATATTATGGTCATAACTGGTTGCAGATGGTTGGACAGGCATGCACCAGTATGTGGTTCTAGCCCCTTAGAGAAACCAGAGTCATTGTCAAGGAACTGCAATAGCAAATGACTGTGGCTAATGTCAAATCCCCTGCAAAAGCTCTGGTTTTGGTACCTACATGCCCATAGAGTCTCACTGAAGGACTGTGTGGCATTGTTCAGTGAAGACTAGCTGGGAATTAGTTGTATCTAGTAAGTGATGCCATTCTGGGTCTGATGTGCTGCAGTACTGTATTGGCACCTAGTTCATTAAGTGCACTGGTGTGGTCCTCTGGGGCTGGGAAAATATTTTGGTCTCAAATCAGAGACTTTGGAGGTAGAGACAGGAGGTTGGAGAATCATGTTCCTTAGAGTAAATTTTTTTTTTTTTTTTAACAGCTCACTGAACAGAGCAAAACTAGGAAAGACAGGATTTTCGCCAGCCTAAATTAGTTCACCTTTTCTTTCCCTTGCTATGCTATAGAATTTTAGTAAGGTGTAGGTCTGGTTCAGACACTTTTCGTAGGTAACCGCACAGAAATGAAGGCATGACAAAAAAGGCACTTGCATATGTACAATTGTATGTATTGTGTGTATGCATGCAAATACATACACACACACCCCTCAAACAATGCGTACTGGTCTTGGGGGCTTCTCACTTTAAAGCTGTGTATTTAGATTCAAAGTGATTAACTTCAACAATGTCCTACATTTTCAAAAAGTGGTTAGAGAGCTTGCTTGTGCATAGCAAATAAGTTGCCCCACTGAAACCACAAACAGGCATGGGCTGCTTTTGTGTGTTCTGATGCCAAAGCTTGAACTGCAGTAAGGAGATTACTAGGTTTCTTGTGTGAGAGCAACCTCAGCTCTGGAAGACATGCCTGTGTAACGTCTGAATGACAGCTTATTAGTTGAGGCATGGTGGCATTCAAAAATGACTCTGCTACTTCTGAATATGGGGTGCTCAGGCAAAACTGTCCCAGTGTGCGCGCTTGCTGGATGGTCTCTGCTATCTTGGTATGTTCTCACCAGGTTCAATTACCCATAGCAGCAACAACTTGCTATCTGAAGAAATGGCATCCTTTGAAGCACCTGTGGACAGATTAAGGGGCTGCTACAGATGAAATAGCAAGAATACCATCATCTACTTTCCTTGGCTATTTAAAAATAACTTGGGAATAATTGCCCACTCTTGTAAAGAGTGAATTTCTTCACTCTTGTAAACGGCTAGCAAAGTTTTTAAATTCCTGATGGGAAAATAAAAAACTAGAAACTTTCATTGCTGTGTGTTAAAAATCAGGAAAAAATACTCATTTTGAAAGCAGATTTCGCTAGGATATATTATTGCTGGTTTCTAAAGCTTTCTATAACTCAATGCAAAGACCATGCTCATCAGCTTGTTCTCTCAATGGAAGATTGTCATGGTGTACAAAGCTCGAACTTGTAAATAATGGCTGTCATCCTATGATGTTAAAGTTTGAAGCTATGTAAGGTATCCCTCAGAGCTTGCTTATATCTATATTAATGTAGTGTGTGTATGGATTTATCCCCATTCACCTCCTCTTTCCCAATAGTATTTAGAAAAGAAAGCTGTGGAGCTGCTGATTCATGGAGAACAAAAAAAGTGGAGGATGAGGACAGTCTTTATAATTGGCAGTTAGGATTAGCATGTAGGGGCTTGGGGGGTTTTTTGTTTGTTTTTTTGACTAGCCACAAAGTTTTGTTTCTGGCCATCCATTATATTACTGGCAGACTCCAAAATGCCTACCTGCTATCTTTTCTGATAGAAAGTTAGTACTTTTAGCCTTTTTTGACTAGCAGTAACTAAATAATACTTCTAATAAAAAAAATCTGTAGGAGATTAATAGAAGATCTGCAATCTGTGGTCCAAAAATCTACACTAAATTTGGATGGTATGAAGAACAAAGCACAGCAGCTGTGCTTTGGTCCCACTCAGCCTCTTGGGAGACTGTTTCCATTTAGTCACCACTCCTTGTCTAGGTAGGATACTATTCTGTCCATCTCCCAGAGCTGTGCAAGACTGGTGGCATTCAGGTTCTTCTCTTGCCCTCTTTGTGGCCCAAATAGCCTTTTCAAGCTCAATATTATTTTGGCTTAATGAAAGTTTTATATGAGGTGCCCCTGCCACTGGGGACCAGGTTTCAGTCAACTTCCAGATTCTCTCTACCACATTACTATGTTATTTTGGGCTGTATTTTTATCCACCCAGTCATAGAATCACAGAGTCGTCGAGGTTGGAAGGGATCTCTGGAGATTGTATCGTTCACACCCCTGCTCAAAGCAGGGTCACCTAGAGCAGGCTACTCAGGACTGTGTCCAGTTGGGTTTTAAGTATCCTCCAAAGATACAGACAACCTCCCTGGACAGACTGTTTGCATGTTCAGTCACCTTCACGTTAAAAAAAAAAAATTCTTATGTTTAAACAGAATTTCTTATATTCCAGTCCATCTCTATTTCTTCCTGTCTTGTCGTTGGGCACCACTAGAAGAGTCTAGCTCTATCTTCTTTACTCTCACCATCAGATATTTATGCACACCTCATAAGCCCCCCTCTGAGACTGTTCTTCCCTAGGGGAAACAGTCCCGGCTCTCTCAGCCTCTCCTCATATGGGAGATGCGTCACAGGGGCCCTCCACTAGACTCACTCCAGTATGTCTATATCTCTGTCGCAATGGGGAGCCCAGACCTGGACACTGCACTCCATATGTGTCTCACCAATGCTGATGAGAACGGAAGAATCACCTCCCTCAACCTGCTGGCCTCGCTCCTCCTAGTGCATCTCAGGAGGCTGTTGCCTCATGTTAACTCAGTGTCCACCAGGATGCCCAGGGTCTTTTCTGTCACGCTACTTTCCAGATGGTCAGGCCCCAGCAGGCACTGTTGCCTGGGGTTGTTCTTTCCCAAGTGCAGAACTTCACATTTCCCTTTGCTGAACTGCATGAGGTTCCTGTTGGCCTGATTGTCCAGCCTCTGAATGGCAGCACAGCCACCTAAGGCATCAGTTTGTCCGGTACTTTCCAAATTGTAGATCTCTCAAAGATATAAGCTAGCCATGTTTAGTAGATTGAGTTTATTTCAGGTAAACCTCAACAGGCATGAGTTCTATGCCATCCCATTCAATACTGGTGAATGTAACAATTTAGAGACACTTTTCCCTTTTCTTGAAGTTCCACCCTTTCTTGCAGTCACCAGTGCCAAACATACTTGTGAGAAGTAACCTAGTACTGCTTAGTAGATGACTTTATCACAAATACATGGCAATGTACTGTTCTTAAAAAGTTATGAATGCCTTCATGGAGTTGAATTGTAGCAAGGAAAACTGCCAACTGTTGAGTTTTAAAATAAAGTAAGAGCCTTAAGAAGTGTATCATACAAATACAAACATGTCTTCTCCTCTCTAGAAAACTTTATTTCACGGGTAGAAACAAACACATCCACAGTTGTCACACCCACTTAAGCCAGAACTAGCAATTACCCCCCAAATGCAATGAGCTGTGGTTTTAAGCTTTTTATATAATAAGGAAGGTAAATACATCAGTCTCACTTTGAAAACCATGCGTGCTCAGGAGCACTACCTGGAATGGAGTTTGGGCCATATACCAGGGAACTTCACTGTACTATAGCATAAAACTGACAAACAGAGAGACAAACACACACACACAAGCTCTACTGAAAGTTTTTTTAAAAATCAAGTCAGCTGACTGCTTGTGTAAGTTCATGTCCTGTTGGCACAAGCAATGAGTGGTAGAAAAGACACCAGTCCATCAGGAGATCAAACTGGTTTTTTTGTGGGTTTCTATAATCTGTTCTGTTTCAGTTAGATGGATTCTGGCACAACGTAGGCAAAAAGAGATTTTTTTTTTTTTAGAAAAGTTTATTTTACAAAGTATTCTATTAAAAACTCTAAAGCCTTTTAAAAAATCCTATTAGATAATCCCCATCACAAATGATTAATGATTTACTTAGCATCTCTGGTTACTGCAGACAACGTTTGAGTACAGTTAACTTCTACGAAACTTCCCATGTTCTTTGGCAAATTAGCAATGTAAGGAATTGCCTACTCTTGTTAGTTTATACTTTTGTAACAGATATACTCTTAACATATGCTATTGCCAGTTACCACACAGGAGATGCCTGGTTCAAGGTGTTTGATGATGCTGTAGACTTAAGGAGTTGCTGCATGCTTTCTACTTCCTCAGCAGCAGAAAGACTCTAAAGGATTTGGAGATATTTTGGCCCTAGAATGTGAAGTAAGAGAAGAGGATGGCTGGAATGGGATTTTGTCCTTGGTGGTGCATAGATAACAAAATTGGAAGTTAAGACTGAAAGGCTGAAATTCAGGTGGCGTTTGCATTTGTTGTTCAAAGACCATGTCAGTAAACCTTGATCAGTTGGGGTATAACTTAATGATTCAAAGCTATGGGAGATCAAAAAATGACTAAGATGACTGTGGAATCGCCTTTCAGAAAGTTATTTCACAGCCAATAGTATTTGTCTGCTTCGTATCTGTGTATATAAGGTGGCAAAGTTAGAAGAAATGTGTTGAGAACAATTTTGTATTTTAAAGATGATTTGGTTTCAGATTAACCTTTCGGATAGCAAATTCATTGTTGAGCAGCAATTTGATAGGCAATCTAATAAAGTTCTTTGGCTTTTGTAAATATTTAAGTACTCTCCTCCTGAAATGGAAATTTATATGTTTTCTCAAAGTTATATATATATATATAACTGCCTGTAGCAGAGTCCTGCATTCCCTGCATGGGGCCGTGATGGCAGTTGGAATTGGTGTTCCCGCTTTTTGGAAGCGAAAGAAAACATACCTATGGCAACAGCAAATTAGCCTCCTTGCATTCAGTGGCACAAAGTGCTAATATAAAGTCCAACTAATGAAGGATAATGTCAGAAAATATTTTAGAAAAACAATTTGCTATTTCTGTATTCCAGCAATATATTATTGGATCATACAGGGTGGGAGACTACTTGTGATGTAGAGGTAACTCATGAGTAATTCATGGTAGATTTTTTTTGAAAGTAGCTTCAGGCAAGGGTCTAAGTCTCATATAAAGTCAAGAGAACTTAGGGTGCTAAATTGCTCAGATCTTTCAGAAGCAGTTAGGCTCCATCCTCCATGGAGAAAAAAAAGAAAGTGATCCTGGTAGTTACACTGTTAAATTTTGGTGGGAAACAACTTCTATTTTAATCGAGTGCTTACTGTATCAACCTATATATGTTTATAAGATGACCTGGCAAAACTTTTTTGTAGTTCTGAGGAAGTGTTGATAAATTACTGTTTAGACTAGGCCTCAGATTGATGTTTTGATGAAGTTCAAAGTGTGTGAATGCTGAGTGCTGCTGATCTCCCACTTTTGCTTTTTGTCTCATGAGTAACCTGGCGTTTTGTTTTTGTCCCATGTATCACAGGGCTTTTCCAGATACTCCCACACCTGCCCTTGGGTTTGTGCCAAAAACACATGCAAAAGGCTGTTGTTCAGCTCTGCGGTCGCCGTTGTCATGTCACTGAAGTAGTTTGTATTTCACTGTCAGTGTGCATACCAGAGCAGAGATCCCTTGATGAAATACTTCTTACAGTCAGAGCCGGTCTAACTTTTATTCTAGGAGAATAAGAATGCCTGCTGTGCGTGAAGTTTTTACTTTCCTTACATAGTGAGGGAGAAGTGCATTATGGCTTCTGATTTCAAATCTCGTTTCCAAATTGTCTCCTGTCTTCATAGCTGATTTAATTAATGCAGAGAATGTAAGCAGTGAACATGACATGTGAGTGTCTTGATTGTGTTTCACCATGGTTTTGGAAAGATCTGCTCCAAGCAGTGCTGGAAGGACACAGAGGGGCTCTTTTCACAAACCTAACCCTACTTATGGATACAAAGTGTTTAGCTGCTGCCTACATGAAGTTTCTTTCAGACTCTAGCTAGACTTCCTGGTGTTGTGTTTTTTGGTTTTAATCTTTCTATTTGTAGGCACCCTTTTTACAACATCATAATTGTTGTCCGTGGTTGAAATTAAAGATGGTAGCTATGTAAAGAACAACTTTCTCTCCTGCCATGTTAAAAAAATTATTGATGAGTTCTTGCAATCTTTTCCTTGTAGCTAAATAGAGCACATTATCATGGTTCTCATAATTCTTCAGTGCAAGTTTGTGTTTCCTCGTAATACTAGATTCCTGTAGGCTTTTCTTTCTGTCGTTAGTTTTAAAACATTTTAAAATAGTCCGGCAGAGTAGGGAAAGCAAGAAACAAGGAGATGAAAGATTGAACACATATTCAAAATAGCTGGATGATGTGGATGGGGAAGGAAGGAGATGCATGTAACGTTTTAGTGGTGGTAGCCTCCAAATATCCTAGGAGCGGGGAGCTACTGCCACACTGGTATGCTAGGCACAGTGGACCTCATATTCTGCTTGGCTCTCACAGATGCACTAGTGGTGGCTTGCCTTGCCAAGTGGCAAAGTTTTGCTGATCAGCTTTACTAGCCATGTTTCTACACAATGCAGAAGGTGGGTGTTGCTGTCCCTGAACTTGTAGAAAGGGGAAAGGAAGTGTTGAGATTATAGCTTTTTTGGCGGAAAAAAAAAAAGTGAGGGAGGCATTGCAGGTGCTAAGCAAATTGAAAAGTGGTGTTATGAAATGCAGTCATGCATTTGCCACCTTTAATAACTTGGGTGCCTTGTTCATTCCAAATGCTTTAAAAATGTTTAGAAATTGCTAAGTAGCTGCTGTGACAGCCTAAGTTTTTAGTGTAAAAAGTCGTATGCATTCGCTGTCCTTAACAAGTACAAGCATATGAATTAGCAGCACTGGAGCCGTCTCCTCCAGCCTGGCCTTTCCATATGCCGTGGCAGTGACTCCTTGAGCACTGACACTCAGTTTTGACATGTCTGTTGTGACAACGCAGGGAAGGAGTTCTGTTTCCCTAAGCAAAGCCATCTATCGGTTGTTCCGGCTTTTGGAGGCTTCTGCCTTTAGAAGTCAGGTGTGGATTTCAGGAACTACATTAATGACGGTGTTAGTTGTTAGGGGCTTTTTTCTGCTGTTATTGAGAGTGAGGGTATTCAGGATTATAGGGATTTTATAATTAATTTACAATCAGTTTCGAAGTGTTGGGATGAACATTTGTGAAGAAAAACTTTGTCCTACCACTGAATATAAGAAACAATTGTCTTCGTAACAGTTATCAAGGCTAACTCTGTACAGAGTGTAGAAGAGCTGAAACTCAAAGGATGACTCTTGTTGGCATTTACTCGTTTAGAGTAGGTGAGGCACTTCACTAGTTTGTTTTGGCTCTTGCATTTGCACTGGACCCAGTCCTTCCACTAGCAACTAACAGAGTATAGTCCAGCAAGACAAGAACATGTATTTGAAGTGCTTGTTGTCTGATGGATTTTGTCAGTTTTAAACAAGCTTTTTCTTGTGTTTAATTTTTGTTCCTGCTTGTTACAGTACTTCCTATTACACACACAACACCAAGGATATAAACTGTTACTGGCATCATTTGGGACATTTTGCAGCAGCAAAAGATTTTCCATTAGGAACCTGTTTCACTGTTTCCTTTTATTTAGCACAAAAAGGGACATTTAAAATAAATTTAAAAGAATATATGAAGTTTAAATTAAGAGAAGGCATTTCCATGCTGAAAGCTGGTTGTTATCTATTGTGAAGATTGAAAAATTCAGGGAAATTTGGTTCAGAGAAAAAGATTAGAGTGTACATTTTGTTCTTCCTTAAACACGCATTTGTGCTGTCAGATACATAGTCCCAGTTTAGCATGATGGAATGTGAAGCCTGGATTATCTCTGAAGCTCTTTTAGCCCACAGAGATTTGCTTACTAGTGCACAGCTACTTCTTCATTGCCAGCTAAAGGAAATGGAGCATACAGCACCCATGGAAAACACAGGTTGCAGGCTGTCTGGCCCAGCCTGCTTCCCTGAAAAAAGGGAAGAAAGAGAAGGGTGTCTGAGAGGAAGGTGGGGCAGGATTAGGAAACTAAAGAGCAGTGTAGGACTGTTACATGATTTCTTGTCATCTGTGTTGCTGTTACAACAATGAAACGGACTAAACTTCAGTTTGCTGAAGTCAAAAGACAGAATTTCATGACTTTTCAAGAAAGATTCTATTTAGTGTGAATATTGCAGATAAAAATAACTAGCAGATTTAGCTTTTCCAGGAATACCAGTACAAGTATGTTTGGAAGCTAATATACTTCATCAAAGAAGAAATGGAATGATTTTTATTGTCTAGTAGGTGAAAAGCACAAGTTAACAGTCATTGGATGAATTTGGGAGAAAGAGGGACGTTGAGGGAAAACATCAGAAACTTCAGTATGTGTAGCTCAAATTAGTTCCTTAATATTATTTATCTTGATTCTTATTATTCTGTTATTAATATATTATTATATTTTAATCATGAAGGATAATTTAGGAATAAGCAAGACTATTGCAAAGTGGAGGAGCATTGCTGTGCCACTGTATGCAGTTTGCCCAGGCCTACCTATTCTCTGCATGCTTGTCTCAGTCTTCCTGTGTAAAACTGTTAATTATAAACTATGGCAGCTTTATCTTCGTTTGCATTTTCACTGAGTTATTCAGTAATGTGGCCTTTAGATTCTCTTATTCATATAGGAGTTTTCAATTTTTTAAAAGACTATGAAGAATATTTAAAAATTAAAAGCTACTATTTGGTGTTGATAATCTTAGATTACTACTGGTTTTTTTTCACTTTTTGACTAGCTTTTCTGCATTGTGTAGGAAATTATTCTACTGTAGTGTAACTGCCAGCATTACAGGCAAAGTAGAGTGTTTTGGGGAGTTTTGTTTCTTTTGTTTTTCCTGTGACTAAAGCCAGCTGTAGTCCATCCAGAAAAGAGTTAGAGAGTTTTTCCCATTCTGTTCTGGGGCGCAGCACAGACTGTTTCCACACTCCCACCATATTTTTTGCCTCTCACAGAAGTGGTGAGACTCATTGGTTTTGGCTGGGTAGTTTTCTTCTGTCCACTTTCTCATTTATTCTCTGGGAGAGAGGGGGAGATGCATAACCATATAGAAATGAGAAAGGAAATGCCCACTTATCTTTCTAGCCTGTACAGTTGAACCTGCTATGCACAAATGCCTTACGCTTTTCAGCACAGAGACCTCTTGGTGCCAAAAAGAATGGAAGTGGATTGTCCTGAGCTGGGTGGCAGAGCAAGTTTTGAAGGTTTGAGGGTCACCTGTCACAGCAGAGTTCTCCTACTGCCTCAGTGAGGGCAGGAGGATTACTCTGAGAGGGTAAAGCTAAACTGAACCAAGGCCACTTTAATTCTGAACACCAGCATTCTGTGTGAAGATTTAGTGTATTTTAGAAGCATTTTCATATTGAACCTATTGCAGCGTACCTTAGCATGTTGGCAGTTTCATTCTCGCAGGTTCCATTCTTTCATGAGAGATGTTACAACATCCTTCGTTATGGAGGAGGAGAACATCTGGGCTTTGCAAGAAGTGCCCAGAATCCAAAGTGTGGAGGAAGGAATCAAAGGAAGAGGGATCAGCACAAGAGTGAGTGCTAAGCTTTGAAAGATGGTGTCTGGTCTTCAGTTGTGTGCCAGAACTTTTAATTTGTAGTTTTTCATTAACAGTAAGAATACTGGAGCCCAGATTATTTTGGGGTTTTTTGGTAGCCAAAAAAAGTGCAGTACACTATAAAGAGCTCAAGGGTGATTGCTTGGAAAATTATAGGAAAGGAAGCTGCCTCTTCATGTTTATTCCATAGAACACTGTTGAAACAGAGTTTTTGGGACTGCATCAAGATATACCAAGACATTGATGTTTTTGATGTTTTTTGACTGGGAATGAGCTGGTGAGAATCTAATTTTGCCTGACGGTATGGGCCAAAGTGCAACATTAGAATTGATCGAGGAAAATGATCTACTGAGTATTGGAAAACAAAGCAATAGCAAGGCTGTCCTGTTAGATGTACAGATACATTGTGATCTAGATAGCGCAAAGGAGTTGGCCTTCATCACATGCCTTGGCATGCCTTGGTTTTCAATGTATTTTAATTCTAGCAGTTTTATTTGATGTCTTTTTTACATTACAGTTCTATTTCTTGGGATTAGTAGTAGTTTGTAATATGTGTTTGCCTGAAGGATTGCACAGAAACGTAGCTAGAAACCTACATATCCAAAAAACATGCAGTCTCAATAAAGCACAAGGGTGAAGAGTGGGAAGAAAATAATATAACATGGCAATATCTGGTGGGTCTTCACTGTTTATTTATCTGTTGCCTGCTTGTTTTTTTGTGAAGACTGTGTTTCCAAAAGTGCTAGCTAAACTGAGGAAAAACAAAGAGGGGTGTGGAGGAGACTAGAAGGGGGTCAGGAGGGAATGTATGAGAGAGAGTCGAGACTGGGAAGCAATAGAGGGAGGAGGGAGAGAAAGGGGATCTGAGAGACTGTGAGGGGATGGAGGGAGAAAGTGGGCTCAGGAAGAGTACTGTCAGTCACTCTGTATGCTATTTAATTTCTTCTCCTTTTACATTTAGAGAGACAGATCTTTCTCTTTCAAATCACATCACTGTATGGTAGAGCCTTGCTGGTAGTATTTTTTTCAGCTCCTTGATTTCATTTGATATGTGGTGCTAAAACAAAGCTTCTTAACATTGAAAGAAATCTCTGGATTCTTGTATCACACTTATTTTCGGATCTCTGCCATGTGAACTTCAGAACTAGAAGAACTTTTGGGGGTTTTGCCATTCCATTACTTTTTAATTTGGTGATGAGATGATAAGTTAATTAACTAACTGCAGTATCATCAACCATTTTATATGATATAAATGAACCTTTGTATTCAACATTAATTGCTAATTATAAAAAAAAATACATAGCACTAGCATATGTGTATTATCTTTTTAATAATTATTTGCCCCATTTTGCATCTCTTCATGATGCTCTAGTCACGTCAGTTATAGCATGCTTGAAGTGGGAACTTCCTGTCATTTATTTGCCAGTCTGGGATGAGGGTCAGGCAGACTATAAATTCTCATATTGCCCCTGTTTAGCACAGTGTTTCTCAGTCAAAGATGAGTTTACAGACTACCACTTTCTTAAAATATTTACAAACATTTAAGTCTATATCCTGTCCATCACTAGATAGACTAAATTCCCTTTGAAGTGAGTAGGAGCCACCCATGTATGTCAAAGGCAGGATGTGGCCTTTTATGGAGTGAGGTTGCTGTAAAGGGACACGCACATCCTGGGGTTTGTTATGAAAGGACATCTTGTGCCTAAGCATGTTTTGTGGACCATCACAGCTTGAAATGAGTCCGTGACTGGCTTCCAGTAACGTGTTTACTGGGAATTTTCATGCAATTCTGAATTTGATAATAGGGTGGGTACATTTTTAAGGAGATAATACAAATTTGCTGTCTTTTTCTAATGACCCAAGACTCTCCAATACACTTCTTTTTTTTTTCCCCTCCAGGCATGTGGTATTTGTAAACGAGCATGTCCCCAGGCTCAGTACATTAATGTTGTAAGGTTGCCTTTGCTGAAGCCAGTCACCTGCAACGTGCTCGGGAATTGTAGCCACAGCAGTAAAAGCACTTGGCAGGAAGCATCGAGGAAGTCTTTGGTTTCTGTGTATGTTGCAGTCAGTTTAAAGTCAGTGGTTGGAGCATATGAATGTCATCTGAAACAGCTACAGCTGCTTCTAATGGAAGAGCTTTGTATAAATGTGTGTATATATGTAGTTTGTTTCCTATTTTATAACATCGAGCTAGGCTGCAGCCTCTTGTTCCTGCTGTCTAGTAATGACATTTTACTGTTCACTAACTGCAACATTCACTACTTTATGGATTAATCTGGAAAAGGTACTTGAACTAAAACAGTAAGATTTTAAAGTAAGGTATTGATCTGAAACAGGACACTGATGCAGGGAAAGACTCAAGAATGAGAGATCAGTCATTGCCTTTCTCGGCTGTCTCACAGTGACAAGGCAAGGTTACCGACAGTTATATTTTCTAGGCAAATTTTGCCTCAGCTGTGGTGTCTTTTTGGTGCAAATAACAGTGTAAATTTGCCTCATCCTTCTATTTCATAAATGAAGTTGCCAAAAGCTGGGTTATGATGTGGACTAATGGACATGGCTTGTACACCTCGTGAGATGGCGTTAAGTAGCCAACTTGAGTTTGAAGTGGGTGGCCTCTGTCTGTAGGAAAAGTACATTATTTGGGGAATATTCACTGTCAATTAATTATAAGTAATGTGAGACTATTGTGATTTCTTTTAAAGGAATAATCTCTCATGAACTCTGATTAACAAAACAATATTTTTTCCCCCTATCTGCCAGTGTAATTGGTATTAGTTGCGGCATAAGTTTAAAACTTGAGAACTAGCTAAACCAGTGAATTTGGATCTTAATGGAGTTATTAAGTTCAGGATGAAGAGTAAGGAAAGGGACAGATGATTCTCTCTTACTTGAAAGGGAAAGGAACTCAGCTGAGGGGAGGGTTTAGGAATCTTCATTCCTATAGAAATCTGTTGGGACTAAGGTAAGTTGTGCATTTACAGCTTTGGTATGATGGTATTTTTCAGAGGATTAATTCAGCTGACTTTAATGAGTTACTCCTGAGTAACATTGGTGGAGGAGAAAGAACTGACTTGAAAGGTTTTCAATTGTGTCCTTGTAGGATAAGAAGCTTCACACATTTGTCTCGCTGGGAGGTTTCATCTGTTAGAGTTTCAGACTCAGCTTTGCATTTGTTGGATATGTAACTTTTCTTTTACACAGCTACAGAAATTTTCTAGAGCCTTGCTTTAAATTCTCTATCATCACTGAAAAAGGGGTTTTTTAACTTTTATCTTTCATTCTGTGTAAATGAGTTGTATGCTTTGTGTAGCATCTCCTTATGTAAATGTATACCTTAAGTTTGATTTATCGGAAGTGCGTAAAGTGAATGATCTTACTGATATGAAAACAATATCCAAGGAGAGCATGATTAAATGATGGCTGGACAGCTAGAAGTAGCCTCATGTTTGCATGCCCTGGTCCTCAATGGGGACCTCAGCCATCCTGGTGTCAGCTGGAGGGACAACACAGCATGGCATAAGCAATCTAGGAGATTCCTGGAGAGCATTGGAGACAGCCTCCTGACCCAAGTCATAGAGGAACCAACAAAGAGAAGTGCTCTGCTGGACTTCATACTCACAAACAACGAAGGACATGTTGGTGATGTGGAGGTGGAAGGCAGCCTTGCCTGCAGTGACCATGGAGCAGAGCTCAAGGTCCTGAGTGGAGGGAACAGGGCAAAAATCAAGATCACAACCCTGGACATCAGGACAGCACACTTTGGTCTCTTCAGTGATCTGCTTGAAAGAGCAACATGGGATAAGGCCCTGAAGGGAAGAGGGATGCAAGAAAACTGATTAATACTCAAGCATCACCTCCTTCAAGCTCAAGAGCAATCCATCCCAACAAGCAGGAAGTCAAGCAACAAGCTAGGAGGCCTGCATGGATGGACAAGGAGCTCCTGGCAAAACTCAAATGTAAAAAGAGACTATATAGAAAGTGGAAGCAGGGACAGGTAACTGGGGAGATATATAGAGTTGCTGTCTGAGAATGCAGGGATGAGGTTAGGAAAGCCAAAGCCTAAGTGAAGTTGGGTCTAATGATGGATGTCAAAGGCAACAATAAGGGTTTATAGAAGTAGCAAAAGGAAGACTAGGGAAAATGTGGGCCCATTGCTGAATGGGGCACGGGCCATGGTGACACAGGACATGGAAAAGGCGGAGGTACTGAATGCCTTCTTTGCCTCAGTCTTTGCTAGTAAAGACATCAGAAAAGTCTTCTAGAAATCTAAGGACTCAGAGACCAGGCAGAAAGTGTGGAGCAAGAAAGACATGCCCTTGGTGGAAGAGGATCAGGTTAGAGAATAATTAAGCAAACTGCACATACATAAGTCCATGGGCCCTGGTGGGGCACCCATGAGTACTGAGGGAGCTGGCTGATGTCATTGTGAGGCCACTCTCAATAATCTTTAATCAGTCAAGGCAACTGGGAGAAGTGCGTGACGACTGGAGGAAAGCAAATGTCACCTCCATCTTCAAGAAGGGCAAGGACGCAGAGAACTACCAGACTGTCAGCGTCCCCTTGATCCTGGGGAGGTGGTGGAGCAGTTAATCCTAGAAATCATTTGCACATTAAGGACGAGAAAATCAACGAAGATGAAGTCATGCTCAACCAACATCATAACCTTCTACGATTAAATGACTGGCTTGGTAGATTAAGGGTGAGCAGTGGATATTATCTGCCTAGACTTAAGTAAGGTTTTTGATACTGTCTGCCATAAGGTCCTGCATGAGCAGGCAGTGAGGTGGATTGAAAACTGACTGCATGGCCAGGCTGAGAGGGTGGTATTCAGTGGCACAAAGTCTAGTTGGAGGCCAGTAACTAGCACTGTACCCCAGGGGTCAATACTGGGTCCAATCCTGTTTAACATCTTCATTAATGGTCTGGATGATGGGGCAGAGCATACCCTCAGCAAACTTGTGACGGCACTAAACTGGGAGGAGTGACTGATAAACCAGAGGGTCATGCTGCCATCCAGACCCCCAGGACCTCGACAAGCTGGAGAAATGGGCTGACAGGAACCTCATGCAGTTAAACAAAGGGAAGTGCAAAGTCCTACACCTGGGGAAGAGCAACCCCAGGCACTAGTTACTGTGGGCTGAGTGGCTGGAAAGCAGCTTTGCAGAAAGGACCTGAGGGTCCTGATGGACACAAAGTTGAACATGAGCCAGCAATGCACCATCGCAGCAGCAAAGCCTAATTGTACCCTGGCTGCATTAGGAGGAGTGTTGCCAGCAGGCTGAGGGAGGTGATCCTTCCCCTCCCCTCAGCGCTGCTGAGGCCACACCTGGAGTGCTGGGTCCAGTTCTGGGCTCCCCAGTACAAGAGAGGAAGAATCACAGAATCATCACAGGAAGTTGTTCCTGAAAAGTTCTTTTGTTTCCTATTGAAAGCCAGTCCAGGTGCTACTGTCGGTTTTATAGGATGCACACGCACATGTGCATGCATGCATGTGTGCCTGCATCTTCTGTGATCTCCTTTTTTTTTTTATAAATTTATTTAAAAAATACTTTTAGTATTAATATTTTCAACAGTAGCAGATGCTTTTGGGGGGGGAGGTGGTAGCTTTTGCATGTTAATCATGTGAACTGTTTTACAAAGCCTCATATCCCATGTGCAAAACCTTGGAGGATTTGACCAGAGGTTGTAAGTTTTGTTTCCAATGCTGATTTTGCTCTGATGCTTTCCTTCAAGGTGTTTGGAATGACTTAGAAGAATGGAATCAAGACTAACTTGATCCTGCACTTTTATAGCACAACAGACCGGAATGAGTTATGGAACTTCTGCTTTATATGATTGTTCCTCCCTAAAAATTTATGTGTTTAAGCTTTTTTTTGTTTTCTAAGAATCCTGTAATTGAATGGCGTATTTGCAGATATATTGTCACTTCCACCTTTATAGTTAGTAGCAGAATTAACATTGAAATAGTGAGTTATGTAGGTGTCAAATAAGTGGTGCCAGTGCAGAAGCAGACGTTCAGCTATATGCCTAGCACTAGTCAATATGGACTTACAAATCATTTTAAAAAAAAGTATGTGGGTTTTTTTTTTTCTCTTTTGATGGTGGTTATTAAATATGTTTGGACCCGCTCCCCCTGTTAATTTAACTTTGGAAATTGCAAAACTTTTATTCTTAATCATGTTCCCTGTCATCAGCAGGAGAAAAGTCACCAGAATGTGCTTTTAACATGTGGAATTTTAGAATGAATGAGAACTGTTTCCCTGGTAACAGATTTGAAAGATGATTCTGAATCCTACAGAATATGAATGGAGTATCTGAAATAGCTGCTGGTTTTTAGGGGTTTGTTTTTTCGGTTGTCATTCCCCCCCCCCCCCCCCCCCGTTTTTTTTCTTTGTAGATTTATGGAGGGGTTTTTTTGTATTGTTGGTTAGTAAAAAGCAACAGAAAATGCTTCAAAATATTGCCTGGCGCAGATACAAGAATGGTGATTAGTAAATGAGCAAGAGAACTGAAAACACATTTTATTTTTGGGTTACATTTCTACTGAAAAACAAGAACTAACTGTGTATGAGTTGTGGAGATTAAATCTGCTTTGGCTTTCCACCAGGTCATTAGAAACACTGCCTCGTCCTTGCCTCGTAATAGTGGAAATGGTTGTGGCTTTGTTTTCATGTGCATTACATTGTGAAGCTAATTTCAGCATTTAATACAGTACCTCCATGAAAGAAGTTAACAGAATGGGCAGAATAATCCTCCAAGATTGCTGAATGACTCTGAAGATTTTCCTTTCTGATAAACCTCAAAAATTTCCTTTCTCCTGCTTCAGGTCTCCTCCTTGAAGTAAACAGAATTTAATTCTGTATAATTTTTCTACCTGTGTTGTTCTAAACACATAATTTTTTGTTGCTCTAACCTTGTAAATTTTCAGTAAGTCAGGTTTGTTTACTTGAAAGTCATCTTTATGTCCACATTTGCACACTAGCACCGTTTAGTTCTGTATATCAAACTGTTAATCCTACAGTTACAGAAAGATGTTTCTTTCTGTCAGTCGAACAAGCCTAACAACTGCAATACAAAATATTGCAGATCCTGTTCAGATATAGTTTGGTTTTTAATGCAAGCAGCAAATGTTCTAATTTAATTACTAAGTGTTGGAATCTTTATTCACATAATTATTTCTGCCCATGAAACAGATATTTTTCTTAACAAAAATAGCCATTTTTCTGTAAAGAGAGTCAGAAATGTGGCCTGTCATAAAGGCTTGAGAGCAGAGGCTTGAGGCTACTGAGTTTTGCAGAGCTGATAAGTCAACTATAGCTATAAACATGATTCTGTCAGTGAGCCTTTTCTGGTGGCCACTCGTACCTGGTCTAGATTCTGGCCTAAAGATGGCACTGAACATTACTTTTATGACCACGTACTTTACCTTTTTGTTTTACTTGTGGCATTTTGACTTCATTGTGTTTACCATGCTTGACAGTGGGGACAATTGGGAAGGTATCTCTTGCTTCTCCTGGGATCAGGGGGCTTGCTCATGCGGATATCCAGTGACTTGGCCCTTATGAGCACCAGAGCTGTTGAGTGAGACACAGCTGCCAGGACAAGAGTGAAACCTGTTGTCATGCAGCAACAGATGAAATATATTTGCTTACTAACTGACCTACATCTATTCATGTATGGCAAGTGGAAGTGAGCACACGGACAGGTCTACACTGTAGTTGAAGACATCATTGCCATTTGAGAGCTGATAATAGTGAAGAGCAACCTGGATCTCAGTCATTTGAACTGCTCAGGTGTGGATCCAGGGTTCACAGTAGGCTTTATCACCTCTGCCAAAGCTGCTGTTGTGTTGTTCTTAATAGTGGTAGGGTTGGCAAAACTAGTTAGTTAGCTTTGCTCTGTCCTTATCAATTACAGCCTTCTAGTTTTGTTGTGGCTGTATTCACAGTCTGCTCATTGATGTAATTAAGTTGGACAGACAAAGTCCTTAGGAGAATAAGAGAGCACAGAGTTGTGTTGTTTCAGGGCTTTGTTTTTTGTTTGTTTGGTTTGTTTTAATAACTTGTTGGTTTCTCCATAAAGAATTGAGATATTAGACTTGGAAAATAAAGCTGACAGGCAAAGGAGGAGTTAAGGACAAAAGAAACAATGGCCAAAACAGATATAGTGTTTTATTCTTTGAATTAACTGGCAAAATTCCAATATTCCTTTCAATTGAGAAACACTTACTTATGTGGCAGTCAGTGGTTGAAAGCAGAGGAAAAAAACTGAATGCTTGAAGTGACTGGAAGGAGATAAATATGTGACATTAACTAATGTATTTACATCTCACCTTTTGAGAATATTCTGTCTCTTGACCTAGTCAGTAGAATGTGTATTCCATATTTGGGCAGTAATGATTCAACATTATTTCCTGAAGGTAAATGCACTAAACGTATTCTGGGCAAGTGCTGAGCACAAATGTCACTGAGGAGTAAAATACACTTTGCCTGAGTTTTTTTGTGGTTTTTTTTTGGGTTGGGTTGGGGTTTTTTTATGCAAATAGTCTCTTAAAACTTGTTTGTAATAACAGAATTCCAACACCTTGGAGGTATATAGCCACATTTTAAACCCCCCCATTCTCTAATGCTTCTAGAACAGGTGGCATTAAAGTGTGATTATATATTTCCAAGGTATATAATGCATCAATATTTTATTGTTCTATTATCTACACTTTCTGTACTACCTGCTTTTTATTACCCCACTACCATTTTTGTTATTCCTAATGTAAAAACTGTACTCCATTTTCTTAAGTCCCACCATCAGATGTCTTAAAACACAAGTGCCAATTTATGTGTCTCCATTTTTTTCCCCACTATTTTAATTAAAAAGACACTCAATCCAAATCTGATTGTGTATGTAGTTCCATCCTGAAATGCAGTTATCTTTAGCTTAATATCTCACAAGTATGCATGTTGGCACGACTACTCCATATTCAAACTCTTTTTGAAAGCCCTGCCACTTTTTAACATGCTGTAAAATGATGCTCTGTCAAGATGTGCTTCAAAAGCCTTGTTTCATTTTAAGCTAATGAGCCCTGAAGATTTTTTTAGATAGATAGCTTATGAGAATGGAGAAACAAAGAGCATGTATTCTTGGATTTGCACAGAGACCCTGTATTCTGGGTTTATGACAAGAGGCACAGCTAGGCATTTAAGGAGTTGCTGGAAGGAAGAATACAGAAAGAAGACTGTGCACTTTATTTAAGGTCAGAGTAGGGAGCAGAAAGCTTTTAAATCAACTTGTGTTCAGGATTATGAGAGGTCAAGGGGTAAAGCAGGATGGCTCTGTTTATTACCCATGTGTTTCGTACCACTTTATAGATCACTTGAATAGGCAATTTTTGTTTGCTGTAGGTTGATACAGATTAGATCAAATTGGATAGTAATGAAATATTGACCTTAAATTTCTTAAAAAATTAAATTGGATACATGCAGGGAACAACTCTAGCTTGGATAACAGATGATGATCTCTTCAAACCTGGCCCCATCTACCTTTGGTGTTTGTGGGGCTTGGGAAAAAGCATTTTTCTTTAAAAGCTGAAATTAGATATATAGTGCTTTGATTTTGCTTTTTTTAAAAAACTTAATTTTACAGCATTGTTACATATCCCTGACAGTGAAGTTAACAGTTGCACAATGGTTTTTCTTTAACTCAAACATTAGTAGAGGGCACTGCTGTAACGTGATAGGACTGTTTATTCTGAGTTATATAAAAATTCAGGCCAGCAATTCAACCTCGATTAATCAGAGTGTTTTCCTCGCAAATATAAGGGTTCCACTGGCAGTGAAAAAAGTTTCTGGTGGGGTTTGGTTTTGTTTTGTTTTTAAACTGAATTGTATTGGAATTGTATTCATGTTGAGTTCTTAAAGCTGACAAGCCAGGACTGCATTTCTGAGGGCTGTGATATATAATGTAACTATGTAATGCATTTTACTAAAACAAATTCCTCCAGGAATTGTTTTGCATATATTCCAGCATATCTCTGTGTTCCATCTCTCTCAAGTAAACCAATACAATGCTAAAATTAAAGAAAGTCCAAACATTTGTTGAAAGAACAGCTATATTAATCTTCTTTTTACAGACAAAAATATTAAATATTTCATATTGCTTCATTAAAAAGTTGCTTCAGCCTTCTTCTGATGAGTGCTATATGTCATGTTACCTGGAGAGCAGAGCTGTGCTAGCAATGTTCTAGAGAATGACTGTTGAACAACATGGGCTTGATTAAGGGGCAGCTACAACTTTGAAAGGAAGTCCACAATGGAGGCTGCGAAATAGGAAAGAAGGTCGTAGAGGAAGAATTGATGACAATGATAAATGTTTCAGAAAAATGGCTGTGATATACGAGTAATACATGATAACACATTACACTTTCCTAGGTTACCTGAGTTATGCATGTTATTACTGTTAATGGTTGGAGCCCTGCAGCTGCATGATCTTTCATTAAAAGATCCTATGGTCTGCTATGGTACTGAGATGTAGTATTGTAAGATGGGCACTCACAGTATTTTCCTGCTTTGTTATAGCTGAAGATGTAATGTTCAGAGGAACTGTTTCCTCTTTGTGCTGATACATTTTCGACACCTAGTGGTACTAAGTGTAAATTACTGAAGGTTTGTTAATGCCAATACTATCTTACCAGCAGTAAATTCTTAGTGGAGAAGTGAAGCAAATCCTATAGCTCAGACAGAATGGAGTTAATTGTTAGAATTCTGAAAAAATTACAGTGAAGGTTTTAGGAAGGAAGTATAACAGGTATTTTTTCTTCCCTGTACCATCCTTCAGTTGGGGAAGAACAAGAAATGGCTGTCCATGACCCTCTCATATAAAAAGCTCTGTGGGATAGAAATGGATTTGTTCAATCACATCACACTGAGGCTGAATAACAGGAAATATAGAGAAAATGAAAGGTGTGGTGGAAATGGAGTTGAGCAATTACAACAGAAATTTTTCTGCTCAGTGTTAGTCAAATTTACAAGGGTGACTGAAAGTTGCAGAAGCATATTGCAAGAGTAGGCAGGGAAATGGCAGGTAAAGTTAACTGTAGATCGGTATAAAGTAATGCAGGTGGAGAAATGCGCTTTCTCTCTCTTTTAATTACTTGCAGCACAGATAACACAATGATACCACTTCATAAATCTAAGTTTTGGCAGCACCTTAGTATTTGAAGTTTTGGTACTCTAGATATATCTCAGAGGTAAACAGAACAGAAAGCTTCAACAGGGGTCAAAGGGATGATCAAACTATGGAGTGAGAACTCCACCTGAGAACTGAACTGACCTGGTTAGGACTCTTCAATCTAGAAAAAGTACAGCCAAAGGTGAATATGTGTGGTGGATTGACCTTGGCTGACCTCCAGGTGCCCACCAAGCTGCTCTATCACTCCCCATTCTGAACAGGACAGAGGAGAAAGTATGTTCATGGGTCAAGGTAAGGACAGGGAGATCACTCACCCATTACCATCACAGGCAAAACAGACTTGACTTAGGGAAATTAATTTAATTTATTGCCAATTAATAACAGAAGGATAGTGAGAAAGAACAAATCTTTAAACACCTTCTCCTCACCCCTCCCTTCTTCCCAGGCTCGACTTCACTCCCGACTCTTCTACCTTCTCCCCCCGAGCAGCACAGGGGCATGGGAAATGGGGGTTGTGGTCAGATAGTTACACTTCATCTCTGCTGCTCCTCCCTCATCGCGCTCTTCCCCTGCTCTAGCCTGGGGTCCCTCCCACAGGATAGTCCTTCACAAACTTCTCCAACATAGGTCTTTTCCACGGGCTGCAGTTCTTCAAAAACTGCTCAGGCATGGGTCCCCCACGGGCCACAGGTCCTGCCAGGAACCTGCTCCTGCATGGGCTCTCCACAGGCTGAAGCTTCCCTCAGGGCATGTCCACCTGCTCCGGCATGGGGTCCTTCATGGGCTACAGTGTATCTGCTCCACCATGGTCCTCAGTGGGCTGCAGGGGGACAGCCTGCCTCACCATGGTCCTCAGTGGGCTGCAGGGGAATCTCTGCTCCAAAGTAGAGAGCAGAGGTGCCTGGACCACCTTCTCCCCTTCTTCTTCACTGACCCTGGAGTCTGCAGGGCTGTTTCTCTCACATTTTCTCACTTCTCTCTCACATACCTGTTGCACAGCTTTTCTTACCCTTTCTTAAGTATGTTATCCCAGAGGCGCTACCAACATCGCTGATGGGCTCAGCTTTGGCCGGTGGTGGGTTCTCTCGTGGAGCCAGTGAAACGGGCTCTGACATGGAGGAAGCTTCTGGCATCTTCTCACAGAAGCCACCCGTGCAGCCCCCCTGCTATCAAAACCTTGCCACATAAACCCAGTACAATATGATAGAGCTGTACAAAATCAAGGGTGTGTGGAGAAGGGAAGGAGGAAGATTTATTGAATACAAGAAACAGAAGTGAAGCTGGTGGATCCAGGCTCAGAACAAATAATGTGTCATGGGTGATACAGCTCTGAAACTCCTTACTAAAATGTGTTGAGGATGCAAAAAGTTTCCATGGCTTTAAGGAAATACCTGCCCAACTGCTTGAGAGATACAGTAGGGCTACCAAATAGGTAGCTAATGAACTGTCATTCATTCATTCAACATTCAATTCAACATTCATTCAACATTCAGCTAATTAACTTCTAAGCTAAGTCCTAACTTTTAAGATGCACGGAGGGTCTTCTGGAGGAAGTGTCATATATTCTGGCCCCTCTTTTTACTCTTCTCTTGGCCAGCACTTACAAACTTGGTTGGAGAGAGGACACTGCCTGAATGGACCCTTGACATGAGTCTGTGCAGACGTTTCTCTGTTGTAAGGCTAATAGGAAAGAGCAGAGGAACAAGGCTTACGTGCTGAAAAATGTTAGGAAATACACTGTTATGTCCTATAAATGGGCTGAAAGCAATCTGTACATGCAAACTATTATATGAATAATGTAAGTTCATATATGACTTTACAGTATCCGTTTGTTAGGGTTTTTTAAAATAGAATCAATAATTCCCAGTGTAGCTGACAGCAATGAATGTGTTTTTCATCATTTCAGTTAGCATGTTTTCAATCAGTATTTATATAAGAATCAGTAGAAATGTGAAACTAAGTAGTGTGGCCTCATGATGAAATTCTTCTCCAAGTTCGGGATTAGTGCAGGCTTTATTGTTAAGGTGTAAATGGTACATAAGCTTTGTACAAAGTTCTCAGTGTTGAGGAATTTGATCCTTACACAAACAAAGTTTCTTTCTTTTGTACTCGTGTACCTTGCTTATTTTGTAATCTGACTTCTACCTACAGGATGCTTAGATTAAACATTGTAGGATGTATTCTGATAAGATACCTATATATATCTTTTACCAAAAAACCCCTCCCAAACCCAGAAATGCAAATATTTTGACTAAAACAATTCAGATTATAGTCAATGGAAAATTCAGAAATGATACTACAGTTAATGGTGACTCTTAGGCATGCTCAGATAAGTCGCACATCCTTATATGTGTATTTACAAATATTTTCAACTGCCAGGATTTGCAAATACAATACTTTTTGTCTCTCCTCTTTCCCCCTCCCCCAGGCACAGGAGAAAGTGGCAAGAGTACGTTCATTAAACAAATGAGGATTATTCATGGATCGGGTTACACAGAAGAAGACAGGAAAGGCTTCACAACACTGGTTTACCAAAACATATTTACTGCCATGCAAGCCATGATCAGAGCCATGGATACTCTCAAGATACAGTACACATCCAAAGAGAATGAGGTAAGCCAGTACAAAGAAAATTCTAGTTTCAGCCCATGAAATTTCAGTTTGTACACAAATTATTTGAGTCATAACCTTCTACAGGCAGAATCTTAAAAATACATATGTCTTGGGGGGAGTTTGGTGCCCCACCATCTGATTCTACAGAGCAATGGGGAGTTCCTAGTGGAAAGAGGGTCAGGGTGAGCGGAGATGGAATGGAGCTGGCTAGGAAGGGAGAATTTTCAAGTTGCAAGCTGGTAATAAGTACCAAAAAAAAAAATGGTTTTTTTTAATCTAAGTTGTAGGGTTAGACTGTGCATGACAGGAATACACAGACAGAGCCTGGTTTGTCAGTAGAGCTCCAGAATGAGGAATTTTGGGTCTGTTGTAGGAGAACACAAGGTCTGCTTGATGCTGGTGTGCTTTGAAACATACGCCCTAGAGCCCTTTTATGGATTTGGTAGCAACCTTTATGTACTTAAATAACTTGAAAATGTAGAATGTGTTCTCCAACCATTTTCTAGTTCCAGTGTATATTATACAATTATGTTTTTGGTTTCAATGCTTAGGATTATAGAACTATACAAAAAAAATTCTGCTTCAGTTAAATCAGTTGCGTCCTTTGCATCCATCCGTTGCATCAGTTGCTCAAGTATCATGAAGAATATGTAAGCAAATAATTAGGTGATATTTGTTTAAATTAAGAGAGTTTTCCAGTTGGCTAAATTTTAGTGTTAAGATAGGGAAGACTGTGTAGGAAGTATCAAGGCAGAAATAATTTGTAGAATTTATGTTTTTTTAACTGTAGTACTAGATTAAGAAAATACAGTTGATTGATAGACTACTTTTCATTCAAAAAATATGATTGCATATGAGCTATACAAAAAACAAAATTATGATCAAATTTTTTATTATTTAAGTTGGTTTGTGTTATTTATTCTCCTTAGGGTTCTAGAGAAAAGGAATAGAAAATGTTGTTTAAAAAATAAAGGACTGGGAAATTAAAATTCTTTTATTTTTTATCACAAAAGAACAAATGGTATCAGGAGAAACAAATTCTGGACTTCAGAGAGCTAAGGTATTAGGGTCATGCTTTCCTATGTAAAAAAAATATTCTGAGGGTTAATAAGCTGTTGTTTGTAAAATACCTTTAGATGCTTAAGAAGGCAGCAGGTACAGAAACAGCAAATATGATTGTGACGAGACTTCATCCTAACTCAGATGTGTATATTTTGATGAAAAGTGATGACAATCAAAATCTATTTGAAGAAATACATTTGCACTGCCTCTTCCTGAGTTTTCTGTTTTGTTATGTTTTGTTTTTTCTTTTCTTCCCAATAAGAACAAAATACAAAGACTTAATAAACAGCAAAGTTTTTCTCATTCTGGGCTCTGAGAGCTGAGCTGGATATATTCCCATAACACATTATTCTGGCTAAATTGTATCCTTGATGATAGCTGTGCTGCCAGTGTCTTCAGATTCAGAAGATTATAATGCTATTTTACAGTTGTTGGAGAGAGGCAGAATTTGATCTTGTTCTCCTTTATTAAAGGTAACAAAGTGCTAAACAATAAGAACACAGTTTGGCAAGCTCAGCTTCAGTGGCATTTAGAAAGCAAAGGCATTTTTGCTTACACATCGAGAAACTCTTGAGAGACAACATGAAAATAACCACACATCGCCCCAGTCACTTTGCAGGAGACAACTGCCTTTTAGTCTTTCATCTAGGTAATGAATATAATCCAAAGTACTATAAATCTTGTAATTGCCTTTCATTAAAGGATCTTAAGCCTGTAATGAAAAGCAGTTGACAGTAACAGTGATAAACAGAGGAGTTGTGATTCTGCTGTCTTAATTGTATTGCAGAGGTGTGTCTCGTGACCATACAGAAATTGTCCAGCGTGCTCCTCCACCTGTCAGTATGTCCATCTTCTCCATGGCATGCCATCTTTTCCCTGAAAAATTTGTTTCCCTCTGGCCCTTTTATTAATTTTTGTTTGTTTGTTTGTTTTTCTTGTATCCAGTTCATGTTTTAACCAGGTCAGGTTTTCTCCTCTGTGGCCCCTGGAATTCTCTGGCTTCTGAATATCTTCATTTAATATTTTTGTAGCGGAGAACAGATTGTCTCTTCCCTGTGACATGTGTGAAAATCCGTAACTCATATATGGACAGAATGTCCAAAAAGGCCTCTTAATCCTCTTAATGTTTGCAAATAAAAGCAAGTTTTATAGAAGGTGTTTAAAGAGGTTTCTTATTGCTGTTGTCAACTGCAAGTATTTAAGTAAATGGTCTGACTTTCTATAGGTACTGCATTGAGATGGGAAGGGGTTTTTGTTTTGTATTTGTTTGAAGTTGCTTGGATGAAGTACTTATCTATATAGTCATGCTTGACCTTTAAATTTAACTGAGCAGGCAATTTTAATCCTAATTTCAGGTAGTGTGTTCTTTGGGATACTTTGTTTCATCCTTAATTTGAAGTTGGAAGGTATCATAGCATGTTTTGGGTATATTTTAAGCATAAATCCTGCAGATGTTTAGAAACCTAATAATTCCAGGAATTATTATAGCACTATCTTAACCCCACAGTTTTGGAATGGATTGTTTGATTTTATTTTTGTTTCTCCTTTTTTTCCCTGGTGGGGAGTGGCATGGAAGAAATAATATTTATTGTCTATATGTCACTTTCTTCAATGTTGTAGAGTGGAAATTGGTAAATTGAGTGTTGGTGAAGTAGCCAGTTACAGTACAACATTATTTACAGTCTCTGAGGATAGTCTTTTTGTGTGAGGGCTTGAATCAACCACTTTTACAAACACTTCTTTCCATCTGATAATAGAGACTGCCAAAAAGCAAGATGAAAGTTAATGGCAGCCTGCCTCTTGGCTTCTTTGAGAAATTGTGATTGAGTTAATGTGAACATTATGATAAGTTAATGAAAGAAAGAATGTGCATTTGAGGCACAGAGAAATAAAAAAATCAGCTGATAGCTGAGAAGTAGTGAAAGCTCTTTTTTGCTGTCCAAACTTTTTTTTAATCAACTTAAAGTCAAAGTGTAGGAAAAGAAAACTTCAAACAGGAGGAGGAAGAAATCAGGTGATGTTGGAGGAATGGAAAATATAGCATGAGTATACATCAGTCTTAAAAAGCAGATTTTAAAATATTTCCTGGTTGCCTGACTCTGCCGGTCAGTCACATCTTGCTGGATTATGTTAGTTTTTGCTCTATTACAAATATGTGGAAGAAACAAGTTGTTTAAGCCTATCTGAACTGGAGATGCAATGAAGATTTTAAAGTAGTAGTTCACCATAACTTTTCCCTCATCCTCCAGACTAACATGTATGCTATATTGCAGGAAAATCACTCTGTTTTCTTTCTTCACTTAAGGAAACATTAGAAATTTCAACTTCCTTGCATTCAAAAAAAAAAAAAAAGTATGCACTTAACCCACTGGGAAGACCTTTTTATATAGCTGTTCAGGATGAGGCTCATAGAATAGGAATTCAGTCCTGTTGTTGTGGGTTGGTTTGTTTTTTAAAATACCCTGGTAAGACGACAGTGCATATGTTTGCAATTAACAACAGATCTTTGTAGCAGTATGAACAATTACTTTTTTCCTAAGGAGAAAAACAGAATACTGTGTAGAAATGCATTTCAGAAAGAGGTCGTCATGTTACATCTCCAAAACATTTCTTGCTTTCAATAAGTAGTAACCTAGTGTCTTTCTGTCTTACGAAATTGCCCTGGCATGAGTGTGTGTCAGCAAAACTAGTATTTTTCTGAGCAAAAGAAGTACTACAATGCCAAATGAATTTTATGGGACAGGTAAGTAACTTATGTCAGAAAAGGGGAATGCAAAAAGGCAAGTACAGTAAGATGACATTCGGGAATTACTGAAGGAAGCCGTGCAGCTGGGACAAATGGAAAACACAGTGAAGAGTAATTATTGGTTGCTTTCATTGCATGTTTGCATTTGAAGATGTGGAAAATGACATAATACAATTCTTTCTTCTCTTCCTTTTTGTATACCTTAGCAGAGAAACCATTGCTCATAGCAGGTGCTTTATTTTAAGAGAAATCTGATGGTATTAATATTACTTTATGCTTTTAAAAGTACTTTTTTATTACAATCAAATTTAACTTTAAAGATGCAGTACTTTGGTAAGTGATTTTCATTGTGCTAGCATTAATGCAGGTGATAAAGGGCTAGAATTTATAGACAGTCTAGATGTATTTTTAGCAGTTTATTTTATAGGGACACTAATTCAAAACATTCCAAAACATATTGCATCCTTCTTCATAACAAACATGTTTCATTATGGGCCAATGCACAAACTCTGGGTCTAGGCACTGCTAAATAGAGATTTCAATTTGATTTTCCAAGGAAATGAGATTTATATGACCAGACTAATTGTATCTGTCTTTGGACCTTCTGTCTGATTTCAGTTCAATTCCACGAAGAGGTCAAACTTAAAAAGCTGAAATTCTTGGCTTCAGAGAGTTTAGTGCTGCCAGAGGGTTAAAAATAGAGAAAGGAGAAAGCTTCTCCAAGTAACCCAATTGAAGTAAAAGCAAAGAATGAGCAGAGGAGAGGCTTCTTTCGAAGCACCTGAAGGAGGAACTGGCGTTCACTCGGTCACAAAATGTGATTTAGCTGCCCATGCATGAGCATGTAGCATCATACAATTAGACACTTGGGCACCCAACATCAGACCTTCTGCTTCCTCCCTGGGAGTGCATAGGGTTTTTTTGTTATTTTTTGTTTTTTACGTTATTTTTTGAGTGAGAACAAGGCCTCATCCTAGAACAAGGAGATTAAGTATCCACTCTGGGGGATTAAAGTTGTGTGCTGCTTTACATGAACAAATATAAAACATGTTAATACTGAATTAACTGCTTTCCATGTGGAAGTCAGAAAGGAAATTTTCCACTTCTTAGATGACAGCCTTCCCTGCCACACATGGGATATGCATGTGCTCAGTTGGGACTGTGTGCGTGTTTGTTGATATGAGAATATGTGGGACTTACTGAGGTTGTGTGGGGAGTTTTTGTTTGCTTGTTTTGGCTGGTTTTGTTTTGATTTTTTACGGTCACATTCATCAGAATGTGTTATTGTATTTAATAATTGCCAGGCCCCTAATGGAACTGTTTCCAGTGATACCACTGCCTTGAGTGGTGGAGTTCTTATTCTGTATGTCATAGTAAAAGTGTGTGCTTATAAACAATAATGCTAGTTACTAATTATTATTAAGAGACCTATGGGAGTACTGTACAGGCCTGTAAATATATCTGGATCATGGCTTCCTTTTACTTTAAAAACTTCAGAGTTTCTCTATCATGCCATCTTGTTGATGAGGGTGAATACTAAGATCTATTTCATTTACTTATACCTACCAATACTAGAGAGGTTGTCTGTGTCGTTGTTTGCATGGCTCCATTGAAAAAATAGATGTGACTGGCTAGGTTTAGAGTTGGTTTTTGTTTCTTCCCTTTCTTCTTTGGTAAGTTCAGAATCATGGGCTGCTGGCAGACTTCCTTCCTATGTAGTTTCTAGACAGACCTAGATGCAAAAGCAATATTGGCACACTTTTGGTTTTTTTTCTTAGCATGCAAGCTCCAACTACCCACTTCCCTGATTTCTAGTGAAAGCGCTGTATTCATTTGTTCTTCAAAATAATTGGCTGTTGGTTAGAAATCTTCAGGTACTTCTTTACCTTTTGAAGTCTCAGAGCTACCAGAAATCTAACAGAGTTTTCCTTCTAACTTATTCATGAATTCATTCCAAGTTTTGTGTCATCTTCTTGTAATTTAGTTCAAGATGGGCGTTCTTTGCTTTGTTTTGTGGTTTTTTTTTGTGTTTTGGGGTTCTTTTGGGTTTTTTTCCTTTCTGTCAGTAAAATCTTATGTTTAAGTTCTATGTATTTTCATTTTACTTTTGGTCTTATGCACCTGGGGAGGTGGTTTAGCTTACCAGAAACAGAGCTAACCCTTCCAATTCTTTCAACTAATTATAACGGCCTTTTGGATGTTTTAGGAAAAAACCATGAAAAACTGTAACTGGAGCAATATCATAAGCCGAAGAGCAGAAAGGAGAAAAAAGTATGTTTTAAAAAGCATATACATCTAAGGTTTCTGGCAGAGAACTGAAGGATGGGAAAAAGACTGTGTGTATGTATTGGATTTTTAAGAAAGTTTGGTCTGAACTGACTTATTTGAGTCTCTAATCTGAGTTGCATTTGTGATAGCAGTGATGTTTAATTTCTTAGGTCTCCTGATCTTCGAGGTAGGTCCATAATTTCTTCTTTAGAAGGAACATATTTTCTCTTAAAATACTGGCAAGTGCACCCATACTTTAAATTCTGTTGTTTTTAAAAAAAGTAAATACTGGTGGATACTGGGTTCATGGTGAGAAAAGTTAAGTTTTCTGACCAATAATAGGCCCTATTTTTTCATAAAAAGGAAAGTTTGGCCAGAGGTACACCAATAGATCTACTAAAGTCAGGTACTTCTCAGAGTTCATACTCTGTTAGTCTTTTTGCAGAAAATGTTGTATCTCTATCTTCTGGAAACATAGAATCATAGAATAGTCAGGGTTGGAAAAGACCCTTAAGATCATCGAGTCCAACCGTTAACCTAGCACTGCCCAGTCCACCAGTACACCATGTCCTCAAGCACCACGTCTACCTTTCTTTTAAATACCTGCAGGGATGGAGACTCAACCACTTCCCTGGGCAGCCTGTTCCAGTGCCTGACTACCCTTTCGGGGAAGAAGTTTTTCCTAATATCCAATCTAAACTTCCCCTGGTGCAGCTTGAAGCCATTTCCTTTTGTCCTATTGCTTGTTACTTGGGAAAAGACACCGACACCCACCTCACTACAACCTCCTTTCAGGTAGTTGTAGAGAGCAATAAGGTCTCCCCTCAGCCTCCTCTTCTCCAGGCTAAACAACCCCAGTTCCCTCAGACACTCCTCATAAGACTTGTGCTCTAGACCCCTCACCAACTTCATTGCACTTCTCTGGACACGCTCCAGCACCTCAGTGTCCTTCTTGTAGGGAGGGGCCCAAAACTGAACACAGGATTCGAGGTGCGGCCTCCCCAGTGCCGAGTACAGGGGCACTATCACCTCCCTGGTCCTGCTGGCCACACTATTCCTGATACAGGCCAGGATGCCCTTGGCCCTCTTGGCCACCTGAGCACACTGCTGGCTCATGTTCAGGTGGCTGTCAACCAACACCCCCAGGTCCTTTTCTGCCAGGCAGCTCTCCAGCCACTCCTCCCCCAGCCTGTAGCGTTGCATGGGGTTGTTGTGGCCGAAGTGCAGGACCTGACACTGAGCCTTGTTGAATCTCATACAGTTGGCCCCGGCCCAATGATCCAGCCTGTCCAGGTCCTTCTGTAGGGCCTTCCTACCCTCCAGCAGATCGACACTTCCACCCAACTTGGTGTCATCTGCAAACTTACTGAGAGTGCACTCGATCCCCTCATCCAGATCATCAGTGAAGATATCGAACAGGACTGACCCCAACACTGAGCCCTGGGGAACACTGCTGGTGACTGGCCGCCAACTGGATTTGACTCCATTCACCACCACTCTCTGCACTCGGCCACCCAGCCAGTTTTTAACCCAGCGCAGAGTGCACTGATCCAAGCTGTGAGCAGCCAGCTTCTCCAGGAGAATGCTGTGGGAGACATTGTCAAAGGCCTTACTAAAGTCCAAGTAGACAACATCCACAGCCTTCCCCTCATCCACTAAGTGGGTCACCTTGTCATAGAACGAGACCAGGTTAGTGAAACAGGATCTCCTTTTCATAAACCCATGCTGGCTGACCCTGATCCCCCGATTGTCCCACACGTGCTGCATAATGGCACTCAAGATGATCTGCTCCATGACCTTTCCTGTCACCGAGGTCAGGCTGACAGGCCTGTAGTTCCCCGGATCCTCCTTCCGACCCTTCTTGTAGAGGGGCATCACATTTGCTAACTTCCAGTCATCTGGGACCTCCTCGGTTGACCAGGACTGCTGATAAATGATGGAGAGTGGCTTGGCCAGCTCCTCTGCCAGCTCCCTCAGTATCCTCGAGTGGATCCTGTCTGGCCCCATGGACTTGTGAGCATTCAGGTGGAGGAGCAGGTCGGTGACTGCCACCTATTTGACAACTGGGGCTTCATTCTGCATCCTGTCTCCATCTCCCAGCTCAGGGGCCTGAAAACCCCAAGGATGACCAGTCTGACTCTTAAAGACTGAGGCAAAGAAGGCATTAAGTACCTCAGCCTTCTCCTTATCCTTTGTGGCAATGTTTCCCTCCGCATGCAACAAAGGATGGAGATTCTCCCTGGCCCTCCTTTTGTCGCTGATATATTTGTAAAAACGTTTTTTGTTATCTTTAATGGTGGTGGCCAGTTTAAGTTCTAGCTGGGCCTTTGCCTTTCTAATCTTCTCCCTGCATAACCTCACAACATCCTTGTAGTCCTCCTGAGTCACCTGCCCCTTCTTCCAAAGATGGTAGGCTCTCCTTTTTTTCCTGAGTTCCAGCCAAAGCTCTCTGTTCAGCCAGGATGGTCTTCTCCCCCACCTGCTCATCTTACGGCACATGGGGACGACCTGCTCCTCTGCCTTTAAGATTTCCTTCTTGAATAACATCCAGCCTTCCTGGACTCCTTTGCCCTTCAGGACTGCCTCCCAAGGGACTCTGCTAACCAGACTCCTAAACAATCCAAAGTCTGCCCTTCTGAAGTTCAGGGTAGCGGTTTTGCTGACCCCCTTCCTTACTTCTCCAAGAACTGAAAACTCTATCATGTCATGGTCACTGACCCCAAGACAGCCTCTGATCACCACATCGCCCACCAGGCCTTCTCTGTTCGTAAACAGCAGGTCCAGCAGGGCACCTCCTGTAGTTGGCTCCCTCACCAGCTGCATCAGGAAGTTATCTTCCACACACTCCAGCAACCTCCGAGACTGCTTTCTCTCTGCTGTGTTGTATTTCCAGCAGATATCTGGTAAGCTGAAGTCTCCCACGAGAACAAGGGCTAGAGATTGTGAGACTTCAGCCAACTGCTTGTAGAATACTTCGTCTCTTTCCTCGTCCTGGTTGGGTGGTCTATAACAGACTCCCACCAGGATATCTGCCTTGTTAGCCTTCCCTCTGATCTTTACCCATAAGCACTCAACCTTATCATTACTGTCGTTGAGTTCTAGACAGTCAAAACACTCTCTAACGTACAAGGCTACCCCACCACCTCTCCTTCCTTGCCTGTCCCTTCTAAAGAGCTTGTAGCCATCCATTGCAGCACTCCAGTTGTGTGAGTCATCCCACCATGTTTCCGTGATGGTGACCACATCATAGTTTTCCTGCCGCGTAATGGCTTCCAGCTCCTCCTGTTTATTGCCCATGCTGCGTGCATTGGTGTAAATGCACTTCAGTTGGGCTGTCGATCTCTTCTGCAACACAGGCATGCCACCCCTAGGCTCATCCCTAGCAAGCCTGGTTTTATCCCCTTCCCCCTTTGCATCTAGTTTAAAGCTCTCTCAGTGAGGCCTGCTAACTGCTGAGCTAGAATCCTTCAATTCATTGAGACTTTTTCTCTTGACATGGCCTTTCATCTAAAATGTTCTAACTTTATAGGTACTATTTCTATGCAGCATTTAACATAACACACAAAAGTACACAAGCACACAGCACGTAAGTAACCAGGCTTGATTTTAGGGCATTATAAATGATTGGGCGAAAGGCCTTCAGCCAGCAGTGAATTCATTGTACCTAGTTCTCCTCTTACTTTACAATGTTATAAATCTTTCTGGCATAAACAATACATGTAGACAAGAAATGATCTGATGATGAAAAGGAAGGACAGTGGTGATGGGAAAAAATAATTGATGATGTAGAGCTTGTAAGTGAAGATTCCAGACTTAGTTTTGTACTTTGAAGTGAAGGATTGCATATAAGGGCAAATACTAGAAGGACATATACAAGTGGTTACTATTTCTTGGCTTTTCAGAGCATAATTTAATGCTCTGCAGACCAAATATCCTTTCTGTTCCCCATACTCCTTCCTTCGTAACAACCGAATAATTCCATTGCCGCCTTTGTGGCTGCAAAAGCATTATTTATTGGCAACTGAAACCAAGGGAAGCTTGGTAAACAAGTCTGCTAATGATGTAGAAGATGGAGCAGAGTCCAGTTATTCTCTGTGCTGTGGGTTACAGAGATAAAAAGTGGCAAAACTTTGGTATAGAGGCTGAAACAAGGTCATTGTACAAAGGCTGCTGTGGCTGAATACGTTTTCTCACCCAGGTTCTCTGTCAGAACTTGCTGCTTCTGCATCAGAGTCAGGATGGAAGCATACGCCTCTGGCTTCGTTGCCCAAGTTCAGTCTGGCAAGTTCACATCAGTAGTTGTCACAACAAAAATAGCCAGAGTTCATCTCTCAGAGCTCTTGGTCAGCAGAATGAGAAGAACATTACTCTAAATCAGAAAGCAACAATAAATTGTCATTTTTTAATGATTGATTTGTCAAAAGCACTAAGAAAGTAATGTTTAAAACAACACGAAAGTCTGCATTTTTTTATTTGGCGTGAGGAGCCAGAGGTTGAATCAATCCTGAGAGGAAGATACTTGAAAATGTGTGTTGCAGCTGGAGCCTTTTGATATCTGCACACAACTGGCTGTATAAAAGACATGTTCTCTGTGTGAAAGGCTGTGTGACTGGTTTTGCTGACAACTTTTTCCAGTTCATGAGGCTTTCTTGTGCTGTCGTCCTTGCATGCTTTGCTTTTTATTAAGATGGAAATGAGTGAGTGCATACAGTTGAAAACTCCAATTGTTAGAAGAAAGACATGCTATTTTATAGAAATACTTACTGTAATATGGGACTAACTCCTTGCAATGGAAAATCTGAGGATTTTTTTTAATGGAAAGTTTAATGGGTATTTTTCTAAAGGAAAATTGGCAAATTTCTATGCTGCAATTAAATCTCTTAATGAACAAGAAGACAAATAAATTAATGGCAGATGAAAAGACCGATTAGTCACAACTCAGCCAAAATCACTTAAATCAGCATCTGCTGTCATGTTAAAAATGAAAAAGCCACTTCAGAAAGAGAAGTGGCTAGAAAACTACTCTAGGCCTGCTCTCTCCTTAGTGCTAAAGCCTGTGACATGTTTTGTGGATTTATGATCTGCTGACAAAATTATTCTTTGGAATGAATTTGCCACAGTGAAGAAATGTTTTTAGTATTAGTCTGTTTCCTAGCAAACACCACGGTGCCATTTTTTTTTTTTTTCCCTTGAAAAAAAATTGAAATGTGATGCATATTGTTCTTTTCATGAAGTTAACTTATATATTCTTACACTGTACGAAGTGGTTCTAAGGACTATTATATTGATGCTGGTCAGCAAGCCTGTGTATCTGACCCTCTTTCTTGGAAGGATACAGAGCATTTTTTGGGGCAGAATATGCTACTCTGTTACTGGATGTCTGTTTGCATGCTGTCAATTGTTTTTTCTTGCAAGCCATTTCCATATCTCCATGTTTGACTGGGAGATTAATTTAGAGGCATGGAGAAATGCCTGCTGCTGCCTGGAGGCCACACTGCCAACGCAGCAAGGAGGCTCCCCTAGTCTAGTGGGGTTGATGGGGTTATCCGTTTGCAAGGGCTGGACAACTCTGAATAGATGTGCTCAGTATCTGTCAAGTAGAGTCTACAAAGGTCCTATTTGCTTGTGTAAAATAGGGATTTCAATGGCTTTGACATTTAAACCAGTATTTTTTCACTCATCCATAGAACAACAAGAATACAGTAAATTAAGGCCAGATGGATTTCTGTGTGCAAACCTTGTTCACTCTGCCTCATCAAATTGTGATGGTAGCACTCACTGTGAGTTTAGCTTTCCTGAGAAGAGCAGTGTGTGTGGTAGCAGCGGGAAAAAAAAACTGGGGTACTCAGATCAGCAGCTCATCACAGGAAAGGGAAGCTTGCAACAAACATTTGTACCTTTTAAACGAAAGAGCTTTCTTTTTGTCACTTGATTCTTATCACCTTTATTGAAGCTCTGCAGTAGTGTAGAATACATCATGTTTGGATGCAGGATACAAAGGAGAAATCCTGAATTAATTTTTTCAATTCTTGCTATACAGTGAAAATTCCTATTTCTTAGAAGAAAAAATAGTGTATTTTATACACATATTTATTCACTAACTAAATTATGACATTAAAGAGTGTATCTTATGTTTTTGAGGTATTTACAGATTGCTACTTGAAAACTGAGGTGAAAAGTTGGCTAATTTGCCCTTAGGGTGGAGTGTATACCAAATTTCAAAGCAGCAACAGAATAAGTTGACTATAGGCAATTCACATTAATGAGGAAAAAGCTGAGGATGTAAAAAGCTGTAATAACACATGCAACTATTTATGGGTTTAAGGTACTGACTTCAGGTCAGATTTCTTTTCTTCTCTCTAATATAGTCCTTTGAACAGGCTTGGCAAAGCAGTCTTATACTAGAAATTCTGAAGAAAATTCATTCTTATTTGGGAATTAGAATTGTTCTTTTTCCACTTGGTTATTTGGCTTCTTGAATGTACGGGTCTGTCCCTCTGAATCCCTCTCTAGATTTTTTTCTCCATCCTAGAACATATATCCATCTAAATAGGCACATGCACTATTCTAAAGCAGATCAGTATTAATTTACCCAGGAGTCTCTGTTGAAGCTGAGACTGCACGGTAGGCAGTACAATAATATAGAGTAGTTGCATGCTTTATGGCTTGTATGTTTCTTTCTTGTTCCTGCTGTGTTTTCGTATGTGTTTTGGTGCTGGTATGTCTTCTGTTTTCCTCTTATCTCTTAGTCGTTAACAAAAATTAATCTTAGCTTTCTAGACAAGTCTGAAATTTCTAATACTTTAAAGAATTTTTGTAATTAGCAATAATTTCTGAAAATGTTGGCTGAAACATCTTGTGAAAATTCTTGGGAATTGGCAAGTATTCTTTTAAAACAGAAATCTAAGTGTAAGTGTCCAAGGAAACTGAAGACAGTACAAGTAATAGAATGAATACAGTGTAACAAATTGGTTGTATGGACTAATGACTAATGGCCAACATTTTCAAAAGGATGCCTAAAAACTGCATGCATTGCCAAAACTCTCCTGAGACAGGAGCTCCATAACATAAGCCATAAATGGCATTAATGGCATTATTAATGGCACAATACCGATACTAACAAGCACTCAACAGTACTTATTTGTCCACATCATTGCAGTGAAAACACTCTGACTATCTTGCAGGCCTTCTGCCACATGTGCTAGATGGCAGCTACCCTGGCGGAATTTCACATAAACACTTGCATTTGCACATCAGTGTCTGAGTTATTTCAGCACTTCAGTTATGTGTTCAAACCATGTGCGCTACCATGAGCTGAAGCTGGTCTCTGGGAAAAAGAAGTTGGATGGGATGGGCAGCTGATGGCTAATGGAATAAGAGACAGTAGTCGGAAGAAGAGGAAGGTTTCTTAACTCCGGATGACCTCCAGAGGTCTCTTGCAACCTCAACCGTTTTGTGATTCTATGAACCCTATAGGGATGGTGATGGATGGGCAGGGGAGAGGGCATGGCCCTTGGAGCAGCATGGGAAGAGATGATCTGGAAGGTGGGTAGTGCAAAAGAGGTCCAGAGGGGATCTACAGATTTAGTGAGTTTTGTCCGCAGATACCCGAGGGATTCTTTTGGTATTTGCAGATCTGACCTCCGTAGCTGTGAACCACAAAATCATGTGTCCTGTGTTATTTAAATGCGTGGCAAAGCCAGGAATATCTAGCATTGAGTTTGTTTGTCTAAAAGAGACTTGTTAAGAGATTTACCAAAATACTAGGCTTTTCTCCTTGCTTTTTGATTTGTTTCTTTTGCTTCTACTTAAAGGGACAATTATTGTCTGATGAGCAGAAGCAAGGAGAAGGTAATTACACAGGGCTGCAGACACCGTGGGTGTCACAAAAAGAAAGTTGTGAAAGGTAAAAACCTATTTCCGCTTTAGTAGTAGAAAAAAAATATTTTTAGTAGAAAGACTAGACTGACAAGACTTTGTTATTTCCTCTTTTCCCCCAAGTCAAGAAAAGCAGAAAAACTAAGGGATTTTTCAAGGTTGACCCCTGTGACCCCAGGGAATGTTAAAGTATTCTTGTACAGAAAGAAATGGTTGGGATAAGGGATCTGAAAGCAGTTGGGGAAGCTTAAGATAGAGATGTAGGAAACCGAAAGAGAACAGGGGAAAATGAACTAGAAAGAGGAGCAGGAATTCTAAAAGTAAATAAAGCTTAATATTGTATAAGTTAATATTTTATTCCTAGTTGTCCTTTGTTAAATTCCTGAGTGTCTCCTTTTCCTTTTGATGCTAGATACGTGCTTGCAGTTCCCCTGCTCTGCTGGCTTCTGCTCTGTGTTCCTGCTAGGAACAAATTAAATTAAATACATGGAACATAACACACATTGTGCTGAATTCCAAGAGATAACATTTCTTAAAAGTATCTCAAAAGCTGACTGTTATTTTTCTGTTATGCTATGCAAAAGTGCTATGCCCCAAAATTGCTTGGCACAAAGATGCATTACAGAATAACACAATGGACTAGAGAGATGGTACTGTGATTATCTGGTCTGATTTCTTGTACGACACACACCATAGGACTTTCTTGCATTCCAGCCTGGCTGTTATTCTAAAAGTTATGCTCCAATTCAAAATAAAATAGGAATCACTGTAATAGTAAATTCACTTCAGTTCTTGGTAGAGTGTTCCAATGGTAAGTTACTCTCATAGGAGTGGATGGAAAGGGAGCCTTGTTCTGTTCCGTGCTAAGCTTCCACTTTCGGCATGTGGATATTGTTACATATTTGCTGGTTATCTTGAAAAGTCATCTGTTACTTTCTGTTCTACACTTCGAGTGGTTGATTACTTGTGCTTATTCTCTTTGATCCCTTCATACTTCCATCCTTCTCATGAAGGCACATATTAGGCATGGCTCCACTCCTTTAATCGGGATCAGTTCCAAGCTTCTTCATGGTGTAGGCTAAAATTCAAGAGGCAGGGTGGCTAAGCTAGCTTTTCCCCAAATGTCAATGTGACATGATGCCTGGATTGGAGGGGCACAAGGCAGCTGGGAAACTTTGCTCTCTGCTTTGGTTGGGAGTTCTACATTAAAATAAATACAGCCACAGTGGAGTGCAGGCCAGTGATTTCCGCTACTTCTGTCAGCCTAGTGTTCTAGGCAGGAGTCTCCCTTGCATAGGTGCAGTTGTCTTGAATGATAAAAGAATGCCTTTCACCATTGTCACAGCTTTTCTATGAGCACTCTCCTGGGTGTTTGGGTAGTAAAGATGAGGGTCAACAATAAAGAATTGCATGAGATAAATAATAAAAATAAAATGGCAGATGAAATTTGGTGTAAAGAGAGGTTAAGTGGTGCATATAGGGAAAAGAAATCCAAATTTCACACAAAACGACAAACTCTGTTGCTGCTCAAGAGTGATATTTTGGGGTCTTAATAGATCATTCCATGAAAATGTCAATTCAGCACTCAGTAGCAGTCAAAAAAGAAAGTTAAGAATGTTAAGAAAGAAATGGAGATCTCTGTGCCACTGTATAATCCTCAGTTTGCCCAAGCCCTGATTCTTGTGTGCAGTTCTGGTTCCCCATTGCTAAAACCATACAGTAGGCCTGGAAAAGGATGAACAAAGTTATGAAATAGTTACCATGAAGACAAGTCACTAAAGACTGGAAAAGAGACAGGTGAGGGGTGGCTATAGTGGTCTACAGAACCTGGAGTAGCATCGAGAGAGTTAGAAGAGGTTGAGCTAGTCTTCATTTCTTCAACATCAAGAACTAGAGCATCAAATGAACACAGAAAGCAAAACAAGGTGGTTCTTCACAGAAAATTAGCCAAGCTTTGGAATTCCTTGCTGTAGGATTGCAGGCAGCATGAGAACCTACTCATGTAGGTTCAAGAGCTCAAGGAGTAATGGTCAAGTTCATGGAAAGAAACTCTCCTGAGGGTTATTAAATATATAGAAACCACATATAGATCACAGCCTCACTGAACTGAAAGTGGTTGAATGCTGGAAGATACACATGAAGGGAAAATACTGTGTGTGCTTGTAGTCTTCCCTAGATGTCCCATTTGGCCACAGCTGAAGACTAGGATGCAAGAACATTTGGTCTGATCCAGCATTGTCCATTGCTTTAGAACTCCAGAATGTATTTGAAATTCCTATTGCGGTGGCATCCACGTCAAAAATGGAGATAAAGTTCTCTGCTACTGCTATTGTTGTGCTTTTAGGTTTTACTATCAAGAGTCATGTTAGCCTTTGTAACCTCAGTGTGGCATTGGACATTCATGCTCAGCTGTCTCCATAGTCTGATTTCTGAATTGTTTCTCCCTAGAATAGAGTTCTGTCTCTTCCCCCCACCTCCCAGATTGTTGAATTTTCATTTATTTATATGGAAGTGTACACTATTTGCTTGCATGGCATAGACAAATAATCTAAATTACTGCCAGTGAAATACTATCTATTTGTTTTATTGCTTTCTTAGGTTTTATACCATGTGTAAACTTGATTAGCTGTCCAAACAGAATAGAACTATGAAAAGAACCAAAAAGATATGTTGAAAAATATATAATCTGTTTAAATGTGGTAATTCTTTGTACATTAAAATTGGTTCTAACTAGAGGTTTTATGTAAAATGTGGTTTCAAAATACTGTAATTTACTATGTATACTACATTGTAGGAGTTGATTTTTGTTCTATCAAACGTATGTATAACATGAAATTTTGTCTATTTCTGTTGAAAGAGTGTATGAAACTTCTCTAGTACATCTGCAATGGCAGTATCCATACAAACTTAACTTCATCCTCATATTAATTGCAGCAAAATAAAACACTTCATTAAACAAACATGTATTTTTCCTTAAGAATTCTTGTCACATTCAAGCTATACATGACTTCAGTTTCCATTACTGGTTGTGGAGTTATTTTTTTAACACCGTAATTACAGGCATTCGTATTTGCCTGTATTATCTAAAAAAACATGGAAGAAAATTCATCCAAAGCATAACAGGCAAACATTTAATTAAAGATCTCAGGACGTTGTTTATCTTGTATTCTTTACAGACAATTTGGAGTAGTTCTGCTTTGCTGAAGCAAGTTTAGGTTGATAACTTAGTTAATATGCTTAAGCTGAGTGGTTTTTTTTTTTTTTTACATGTTAAAATCTCATGAGACTCCTCATAAAGAGGAAAGATTGCTGAAGTTCTGGCCAATATTTTGTTTCTCAAGAAAATTACTTTTACCATGTAGTTATCATAGTGTTTCATGGAATTCCTAAAGCTATGTCACCACTAGTATTTCACTTTGGTTGAAGAGTGTATTTTGGAAGAGAATGTCCTTATCATCCCCAGTTGCTGGTCTTTCGTTTGATGTTTGCTTGCATAATGTATTTTAGCTTGTTGAGTGTGTTTAGTCTCATGCTTCAGCCTCACAAAAAAGAACATCTTTGCAGTCCTTTTGGTCCTCTCTGTTACAGAAGCATATTGACTGAACATGACTGTAAGGACGCATTCAGGAGTACTCGTAACAGCTTCAGAGAAAGAAACAAAAACTTGGCAGAGAATAAATTCAAGTTTGATCCTGAGCACTGTTGTTTCCCAGTGACTGTAAGGCTAGAAGCTGGACAGTCTGGGTAAATTTAAAGTAACATACCTCTAATTTTGACTCCCAAGGTTGTTGAGAACACTTATTTCTTGGCAGAATTAGGATCTCACAGGAGTGCTCTTAATTGATACGTAGTACTACTCAAGAATAGACATTTCTTTCTTACCTATATTAATTGACGAAGACACATGTCAAAGCTGCATCCTCGGTTTTAGCATGAATACTTTACCAGGGTTCTGGGATTTAGCTAGTACTTGCATGCAGCTTGAAGTATCACACAGAGAGTGTTTTGCCTTCAAATTCTCAGATTATTCTCACTGAATAATCTAATATTAATGGTTTTATGGTAGCATCATTATATAGTATTGATTCATTTATGTTGTCTAATAATACAATCTCCTGCCATTAAGTTTCTTGTTATATACTGGATGGTGCAGAATAAGTTCAGCTGTTGGTGATGTTGGTTAACAATAACATGAATAGCGAATGGTGCTAGCATTCAGCATTGCTGTTCGTGAACCAGCATCCTATTATACTGAGCCTTATAAAAAAGCTAATTTAGAAGTGTGAGTGATGCCCAGGAAGTTTAAAATTGGCAAGATAAAAGATGTAACGCAGACAATAGACAGTTGTGATCAGCATGAGAAACAGTGGCCCTAAATTCATAACGACGTCTTAGCTTTGTGAATTTTTGTTAGACATACATCGTGGTAAAGAAAGGTTTTCTCAGGAAATTGGAAAGAAAAGAATGAAGCTGATTTCTGGAGGCTTAAGAGGGAGCTCTTTCTAAACTTGCAAGGGACTTCATGGGAGAAAAATATAAAGGGGTTGGAACAGGATGGTGTGTGGGCACAGGAGAGAGCAAGATGAGGTATAGAATTGAGTCACTGGTAAACCTGGGCAGATTAGATAATTATCAGTGTCTGTGGCATAGAAGATAAAGATAACTCCAGGATAGTGCTAGTTTCTTGTCTTGAGGCAGATTGTAACATCACACGTGCTGGCATGCAATAGTAAGCTGTGTGTCCTGGCCCTCTGGGATCTCTGTTAAACCCTTCAAATGTTTGGTAAACTCTTCACTGAGCAGTTTTCTCTTCTGTGGGCAGAGATGCTGAAGTCATCGAAGTAACCATCTTTGTTAAACGAGTGCTGCAACATGATTTTTCCACTCGCCAAAGATTCTGCTGAATCAGAAGCAAATGAAAATGTCCTCTACTTGGGGAATTAGAAACAAATATTTAACACACATTTTCAGGTGATTAAAAGAGAACCTAAATTATAAGGGTAGAGGTCTATTCTTTACTCAAGTGACATCCAGTGATGAGACTCGGTGGGATAGTTCATCTGTTCTCCTATCTGATGTGGATTTGGGCTTGTCTCCATAGCCTTGGGACAAAACCATGAAATTTTGCGCCAAAACCAACAGTGAACACATGTCTGCATTTGCTGTTTTGTAAGTGTACAACAGAAAAATGAAACTCTTCTGAATTTTATAAGATGGCTGCTTGGCAACAAGGCGCCTGATGCTGTGTACTAGTAAGAATCATCTGCCTTAGCAGCAAGCTGATGTTACAAGGAATAGAAATGGCAATTCATGAGCTGGTCACAGGCAAAACACTGGTTAGCCTCTCCTTTATTTAATGTGAAATACCTTACTTTTATCTGTTTGATAGATTTTCACTTGTCTTTAGTCAGTTTGAGTTATGTCACTGCAATCTCTTAAGGGAGGAAATTTTCTTTGTGTGGCACAACTTGTTGAAGGAAGGAGGAGAATGAGAAAGTCGAGTGAGGAGCAAAGCATGCAATTGTACACAGGTAGTGAATTTGTTATTCTTAAAGGCCAAGAAATACTCTGCTGGGGAAAAAGGTCTGATTTTTTTGTGACATTTGTAGTTGCTGTTGCAACTACTTCTTTAATGATGTAAGGAAAAAGGACTTCCGATGACATGGTAAGTTTGTAGATTTGTAATTTATGCTTGTAATTTGGTACTTTTGGTTTTAGTCTTTTCTAATGCAGAAAAGCTTATGACACTACATTTATGAGGCTTTTGACTCTGCAGTTGCATACGTTTGGAATCCATGCTTGGAAGTGCAGCTTTGTGGTGTTGCTAGTGTTTACATCATAATTTATTAAAAATAAGCAAAATCATAAACCTTCCGCACCTTTTACATCTGTTGTTCCTAACATAGATATCTACTAGTTTAGGAAACAAAATGATTCATTACTTCTACATGGAATGGTATTTTACAGCCTGTCTCTCAGTTTGATACCAGAAACATTTTCATGAGTTAAGCTATATACAATAGTAAGTCTATGCTGAAGATTCTTCTGTATTCACAAGTGTTTAGAAACAAGGAGGGGCTTTCCATAGAAACAGATAATATGCAAAGAGAGAAAGAATACAATTATGTTTTATTTAATTTTTAAGGTGATTATCAATAAAATATCTAGAATTGATGGCATATATGTAGAACTAGAAAGTCAGTTCTAAAATAATAAGAATAAACAGACCAAGCTACATTTTGTTAGTCTTGGTGTGCCTTTTGTGTCTGTGTATAATTATATTCTACTATCTGTAGACCATTAATTACTTTTTTCTTTTGCAGCCTTCCATCATAGGGTATTCCTGTGATGAACTGAGGAAGAAAATTACAGGTTTACAATGACTTAAATTACAAATATAATGCCAGAAATATTTCATAATTGTTTAAGATATACCTGACCCTCCTAACACTGAAATAGATTTCTTAACAGGCTTTATGCCTAAGGTTGGCATTTGTGGAGATTGAAGTATTTTATAGATATTGGAAAACCTGGTTTTGAGACACTGTACAAAAAATGGATTTTAAAATTGCTGACTGTTTTGTACTGCTCAGTTTTGTTGTTTGAAGCAGTTCATCTAACAATCTTATTATTCCTTTCATTCACTCTTATCTATACCACTCTGCGCTCCCCCCCCAAAAAAAACCAACAACAAAAAAACCCAAGAGGAAGATGTTAAATCTAAACAAACATAGATGTCAGGGTTGAAAATCATGTCAAGTTTTAGTGAGTGTTAAAGACAGTTATCATTTGTGCTTTTAATATCTCCTGCAACATGCCTATTTTAAATAATGGTAGGAAAGGAGTAGAATAAACTAACAAGCAGAAGATCCTGTAAGTATATACATGTGCCTTGTGCTTAGATATAAATTCCTTTCAAATCTCTCAATAATTCTGAAGACGTTTCTTACGGGTGGGGTTGCTCCTTATTTACTGGTTGCTGGGTTTCTTGCCTCTGTCATTTGCGCAAGTTGTGGAGATGTTGTCTCCAGTGTCTCCACAGAGGCTGTTTTGAATTCCTTGGACTGCTGTTTGGACAGTCTCCATTAGTAGATGTCACTCCATCTTCTGTGCCTCTCAAAATCACAATGAAATTAGATGAAGGGATAGAAGAAATACTTTTCTTCCAGTATTAAAATTAGGAAGAGAGTAGTATTTGAAAGGAACAAAAACATCCATATTGACAGTCCTGCTCCCTGTCTATGAATATATTCATTGTCTTCAGTGAAATTACTTATGGTGGGAAGCCATATTAAAAATATTAACAACTTAAGAGGTTTTAGTGGTATTTTGTGGTTTTCTTAAAGTTTTACCATTTGAAAGTCAAATTGTTAGGAGATCTTTGCTTTTGTTGTATAGCTATCATGCTGTGTAAAAAACTTGAGAGTATGTCTCAAACTCTGATAAAAAAGACCAAATTTTAAACCTGATATTTAAAATGCAGCCACAGCTTTACCTACAGCTTCTGATTTGTGAAAGTTTGAGTTTGGCAGCAGTGGAAACAGTGTATTTCCCTTTGCAAAGCAGATGTGCGCTTTGAACCTGGAGCACTGCATCCAGTTTTAGGTTCCCCAGTACAAGCTAGAGATTGAGAAACTGGAAAAAGTCCAGTGAAGGGCAACCAAGATGGTCAGGGACCTGGAGCAGGTGACAGGAGGGAAGACTGAGGGAGCAGAGTTAATTGGAAACTAAAGGAGGTTCTACTCACAAGTCTTCAGCTCCCAAAAAAGGTACAGGTGGGTGTAGAGAAAATGGAGGCAGGCTCTTCAGAGAGGTGTACAGTGAATGGCCAAGAGGCAAAAGTTACAAGCTGTAGTGAGGTAGATACTCATTGGAAATATGGGAGAAATCTTCACAGTGAGAGTGGGTAAGTACATGAATGGTGTGCCCAGAGAAACTGTAGAATCTCCCATCCTAGAAGAAAACCTTAAAACTTGCCTGGAGAAGGCACTGAGGAACCTCATCTAATTTTAAGTTAGTTCTGTTTTGAGCAGGGGTCAGAGCTGGTGACGTCCAGCAATCCTTTCCACCTCCCTTATTCTGTAACTGTATGCGCTGGCTTCTTTTTCAGGCTTCTTGATGCACTGGGACACATGGTGATAGAGAGCATTTGACTTCTGCAGGTGTAGGTGTTTTGTCTTCAGCTTCCACAAAATAGATCAGAGGTGTTGTCATTTGCTTTCCTAGTCTTTGTAATGAATGTTAGCCACATAAAAACAATCAAGAATAAATGAAAGGGAAGATGAGAAAGTAAGATTACAACCTCTTGTTAAATACGTCCTAGCATGGACATGACATTTCTGTGCAATCTCTTTGATTAGAGGGGTATTTTTTTTAGCTTGCCGGGTTTACTCTTTTCTTCCTAAATTACCTGCGCATTTTTCCCTTCATCATGTTGATCAAATACATAGGCTTTCAGATTACAGCTGTGCTTCGTACATAGCTTGGAATTGGACTTCTTTGGACTTCACTCTTCAGTTACAAACTCAGAAGAAGAAAACGTAAATCCAAACTAACTGAGACAATTTTTGAGCTGAGAAATCCAAGCAGGATATATTCCCATTTTCGCTACATTTCCCTACCTGAAAAGTTCCTTATTCAGAGATTCGCCTGACTTGTATCAGGAATAGTGTGGCCAGCAGGACCAAGGAGGTGATAGTGCCCCTGTACTCAACACCGGGGAGGCCGCACCTCAAATCCTGTGTTCAGTTTTGGGCCCGTCACTACAAGGACATCGAGGTGCTGGAGCGTGTCCAAAGAAGGGCAAAGGAGTTGGTGAAGGGTCTAGAGCACAAGTCTTATGAGGAGCGGCTGAGGGAGCTGGGGTTGTTTAGTTTGGAGAAGAGAAGGCTGAGGGGAGACCTTATTGCTCTCTACAACTACCTGAAAGGAGGCTGTAGTGAGGTGGGCGTCGGTGTCTTTTCCCAAGTAACAAGCGATAGGACAAGAGGAAACAGCCTCAAGCTGCACCAGGGAAGTTTAGATTGGATATTAGGAAAAACTTCTTCCCTGAAAGAGTAGTCAGGCATTGGAAGAGGCTGCCCAGGGAAGTGGTTGAGTCTCCATCCCTGCAGGTATTTAAAAGAAGGGTAGACGTGGTGCTTAGGGACATGGTTTAGTGGTGGACTTGGTAGTGCTAGGTTAACGGTTGGACTCGATGATCTTAAGGGTCTTTTCCAACCTTAACGATCCTATTTTTGTATGATTCTGTTAAGAAGACAATTTTAAAAAAATAACGTTTAGAGTGCCGAAGTGTCATTGTATTTGAAGTACAAACTTTTTTTGAGAGGCTTAGTTTTGCAGTATAATTTTGCAAGCTAGAATTCTTAACTGAGGAAAATCCTACAACAATTTGTGGTACTGTGACACCACTATTCTATTATACTTGTCAATTGGAATACAAACAAGTGCAGCATGACTTAAAATTTGCAAGAGAGTTACACTTTAATTTCTTTTGGAACTGTATGTGTCTAAAATTTGTTTACACTTATTAATTTGCAAAGATTTCTCCTGAAGAGTTTCTGGCTTTTCTCCTCATGAATAAACTTCTGGGTGGTCTGGGAAAGCAGATCAAAACCCTGCAATGTAGCTTTCATTGGAGAAGGCATGCTTGTGTAATGAAAGTCTACTTTGAACAGTCGTGAGTAAGCGACTGGACATTAGAAAATGAAAGTCTTTGCTTATATGAATGTTTCAAAACAATTTTGTTTCAGAGACAAAAAAAATCCAAAGAACACTGAGGACAAGGTAATAGTTTCCATTATAACTTTGTAGCTTTGGAGGAAATAATTTGAAATTTGTTTTCCACAGAAACTAAGTGGTCAATCAAACAAAGCCAGCTGAATTCCACTAAAGATCATAAATCCTGTTCTGCCAAATAAAACCAAAAGTCCAGGCAGTCCTACTATTGAGCTTTAGGGCCCACAAGTGAGCTTTTAGGGAAAGTCTATAAGAAATAGGGTGTGATTATACTGATCCCTTACAATGATTCTTTCCAGTGTCTGGAGGCAGTGTGAAATGAAGGCCAAAATCAAGACATTCATAGTTCCATTAATGAATGATCATCTTGATTTTGTTTGTTTGTTTGTTTTGTTACAGGGACAACTTAAACACATTATAGTGAGCAAGGTATCCTAAACAATCGAGCCTCTCTTGGTGGTGGTGTGGCACTTTGTGTAGAGTAATATAAAACAACAACATTCAGAAGTGCTTAGTACACATCAGAGCAGAGATTAAACTTTAGGTCTCCATTCTTCAAGTGAGTGCTCTAACCTGCAAATGAGAATGTGGAAGGAATGTTTCTTTTTCCTCTGTTGTTTCTGCTTAAATAACTTCGACTTCGAGAAAAAACTCTTTCTGTGCTTTTTAGACTGTCACCTGGAAAAGGCAGATGTAGATTCCTGGGCTCCACTAAATATTTGCTGTTAAAAGAGTGGCATTTGTAAATACTGTTCCACTAGGAGTTCTATGATTTAGTGAAGGGTATGGAAGGTGTCCATCTCTCAAATATCCCATCACCTGACTACCAGTGTTTCTGCTCTGCTGGAGAGAAAGGAGGTGGTTTCACATCATGGAAAGGGGAGATTCAGTCCAAGATTATTGTTGGATGAAACAGCATGAGATCTATTCTGAGGCAAGTTGTGTACAGCTTTATTTATTAGACAGTTGTGGATTTTTATATTTTACCGCTACCATGGCTCCCAGTTGAAAAGTATTATGATGTCATCTTCTCATTCTTAAAGCAAAATTGTGTTACCAGTAAGTAATAAATGAGGAGCCGTGAAAGCCGGCTATTTGTCCAGCAGAATTCTCTTAACATTTCTAAGGCGTTTTCACTTTTAACACCTTTTTATATCTAAGGCACTAGAGGCAAACAGGATGAGAAAATGGTCTGGACTGTGGACATCAAATCTTTTCAGTACAGAGTATTCTTAGATTAAAAAAATTAAATTATAGACGCTGAAAATATTGATTGACATGTTGAAAATACAGTATTCTTCTCCAGTTGTCATAAATGTAAAAAAAATTATTGGCTTAAAATTCCATGGCACTTATTTTACTGACGTATGTAACAAGTTATTTAGAAAGAAAAAGAGGCTTATACTGTCCTATATTTGTAAATATAGTTTTTTAAGCAATAATTTGTAAATAATGACCTCTATCTGTATTACAAGCAATATTTCATTCATCTTAATCTGTAAAACTAAAGGGGTGAAATTTACTATGTGAACTGTAAGACTCTGAGAGGACCTTAGAAATTATGAAAACTCGCCAGGTATGTTCTTTGTAAAGTGTTTCCTAAACAGTTTGCTGGGAAGATTTGCAACATCAGAACACAAACCTTCTGTTCCTCCCACAGAGCTAAGTCGTAATAAAATTAGAACCCATACCTAGGATTTTTAAGACCTGTGATAAGGCTGATTTGGGTAAGAAATACACACTCATTGACTCTCCATCTTCTGTCCCAATGTATATAGAGCATTTGGAATAAATTACCAACAGCAGTACATCAGAACGTGTGATCTAAAATGTCAGTTCTTTAGTTCTTCCATTCATTTTTTATCTCTTAAAGTAACAGCCATCTTCAGGATAGAGGAAAATGGGTTTTCCAACATCCCTTGTCAAAGTAAATCATTAACAAACTGTGCAGGCATTTAAGGTGCATCTTCTGTCTTGTCGTATTGTTCTTAACAGGACAGATTTTTCAAGCAATACATCAACTTTGATGCTCAATTGACAGTTTCGTAATATCTAGTATTTTCCTCAAGAGATATAAAACCATCAAGGCATTAGTGAAGAAAGCAGGTTACTGTTTGCTAATGTCTATACACTTGGATTATTTTTTATTAAAAAAAAAAATATTGTGATAGGAATTCAGATGTGATAGCACGACTCCATTATCCAGTGCCACTGCTGATAAAGACAGCTGAGAGAGGAATGAATTGTGCAGCTGGGAGTTGTGCCATAGCCTAAAGTCTCTTCAGTTAGAGAGTCTCACTACTTAACAAGGCAATGACAGTGAGTCTCATTTCTTTCCTTTTGCCTTTCAAAAGTCAAACCCCAAATGCAGAGTGCTCTGCTTCCCCATATTTGAGCAGATGAGAGGAAAGAAAAGGCTGGGCTTTCATGTCTATGAGTTTAAAAAGCTCAGTGGAGAGTAATGAACAGGAAATGGCTTTCATGAAAATGTGTAATTAATTTCTCAAATAAAATTTGTTGGGTCTATTCATTACTTAAACTGACGATTTAGTAAATTAATAAGAAGCTGAGAATGCAATACCTTCGGAGCTTGAGGAGAGAAATTGTATTAACAGAAGTCTAACAGAAGATTCTCCGTATCCCTGTTTGAAAATACAGGGATATTGTTGAATATAGAAAAATAGCAGTAACATTTGCATTTGGCAGCCATCTTCACTTGCTTTTCTGCTGGGTACTGGAATAAATAGTGAATCTAGTGCCCTACATGAGTTGAAGGGGTTAAGGAGGAAGCATTTCAGACTGGTATAAATCTGAAGCCATGCTCACGTGGGCTGTGCTGTGAGGTGTCTGAAGTGTCTTTAGAATGTAATCTCTCCAGGCAGGGACATGTTATGTTTGGCAGCATTCACCTGCCGTACAACATGATGTACCCTTACAATGCTACATAAGATAATACCCAAAGAATTCACTTAGCAAGGAAATTAGATAGCCAAGCAGCTTGGCTCAGTGCGAAAGCAGGCACTTGCAAGGACATTGTCCTTAAAAACAGTCCTCAGTAATGGGTGAACATCAAAAGATGTGGAGTTCATTTTAGTTCAGATAGCAACAGCGTCTAAATTAATTATGTCTGCAAATATGGACTGGAAATCTGGTAAAGCAGATTGTTAGATATTGTTAGATAGCTGGTGCTTCCTGTGTTTACATTTTTTTAGAAATTGAAGTCTTGCATTACTTTGCAATGATGGTCAATTTATTATTTCAAAAAAGAATATGGGAGAAGTTTGGAAGGACCAGCCTAGTATGCAGTGCAGTATAACTAAAATGTTAATCCTAAAGCCTGAAATATTAAAGATAATCTCATAAACTAAGATACATTTTGTGGAATCATCTAGCATATTTAGATTATTGCCAGTTGAGGCCTAAATGTCCTTAAAGATGCACTTTTACTTAAATAATTCTTTCATATTGCCCTGTATACTGAATTAACAAGAGTATTTAATAAGTGAAGTTTTCACTGAGAAGTGGTATCTTCATTTTAAAGCATTTCATGTGATGCCCTTACTCAGAACTGAGTTAAAAAAAAAAAAAAGACAAATGCCAAATCCATCAAGACCCTTTGTCTCTGAATACATTGAAAGCCAGACTCCGAGGCAAGTAATTAAGAAGATGGAGCATTGTGTCTTGAAAAGCATCAGTGGAACTATACTATATTTGCCTCTTTTGTTCCTATAGCACGTTGCAGAAACTTAAAGTGGCCAGAAATCTCATTTTCTCCAGATGCTCTTAATATGGAGTCTCCAAGGACATGATGTATTTCTTATTATTTTCAAGTTTGATGATCATATGTGTCTTAAGAATGAGATAATATGTGATTTTGTTCAAGGTACCTGCTGACAGCATGTGATGTCACCTGTTTTCTTTATTCAGGTCAGGATTTGTTGCATCAGAAGTAATGAAGTCAGAAGTAAAGTTCACCAGGGATGGGAAACTGTGTACAGAGACCAATCTCATACCAGGAAAGCAATTTGTTTTCAAGAAGGGCTTAATTTTTTAGCAGTCTTGGTACTTCAGATGCACAGAGACCAAGCTGCTGCTTTCTCTAGAGCTTTTTGAGAAGAGATAAGTAATAATTTTTGTTTTTCATGTGCATATCTTTTTATGAGTCCTGGGAAAGAAAGGCATTTTTTCATTTGAGGTGTTCCTGGTTCTATCATAAAGTCTAAATCATCTGGATCATGTCTCCAGCTGCCCGTGAGGCAGAACCTCTATTCGCTAATATAAGAAGTTGGAGCTAGAATGCAGGAACACTGAATTGCTCAATTTTTGCAATTTTGGCATACTGTAAATATCCAGAATTGTTGTTCATACTTATTCACTGCATAATTTTGTTTGCATGGTGCATTCTCATTCTCTATAATACAAAACCAGAAAGTTTCCAAGAGGTTGAGATATTTTCTGGTAGAACTGCAGAAGTAATGAGAGGAAATTAATCTTGCAGGATCAGTGTTTACTTCCTCAGAGCTTTAATGTCTTAATAGGTGGAAAGGTGCTTGGTTTTGGGACGGGGCAAATCTAGTGAACTTCCACCAAACTGTAGAGGTTAGACATCCACATTCTTGTCTTTTTTTTACTTTTTTTTTTTTTCTTTTGTGTGTGTTTGTGTGCGTATGCATGTCTTCAGTTGGTTGGAGAACCTCTTCATGACCCCAGTAGCTCTTACCTATATGATAGTCACATCTTTAAAAACCTATTTATGTCACTTTTGTCCTACACTTGCCAGTTTCCACTGTAAAAATTCCAGTGTTTTAAATCTGTGCACCTCAGAAGTAAGAAACTTTATGCAAGTTCTGTCTGAAAACCTGTTTTCTTGGAATAATAGTTGAATTTGTTGCTTTGCCAGAAGATCATTCTATTTCATCTTAATGCTTGCGTTTTGATTTGTTTTCTTTCCTGACTCTGAATTCACTAATTGAGACTCTTCCTCAGCCTAGGAAATCTCAAAGTAGTCTGTATCAACAGGAGTCACACCTCTCCTATCCCTTGAAAGGTTTGCTCTACATGCAGGGCTGTGCAGAATAGAGATGCAGGCTGTTGGATCTGTGAACCTCATTATTTCCCAGGAAGGAAACCAAAGCATGGATGAATTTCCTATTCTTAGCCAGCTGCATTTTTGTGTTTTGTTTTGATTTGAGATGAACGTTATCTAATCACAACTTTTTTAACCTGAATTTGCTTCCTTCCTTTCAGGAATCTACACGTATTGTACCTCCAGAAAACTTTATTCATGCTTTTCCTGAGTCACTATAAATCTGAAGAACTCCATTACAGTCACTGGTGGAATATGTGTACAAACCAACCTAATAGCAAAATCCCCCAATAACTTTCTCCCTGATTTGAACACTTATAAAGTGAATATCATTATTGGGAAACATGTTTTTTCCTTTGTGGAACTTTTTTTTAATGTATTGTGACTAATTCAAAAGGCTTTTCTATTGTTTTATAAGGCTGGAATCAATTTAATAAGTATTAAGTCTGGTTTCTTAAGCAAGAAGTATTCTGTGATCACACTATGTGTAGGGCTGCCTTTCTTCACCCCTTGTAACTTTTAAACCCATTGACATGTGTCAGCCAATGTTACAGAGGAGAGAGATCTCAAGGGTAGTTACGTTCTGGCAGGTTTTGTGGTAAAGGTGGCTGGATAAAGGAGAAAATTGTTGCAAGTATATTGGTGTAGGAAAAGGAGGTGGCAAGAAAGTATTGGACAGAAGAGAATATACGAGGCGTATGTGCTTGTGCCTGACCACTGAAGAAGCACAAACGATGCATCACTGTGGAACCCAGAGGCACACTTTGTTAGCTTTTGTGTGCTTAGAGCTATTCCTCTGATTTAACCTTTAAAGAAATGATAGCTATTAATTCACATCTTCACTCTAAACTTGGTTGCCTTTTCTCATAATATACTGTGAGTAAATCAGAAGCTATGTGCAGGATTAGCTGGATTAAATTCTGTAGCCCAAATTAGTCTATGTTCCAAGGTTAGATAATCAAAATTATTTATTCAGGAAAGGAGACAATACCTGCTACGGATATATGTTTGTATATTATTTGAAGGGGATGAAAATTCAGTTTAATTCATTTTCTTAAACACTGCTGGGAAATACAGATAGAGAAGTAATCTCATTAATTTATCATGCCAGTTGACTTAACAGTGGTATGTTACTGCATTACTTACTATATATGGTTGTTCTAGGATGTTCTTTTTTATTAGTATTTGAAACAGCACTGATTGAAAGCTGTGTAACTGCTGGAATTTAGTAGGTCCAGTGTAAGTAAAAGAAAAGTAAGAATGAGGAATATGAGAATGTGTTCACATTTTAAAATGTCTTTCTTTTTCCAGTTTTCTGAAAGCCATACTTACACCAGCACATCCTGAAGGAAAATAAGATAAAGTTATTTCCAAGTAACTCTAGTAAAAACAGGATACAGGAATATGAAATGGATTCTTTTTATCATCATCTAGTATATGCAATTGAATTAAACTGTAGATTTTGGTATCACAGACAAGTAGACAGATTTTTCCTGAATTGAACCTGTTCCTCAAATAGCTGACATCTTCTTGACATAATCTCTGCTCAAAATCACAGAAGAGGGTGTAATTGGAAAACAGAATAGACTATCTGGAGCAGTCAGAGATGTTTGTGAGGGTAAAGACTATGGAGCAAACATCACAAATATTCATGTGCAATATTAATAGATAATTTTAGTGCATTACCCACATGTCAAAATACAATGACATTGTATGGTATTGTGTGTGACCCAAATATTTTTGTAGTGTGCCAAGCAATGATGTCTGTCTACTATAGAGTGGAAGAATGAACGAAGAAATAAAGGATGTAACTTGATTATATCTGGGGATGTTATACTAATAGTTTTTGTTTCTCCCCTCCCCCTGTAAACTAGAAATGTTGGAAAATGAGGTTTGGAAGCCACAAATTACACATATGTGTACTGCTGTTATTTATATTTGTACCTGTGTATTTATATGCATACTTCTGTATTCATATGTGTACATGCATACTTTTAGTCCATGTTTATGTAATGCTGCAGAAACAACTCTCTTGTGTTTGAAGAAGGTGACCAGCATTTACATATACATGGATGCACTCTCACACATCATTTAACAAAAGGCAAATATATAAAGATTAACTGCAAACTGTTTCCTTTCGTGAAGAAGAAAAACATCTTGTGATTTTCTTATGTTTTTTTAAGGGTAATCCATTAAATTTTATATAAGATCTGACTGTGAGGTCTTGTTTTCAATCAGGTCTTTGCCAAAAATTTTGTGTTGCCAATTATGATCTGGGTGGTGGTTTAGCCTGGTATTTTTACAGTTGTACTGCTTAATCTTGCTTTGCTTACTGCTAGCTGGTGTACTGTTTACTGTTCCTGCTGTTATCATAGATGGGGGGGGCTAATAATGATTGAAAACTTAGAGGAAAAAATTTACTACAGCCTATGGGTGGCAAACAGAATAGGCTTAGTAAGAAAGATACAATCAAAGCTTATGGTGAGGGGTTGGTGCACAACCAGGATGGTATCAATTCATTATTTTAATTTGCAAAAATTCAGTCTTCAACTTAATCCGCTGTTCCTATCCAGTTATCCAAACTATGACCAGGTACCTTTTCATAGCCATAGAACAGTGCACTATTAAAGCTGAATAATGAGAGACTGCAAAATAAGCAATATTTATTTATCTTTAGAATATAATGTCCTAACTCTAAAGGCTTGAGTCATTTAGTTCCCCTGCTCTTTTCACCTTCCTTAATTTTCCTCTTCCAAAATGTTCTTTCACTTAGAAATTGAAACCAACCCTCATATACTTAACTTTTGTCTCCTCCTCTGATGGTAATTATGAGATACTAGCAATAGCATCACTGTATACATTTTATGTACAGCTCAGCGAGTTGTTAGCTTCTGCCCTAGTTTTAACAGTGGTTTGTTCATGTTCAGTTCCTCCTGTACCCAAAATATGTAAACAAAGCAATCACAGGTAATTGTGTAGATAATTTTAGAAGTCTCTTAGTGCGTACTTTACCTCAGTAATAGAGGTTGAGATATGAAAAATACCGTACCTCAACAAGGGGAGCGATATGCAGGGCTTGTAATTCAGCAAAACTTGGTAGCCTTGCTGGTACCAAGAGGAGATTGACTTAAGCTTTTGGGTTTGCATTTGGGCTTGCATTTGGTTCCAATTCAAAGAACTTTCAACAACAGCAACAACAAGCCAACAGAATTGAAATTTACATAATTTGTCAGTAAAACTTAAAATGTTATCTGTTAATCAGTAACTTCTACTAAAATTATATGTGGCCTGGGAATAGCAGCTTCCTATCCCCATTGTAGTGAATTATAAAATCTTAGGGTTTTTTTGTGTTTTTTTTTCACTCTGTTTTATGCATTCTCTTTTTATTTCTTTAGAAACAAACACACCCTATTCCTTATGTCAAATTTAACTGATGGGACTCTTTCAAAAAATGAGATGAAAATGAATGCAAACATGGTTTTAGTAATACACAATGACTTCCAAAATATATCACATTATACTCCCCAGAAGTTCAATTTATGGGCCTAACAATTTTATAAAGAAGAGGCAAGTATTGAATTGTATATTTCTACATATTCTGTAGTAAGATATAATCTATATTTCAGTGGCACTGTAAAAGTAAAAATGTTTAGAGATGTAAAACATGTTCAGCGATACTCACAACCTTCCTATTCACATAGGATGAAAACTTAAACTTCAGCTGTAGCTAAGTATCTCTTGATAAATAATGTCTTTCTGAAGCAGTATACACCCTTAACTGGCTGTTCTTGCAACCTCCCAGTGCTGCATAACCACTTACTTTGTGTCCCTTCCTGTGATCCTCTATTTGCTGTGAAGAACCTGCTGTAGCTTCCAAGTATGACTTTTATTGGAGCATTTTGTAGTTTGTTTTGCCCAGCCAAATGAGGAAGAATCTGGGTAATGAAAGTGAGGTGCAAAGACCATAAAATATAAATGCTTAGAAAAATACAAGCTTCATTAGTTCTCACAGCACTTTTAAAATTATTAATTCCTGTCTTTACCACTGGGCGTTTAGGAAACACTTTCACTAGTTATTGCACCAAAACAGACCGCTCTTCTCAGAAAGCTTTTTAAAGGAGTAATAACCTAGGTTATGGGTGAAGAAATAAATATGTATATAAATTCAGGCCTTATAAAAACAAAGAGCTTCATAAGGTAACACATAGAGCTGTTTCTGGGTTCTATTTATCATTTAGTTTCCTAAGAAATATGAAAGAGCTGCAAGGTATCAAATCAAATATAATTTTTTTCCAAGTATGGATATTCACACCCTCCAAAAAGAAGCTGTACCGAAATAATCAGTTCTATGCATCACATATAACAGTTGAAGATAAAATTTATTCATATATCTAAAAAAATGTCAGTTGTTGCTTGTGGTGTTATCCATTTCTCGTCTGGCAAAGATTTGTCCTTAATATAAGTTGCATTTAATATTATACTCATTCAGCTGGCATTTGTGCATGTTTCTTGGCACTTTCACAAAAGATGAGAAAGTTGCTTTTACCCAGTGGTATTACTGTGTGAAGTCAAAAAGGCATATTCAAGAGCCCTCCTGATTATTTTGTTTCTTTTTGATGAGAACAAATTAGCAATTGAACCTTGAAGTGTTGCTTGTTATATACCATCAGTTGCCCTTTAAATGTAGGATTAAGTTTGATTTCCAGTGGGGAATAATGTAATAGATTTTTAAGAGACTAATAGATTTTTAGTATTCTAAGCAGCTTAGGCACAGGTTTTGAATGTATTTGCCAAACAATTTTGCCACTGTCTTTGTTATACATGATCAGTTTTCTTTCCAGGATCAAAAGGTTTGTTTTTTGGTTTTGTTTTGTGGTGTGGTTTTGTTTTTTTTTTTTTTTTTAATGAAAAAAGTATATTCTCCTACTTCTGTTGTATTCAAAATTACTTACTCTTATTTTATTATCTGTATTCCTTTCTCTGCCTGCACCATGCCATTGAGAAGCAGAGGCCTACCTAAAAAAAATCAGCCTGAAGTAAGGGAACTTCAGAATAGGGTTTTTGAATATAAAAATGTTACAGCACTTTTAATGTAGCTTTTGCTGTTCCTGCTTATACTGTGTTTAGAGAGAGCATAATGTGCTATACATACGTTAATTAAGAGTGAATTCTGGAACTCATTTGTTGCTTGTATTTCATTGAAATTTTATGCCAATAACTGACATTGTTAACATGTGCTTGTGCTGTTTTGCATTTCCCCTCTTTGTTCCTTGGTTTGGTCTGTAATGATTGTAGATTTGTTTTGTTTTGTTTTCTTCTCATGTTAGTGAGCCGTTTCTGTTCTTTCTGTAAAGCACCTACTGCTTATGTATTACAATGCTGCATATTTCCACAACGTCTCTTGGGCTAACTTCTTAGTGGTAAGTGAGAATTCTATAAAATGCCACTCTGGCTTTGAGGGAAATGAAAACTAAATTCCTGGTGTTCTTGTGAATTTCAGAGGAAGGTTTTAAAATATGACCCTGTCCACTTGAAACACTGAGGCCCACTTCTTGCCAAAATCCCAGTATAAAGTTTCATGATATTTAAACTGCTTTCATGGTGTGCTGTTGGCAGTGGCAAAAGATATTTGTTAAAATGTAAACTTATATTATTACTAACTGTTGACAAGATTTAATAACCCTTTTCTAGAATTCCTAGTGGTGGGATTCTACAGCAAAATAATAAAAGCCCTGTGAGCCTTGTGGGGCATCTTACATCATTCACTTCCCCTTTATAGTGTTTAACCAGAAGAAACAAAGGACATTTAAGCATTTTATCAAATGTCAAACTAGCTTAAAGAGCTATAGCAGGTTAGAAAATTTATTTAGCTTTCACAGTTTGTGACAAATTCAAAGGCCACTTATTTGCAGTAATCAGCAAAAATCCTTCAGTGGGTTAGATACAACAATATAAAAAAAAAGTTCTGATTAGCAGAACTGGTTCTTATTACGTACTGGAAGAGCTGTGTATAGAGTTTGGGGGCTTAGTTAATTTTGCCATGGCTTGCAAATTTTCAGTTCATTGGCAATTAATATTTGTGTTGACCATGAATACAATACAGAATATCTGCAACTAAGCTATAGGTAATATCAGTGTTAGACAATCAGTATTACTTAAAACTAGATGTAAAACAAACAATCCATTTCCAATTATAATCCTGTTTTACGTTAATATGTTCTATCACGTCAACACAATTTTGTAGAAAAATAATTTACTTCAGTCATTATAGTAGTCAGAGGCTGAAATAGCTGGCATTGCTCTGGTTGTTACTTATGAGGAATGTTTGCTGTTAGCAATAAATTGCCACACACGCTCCCACAAACATGCACACGCACTCTCACAAAATCCTGTGACACCTGACTTTTAGTTAAAATGCTGATATTTCCCAGTATAAAAAAATACAGGACTCTCCTACTGCCCAGTTTGAATTACTTTCTGCTGCTTCTAAGGACATCTTAGAGCGTGTTTCAGGTTTAATCCCCTTTTCTGTCAGATCTTGGCTGGATTATTGTACACTGTCTCCTAAGATTACTCATTACTCATTTATCCTGAAGACTGCATTTTAAGGAAACTGAAATATTCTGTAGCTTGCTTTCATGTCATATTATCCACCCATAATTCATACCAAAGGCATTTTTTATTAGTAATGTGCCTATTTACTGAGGATGGGGAAGACATACCCATGAAATGATACTAAAATCACTTGGTGCTTTAAGTAATTTTTCACTTCATTGTAGGATTTATTTTTTTTTTTTTAAATACGAGCATGAGACTAGCTGTCAGTGTTGAACTCTATTTGTTATATATTATGAAATGAAAGATTAATCTGAATTATTTTCCCAAAAAGGATTTTTCCTGATGTCACATGGCACTTGTCCAGATAATGGGACTGAAGTTTGCAGATGTAGACACTTACGAAATATTTCTTTTCACAGCAACCTGATACCAAAGCAAGTTTTGCAGCTGCAATTACATGAAGCCCTCTTAGAGGGACATGCAAAGTTTTATCATGGAATAAAGCCCGAGTCAACCCCAGTCAAAATGCTGTGATGGGTATTTGCATGTCAGTGCCCTTTCTCTTCTCTAGAAAAGGATATCTGTTCTGTGACTTTAGTGAATTGAAGGAAGAGTTACTCATAATCCAAATTATTCTGCACGTCTTTCACCAGATAAGATTGAAAATATGGAGAAAAGTTAATACCAGGACACAGGTTCTCTAACCTCTTGCCTCATATACAGTACCTAAGTAAAGCATAAATCACAGGTGAAGTAAATCACATTGTTCTAGATCAGCATGAACATTTGATACAATAGTTACAGAACAGAAAAATTTATTCAGTAGATAGATAATATTACCTGTCTTGCTAACTTAGTTATTCTGTGTAAAATTAAGGTAAAAAACCAATATGGATTACATTACATCTGTAAAGAATCTACAAGAAATACTAACGGGAATGTTTATACCATGATGCATTTTAAACTATTTTATATTGATTAACAATTTACAGTGTAGCAGTAATTATAACAGTTATGGTTAAAGCTTTTAGCTAATATTTTAAAAAAACGGCTTTAATAAAAATCAGAAGAGTTGGGATTTGGTTTTCTGTAACAGAATACCTGTAAAATCAAAGATAATTCCAATCATGGAGAATTTGCCCAGGTATTATGACTGCCTTGTAAGTCTTTAATATGAAAATTCAGAAGAGTAGTATATTCAAAACATTTTGGAGACTTACAATATTTAAAATTAATTTGAACTGAGCAAGGAGAAATTGCTTTTGAGGCATTAGGCCCTATGTTACGTAGTATTTCAGTTGCCCATGAGAACTTAAAGACCCCATAACCACAAAAGTCCTGTTTTCTGATTGATTTTTTTCTCATTTTGAATGACTAGATTAACAGGTCTATCAGTATTCAAATTTTCCAGTTCAGACCCAAGATTTTGGCACTGGTGAGGCCACACCTCAAATACTGTGTTCAGTTTTGGGCCCCTCACTACAAGAAGGACATCGAGGTGCTGGAGCGTGTCCAAAGAAGGGCAACGAAGTTGGTGAAGGGTCTAGAGCACAAGTCTTATGAGGAGCGGCTGAGGGAGCTGGAGTTGTTTAGCCTGGAGAAGAGGAGGCTGAGGGGAGACCTTATTGCTCTCTACAACTACCTGAAAGGAGGTTGTAGCGAGGTGGGGGTCGGTCTCTTCTCCCGAGTAACAAGTGATAGGACAAGAGAAAATGGCCTCAAGCTGCGCCAGGGAAGTTTAGATTGGATATTAGGAAAAATTTCTTCCCCGAAAGGCACTGGAACAGGCTGCCCAGGGAAGTGGTTGAGTGACCATCCCTGCAGGTATTTAAAAGACAGATGTGGTGCTTAGGGACCTGGTTTCGTGGTGGACTTCGCAGTGCTAGGTTAATGGTTGGATGATCTTAAAGGTCTTTTCCAACCTAAACAATTCTATGATTCTATGATTCACTACCTTGGATCCAAACCAGATCTGTATGCAGTGTTACTATTTGTGACTGTCCCAAGCTTAAATGAAAGGTTAGGAAGAAACCTTATTTCATTTTTAAAGAGGATGTAAGTTAAAATCTAGATGATATCTAGCAAAGTACTGGAAAAAGTGTTGGCAGACTGAATGTACAGTAACCAATCTGTTATATTCCAAATACTAAATAAATAAATTAATTTCAATATTAAATGTATTTTAGAATGATACTTTTCCAGACCACTAAAGGTATTGGCAAACATCAGGATATAGCCAGCTGAACAGTTTCAGAAGAGAACACTTCTAATCATAGAATGGGTTGGAAGGGACCTTTAAATATCATCCAGTCCAACCCCCCCCACCACAGTCAGGGGCATCCTTGCTCAAAGCCCCATCCAACCTGACCTTCAGTGTTTCCAGGAATGAGGCATCCACAGCTTCTCTGGGCAACGTGTTTCAGTGTCTCACCACTCTCATTGGAAAAATTTTCTCCCTTACGTGCAAGCTAAATCTATCCACTTTCAGTTTAAAATCATTGTGCCTTGTCCTTTCACTACAGGCCCTGGTGAAAAGTCTTTCTCCACCTTTCTTAGAAGCCCCCTTTAAGTACTGAAAGGCCACAATAAGGTTTCCTCAGAGCCTGCTGTCCTCCAGGCTGAACAACTCACAACGCTCTCAGCTCTTCTTCATAGCAGAGGTGCTCTATCCGTCTGATCATTTTTGTGGCCCTCCTCTGGACCCACTCCAACACGTCCATGTCTTTCTTGTACTGAGGACCCCAGAACTGGATGCAGCACTCCAGGTGGGATCTCACCAGAGCAGAGTAGAGGAGCAGAATCACCTCCCTCGCCCTGCTGGCCACGCTTCTTTTGATGCAGCCCAGGATATGGTTGGCTTTGTGGGCTGCAAGCGCACATTGCCAGCTGATGTCTAATTTTTCATCCACCAGTGTCCCCAAGTCCTTCTCCACAGGGCAGCTCTCAATCCATTCATCTCCCAGTCTTTATTGATGTTGGGGATTGCCCCAGTCCAGGTGCAGGACCTTGCACTTGGCCTTCTTGAACTTCATGAAGTTTGCACAGGCCCACTCCTCAAGCCTGTCAAGGTCCTTCTGGATGGTATCCCTTCCCGCAAGCATATCAACTGCACCACTTGCTGCAGAACGATAGATTGTTTTGTATCCCTTAAAAGCAAAACTTACATTTATCTTTGCAATACCTCTCACACTTACTTAACAGCAGAGAGCAAAGAAAAATTATTTCTTTCCATAGAGTAGTACATTGGCTGTATCTCACTGAGATAGGCATTAAATAGAAGATGGCTTGTAGGAATTTGATGCTCGCTTGATGACTGTTTATACTAGGTTAGCCTCTGATTTGTTCTGAAACAAACCAAACCAACAAACCAACCAAAAGTATCTGTACTAAAGAAAGTATCTAGAATTTTAGAAACATTACCACTGTTATAAATTGGTATTAAAATTTTGTGAGTTTAAAAAAGTAGGTTTAGAGCTTCTTCTGACCAATGTCAAGGTCCCCTTTTAAAAAGAAAAGTCACACCTGGATGACAGTAAGCAAGACTTAACTTGTTTAAAACATTCAGCAGCAGTCATTTGACTTGAAAAATTAAATTCAAGGATTAAAACTGCATATTTTCTCCTAGGTTCCTTTCTGATGCTTAGTCTCATTGATTGGAAGATCATAATAAATAAAGGGGAGAGTGTGTACTGCATGCTGACAGCAATCCTTTCTCACCATAGTGTAACCATTTAATTGATTAGGAGAGTGCTCAGATGATCAAAGAAGTGGAAGTGGATAAAGTGACAGTGCTGGAAATAAAACAAGTTGAAGCAATCAAGAAGCTCTGGGAAGACCCAGGAATTCAAGAATGCTACGACAGACGAAGGGAGTACCAGCTCTCAGACTCTGCTAAGTAGTAAGTACACTGCATAATTACAAAGACAAGCCAGACTTAATGAAGTTCATCATAGAATCATTTAGGTTGGAAAAGACCTTTAAGATCACCGAGTCCAGCCATTAACCTAACACTGCCAAGTCCACCACTAAACCTTGTCCCTATGCACCACGTCTACACATCTTTTAAATACCCCCAGGGATGGTCACTCAACCACTTCCCTGGGCAGCCTGTTTCAGTGTTTGACAACCCTTTCAGTGAAGAAATTTTTCTTAATACCCAACCTAAACCTCCCCTGGCGCAGCTTGAGGCTGTTTCCTCTCGTCCTATTGCTTGTTACTTGGGAGAAGAGACTGACCCACACCTCGCTACAACCTCCTTTCAGGTAGTTGTAGAGATCAATAAGGTCTCCCTTGAGCCTCCTTTACTCTAGGCTAAACAACCACAGTTCCCTCAACCGCTCCTCATAAGACTTGTCCTCTAGACCCTTCACCAACTCCTTTGCCCTTCTTTGGACACGCTCCAGCACCTCAATGTCCTTCTTGTAGTGAGGGGCCCAAAACTGAAAACAATATTCGAGGTGCGGCCTCACCAGTGCCGGGTACAGGAGGACGATCACTTCCCTGGTCCTGCTGGCCACACTATTTCTGATACAGGCCCGGATGCTACTGGCCTTCTTGGCCATCTGGGCACTCTGCTGAGCGAAGAGATAGCTTCACTCTGATTTTATTAGTTATACCTGTGTCTCTGTTGGCCTGTTGTACACAACGAATTTTAAGTTGGAATGATGAAACAAACTAATTTTAGGCTTTCTGAACATACTGGAACCATCATCCCTCCCAGTTCTGAGGTCAATACAGCTGGTACATAACTGAGTCTCCCTTGGGGGAAATCATGAAAAACAGCTGTACAAAATACATTGACAACAAGTGGGCAGGTCAGACAGTTCAGTTACATGAAAAGCTTAGGGTATAATAAGAATGAAGATAAGTCTCTCCCCCATTTTTCAAATAATTTAATTGTGAAAAAATGATTGTTTCATGAGAACAGAAAACTTACATTTCTGTTTCTGCCAAGGTTGAGAAGTAACAAGGTTAAATTTCAGCAAGGAACATTTAGATAAAGCATTTATAGTAAACTTGAACTCAGAATGGTTACACACAGGCAATCTGTTCCTGTGTGTTAAGCGTTATAATTCTTGACAGATGTTTGTCTGCCTTGTTCTTAAATAATCCTACACTGGAGAAGAAGGATGCCACTTAATGGTCTACTGTAGCCTCATTTTCTAAGAAATCAGCCACAATGGAAAATCAGTTTTATTTTAAATTTTATTCAGTCTTCCTTTTGCTGTTAATTACGATTGAGGTCTCAATAACAATTTGCTACATTGCTGGAGAGGAGGAATTTTCTTATTTCAAAGAGAAATCCTTTCTGAGTAAGTGATAACATAAAGTGTGAGTATTTTTGATTTTGGAACCCAAATGTGAGGGATGTTTGGGCAGCAAGGGGAGAATACATGAACACTCTCCCTCTTCTACCAAAGAAAAATGGGGGGAATTAGTGCTTAAATAAAGGAAGGTTTGTGCCACGACCATGTTGTATGAATTGAGTACACCTTATACTTCCTGTATGCCTTGTTAGGATTTTGTATGATCTAATGTTGCCTTCTAGTGTTGGGAAGATAGATTGCAGAGAGGAATACCAGGCACCGGTTCTTTGTGTCTTGCTCACACTGCTCATTTATTGAGGCACATGAATGTCATCCTAGAATTTAATCCCAGCCATGAAAAGCACAAGAGCCTTGTGAAACTGAGGGTAAAGTTAAGAATGTCCACATGGGCAGATGAGAAACTAAACGCATCATCTTTTATATTAAAAATATATGTTTGAAGCATTCATGTTTGCAGAGCTTTCCATTAATTACTTTTCTGAATTCTGTCCAGCAAGCTTTCACATTTGTGTGCAATATTAGCATCATGGATGAAGTGATGGGATAGAGTACTGTTGGTAAACATTATGGCTAGAACTGATATTTATATTTGTGCTCAAATCTTAATGCTGGTGTTCATTCTGGGGTAATAGCAAAGATTATTCAATTAAAATTCGTAATTTTGGGTGTGGGCTGATTGTCTATAGAACATTCAGGCATCATCTCTTTTGAATAGTTATATTCTGTCTGAAAGGTACATGCAGACCTCAGTTAAAGTAAAGGGTTTTATTGTTTTATGCCAGCAACAAATGGGCTAAGGCCATGCACAACTGAATTTCTATTTAGCTGCTTTTGTGGGAACACTTCTGTGATTGCTAGTTAGTACTTTGGTTTTGAATCTGTGTGATTAATTTATGACAGTGCATTAATCTTGTTTCTGTTGTCTATTTAACTTTCCAGTTATCTTACTGACCTTGATCGTATTGCTATGCCCTCATTTGTGCCAACTCAGCAAGATATTCTTAGAGTCCGAGTGCCAACTACAGGAATTATCGAGTATCCTTTTGATTTAGAAAATATTATATTTAGGTAAGACTGCCTGTCAAATGATTCAGTATACAATTATGAAAGCAGTTGCTGCAACTTTACTTTTAAGGTCCTTTAAACTTTTGCATTCAATGAGTGTTGTGTTTCCAGCCTTTTTAGTCTCCAAAGTTAAAACAGTAACTTGAGTGTTGTTTCAAAACATTCCTTTTGAAATTTACATTACATGAAAAAAGTTTTTCAATTCAAGCAGCCCAATTGCTGTGTATTCTGAACTATTAGTTTAATTAAAATTCTTGGATGGGAGGGTGCAGAGGTAAGGTATTTGTAGATACATGAGTGTTCATATTGGAATGTAGCTTAATTCCATTTAGAGCCAAGAGCTTTCGCCTCCTGGCTGTCCCCTAATAGATATGTTAAAGCCCTCAAGGGAGTTTAGAACTTTCAGTTAGCTAAAGTTAGGGAAGGGAGTTGAACAGACTGAGGGAAGGAGGAGAAAAAAAAAAAGGAGGGTCACAGCCGTAGATACTTCTATTCTTGCCACATAATATTAAAAAAAAAAAAAAAATTCAGTGGAACTGAGAGAAACAAACATACTCATAAAGTTGAGAGAAAGTCTCAGAAACACTTTAAAATTATGTTATCTGCTACTAGACAAGCTATTGCAACAGGTGGGGTTACTGATTTTCTAAGGGAAAGCATATTTTTTTTTATTTCAAAATTGCAGAATTCACACTAGCATGATTATAGATGTTCTTCCACCAAGCACCCATTTCATCATGAACAAACACCTGCCTGCAGTTACAACACAGAACCAGAATTCACTCTGATAACCCATGGTCAAACTAGCCTAACTGTGATTTTGCTGTTTGTTTTTTCCTGGAAAATGGAATGTTCAAGTGAACATTTTCACCTGGATAAAATGTGAGGGACTTAACTGTCTGCAAAACCATAGGAATTTGATGTGGAAATAAGATAATTTGTGAGCATTTTGATTTTTTTGTTTTGAAGAGTGAGATACGACTACACTGGGATTCTTGGGGGGCAGGGGCCAAGGGAGATTTTGGAGCATGTGTGGAAATAAAATTGAGCGTGCTCACATCTCTCTTTGCTAAAACTTCTACCAACACAGAAAAAAAAAAAACAGAATTATACTTTGTATTGTGCCTCAGGTAACTTACACACTTGTACTGGGCCTGGCTAGGACAAAGTTAATTTGCTTCATAGCAGCTGATACGGTGCTGTGTTTTAGATTTGTAAACAAAACAGTACTGGTAACATACCAGTGTTTTAGCTTTTGCTTAACAGTGTTTGCACAGCACCAAGGCCTTCTCAGTTTCCCTGCCCCTCCAGTGAATAGGTTGCGGGGGTGCACAACAGGTTGGGAGGGGGACAAAGCTGGGCAGATGATCTGAACTAACCAAAGACATATTTCACACCATATGACATCATGCTTAGTGATAGAAGTGAAAAGAGGGGGCTTTAGGGAGGTTGGCCATCCTTTTCTTGGGAATTGGTTGGACATCAGTCTACCTGTGGGAGGTGGTGAGTGATTGCTTTTGCATCACTTGTTTTGTTTTGTTTATCTCTTCTTCCACTTATCCTTCATTTACTAAACAATATTTTTTTTGTTTTAATCTTGACACCCCAAGTTTTCTTGCTTTTACTCTTTCTTTCCTCTCCCCATGTCCACCCACGGTGCGTGGCGGGGTAGTGTGCAAGCAGCTGTGTTGTACTTAGCTGCTCACTGGGATTAACCCACAACAACACTAAAGAACAGTGAAAGTTGTAGCACTACAGCAAGTGAATCGAGTTGAAATATTAAACAGAATGTGCAATGTTAAGATATACTTTTCACAGTTCAAGCTTATCTCAGGTAGGTGATCTCTTATAAGGCCTTTGGGTATACTTAAAGGATCTTATGAAGTAAGACTAATATGTCTATAAATGACTAATATGTTGACTGTATTTCTGTTTAACAGGATGGTGGATGTAGGTGGCCAAAGGTCAGAAAGAAGGAAGTGGATCCATTGTTTTGAAAGTGTTACTTCCATTATTTTCTTAGTTGCATTAAGTGAATATGATCAAGTCTTGGCAGAATGTGACAATGAGGTAAGGAGCGGGGGTATCTAAGATACAGAAAAAGATGGGTGCTTTTTAAGAAAGACAGCATTCACATGTCTTCATAAAAGCATTTGCAAATACTAGAATTGCATTAAGAAGCTGATCAAGCAGTCCCGAAGTTGTATTAAATTAGAAGCCTGCCTGTAAAAGTGAACTCTACCTTAAAAGGCAAAACATGATTTAAAAATCTTTTAAATCACTTAAGCCATGTGAAATATTTGAGAATGTGAGTATCAGCAATATCCCTAAGCAAGTAAAACTACCCCAGTCATCGGTAATTAGTTTGGGTTTGTTTTTGTTTTTTTAAGTCTTGGATGCTTTAGAATTAACCTGTGCATTAATTAAGGAAAATTAAAACAAAATAACTTAAAATTTACCTCCTTGCCAAGGTCAGAAAACATAAGATGAGTTCTCCCATCTGTTCTAGAGTCCTGTCATTAGCAATAGCCAGATGTTGTAGAGAAGGATGCAAAATAGGAAACAGTAGGCAATTACAATCATAGAATAGAATCATACAATCGTTAAGGTTGGAGAAGACTTTTAAGATCACCGAGTCCAACCGTTAACCTAGCACTGCCCAGTCCACCACGAAACCAGGTCCCTAAGCACCACATCTACCTGTCTTTTAAGTACCCCTAGGGATGAGGACTCAACCACTTCCCTGGGCAGCCTGTTCCAGTGCCTGACTACCCTTTCGGGGAAGAAGTTTTTCCTAATATCCAATCTAAACTTCCCCTAGTGCAGCTTGAGGCCATTTTCTCTCGTCCTATGGCTTGTTACTTGGGAGAAGACACCGTCCCCCACCTCGCTACAACCTCCTTTCGAGAGCAATAAGGTCTCCCCTCAGCCTCCTCTTCTCCAGGCTAAACAGTCCCAGCTCCCTCAGCCGCTCCTCATAAGACTTGTGCTCTAGACCCTTCACCCGCTTCATTGCCCTTTTCTGGACACGCTCCAGCACCTCGATGTCCTTCTTGTAGTGAGGGGCCCAAAACTGAACACAGCACTCGAGGTGCAGCCTCACCAGTGTCGAGTAGAGGGAGACAATCACCTCCCTGGTCCTGCTAGCCATACTATTCCTGACACAAGCCAGAGTGCTATTGGCCCTCTTAGCCATCTGGGCACAGTGCTGGCTCATATTCAGCTCGTTGTTGACCAACACCCCCAGGTCCTTTTCCGCTGGGCAGCTCTCCAGCCACTCCTCCCCAAGCCTGTAGCGTTGCATGGGGTTGTTGTGACCCAAGTGCAGGACCCGACACTGAGCCTTATTGAACCTCATACAGGTGGCCTCAGCCCATCGATCCAGCCTGTCCAGGTCCCTCTGTAGAGCCTTCCTACCCTCCAGCAGATCAACACTCCCAGCCGACCTGGTGTCATCTGCAAACTTACTGAGGGTGCACTCAATCCCCTCGTCCAGATCGTTGATTATGCAGCAAGTGCGGGACAACCGAGGGATCAGGCCCAGCCAGCATGGGTTTATGAAAAGGAGATCCTGTTTCACTAACTTGGTCTCGTTCTATGACAAGGTGACCCACTTAGTGGATGAGGGGAAGGCTGTGGATATTGTCTACCTGCACTTTAGTAAGGCCTTTGACAATGTCTCCTACAGCATTCTCCTGGAGAAGCTGGCTGCTCACGGCTTGGATCAGTGCACTCTGCGCTGGGTTAAAAACTGGCTGGACGGCCGAGCCCAGAGAGTGGTGGTGAATGGAGTCAAATCCAGTTGGCGGCCAGTCACCAGCAGTGTTCTCCAGGGCTCAGTGTTGGGGTCAGTCCTGTTCGATATCTTCACTGATGATCTGGATGAGGGGATCGAGTGCACTCTCAGAAAGTTTGCAGATGACACCAAGTTGGGTGGAAGTGTCGATCTGCTGGAGGGGAGGAAGGCCCTACAGAGGGACCTGGACAGGCTGGATCGTTGGGCCGGGGCCAACTGTATGAGATTCAACAAGGCTCAGTGCCGGGTCCTGCACTTGGCTCACAACAACCCCATGCAACGCTACAGGCTGGGGGAGGAGTGGCTGGAGAGCTGCCTGGCAGAAAAGGACCTGGGGGTGTTGGTTGACAGCCGCCTGAACATGAGCCAGCAGTGTGCTCAGGTGGCCAAGAGGGCCAATGGCATTGTGGCTTGTATCAGGAATAGCATGGCCAGCAGGACCAGGGAGGTGATAGTGCCCCTGTACTCGGCACTGGGGAGGCCGCACCTTGAATCCTGTGTTCAGTTTTGGGCCCCTCACCTCAAGAAGGACACTGAGGTGCTGGAGCGTGTCCAGAGAAGTGCAATGAAGTTGGTGAAGGATCTAGAGCACAAGTCTTATGAGGAGCGGCTGAGGGAGCTGGGACTGTTTAGCCTGGAGAAGAGGAGGCTGAGGGGAGACCTTACTGCTCTCGAAAGGAGGTTGTAGCGAGGTGGGGGACGGTGTCTTCTCCCAAGTAACAAGTGATAGGACAAGAGGAAACGGCCTCAAGCTGCGCCAGGGGAGGTTTAGGTTGGATATTAGGAAAAACTTTTTCCCCGAAAGGGTAGTCAGGCACTGGAACAGGCTGCCCAGGGAAGTGGTTGAGTCTCCATCCTTGGAGGTATTTAAAGAACGGACAGATACGGTGCTTGAAGACATGGTATAGATGGACTTGGCAGTGCTAGGTTAACGGTTGGACTCGATGATCTTAAGGGTCTTTTCCAACCTTAACGATTCTATGATTCTATGATAAAGATATTAAACAGGACTGGCCCCAGTACTGAGCCCTGGGGAAGACCACTTGTGACCAGCCACCAACTGGATTTAACTCCATTCACCATCACTTTCTGGGTTCAGCCATCCAGCCAGATTTTTACCTAGCGAAGAGTATACTCATCCAAGCCATGAGCAGCCCGTTTCTCCAGGAGAATGCTGTGGGAAATGGTGTCAAAGGCTTTACTGAAGTCGAGGTAGACAACATCCACAGCCTTTCCCTCATCCACTAAGCGGGTCACCTTGTCACAGAAGATCATGTTAGTCAAGCAGGACCTGCCTTTCATAAACCCATGCTGACTGGGCCTGATCCTGTGGTTGTCCCATAGTACATGCCACGTGATGGCACTCAGGATGATCTCCTCCATACCTTTCCCCGGCACTGAGGTCAGGCTGACAGGCCTGTAGTTTCCCGGGTCCTCCTTCCACCCCTTCTTGTAGATGGGTGTCACATTTGCTAACTTAAGAAATTAATTAGATAAAAGCATATTAGTAGAACTGCATTCCTTTTGGTAGTGGTTGCTTTACATCCTGCAGTATGAGGATTCCTTCAAGTGTCCTTCAGAAACATTTAATACCGTTTGAACTCTAAAGTCCCAAAGCCCTTACAGATCACTTTCTCAAGATCTGTTTGAACTGTGAAAAGCATGCCCTGCTTCACTTGCTGAAGTGTCACAACATCCACTGTAGGTGAGATAGAGTTTTCAAAGTTTCCTGTCATCTTTTAATGCATGAACAACTTCAGTAACTTTAATTTTCTTTTTCCTTTCACCATCTTGAACATTTTGTTATGCTCACTTTGGACATTAGGAAATAAATAACGAACTGACTGCTATCACAAGTTTGTCCTCAGGAACTCCAAACAGCAATCTCTGAATGTGGTGTTCCTTAGATCTCTCTTGAAATGGACAGACTTTATTACTAGTATAGATGAGTACATATACTCTTGTCCTTTAGCTATGTTACAGTATGTTAATATCAGATATTTGACCCAATATACCCTGCTTCAGCTCTCACTGTGAGGTCAGAAGAGGCTTTCATAAAGCAGCGGTCCATGACTGCTCACTAACTCATACAAGAATTCAAATAATTTCTATTATTAAGACTTACCTTGATGTCACATGCCATTCATATCAGTGATCCAAACCCAGTGAGTAAAAGGATATAGAACATGTAGAGTAATGATCAACCAATGCATTGCGAATGCGCTTAATAAAAGTAGTTAAAAAAGTTTTCAAAACAACCTTTATGATCTCTGGCTGATGTGATTTGCCTATGCTACTGTCTAGAGAGTGTAACTTCATATTAATTTTTGTTGTAGAATCGAATGGAAGAAAGCAAGGCCTTATTTAAAACTATCATTACATATCCCTGGTTTCTGAATTCTTCAGTTATTTTGTTTTTAAATAAAAAAGATCTTCTAGAAGAGAAAATCATGTATTCCCATCTAATTAGTTACTTTCCAGAATACACAGGTAAGCATTTATCCCAGACTATCTTCACAAAGCTAAAAGTCATATTTAAACCAGTTAGTTTTCCCTCATTAAATCGAACAGGGAAAGTGGAATTATGCAATGTATTTGATATCTATGCTTTTCTACTCTATCCTTTAAAATACAAATTTAAGTTACTCAGTTTTACTGGAACATCGTGGACAGAGTCTTGAGATTTCTTGCAGCCATTCTGTTACCACTGGAGTGGCATGATCGCTATTTATTTATGTGAAGAAGCACCTTTTTCATCTTTGATCTCAAGAGACAAGATACAGGGGGAGCTTGGGGAATACAGCTCTTAACCCAGCTCTTTACATAGTAAAAACCCATAGTATAGTTTTGCATTTGCATTTGCATTATAACTGGATAACTTAACAAATGTCACTGATACTTAAAGTCGCCAGAAGAATGATGAAAATAATCACAGATGTATTGCATTACTTAATACAGTATTATATTCTGCAAGACATGTATCACATTGAATCTACAATTAATGATGAAAAGAATTATAGTAATTTAATAGCTACAGAGAAAATGCACATCCCTTTCTTTGCCAAAGAGAATCCTGTTTACTCTGTGTCTTTTAGAAAATTTAATTTCTCTCATGGTCTTTGACATACTACAATAATGTAGCAAACTATTAGTATATACTGGGTAATTTCAGTTGCATAGGTTTTTATAAAAAATTTACTTTGACCTGTAACATTTACAGTTGAAAAAAGCATGCTCCACACATTTTAGAAAGCAGTGTTGTAACGGCTTTTGCTCCACTAACACATGAATGAGGAAATGCCAAAAAGGGAGTATGTCTTCATGGCGATTTCACATTTAAATATGAAATTAGCCTGTTAAGACACTGTCCATAGGTTTCTTCCTTGACCCATAGCTTTTAACTCTTTGAAACCACTAATTGTGCTTTTGGCTAGGACCTAAACAAGATGTCAAAGCTGCCAGAGACTTCATTTTGAAGCTGTATCAGGATCAGAATCCAGACAAGGAGAAAGTAATCTATTCCCACTTCACTTGTGCCACAGACACAGAAAATATTCGTTTCGTCTTCGCTGCTGTCAAGGACACAATCCTGCAATTAAACCTGAGGGAGTTCAACTTGGTTTAAAGAAAAAACATGGTTGCAGCCACAAAGTGTGGTTTACTCACAGCACAGCCTATGTTGATAAAAAAAGGTGTCTTTTTAAATACCATTTACAGAAATGGGGGGGGGGGATTTATATTTACTGAAGAAGTATGGATTAAGAGAACTGTAAAGATTGAGTTTCAAAGTTTACTTTTTAACCCATACATTTAAAATATTGTGTTCATATTTCCCATATTAGTTTTGTCTGTGAGTTATTTTTTTGACAGCTGTGGGAATATAGTATATTTAGAAGAGTGTACATATCTACATTGCTGTATTTTCTTAAGGTTTTTTTATTTCACATTTACAATCATAGCTTATAAAATTTCAAACAGTGATGCCTTAAAAATGACAAGTTAGTGTTATTTTAGGGTGCTAGACATTTTTATATTCTTGCTCTGAGCAATGCAGTTGAAAAACTAGGGTAAACCTATTACACTTTTTAGAAGCATCTCTCAGTAGCCTTGATAGGCCAAACCTGTTAATGTTCTAGGAATCATTACAAAAGATTAATTATTGGTGACCCTTGTGTATCACTGCCTTTTTGTTGAAGTGCCTTACAATAATAAGATAGCTTTCACAGTTAAGGAATGACAGATTAAGATCTTGTAGGCAGTCCATGGAATTTACTCCTTTCTGAAGGGGAAAAGCATTTCTCAAACAGCAAGGCATTTAGCAAACATTCTCAGCATTCACTGCCACGGGAGCTTGGAGATCATCCACAGCTGCCTGCGATAAACTAGGCCTTAAATTCCTCCAAGTCATATAACTTGCTTTTTGCACTTTGCTTTTTCCTGTCGTTGAGCTTCACAGGTAGTTTTGCATGGATTGGAGAGCAGTAAAGCCTCTCCTCTGGAAGATTTCCAGCCATTTTCCTATCTATATCTCCTTCGCTCCCCTGCCCAACTACAAACCTCTTCACTAAAGAGGTCAGAACCACTAATAGCTCTGTCAGTTCTCCTTCACTGGGTCAAAAATTCTCAGGCATTTGGGAAATCTTGAAAAACCTTTTTTACCCATGCGAAATTTGTGGTAGTCACTGGCACTTGATCAGCTAACCCAGCAACACTGGTAAGGAGAGTGTTTTAGTTTTACTGTTATTAGCAGTAATTCAGCCCAAAAGATGTGCTGAGGTTCTCCTGTATTTAAATACATGAAAATTTCATTTTTCCAAAAAGAAATATAGCAATAGTCTTTACTATCAGCATGAAATAGCAATTTCTGTGCAGCACAGAAAAAAGTCACGTTATATTGATTTTTCAGCTTGAGTAGTGTGTATTCAGCCAGGTTGATAGCTCACGTTTCAGTCCTGTGAAAAGCACACCCTGACCTTTCACTGCCCGTAAAAAATATTTACCAATTCACATATTAAACAGCACAGTTCCCTTTTGCCCAGCAGTACAGAAAAAGTAAAGTATGTCCAGAGCTGATTTTAGTTGCTAAGGAGAAAACAGCCAGTAACATTTGGTTCATTTGTTCTTTCCTTACTGTTGGAACAAGCAGTAGAAGCCTGTTCTTGCAATGCTTTAATGTTTTTCTGTGAGGGAAGGACACTGACCTATACGTTGTGCCCATACTAGTGAACAGCAGTAATCAACACTGAGGGAACAGTGCCGTACACCCTGGGATGAGGTACAGGGTCCGGTGTCAGTTGCTGAACGAGAAGAGGCCAAAGGGGAGTGACAGAAAGCACGGAATAAAACAGCACGTCTGTGCGTGTGTCATTGATGTCATCTCTACCCTTCCTCAGAAGTACTGACATCATGACAAGTCCTCAGACCTGCTGTCCTAAACTAACCACTGTTGCTCAAAAAATAATTCAAAAGCATTTCTTGTCATAATATCTGTAGATACTGAAACTTTACATTAACTTAGGAACTTCCAGTCACATGAAGACAACAAAAATACTTTTTTTAGGGCAGCAGATTTGATGGAGGAAAGCATATGAAATGCCCAAACACTTGAACTGCTTCATCCAGTTTTGAGCCCCTGGGAACTTCTGGAAAAATGTCTGTTTAAACTCTTAGCAGTTCCATATCTTGAGTCAAGATTTGCTGTTTATGTGCAGAGCACATTGGTGGCACAAATTTGGGAGCCTGGCATTGCTGGAGTACAAGCTTTGCAGATTGTGAGACCGTTACCATTTTACAGGACCCATCGGTACAGGAATGCTTTTCTTTTACACTTCACACCGAACATTTAAAAGCAGTCACAAGGGCAGTTACCAAGACAAACTTTTGCACATAGGTCTTAATATCTGCTTGATGCAATGCGGAATGAAAACCCACAAAGATAAACTGGGAGACATGCAGCAAAAAGAGAATTCAGTTTTTCTCCCTTTCAGCCTATTGGCATCCTACCATATCATGCCTGTTCTGGCAGTCACATTTGTTTCAGCCTTTACTGTATTGATCTGGAGATCATGAGTTAATAAAAAATAATGTCATGGACATTCTTTTACTCCTTGTAGAAGGAGACTTAAAAGCCAATTTACTTGTCCCTTGAAGTATTACAAGAATATTTAGAATTCTTGTTCCAGATTTCCCCTGGAAACAATCAAAACCTCTTTATAAAATGTCTGCTGCGAGTGGAATTTTAGATCCTTAGATCCCACTCACAGTCACAAAAGCAAAAATTGTGACCATGGTTGCATTTCGTAAGTCAAATAACAAAGCTCAGGCTCCTAGGTGATGCATATATGTACTTGAATATACTGGCCAGAAAATTCGAAATTAATGCACTGGTAAGAATAACAACAGGCAAATCTTGACTAATAAAGCTATAGGCAGGAAAAAAGATGTCAGCTATCTGCTAATTTGTACAGTTTTAGACAGAAAAGCATAAGGCATTCAAGAATCGCATAACCAAACTACGACAATTTGCATTTCAAGAGAAGACTATGATAAAGACAAGTGTTTTCTGTATGAAAATGTGAAATGCTGTGTAAAATTTTTGATCTCTATAATGAAACAAGTATTGTGATACCCATGAAAAACAATTCTAAGTCAGAAACACTTCGCACCATATCTGAGACAATTACAAATACAGAATGCATGTTAGCAGTATTTTTCACAAACAGTTCCCACATTTAATAAGCCTGTTCTTTTGAAATACATGGTCTCAATTCCTTAAAAAAATTGAAAAAAAACAAACCAAACCTTCCACAGTATTGAATTCGTTTCCATAATAATCTGCACACAATAACAAGGACAGACAGCTCCTTCACCCAGTCTGGTTTTAGTAATGTATTTAAGCATAGAACCTAAGACTCTTCCTTGGCAGAAATTGCAGATAAACTGATGAACATAGGAGAAAAAAAAAAACAAAACAAAACACCAAACAAACAAACAACTCAGTAATTAACTGTTAGGAACTTTAGCCACCTATATCCTTAGTTCTTGGGAGGTAAATATTTCATTGGTATTGGTTGCTTTAGTTTTTGCTGCATCTTCAGTAAAGATTAGTCACTGCAGATGAAGAGGGATCAAGTGGGAGAGTTTAATGCTAGAAAAAAGTACTGTGGAATTGTATGATTTTCTGAAGAAACACTGCGCACTCTTGCCTTGTACAATACTTACATAATTACAAGCAATGCAGTCTTCAGGTAGTTCTTTTCTGGAATTCAAATGTGAAAGGCTCAAGAAGGAAAAAAAAAATGTTGTGAAGAGTTTTGTGGAATATTGTCATTCTTTAAGCTAATACAGTATCAGGAAATACATACAAATCAAATATATACAAATCTATTTAAACATAATATGGATATGGAGATATTTACAAACAAGCCACAAGACTTAGCAATCCTATTAAAGTATGTGATGTACTTACTGGAACTGTTTTACATCAGCAGAATAATTAGGAAACTTAGGGTTTGTGGTTCAAATTCAAGAATATGCTGTAAGTATTAAATTTTAACTACCATTACATAGTAATATTAATGTTTTATTGACTAGTGTGTGGTATTTGTTATTTGCAGATAGATGGCTAAAAATAACTCAGAAGGAACAAAAGACAGTAGTGATTTGATATGCGCATGTATTTTGTGAAGTGCTAAAGATAATAAATAGGTAATGGCATATGTACAGAAATTTTTTTGGGAAAAAAAGAGGATTTTGTAAGAATCTGGTTATCTGGCAACATCATCTATGTTTCTTCAATGCGGCAACAGGAAAAAAAAATACTTTAAAGGGAGCTTATACATGTAAATCCAGTTTTTAAAAATTTATCCTTATAATAAACTGAAGGTAAAGACTAAAGTCTGTATCCTGCTTTCACTGAGATGGCTGCAACAGAAGCTTGACCTTGTGTTCTCAGAGACAAGTATTTGATTTAATTTGTCAATTTCTACCTACGAAATTCTGAGTAATGGTATTACCTGTTAATTACAGCAGTATATAAAGAAAACAAATAATAATCACATTCCAGCCAAATAAAATTCAGTTTCACTTTATTCAAGGTGACGAAGAGACCGGGGTGGGGGAGAGGAGTGTGGAAACCAAGAGAGTCATGCCATGCAAAGCCATGCAGCTGAACAGAGTGATGCAAACAGTTAGAGTTACAAATGTTTTAGCAATGTCTGGCATGTTTGATTCTATGTTTGGTTTGTCATTGATTTCTTAGAGGTAATTCTAACCCTTAACAAACTACTACTGAGAACCCAAATGACATTTCTCAAAGGTATGAAGTTTAGGTAACAGTCATCTAGAAGAGAAACTGTTCAGTGCTTCAGTAAAGGCCATGGTATACTTTTAAACACCACAGTGGGCAGACCTAAGTGCCTACATTTTACTTTTTATTGAGATCCCCTTGTCTAATTGCATGTACATTTTTAATAAAAATTAATATATCTATTCTGCATTCTTGTTGAAAAAAAAAATGCATATTGCAATAAGGAACGAGGCACAGTGGAGTGGACATCTCAAACTTTCACAATGGCATAAGTCTGAATACCTTTCTTCTTGCCCCAGGCTGATTTATAGTTAAAACAGAGAGAACTGGTGTCTGCCAAGAAATGGCAAAATTCATTCATGACTGTATGGAGAAAGCATAAGGAAAAAACAGAGGAAAAAGATACAATTTACTGACTAGAAAAAGGGATCTATAGAAAATCATGTTATCATTACAAGTGAAGACAAGGAGGGAGGTGGGGGAAAGGTCCTATGTTGACTTTTGAACACTTCCAGTGTTTTACTTCTTGTGTTAAGGCTTTTAGTTAGCACAGAAGATCAAAATATATTATACTCTCTAGGAAAAATGCAATTTTGGGGGAACTGTTACATTTTCCAAAACATGAACTTAACCATAGACACGCATATTTAATATAAATCCTTCAACATCAATGGTTAAATTGCTCAAAAATTACTGAAGAGCTAGCTGAGATTTGAGAACCAGGAGTTTGTTGGCAAAATAAATGTAAGAAAGTTAAGAACTGGAGATAACATTAATTGAAATAGAGGCTCTGTGAAGAGAAAATATTTAGGGTAAATTGAAAACTACACAAATGGGAATGTACAAAGTACTTGCAAGAGGTACTAGAAGTGAAAGTTGCAGCAGATACTCAGTAAATACTGGGGATAGAGAGAGGAGATGACAATTAACACAGTAATCAAGAATCAAGATCATGATGAGGCTATTAATTGAACTATCATGCCTTAATATGAAAAGTGATAGATGAAAAACAAATTACAGATACAGAATGGTACTCAGTGCACCTAATAACACTACTTATCTAAGGCAAAGTATTCTCTTAGTTTGGCATGATTATAACCTGAGTTAATACTCTTGGTACGTGCTTGGTGTACAAACAAGTGGAGTAACACAGTCATTTTCATAGTTTGGAATTCTCTTATAATCTTTTGATTAAATTTACAATTTACGGGAAAAATTACAATATTACATGTATTCTGTAACCTGCTAAATGGTTACTCGACACCAAAGACAAGACTTACAGTAAATCAAAGAACTGCAATTGTAGGTTAGCATGCTAGTAATTTTAGATTTTACAATAATGTGACAATTTGGATATCTCAAGCACCACCACCAATGTCAGAATTAAATCCTCTACCTATAAATGTTCCAAACATTTGTTTAGAAATAATATTTTGGCAGCAGGTACTTACTATATGTACCAGATATTTTGGAGACTTTGATATGGGAATTTATGGAAACCTTCATGTAACACTGTACTATTTCCTGCACTTTTTATATCAACTGCAGTAAACAGCCAGTCAACAATGACTATTGCATCTAAGAAATAAGCAGAATTGCACACATTCAAGCTCTCTCTATTAAAGTTCTGCTGTCTGGATATGAAACAAAAAAGTTTCATTGGGTAAGAAAAGTTGATAAAAGCAACTGTGAAATATTATATTTATTATTTAATATAAATTTGACTTTATTTGTCACTTGCTTAGCACACAACACTGTGTAATCCAAGGCATTTATTTTTGGTATGCAACAGTGCATTTATAACCCCATAAACTCCTTGAGTTGCAAGACTGTTAATAACTTCTATTTAAAATAATAGGCTTTAGTTAATATTTTTAGTGTAGAGATATATTAATTCTCCCCATTACACATTTTTGTAAACTGTTATATTTTCCTGTGAATATTGATAGAGGTGCTGCAATGCTTCCTTGAGTAGAATATAAAAAAAGTTTACACTAAAAGTGATACTGTATTGTAAATTCATCGTGACCTGGTCCATTCATTTACAAAAAGAAAATAATAGTTAACTAAGCAGCCAGTCCTGTGATCATCTAAATTAGACTTCCCTGGTCAGTAGCCTCCTTCTTAGACTTTGAGTTGTAAGACAAGTGATTATTAAGTTAACATTTCCTTTGATAAAGAAATTTGAATTTCAACACAGCCTGAAGTCATATGAAAACTAAGACAGAAACTATTGATTTTCAGAATCAAATAAAAACTGAAAGATTTGCTCTGAATAGTATCATAAGAATTATTCCAGAGTTCAATTTCAATATCAAATGTAATGGTAAAACAAATTCATTTTACACTGTATTTATAAAAAATGAAATCTGGAATTCTTGCATTAAAAAAAACAACGAAAACAAGCCAAAAGTTGGCAGAATTTTTTTCATCACTAGATTATTTTTTTAACTTGTCATCTATTTTTGTGATATAGCCATAGACTGTGGTGACCATAATAAACAATTTCATAAATCTTCCTTCCCTCCTGTTTTTGCTTTTGTTGCCGATATTCAAATACTTCTGCTTGTTAAAGAGGAATTAAAAGGTAGCTGTTCAGTGTTCTTCGTATCTTGGAGCTTCTCCATTCATTACAATTTTGGCTGATTCTCTCTCACTTCTTCCAGTTTAGAAAGGATCCACTGTGTGAAGGAAAAGGAAAAAAAGAAAAATATTTCCTTGGTAGAAACCATACAAAGCAGGTGAAAATTAGATTGGGTTAGCCAGACACTTTACTACCTGCTCTCCTCCTAACCGAGTCTTAATACAGTGCTAAAAATTCTACTGTAGATTATAAACCCCCAATTTCCCATATGAAAATGGAGGCATTTAAGAACCAATATCTGACATTGAATACCACAGCTAATTAAACTGGATGGGTTGATATTTTAGTTTCCTGGTCTGTATTTCAACGAATAATATTTTTTAAAATAACTGACACCATCATTTCACCCACATGATTATTAATGCTCTGCATTAGCCTACAACTCTAGATAAATCACAGATGACAACAGAGAAGCAAGGATAACAAAAGACAGAGGACAAGAATAGGTTGCACCAATGTGATAATACAGTTATTTAGAAAGAAGCTTTCTTTAACTATACTTGGTTTCTTTTCAGGAATTTCAAATTCACATACTTACTGAACATAGAAGGGAAATTGGTTTCCCAAGAGTCTAAAAAAAAAAGCGGGGGGGGGGGGCAGGGAGGAGAAAGGAAAAAAGGGGCAGTGAAATGGAAATGTAGGGTAGGAGATGAAGTTATACAAAGGGATTGCCATAAGAAAGCTGCATAATGCTTTCAGGAAGATGAGTGGATTATTATTACATCAGATTCTGTTACCGGATCAGGTTCTATGTTACAGATCTTTAGGATCCCCTCCTCCCCATCACAAGCTCACCCCCGGATTGTTCCTGATTTAGCTGGGGCATAGATGGGATTCCCTTCCCACACAGGCTACTGGACCTCAGTGCCACCCCTGCCCCACCACAGCCAAAAAGAAAAAAAAGAGGAGCTCAGTATCTCCAAAGAGTACAGACAAGTCAAATGCAGCACGGGGCCCTCAAAAACCTTGACAGTATTTGTAATGCTTTTTGAGGTAGGAGTCAAAAGATATCACTCGGCTGTGGTTAGAAACTACCCTCATAAAGACATAAGCAACTTAAACTCATGAGAAGATGCAAAAGCAACTTAAACTGATGAGAGGATGCAACTTTCGCAGACTGTTTGAAGTAGTAATCCCATATCCCACTGGTGTGAATATATGTAAGGCTAATTTATTCTTTGTGAAAATAATGAGCTACACTAATAAAAACAAGGCAGAACTTTCGTAATCTGGCTACTTGATAGTTCTAGTAGGAGACCTGAACCACTCCTACTCTCTGCTGTAGTGAAAACTAGTGATGCCACAAGGAAGAGATCACATAGAATACCTGTATAATAGTAGTAATATCATATATCAAATAACCAATTTGTGTTTCTATTAGGGATTTTCTTCGTTCTTCAACCAAAACTATTTTATGGAACAGAGGAATGACACCCTACCCTACCCCGAGAATAAAATTAGGAGTATTTACAAATATCGTTTGTTCTATTAAAAAGTACTATTTTAATTCACATTCTTGATTGTTTATTTTTTGTTAGCAGTACTATTAAATTAGCCATTTGACAGACAGTTAAAATTCCAAAGATTTACGTAAGGAAAAGTTTGGTGTTAGAATTGAGTATTTTTGAAATTCAGTACTGAATAGATCATTGCCATTTCCATCTGTGTAATGGCTGTGTGAAAATACTCAATTTTAAATATACATAGTAGTTTCAGGTTAAGAATACTTCTGTTTCACTTTTTAAGCCAAATTTAGCACAATATAATTGTAATAGTATTTTGACTTTACCTTAGCATCCTCTGGACTTTTAAAATTAATAATTTTTCCAAATTCTTTGGCATGGAACACAGACTTAACTCGTTCCTAAAAAAAAAAAAAAAAAAAAAAAAAAGTAATTCAAAATTGAATTCCTTCAAACTTTATGACTAAGAAGTTATTTACCATTAAGGCAGCTATATGGTTCAGACAGCAAAATGTACCTATTACACTAATCTGAATATGTTCACATCACATGCACACACCCTGAGAAACTTCATTTGCTGTATGAAAGCACAATGGAGCGGAACACTCCAGAAATAACAGACTTCCCTTTTTACCATGGAGTCCCTGGAGATTGGACTAAAAAAGTGTAGGAATGGAAGCAGATAATGGAGTATGTGTAGTAACAAAATCCAGTACTCCCTAAGGCTACAATTTCTCATTCTCCTTCAAGTCATTACCTGGGCAGACATTCCACCAATACTGACTTGCAAGTATTGGTCTTAGATAGTGAAAACAGCAACTTAGGCTTCAGAAATAAAATGTAAGCAGTGCTTTGCAAAATACAGTTTTCAACCATAGATTTCAATAAAGAGCATACTGCAGACATGTGAATGGACTCTGAAATGACTGCTGTATAGGGGTAAAGATGGATATGCTATTCAGGATTGTCTGAAATGGCAGAAACTCTAAGAATTATTTCATCCTGTAAAAGTTCACTTGCAGTCAGAAATCCAGTTTGGAGGATTCCAAACCAATATGGCTCTGCCTTTCATGCTCTCTGCAATAGAAACAAATAATCTGAGTGAAAAACTGAATGACTTTGTACACTGTCAAGACTGTCCTGACAACCAAGATGTGTAATTACACACATGAAGCTTATTAAAAACAGAAATAAAACAAAACACTGGCAGGTAAATTTATTGATTGAAATTAAATCCAGTTACCATCTCAAAAAAAATTTAAGAATCCTGTTTTTTAAGGAACTTTGCCTCTGTAAGTATACTTGGTCATCAGTGGTCATCTTTCTCCTTATGCCCTTGGCCAGTTTACCAGGGAAAGAAAGTTTGGAGATTTTTTAAAGCAAAAATTGCAACTGAGAGCAACATTCTTCAGCTTGCATTGAAAGGGATAAACATAGGTCATTACAGTTTTTATAAAGATATTAACAACGTATACTTTTGAAGAATTTGATTACTAGGAAATGCAAAAACAATCCTTGAAGCATAGCACATGTATTGCTCTGATATATTTGAATCTTTGGGACTGCAACAAGGTAGATTTCCACATATTGGCATATTCCCACAGTGCCAGAATGTGTAATGAAAATATTCTGCAACTGTCTGAGAAAGTTTTGTTGTATCACCGTTTTCCAAACTATGAATACACCACAAGCTGGCACATATAAACAAAAAATTCCCAGGGCTCAAGGAATAATTTCATCTGCAAACACCAAGTCACCATTCTGCTTAGAACAGTCAGAAGCTAGTTATCTGAGGAGTTTGCCCATGCCAAATTTCAAATCCCTTCTCTGAGTGCATTATCAACTAGAAGAGAGATCAAGAATTCAAAGAAGAGAGATCAGGAATTCAAAGTTCAATTTTATAAACAGTAACACAAAAAGAAACCAAAACATGATGAGGTTAACATACCTTGGCTTCAATGCGCAACCTTCTGCCATCAACGATGAATGGTTCTTTGGTAAATTCATCATAAGTGTATTGCCATTCACATGTCAGCTGTCCAAATGTCCCTTTTGTCACAAATAAGACACCACTAGACACCAGAAAATAAAATTAATAATTTAAAAATTAATGTAAAAATACTGGAAAGTTATCAAGTTACCCTAGCTCTAGTGAAGTCATTCATTGTTCCAAAACAGTTCTTATCTAATGATATGTAAGAACCATACAGCATACCTTCCAGAAGAGTGACTTTTGAACGTTCCTCTAACATATTTAAAATACTGTGTTTCATAGCAAAACCATAACACTACTTCTAGCTGTATTTCTACAAAAAGTTGTACAAGTTTTGATTTCAGAAGGATGCCTGATACTCCACTGTTAGACATTATTGACTCTGTTCCTGTCATATCCTTTTTTCCTTAATTATGCTAATTTATAAGTGAATCCCACAGTTCCATTGACTTTAACCTAACCAGATTTATAACAAATCTTTCTCAGCTAAAGAAATCATAAAACTAACATTCCTTTTCTCTCCTTAAATAGAGAAATTACTATGGCACTCAAAATAACATACTCTTGTGCTGAATAATGCCACTGTTTAACATGGCTGTTAACAGCACACTAAGCATGCCTTCCCCGTTATTTTATCTACATCCAAAATGACATGATTTTAAGTACTTATTATTCAGAGTCAAAACTGTTTACCTTTTTGTTACCATTAACAGGTCTGTACTGTTGACCATAGCATGTGCAATGTATCTGAGTTTTGCAAATCTTCCGTTTTCAATTTTCTAAAAGAGACAAAAGTTTTGTAGCTTTGACTATGCTAGTATAAATTCATGTACTAATTTTGTGCTCTAAAATGTATTTATCCCCCAAAAGTATAAATTGCAACAAAGCACATAGCATATACTTTTAAATAAAAGGCTATTTCAATAAAGTCAGAATATGACTAACAAACAGATCTGTGACAGCTAATGTTCATAGTTACACAGAATTTTTCGGTTGCTGTTAATGCAGCTATGCAAATAAAAATCAATCCTAACCAAAACTGGCAAGGAGCAATATAATTTCTGAAAACATTTCAAGTAAGTTTTCTATATATTTTTAGTACATGCCAAACTTCTGCTGACTAATACAATTCTGAAACAACAAAAGAAATAAGGATTAATTTCCTAAATTATGCCAAGTCACCTCCAAAACATTGGAGTAATTAATTCTGGGAATAAATCTATGCTTAACTGTATACAAGAACCCACTATCATGTAGACAGTGGGACTTAATAATGCACTTGAAGTAATGCTTATCATTTCTCCACATTCTTTTGTTTTCCCCTGAATTTACCTAATCTTTTCCTACAATGGCTGTGAGTATTGTAGCAGAATGTTCTTTAATGGGTGATAAGTTTAAAATATTGATGACAGCGGATTAATCATTTTTAAAAACAGAGGTTCTGTAACTTTAACATGACTGGGCAACCATTGGATTTCTGACCTCGAGCAATGAGTGATTAAATTAGTGATCAAATTAAGATTGCTGCATGTTAGTTGGGAATAGCAACATGACTGCTTGCATACTTTCCATCTGTTACAAATTGGAAGCAAAAATAATTAGTATAAACCAGTATGATTCAATAAATCCTTAACCACAAACATATTGCTTCAGATATGTAGGCCAATATTAAAAAACATATAGGTTAGTTCTCAATGCAGTTAAAATAGCAAAACCATTTAATGAGTATTCATCACGACTGTAAAATGATAAAGACATTTAATTAGGCATACCCTACAACTTCAAATTTGGCCACATGGATAGCTCCACTTGCCCAAACAGATTTTTTTAAATGATGCCTTCCCTCAAAGTTGCTGATTCTTTAGTGACTAAAATGCAAGAACATCTGAGTAAGAAGTTCTCAAAAGAGAGCTTTCCACAAAGCTCTCAGGAAGCTTGGATTATTTCTCTCTCCCCAACTCTGTTGGGTTACAAAATCACAGCTATTGATCATGTGCCTACCTATATAAGTCACTGCTTGAATTTATTTCTGCAAGAGCTAGTGTCAGGGGCAGGATGAATACAGCAAGAAGAATGGCAGAAGAAATGAGGAATTAAGGGCTTGGAAAAGAGATTTTTTTATTATTATTATTTTATTTTTGGAAATTCCTATTCAGGCTTTGTCTACGTGTTGCCATGCCTCTGATTTGAGTCTCTCCCTGTCTCTCACATGAAGTAGGAGCTTGGACCTACATAACTAAATAACCAAAAAAATCCTCTCTTGAGGCAGCCTCTACAATGTTCCAGCACACAACACACTGGATGATTAGAAGACAGAGGAGACTGTACGGGCATACAGCATGGATAGGATATCTGACCCAGACACCACACTACTGGTCTAGTTCTGTGTCCTGAGGGATTTTCAGTGTTAGTGGCCTAGCGAGAAAGACAGAGAAAGGGAGGAGAAAGCTGACAGGAACTCAGGGAAATAATGTGTGTGGAAAGAGCAAGGGTGGTTCAGTAGAGGTAGCAAATACACATCGTTGCATTTAATCTGCAAGACTCTGCGACAATGCCACCAATTTCTCTTACTGACCAAACACATTATAAATATTGCAAAGTATGACCAGTATCTCTTGTCTATCAGAAGCAATAGTGGGGGAGAAGCGTTTAGCAATTTAGCCTTATTAGGATCTCTAGTCTCTCCCCTGCATCACAGAAGATAACTTTATTATGCTTTGCAAAGCACTGAGGTAAGGCTAGAGTTGGACTTAAAAGAGCAGGGTTACCTCTTTCTGTCTTCTCATTAGCTTGCTAGTTAATTTTCAATAAGTCATGTCACTCCCCTGTAACTTACTCGGTTTACTGATAATCAATTGAGAATTATAAAAATTATTATGGAAGTACAGTACTTAACTATCACACAGGTTGGAATCCTAAACAAAACCTATTTAAATGTCCACGAAACTCCACAAAATGTACTTCATTCTACTAAGATTCACAAACAAGTTATTTGCTCAGGACAAAAATATTGTTAGCATGTGCTAAGCGCTGAGCTAACTACTCCTCATTGTTGGCTATGAGTCAAAGATCATAAACTCAAGTTATCTGCGTTCTACAGTTTTGTAGACAACAGACATTAACGGGGAAATAAGGCACAGGAAAATCCCGCACAGTCCATTTGCAAAGGTAACGTTTGTATCTATGCTGAGCATTAACTGCTTCTAAATTTTCTGCCTTTAGATATTTCTACCCCTCATTACAATCTTTATCCCTTTTAGCATTACGCTTGCACATATTCATTAGGAAATACATCATAAAGGGATACACCAATTTACTGCTGATCATTCTTATAGCAAGATCACTACTGCGCTCTGCAACCAAAGTGGCTTATACAAGTCAAACATAAAAGGATATATAATTGATCCCTCAATACAGATGCATAAATATGTTATTTAAATTTTACAGTATTTAGCTATTAATTGTTTGGACAAAGATAGCAACTTGGACCGCTGTTTGGTGATACAAAACTATGAAAGTTAACATTGATCAATCATTGTTTTTTTCAATATTAGTTTCACCACTGTAAGAAAACAAATACTGATTTTTATTTTTAATTAAAAAAGGTTTAATAACTTTAGTATATGTTATGGTTAATTGACTAGGCATGAAAATTGAATTAATCTATTCAAAAAAGACGCTCCAGCAGCTCTAAAACGTGAAGTAATCAGAGCACAAATTCCCTCCTTTGCAAATTATTCTTACCTGTAGTACAAATGCTTAGATGTCACTGCAATAATCTAACAGTGGATGTGATCATTTGTACAGAGATGGATATGCAAATATGCTCAGTGTCTTGAAAGTGGCATCTCTGCATTTGGAAGGATTCCTAATCACGCTACATGCTCCTAATTTATTGAGGAGGAAGCATAGAGGCCTTTGAGAAAGTTAGAAATAAAACTGCGCAGAGTGTAGGTAGTGGGGACAAAATTTAAAATCTATGATCCTTCTGGTTATAGTTCTAAAAAATACTAGTAGTGTGTGTGATAAAAAAGTCTGAATGTTTGATATCCTTCTTGAACTCATCTCAACAGAAACGACATGTAAAAAAAAAAGATACTGTAAAGACCGTTACTACTTAAAAAGTGGTTATAAATCTGCTACTCTTCTCCTTTGATGTTCAGATTAACTTGAAGTTTTCAAGTGGATTTTAGATTGCCAGTGTATTTTCTTATGAACTGATTACTATCCAAATGTGTGAGTTCTGAATGCAATTCACTGTTGTTGATAGAAACTCCAATATTGAATGTATCTTTCAGTTCAAATTATAAGGTGACTTTTTCAAAAGCTGTAGAATTGCTAATTTCAGCAGGCTAACCTGGTATAATTACATATCCAGTCTTCCCCACAGAAACATTTAATAATTCTAAGCAGTACCCAGGTCACTTGTTAGATCTAGCTTGAATGTGTATGAAAAAAGGGGAAAAATTGTTAAACAAAGAAAGAAATAACATGTAAAATGTTCCTTTTTCTGCTATGCAAAATTCTCTCCTCATCCTTTATTAATAAAAACTAACATTAATCCTTTATTGCCTACTCCCTCATTCCAGTTATCCTAATGTGCAATATCATTCTATAAAAAGCAAACCTTTTGCCCATGATGTGCTAGTGCCTGAATTCAAGATTCCATTCACCCATGCTGAAAAGCAGCTCTGAAATCAACGCGGTTTTATTCAAATCAACAGAAATTTGTGTCCAAGCTTAAGATTTCAATTTAAGGCCACAGTATGCAGGACAGTAAAAATTAGGACACAAAGTTTCTGCTTCACAACAGAAATATAATTTGCCTATGCTGATTGGCAGAATTATCTTGGGTCAATTTTTTATCTGAATACCAAGAGAATTCATTTGATGAGCTGAATGGAGAAACCACACTGATCTACACTTCCATTTTGATGACCACATCTAGATGTTCTTTGTGTTTCCTGCCAATACAAGCAAAGTTATTTGATTTGTAGCATCTGAAGTGATTACTGTATCAGCAGGGAAATGGAAAAATATTTCAATTTTTTTTCTTCTATTCTCTGCCAGAAAACAAGCTGGTGTATGCTTTGCCTAGGACACATCTAGTATTTACTTGCTTTTCCACCATATATAAGCACTTATGCTTTAATCACAAACAAGCTAAAATGAAACTGAGCCACACAAGCTTCCATGTTCTTCTGAAACAACTGGTGTTAGCTAGTCTCAGCCAGCTTCCTGTACATATATAGAAGTCTTCTATTTGGTGGTGGGCAATGGCTATGAAATAATATCCAAATGTTGCACATTTAAGTGGTAAGGATCCTGCTCTTTCCTTCAACCTAGGCACAACAGGTTTTCCAAAGGAGAATAGATAATGGCAGCTGTGACTCAATTAAGGGAGCAGCAAACTAGATAGCATGCATGAATGGATGCCTGGTAAGAGTCAGGACAATGTAGAATAAAAATGAAGTTACTTTGAACTTTGGAAAGAATTTGTCCCTATAATTTTGTAAAGTGAAACCTCAGTTTCAGAGTACTTCACAAAATGGATGTTTATGTTTTGATCTAAACCCAAGCCCAAGGGTGGTGAGGGAAGGAGAGAAAGGAGGAGTATGACACACTTTTCCCACTCCTCAGATGTTCTTCCTGGCAGACTGAAGTTTGAATACTAAGAAACAAGGGTCTGTTCAACCCATTCCAATATTCTTGCCACCTGATCTGAAGCTTACCTCATGACCAAAAAAGGATCACTGAACAGAAAGCTGAACACCTCCAATACAGTAGGATACAGTATTGAAGCATGGCCTTGAAGGATTATCTTCTCTACAAGCTTACATCTACGGCAGCATAGTTGGGCAGCAACCTTACACAACACTGTAGAAGAGCCCTCACAAACTCATACACTATAAAGGCAAATTAAAAATAAAAAAAGGTTTTGAATTTATTTTGGTTTTGAGTAGGCACTGAGCTGTGACACAGAGGACTCCACTGACTTCATGGTGCAAGTGTTAATGACTTATTTTCATAAGCATGAGATTAGCCTATCTTTCAGCTTTATTCCCTGGCAGGGCAAAGACCAGTGATTTCTGGCAGGTCTATAACTTCTGTAAATGACTAATAACCACAAAGGTATAAACGGTCTATTAAATGATCCCAGAAACTGTTTATAGCATCTCTCTGCACTGACTTAAGTCTACAGAGTCTCCTGAGAAAACAAAAAGACAAAAAGAACCCTCATCAACAGGGATGTACTGGATAACACCAAAAATAAAAAGCACAGCCAATTCTTCACCTCAGCAAGGAGGAAGCATATAAATTCAAGTTACCATTATACAAATCACTAAAAGAGTAAAACTAAACACTTGGAAAAAGCTGAATCCAACCTGAGCAACCTGAGCTGAAAGGATGGCACTTAGTCCTGGAGTCTTCAGCAATAGTACTGGACTTCAAATTCAATTCACCAGTGAAAAAGTAGGAAAAAAATTGCGCACCCAAAAGTTAAACTATTAAAATACATTTTTTAAAAAGCATTTGAAAAGATAGTCTGTATTTTTTGATATATTACTTTAAATCCCTGAAGAAAATAATTTTTTTTTTTTTTTTTTTTTTTTTTTTTCCCCATTTTTGGTGCCTTAAAGTGCATCAGTTTCAGCTACTTCGCTATTATACTTTCCACAGGTTTTGGTTCCATGACTTAGAGAGAAATTAAATCCTAATATCCTAAGTGATACATTTTTTTGTTACCTAAATCCAAATTATTTCCTTTCCCAATGTACATTCAGAGGAAGCTAGACCCAAGACAGAAACAAATAAAATACTTGTACAAAATTACTACATTTTTTATTAATATAAAAACGTCAAAAATAGAACTATACTCCATGAAAGAGACAAAATAATCAAAGGTATATAATCATATTTGCCAATGACACTGGGGACTGTCTTTTTTTAAATTTTTTTTTTTAAGTTAGCATTCTACAACCTTTCAATCTACCAAGTAAAGAAAGAACTCTTTTTAGATATATTGCAGTGGAACTTGAATTAGTGATACCTGACCCAGAAGTCCTACCATTCATGTTAAATTTTACTTCCACATTCTGTAATGATTTGTAGAAATACAAGTTAAAAAAAAAAAAAAAAAAAATCAATTTGATAGAAAAAAAGTATTATTTCTAAAAATCAAATTCTTATTTTTGCAGCAATGCTTTTTCAATCAAAAATGATTGCATTTCTTTCTAAAGCTGTTTTAGAATGAGAAAAAAATACGTTTTGTTATAAAATTGACATTCATTGTCTTGTAAGTCAGGTCATTATAGAAGAAAACCAAAAGTTTATACGATAAAAAAGAAGTTGCACTAAAAAGCCAAAATAGAAAAACAAAATGTCAGGTAACATATTCAAAGCTCCCAAAACCCAGTAAAGTTAATAAAATGCAGCAGTAACCCTTCCATGAAATTGTACGTAACAATTTCCTCAGCTTTCAGGCATGACATGTCTTTTTTCAGGACTGAAGACCAAAATAATTTCCTACATTCTTCAAAGAAATACTTGAGAACTATTTGTGTCTGAAATATTCAAAATCTTTCCCACACAGTTTCAGTCAGTAACAAATTGCAATACACTCTTTCAACAACTTCTGCAAGACATCCTTTTCAGATGACAGTATTACAAAATAGGTATCAATACATGATCTGTAGCAACCTTAAGCATCAGTAGTTTCAGCTAAAACAAGCTCTCGAGTTGAGTTTGTCCCCTCTTTTATCTGGGAGATTACAGGCATATATTTCTTGGCTCATTGCCCAGGAGATCAGACTGTACAGCACCTTTTGAAGGCACAGAGCCAGAATACGCAATCTTATGGATTTTAATGGTTCTTCCCTCAGAATTTTGATAACTGGAAGACAATAGACAATGAAGGACATGACATCACCTTTGGTAACTATGCAAACATTTCAGAAGCTCTTATTGCTTTAGAGCAATTCTAATTCTTCAGATGTTGGCAAAAGAGTTAATTCTTACTACCGCACTTATCCATACATAAATATCTATTGCAAGACATCTTTAAAATGCCACACAAAATCTAAATTTAGCAACAAACCACAAAAAAGAATGAGAAAAGTGTGCCAGCATTCCAGTGAATACAGAATAAAACAATTTTTAAAGAAACAAGTAACTTGTAAAGCTATATTGTAGAATTTACAATGCAGAATTATAGTGGTTCAGTGTTGGGTTTTTTTTTTCCCTGTGTCTAGGTAAATAAAGAACTAAATACTTTTGCATGTTACGTATGTTCTACTACACAGAGCCTTGTAAAAGTACTGGTATTTTCTTCAGCTGTCCATGATTTTACATAGGGTTTAGTTATGGGGTGGTTTTTTTTACTTTCTTTGTTGCTATGAAAACAAAAATACTGATTTAAGAACCAAGTAATTTATGGTCACAATATAAAATAATTAAATAAACCGTTATTTCACACATCTAAGAATTCCAAAGGATACACAAAATAAGTATTTAAAAATTATGGTAAAACAAATTATAAATGAAAAATTAAAGGTTTATATTAAGCGTTCCTTTCAAAATATACTATTTTATCTTTCAAATACTTTCATAGGCCATTTAGTGTTTTTACATAATCTAGTTCAGGAACCATGAGAAACAATGTTGGAACAGAAAAGATGAATCCATTTTAGATATACTTTAGATGTGTTTATTGTTAAAAAGAAAAGCAGACAAAACACTTTTGAAATATAAAATAAATAAAACAGTCAAACAGCATTTTAACACCAATAATGACTGTACAACTCAGTAAAGTTTTACTAAACACATTTAAAGGCATTCCATCTAGCAAATTATAAAACCTGTGAAACACTTACGTAAATGCAAAAACATTAAATACACTTGATAGAAACATATCTGGAAATAAACTCTAAGTATTACTATTTCTTCATATTATTCAATACTATTTTCACCTAATATCCAGTTTTACCTGTAAGACTATTTTTATTATATTCTTTGTTCCTTTGCCTAGCACTCATCATCATACAGTTTATTTCCCCACATTTTTTTTTTGCACAGTTTCAAAAATAAGAATTTAATATCAGACAACCCCAATTTCTCAGTAGGAATTATAGCAGCAACATTTAATACTTAAAGGTCAAAAGAACGTGACAAAGGCTATATATATCTGTTACAGTCCATATCATCCTAACTGTCATCATCATCATCACTACTATTGTGAGTCTTAGTCCATTCCCTGTAGGCCTGTCTTTTCTGAAAGCATGGTAAGGGAAGAAGAAAGCAGAAGTATTAGTTTGGAAGTATTAGTTTGTCTGGCAAATTTGTTAATTAAAGCAAAATAAAACCCCAGAAAACAAAAAAATTCTGAAGTGACATCCTAGTTTAGGACACAGTATGAGCACACGAAATCACTTATATCCTATTTCCTTTAATCAACATATACAATCTCTAAATCACTAAAAGAAGTTTTATTCCAATCTAATCTAGTAATCTGTTGAAAATGCTACAACGCAGTGACTGCAGTGGGGCCAATCACCAGAGCTGTATGCACAGAAATAATATAGAAGAGGAGAATAATCTTCTTTCCCCACATAAGAAAATATTATGCTATTCAAACTGCTTCAGATAGGGGACATGTAATACAGTGAGTCTCATGCAAAACAAAGAAATAGCTCTAGAATCAGAAACATTAAGAACCAAAAACATTAGTACACTTGAGGATAAAATAAGATTACGACATCAAACATACTATATAAGAAATTAACGCCTGAAAAAAAAAATACATAATTAATTATTTTCTGATTTGATTGTCTACAGGGAGCATTACAATCTTGTTTGGAGCTTCCAAAACATTTCTTCAAGAGTAGTTCTGCCTTAGAATTGTCAGTAGTGGAAACTAACATGAAACATACAATTTTTCAACTTTAGCTACTTTCAGGTGGTGGCTGCCATCACAAAACATGACAGACATTACAGAAGGTAATGCCTTCATATGTTGGATAATGGAAGGTGGTGGTACTGTACTCAACCACACAACAGAGACAAATTAGAATTAAATACTACACTCCAGAATTTTTTAAAGGTTTCTCAGAAAAAAAAAAAAAAAAAACAAACAAAATGCAAACATGTAAAAATTTAAGAAGCAAAAGTGATGCAAAGTCATTAGAGAAGTCTGCACATTAGAGCTGACTCTGTTGATTTGCTAGCATTTGTTTTAGTGGTACACTTTAAAACAGAAAACGAGATGTTTTGGAATTTGTTTTCTTACGAAAAAAAAACGAGAAAGATTAGAAAGTAAGTTTATGTCCTTCATCAGTAGTAGCTTCTAACTATGCTCTAGTTAAGGTAATATAACAGTGCTAGTGCTTTATAACACTAGCTTTGAATTGGAAAGCACAGCTTAAAGCTACCTCATTAGAAGACAGGCAGAGGCATACTATTTATTATCAAAGAACCTTCACAGTCTGCTGAACTAGATCACCAGTGAATGGTATCGCGAACATAGCTGATATGCCCCAGATAGGACAATGCTCTTCTACCAGACAACAAAGGACATGCTAATGAAATGCAGAAGAAACAGAAACAACCAGATTGGAACTCAACATGAAACAAACAGCCATGGCAATTCTCAAAATAGTCTGAAAATCCTCTCCAAAGGCTACTTCATTCTTATTTGCTTCTCCAAAAAGGTTATTTCTGTATGAATTCTCCAACATTTCCCTGGCACACTGTGAATCCTTCAATGTGTATTTTAAACATTCTGTTTACATTCATGCAATCACTAGTTACTAATTTATTTCTTATGTTTGAGTATTTCTAAAACGCAGTTTTGTTTCTAACAGAGAAAAAAAATAGAAACTTTGTAAGCTGCATAACAGTTCAGATTATTTCCACTGATATCTGAGTCAAATTTGCTTAAATGGCAGCTGAATTAAACAATAACTGCGGCTCAGCACACTCTTCATATAAACAGTATTCTGCTTCAAAACTGTTTACGTTCTTTCAATGGCTGTAGTATGACATAAATACAGCTATTTTAAGTGTGTTTAAAATGCTGTTTTACATAAAATTGAGATTAAAATGTCACTGTTTAAAATACGTATTATAAAATTACTGAAAAAAGTATCTTTGTGTTTATAATCACTGTTTATCAAAAATAAAAATTAAAGACATAAACCTTTTTAATTAAACATACAAACCTTTTCTTCTTTCAAAATGCTCTGTGTCTTGCACAAACCTCTACAGATATACTGGTACAAATTATGGTGTCTTTCTCAAAAGTTGTATCACAGAAAGTGAAGAAAGAATCACCGAAGTGGTCATAACTCTAAGAAATTAAATGGAACTCCTTGCCTATTGAGTTAATAGCTAAGGGGTGGTAGGGAATTTAAGAAAAGGGAAATTCTGTAAAATATTTATTTCAACATATGATGAGTTAAAATGTACATCAAATTATTTTTGTTTTCTTCACCTGTAACATTTGACTTCCGGCTCCATCTCTTAATCTGTAAGGTCTAATAACTCCATCTTCACCAAAGAAGCGAGGTGGGCGCAGGCTTATCACATCTTCTGACGAATCTGCAACTCTGATAATAAAGCAGTGAATTTAAGGTATGTGTCTATAGCTCTACTCAGCTATATTATTTAGCAAAGGCTCTAAATTATTTTAAATACAATTTAAATTCCAGTACTAGTACAGCAACTGTTGTTGCCTACATATGTACTTTTGCATATGAATAGACACCGAGTAGATATTCTACGAAACAGTAACACATTTTACTCAGAAATCTATTTCAGATAATGATTATTAGAAAATTAGATGGCACAGGGCAGAACACACCTGCAATACATAATTAGTGTCTAAGTACCGTACCTCAAAACTTCAAAATTAAAGACATCTGTGCCATACAGAACTTCTGCTCTGATATTTTTCTTGCATTTCTCTGTTAAAGAACTTGGAGTGGAAAAATAAAAAAGACTGGCAGTCTTATGGCAGCAGAAGTGTTCCAGCTCGCTACGAAGAACAGGGGCATTAAACAGCTGTATTCAGATGAAGCTACAAAATGCCCCCTCAAAACACCTTCTCCTACTTCTTTACACATTACGGTGTGAGATAATCAACAGCAACGGGTTTGTTAAAGTGAGACTCTCACAGTATTCAATATGCAGTCCTAACACAGTTCCCAGTCTGAACAACAGAACAGATCCTGGCATGACCTGGCAGTCTTGGAACTCATCTCATATAGTAGTAATAATATAAAAGGTAAGTTTTGATGCAGCTGAGAAGTCCTTTTTTTCCTGTATATTTGGGGTAAAAGGAAAAAATTGGCAATTGAAGGAAGTCTGATTGCTGAGGCTTTTAAACGAGTTTCTTTGGTAATACTAGAAATACCTGAGATTTGATGTGTTTTTTATGCTATCAACTGTGTATTTTTTAAAGAGCCACGTATTTATTATATAAAAAACAATATGGATAAGATTTTTTTCTAGCTTATCTGTATTAATGACAAAGTTGAGAGTTCCAGAAACATTGACACAGAAGCGATATAAAGACACAATGTACCACTGCTACTACTATTGTGTTTCATGCCATACATCATTCTTCATACTTATTTTACTTACTTTTTAATACCCTGAAATGTGCTGCTTGCCATGTCTATGATTCCTCCAGTAGGCCTAGCTACTGCTCCCACTAAGCCTTTTCCAACACCTTTGAAAAAACCAGCTGCTCCTTCTTTCTGAGCTCCTAAAAGGATTAAGTGCAGCAAATCATTATAAAACACTTTTGAGTTTGTTTTACAATCTTAACAAACTTAACTACCATTTAATTACAAATCTTATTTGATACGCAACTACATAGTCTCCTCCACACAAAGTTCACATAAACAACATTTAAACTAGAAGTCAGTGGGAATATAAAATGTTTATAAAAAGTTTTGTAACTCAGATTTTTAATGTCTCATCAAATATCAAGAATTTACCATCATATGAACAGTTAATGCATCAGAAGACCTGAACTTACCTCTTATTGGTTTTGTAACTATTCCTGTTATGCCACTGACAAAACCCTACCAAGAGAAACAAGAGACATTACAAATATGCTTTCAGATTATATTTTTAATTTTTTACATTTTTCTTATTACTTCATCAGTGAGTAGCCTCAAAGTATGTTTTGGAGTATTTTAAAATTCGCTACAAGTTAACAGAATTAGAAGCACCTGCTTCACAGTTCCTACCTTCTCTTCTACCCTCATATATTTTTCTTTAAAACTATCACTCAATTGTGGCCATATATTTGCAAAACCAGGATTAAAATAAAGAGTAACAAGTCTCTGGTGACCATGGCAGCCTCTATATTGGTTACTCTTGCCTGCATAAAATCCATTAATCTTTTAATAGTTTTTTTTTTCTCCTTACAGAAACTAATCCTTTTCCACCACGAGTGATACCCTCTCTCAGACCAGTGGGCTGTTTATTCATGGCTTCTCTCCTTTTCTGCTGGTAATCCTCATCCATAGTTATTGCAGCTACTCCTTTTGCCATAGCACCAGTGATTCTCGATGCAGCACCAGCTAATCCACCTATTGGAAAATAAAACAAAGTAAAATGCCAATGCAATTTACAATTACTCACCTATATTGCTTACTATTAAGTATACTACCATCATAACGCTGAAACTTACCAACAGCTCCCCCTACTAGTGCTTTAAGTCCTAGTGCCATTCCTTCTATAAATTCTTCAGGACCCTGGATGGCTCCCTAAGAAAAAAAAGGGATGCATTTATGTTAAGCTTCAAATAGTATGCGTTACATATTTTTACATCTTACGTTTCTATTGGAATTTATAGATAACAAAGAGAACAAGAGCGCAAGACCAAGTGAGAAAGTAGGAAAGTGCCCACAAGAGCACCTGTGAGAGAAAGAAAGACTATTTTAGAATAGTCATTCCCTAAAGTCTGTTTATTTTAAGGCAAATGGAAAAAAAAGCAGATTTATTTTAAAATAAGCACCATAAGGAACAGTCTTTTGTGAATTAAGTTAAACATATGACTCTCTCCTTTTTATCTCTTGAGTTTTCCAGTAACTTTTCCTTGCACTTTCACTTTAAATTTTCAATTCTAAATCTAAATTTAAAACCAAAAAAGGTATTAATATATCAACATTTTCAATATAATTCATATCTATCTACTTGTGCTACATTTCATAAGAAGGCACCAGAGATTTTCACCTGGTAAGGTTCATAGAAGAATGCTTCTACACCTTCAGACAAGCCTCTTATGAATCCAAACGGATTACCCAAGACATCAAGGCCAAGAATAAGAACATACATCTGTTTAATAGCCTAAAATAAAAATAATTATTAGTAAAAATATTTCAGAAATTACACTAAAACAAAGGCAAACAGTGTAGTATACCCAGATCAAAAAAAAGTCAAAGCTACATGAGTTTAATATAAAAAACTCAAAATTATTTGGAACAGTAGAAGTAGTTGTATTAAAAAGGATCTTACAGTGAGTAAATCATATTAAGTCAGCCAAATAAATGTTACTTCTTACAAGCATTTCACAAATAACTGACATTACTGTTCTTGAGATTTTACAAAGCAAGCACATTACCTAGATTTCTCTCATACTACAGGACAAAATTTGGTCCGTTTGCATATGCTGAGAAAATTCTGTCGACTGTCACTGCAAAACGTTATAACTACATCTATATGACGTGTAATTTGATTTTAAAAAAGGTTGAGCATGTGCTAGGAGATTTCAAATTTTCCTTCCGTTAAAAGGAAGAGTCAGCGAACAATGGATAACGCATTCCCCAATGAAAACCCTGTATAGTTTTTTCTCCTTTAAAGATGGACAGAGCACTAAATTAGTATGTCCAAAGAATCCCTTATTATTAATGATGGATGGATGGATAGAAGACGGCTAATTCTTTTATGCAAAAGCAAGTCTGCTGGATTCTCTCCACTGGATGACAGGACCTTAACTGTACACAAAGGCCAAACAGGGATCATAATTCATATACTACTAAGTCCAAGAAAAAGCATTAATATTTTGATGCCAATTCTGCTCTATCAGAGCTGCGTTGTGTTTGCTTCCACTATCCATTCCAGAAAGTTGTTCTGTTATCCATGCCACTTTTCCTCTAGTCATAATTTGGAAGCGGTATTCGCCCCCAAAATAAAGGCAGTAGAATCCAACTGATGAGAAATTCTTTTGTATGTGTTTATGTATTTAGCCTTTGTACAAACATACAAGGCTGAAAGTAATTTTATTGATTTTTCATAGAACCAAAGTGCACAATATCGCTTTCAAAATATAAATTTACAGAAATACTTAAATTTATTTATTCTAACCTGTTTTGAATAATGCCTTACAACTGCCGATTGGAGCTGTTGTGTAGTACAGAAGTGATAGCAGAGTTCAAAGAATGCCAACCTAAAAAAAAAAAGAAAAGATAAAGTTCTTATTATGCAGAGCAAAATAAAATCTAACATATGTAATGTTGGTTTAATCTTTGGAAGTAATCTTTACAATTATATTTTTTAACCTACTTAAAGACAACATCTTGTACATCTGTGAGGGTGGCTCCTATACTCTTCAGCAGGAGATTCAAGGACTGAAGTGGTATCAATTCATTCTTTCGTTCTTCTTTGTTACTGTCTTCTCCACCCGTACTGAGTGAAAAGCTTAAGTGTAACTAAAGAATAAAAATGAGATTGGGAAATAACATGGTTGGTTATTGGAAGTATTATATTTCTATTTTATAATCTTTTGGACTATTGAAAAATTGAGATAAGACATTTCTAATCTTGACTGAAATCAGACTGACTTCATAACAGAGAACATAAATACACCATGTAGGGTGATGAAAAACCACTGACATTTAAAGTCAAACTGAATAACTGGAACTACCTTTAAGAAAACAAGAACTTGAAATTGCTTACTCATGTTTTCAGATAAGGTCTCCAGAATCTTTTAGCTATAATTTAGGTTATTAGCTTGTTTCAAAAACAACAAATACCCAAAATCAAAGCAAACTGAAAATGATAACATAGCATGCTGTCCAAGCAAGAATGAGAAGAAAAAGCCTGAACACAAATTATTATTAACACAAGTTTTACAAGTGCTAAATAAACACTGTAACATATATACAAGAAAAACTCCACCTGTGAAGACCTAAGTATTTGTTTCACAGAAATTAAGGTGACAGTCTCAAAACAGAAAAACATTCAGGAAAATTGCTCAAATGGCAGAAGTGTGTTCAGCAGTTTGCAAAATCAGACGAGAATAAGTTATACCTGTTTCCGATTCTCTGAAGACACCACTATGTGTCATTCATTAAATTTATGGTATAACAGAGCTTATCTATAGCTCATTTTAAAGATACATAGCTCATCTTGCAGAATCATCGTCACTTAATTCACAGCTCTATAGTAACTTCATAACTGTTAAAATTAATCTTTTATTAGAACTTGAAGCCCATTTATTTAATCCTAACTCGGCCATGTAATTTTTCTTGTCAAATATGACAGTACATTAAAAAAAAAAAAAAAGTTTTTGTTTACCTTTTTATCTTAACATGTAAAGGGCATTTTACTTTTGTCAAGTCCTGAGCAGCTTTTTTAATAAAACGACTGGAGACATACCTATGAACAACTAAATGAAGATACACTGAAACAGCTGCTAAATATACATGGGATGAGCTAGGCTAAGCTGTTTACATAAAGCTAGTCAAGCACTTCCTGGAATAACCTGTTCTAATAGCAGACCGTTTCTACCATCTCATCAGATACTGTAAAGAGGTGAAACTCAAACTGTTCTTTGATCTATTTCCCATGGGATGGAGGGGAGATTCTCTTATTAAGAACTGTTATATAGCCTATAAAGTACCATCACAGCTTTAACAATGTCAGTTAGGCAAATAATCAAAAAACGAAGACCAGTAAGCTAAAAATGCACGAGTTAGATTTGGGCAAACAGGCTGTTGTTTCCGTATCAGTATGCACATAATATTCAACAACTGTACCTGAATGGTCATGGGAATGAGGAAATAGCCAAAAGTAGAATTTACTCAAGTCAAAAAACAAAACTGCTTTTCCAGTGAGTAACTAATGATAAAGCAGAAAATGCCATTGCACAGTAATGCTGGCTGCAAATGTTATTTAGAAATTACCTCATTCCTCAACCCACAACACACTGTCTGCACACAAAGTATAGCATTTTGCAAGGATCTCTTAAATAATAGAAAGAATTACTGTATATGAAGGAAGTAATGGATAGAAACAAAATAATGAACTTTTAATATAAATATTTAATAAATATTAATGTAAACCCCATATAAGTTAGTGGTTACAATGAAAGCACTTTTCTGGGACATTTTTATTTTATTTTTTATCACCTCTATGTTTCTTCATTTCCAGTGCCTAACATACTGCAGGAGACAAAAATTCTTCAGCCAGAGAGCAAACACAAGCTGTACTGTGAAAAAGGTATACCTTAATTGGAGAGATATGGAAGTATTCATACAAGCTGATTTGTGATGTATCCATTGATGACACACTCATCAGTTCTTCTTGAAGAGATTCAACATCCTTTTTGAAAAGTTCTAGCTGTGAATGCATTTTCAAAAAAATATTACTTTAAAATTTAGAGTATATAAAACTACCATGCATTTGTCACTGAGATGCAATACATGAACTAATACTACTTATACTTTCCTGACCTGTTTTACTTAAAGCATCAACATTTTAGAGGACTTTTAACTAGAGTTCGTTTGCTGCCTTTTTCTGTATGAAGAGGAGGAAACATATGTATAAAAAGACAATCCAGCATGCATCTATTTAATAGTAAAAAAAAAAAAAAAAAAAACCACCAAACAAAAAAACAACCTATTTTTATGAAAGTTCAAATATCAAATATTTTCAAGTAAAGTTTGGACAATTTTCACCTTGGTCAAACAAAGGGCATACATATATACCCTTCTGAACACATAATATAGCACATACGTTTTTAAATACAAAAAAGTAGACTAAAGACTATTTTCTGTCTTATAGAAACTAGACGTTTACATACTCTGAGAAGACCTCTACCTAGCCCTTTTCTCTTTTCTCCTTCAAAAGATAGCGTTCCTTTACAACAGTTTTTGAAGAACTGGCCAAGTACAAAAAACATTTTAAGATTTTTAAATAAAAACAATTCTAAAATTATAATCAGAAAAGACTTAACCAGTCAAAGAAAATGAAGTTGTAGCTGAAAATAATGTGAGAGGTCCTTTCAGAACAGTAGACCCAGGTACCACCATGCTACTTAAACAAGCTAAACAGTCAAGGCACTAAATATTAAGTAGGGATCAAATCCTAAAATTATGCCTTTCAATTCCACTACAAATGAAATTGTAGAAGAGGGCCTCCTCTAATCTCTGGATTCAGTGATTCGTCTCACAATGCTGATCTCAAATCATTCATCTTTCCACGGGGAGGGGAAAGAGAGAATAAAATACAACAATGTATCTTTTTCCACTACACAACCATGCATTGAAAATAAACATAATTTTTCAAACTAGCGTAACAATCTAGAATTCACAGGTACACCTGGTATCAACAGATGTAATGGACTGTATGCCCTAGCACACTGCTGGGAACCACCAGTTTAGACTACATATTCCCACATAGAAAATTACAGCAACAGGAAAGACAGACAGGACTAAGAAGAATCAACAAGATCTTCATGCCTGATAACCCCAAACTCAAGGTAACCACGTAAGTGTTCTGTGAACTGGACAGTACATTTAGTTTTCCTTTGTAACAGGCCAGAAAACAAGCTACAAACAACCCACCAAAATCAGAATCTTCTTTTTAAAATTCAAAACAAAGAACTCCGTATGCTTAAGAAACAAAAGTAGGAAACTAAGCGTATATTTAATACATTATACCATGCAAGAGTAGCAAATTTACTTAGATGAAAATATCTACTAAACTATAACCCATAGCAGACAATTCTTACATGAATTTATTTTGCTGTAAGCTTACAAAATTCTAACAAGATTCCTATCTTGCTTGAAATGTTATTCTAGAAATCAATTGTCTTGTTGTTCCACACTTCCTTCTAATTTTCAATTTATATTTACACTGGAGCAGCTTTTTAATCTTTTCTCCTTATTTTAGTATAATCCCTGAGCAGTAATACTTTTTTTAATCTCTGATATGTAGATATGGGGAAATAAAAGCAAACTAAGTTGCCTTTCCGTCATACCTTTCACTTGCCACAGTAAGACAATACCTTTTAATGCCCCATCAAAAAGGACCTTTTTGCTCCACTCATCCAGGCAGCTCTTTTATGCAAATATTTTGGGTTCATTTTTCACTAGCAGCATTTTTGAGATACAGACAAAACTGATAGACTTTCTGCTAAATGATTTATTATCATTTCATTGTGTATTGACATTCAAATTTCAATACTTTTAACAAGAACAGCATGCCCAATATACACCAGAACTGCATTGTATCTATACAGCTTATTACCTTTTTTGGTTTTCTCTGGCAAATCCAAGTAACTCTGGCTCCTCTTTTGCTTTATGGTTTTATCTGAAGTTTTCATTATTATTTCCCAAGCAGACTACCTTGCACTTCATATAATAATATTTTATTTTATTTCTACTGCACAAACTCCTCTCATTCTCCCTGTCCAGTAATTCAATTCCCTCCCAATGCCCTCCCCTCTCCACTTAGTATCAACATGTCAGCTACATCATCTTCCAATTTTATAACTTTGCATACAATTACTGAAGACACTTTCACTTTCTAATCAACCTCTCTCTCCACTCCTTTTACATTCTCTTGCTTTCATGGGCAGATAAGTTTCAGTGATTTCCTGGCCAAGATTTTCCTAGATTTTTTTTTTTTTTTTTAAATAAGCTACATTGAGGAAGGGAGTATTATTTTCACTTCCTTCCTGTCTTGGGTTCTTAATTAACTGATCCCTCAGGCATTAGTTAGACCAAATAGTCTACAATAGCATTAGTTTCATTCTTTTCAGGTGGTTTTGAACCCTTCTTTGCATAGCATGCAAGATGAGGATAAAGGAAAGGGTTTATTGTTTGCCTCAGGCAACAGTAACTCTTAAAAATCTCACAGCTTCATATTAGTCCCAGACACAGCAATTAACCAGTGTTACGGACAGAGAAGACCAAGTTGTTTTTTCTTTTTTTAAATACAAGTTGAATAATTACAAACTTCAAATCTATTCATCTTTAAAAAACAAAAGGTTTCTACCTCTTGGTCGCTCGGCACATCAGTCTGTGTAAAGAATTCAACCAGTGCATACAGGAATCCAAGATCTAATCTGAGATCCATCTCTTGAATCAAGACCTTAAAATACCTACACATGAAACAAAAAACAATTATTAAGGTGTTTTACAAAAAAGTGTAACACGTAAAACTTAATCTAGGGTAGTTAGGCCACTTACGTATTGACTTCAGGTACTTTTTTTTTTTTTGAGGGATTCACCATTACTGGTGAAAAGAAGCTTCCCATAGTGGTGTAAGATAAACACACTTCCTGTAACCAGAACTATTTTCATCAAGTAGCAGCATTTAGCACTGTATGTAGCACTGTTAAGCACAGAGTTTTTTCTAAATTAAAAAAGACTAAAAATCTGCCTTAAAAAGACACTTAAAAGTCCCTGCTTTACTCTGCAATTATGTGGATAATAAAGGGGGCTGAGCTTTCCTCTCTCTTTAAGTACTCCGATCTTTCTGTGAATGAGTTGGTGTGAAGTTATCTTGCATTATGTTTGCCCCATAATAATTTTAAGTTTAAAGCTTGATTAAACATAGTCAAGAGCAAAAGAGATTGTACATGTCAAAATACTTACTTAATATGAGATATTTGTGAATGTCCTGCGGTTCTCATAACAATACTGACATCAGTAAATGGTTTTGGTGCTATGAAGTTGTAAAATAAAAAGAGATCAGCACAGACTTTTGTATGATATACATACCTTTATATTTTTAATATGAAAATGTCATATATGTTCAGGATTTTCTCAATCCTGTGAAGTAGGATTACATAATGGATATGACTGGCAAACAACTAAGGCAGGGAAAAGAGCAGGAACAGAAAGGAATAGGAAGACAAGGATCAAATGAAACATCAAAATTCTATTTCACTGATCTCTGAAAATGTACCACTTTCAATTAAAAGCAAATTGATATTGATAAAATCTTAGATTTATATAATTTCCTTAGTCATAGAATAAGATTTTACAATGACTGATACAAAAATATAAACTAAATAAAAAAAGGAATTCTGCAGATTTATGCACTTTAGTTTGAAATTGATCATATTTAGAACAAACACCTGACACCTTATTAGCTTCTGTACAAAATTACAAGCAGTATTCTTTGTCTCAGTCCAGAATCCCTCCTGAGATTACTCAGGTCTTCCAAGTCACTTTGCCTCGAACAAGTTAATGGAAGACTGCAGTTCATCACATAGTATACTGACATTGAGCTCTATGCTCCCAACAATGGAGAAGTTGGAAAGCTACATAGAAAAAAGGCAAAATATAATTTGCCATCTACAGAGCTTATAAATGGTGCCTCACATAGCAATTTTGAGTTTAGACTGGCACTGTTACACATTTATTTTCTTAGTAGTTAAGATTATTTCAGATAGGTCACTAGGTCATCTATTGCATGCAAGCAAAGAAAAAAAAATTAAACAACATGATTAAGATAAATAATTTATTTGGAGCAGTAGGGAAAAAATCAGATGACTAAAGATGAAAAGTGCAACCTCACTGCTCCAGAACTCCAAATGCAAGTAATACAGAAACAGTGCAACAGATTCACTACCATCCAGATAAGCAACAATCTGATCTTTTTTTACTTTCAGCAGGCAACTCTTCTCCTCTATTAGTCAGCATTAAGTTTTAGTTGTAGCCTGAATGCAACTGCCAAAAGCCCATTTTAAGCTTGATCCAAATCTAACTTTCATGTTACACTCTCCAAGAGCACTGAATTAGTGTGCCAAAGAGAAGCACTCAAAAGGTACCATATCAATGGATGAAAAAAATTTTGTTTTCTTCTGACTTTTAACTGTTGAAATGGTTTTCTGTATTTCACCTTTGTAGAGAAAACTGCTTCCCTATCTCTAACATTAGTATTTGTGTTATCTGTAGTCAGTAAGCTTATACAGACTTCATCTGATAAAAGTGACATTGTTAACTTCAGTACAAGCAAGTTATCTTGTCATTTCAGAATTAAGGATTATGTTAAACTAGAACAACAAACCTGAATCCAAGGTGATGGACTTTGGAGGTTTAATAGGATAGAACACAAAGGGAAATATGGCTCCAGGAATCTGGTTTTGTATCTAATAGGGGTAAGGACAGGACAAGGTGCAGCACATTAGCTTTTCAATAGTGAAATATTTTAAAATCAGGGCAAACACAACAATTATGAACATTACCTGTAGCATTCCACTAATTCAAAAGCAGAAAAAAAGCCACTATTGTGGTCAAACTATCTCTATTTTCAAAATTAAATAATCCAATTCAAATAGTCTTGAAAAGCTTCTCCAAGTTGGTGGTAATAAATGGTCCGCAGAATTTTTGCAAAGGATTTGTCTTTAAAAATTTGAACATATGCAAGACAACAAATTGTACCTATTTTTCTGTTGGTTGTAAAGAAAAGCCACAAGAAAAAGTATCGAAGATGAATGGTGTTTTTCCTGAACAGTCATAGTTGTCTGGGTTTTTTTTCCAGAAGCATTTAAGTAGTATTTCCAAAGATTAAGAAGCACTGATGTAAAAGGCAATTAGGATGAAAGTACAATTAAATTCAATACATGACAAATCCAAACAATTCTAAAAATAAATCCAAGTTTCCACCAAAGTTGCTTTTTCTTAGTAAATAACTCACACTGTTTTTTGACAACTCACCTGTATCCTGTAAATTTGAATTCTGACAGACTTCTGATGTGCAGATGAACTGTATTCTACTTTTAAAGCTGGCAGATAATTCCTTCTGATAGGAATCTCATTTGGTTGTTGAATTTTCATGTTCATTCCATTAGGAGTTAAACACACCTATTATATTATTAAAGACATTTTGGTATGTTATGTGTTTCAAAAGACTGCTTTTTATAATATACTTTGAAATTTACACTGTTCATTAACATTGTAAAGATAGCTTGGCAGTAAAAATTTTGCAGCTTTTAAGTCAGATGTCAAAACTTTCCTTTACTTAAAACAATCAAATTTTGTCATAAATTTAAGTAAAACTACAAAATATTGCATTATTTGGGGGATTACTAGTGTTTAATACATGGCTTTCTAGAGGAAAGGCAGAGTGGTATAATGGTCTATGACTAAGATAAAAATTGGTTCATTTACCTATACCATGTTCATTTACCTACAACACAATTGTAATTAGTTATCTAGAACTTATCTATAGACAAGAACAGCAGCATTTGGAGCATAATGTGCTTCTGCATTCCAGAATAATTTCTGGAATTATTTTTTCATATGTATGTAGTTGAATGACACAGTTGAATTATCCCACAGTAAGGCACTTGAAAAATACAATTTTGTGCTAAAACAAACCAACCAACCCACCCCAAACTAACACCCTGCCCACCTCCCTGGTATAACAAATGAACTAAATGCAAAGTTTCTTTACTGTAGCTTTATGCATATTTAGTCCCATGACCTGCAAAAATGTTACACTTCAATTTCAAAGTTAGAGGCTAGCAACAAAAAGTCTACAGCAAGCTTCCAAACATCTACGGATTTTTTTTCCAAAGATATTGTTCTAGACAGAGATAAAGAAGGGTTTTCAAATGGATTAGGTAAATCTATCATCTCAATTTTCACTGGAAGTTTCTTCAAAGATAGCAAAATTGATACATTATTTTTTTCCTGTGTATACATGTAAACAACAGAATTAGAGAACTATGAGTATTACCAAAACATTTGATTCCAACTCAATAATCTTATTTTCTGAAGGAGTTAGCTCACTGTAGTCTTTGAATTCTTGCTCTAATTTATCAGTCTGCTTAACACTCATTGGTCTCCATCTTGACTTCTTCTTGGGTTTTGTCTCCCAAACCACATCAGAACTTTGAAAACAAAACAAAGCACCAAGAGAGAAGGATTAGCTCTTTTAAAACAAGTTTTACCTACCATAGTACGGCTTTTAATAGGTTGTAACTACAGTATGAGAAACCACATCATAAAGTACTACTGTAGTAAGTAAAAGTGACCCAAATCACCTACTGCCTTCTTGGTACTAAGTGGAAGCCAGTCTCTCCAATATAATGCAAAAAAGAAAAGTTAACAGCAAGTCTGTATAATGTCCCACTTTGATGAAGATGGGCATGTAAGGATACTTAATCGGGAAGCTCAGTTTCAACAGTACTACCATCCATTATTCTACAATCTCAATGTAGTTTTCTGCATATACACCTGCATGTATTTTGGCATAGCTGAATTTACTAGAAATTGAGAACTTCAAGTCAAGACGAAATGCCTCCTGAACTGCCTCTTGTTTTTGATAGGTAGTTTCTTCACTCTGTTGGTTTAAATCAATAGACAGTGATTTTGGTTTACATGTTTCCTCTACCGATCTTATGGTGGGGGTTTTTGTTTTGGTTTGTTTTTTTTTTCTTTTAAAATGGTATCCTAAAATCGGTTCTTTTCTTTTGTCTCTTACTTTTATTATTAATAAAACAACAAAATAATTAATCATCCTTAAAGAGCACTGGACTCTTTTCTGCTTACTTTCACTGCTTCTGTGAGAAGCTCTCTTATCTGATTTCACCTTACAGTCAAACTGAAGGCACATGATAGGGCACAAACCAACACTATCACACAGGTGGAGGGTATTTCTTCTTTCCACAAGTGACTCTATAGCCCACAAACACATAGCTTTCCAGACACAGCCCCAATCCAATCCCTTTTAGCTACATCTGTGTCTGTGTTCAGATAAATCCATGGCAGAACCACCAAAAATAAATGATCTAAAGGGCAAAACAACAGCTATAAAATAGACTACTACCTTGAAATTGCTGCTGGGAGTTCTCCCTTCCTCCCCGCCCCCCTCCCCCCCTTTTTTTTTTTTTCTTTCTTTCTTTCTTTTTTTTTTGCCCCTCTCTCAAACGTGCTGTGATCCCAGAACTGGCATGGTGAAACTTGTTTCTGCATCAAGTTAAAAACAAGCTGCCTTTTCCGTTCTTTTTATAATAGGACGTTCACAAATGGGAACATTCTGCATAATAAGGCTTTCTTCACCATACTGAATGAATAATCTCTTATCCTCAGAAAGAGCTTTCAGGAGTTTGACATCCACTCAGGGTTTAACAAGAAAACACCACCAACTATAAACACTGCTAGACTACCTCACTATGGATGACTGCTTGCAAAAAACACTGACTCGGTGAAATCTCAGCACTACTTTGAATCTAGGCAATTAGCTGCCACTTTTACTGGAGTGTGTTCACCATCTACATAGTTATCAGAGCTCAGTTCCTCAGGTCAGGGTAAGCACTGGGATTTTCTTTGTGAATGACAGATGTGAATACATGAAGTATATGTGTATGTCAAGTTCTTGCTTGTTTGTTTTGCAGGGTGGTGCAAAGAATTAGTCAAGAGAAAAAACAGTCACTCTAGCAACATCATTGTGACGAATACAAGGAAGTGTGTGGATTATGGCAATGATATACAAGTGTCCCTTGAGCATTCTAAAAAGCCCCTGTTTGAATATATGACAGCACACATTTCTTAAGCATCACATAGTTTCTCTTCTGCTTCCCTCTGAAATGTTTTAGTAGAAAACCTAAAGTATTAGAGCCTTGAAGTCACCATAATTTCTCAATCAAAACTAAAAAGAACTACAAGCTGCTACTGCATCAAAATTTTCAACACAGAATTCAGCAATTTGTTTCTGTAACGAAGACAGAAAAATCCACTGACACAAACCACCCACAGACCTTACTACTTAAAACTCTATTATCACTCCCCAAACTACATTGGACAGGAAATACTTCTGTTCAATGTATTGGGAAGTTTGCCAAATACAGAAAGCATATGCATTAATATAAAACAGAGTGAAAACATTTTTCTTTACAACAGGAAAACATAATGATTTAGTTCTAAATACTCTTATCCAGAGTTATTTTTCGTCTTTCATCGCACCCCAAAATGTAATTCAGTGAGTGAAAATACCTGAAGTTAAACATTTTAGACTGCTGCATAGAAAATAAGTTACCTTGTAATTCCAATATAGGACACCTCTTGCTTTGTATAATTATTAACCAACGAAATTCCAACATCTTGCAAAGACAGAATAATTTCTTGTTCTGCTAGTTCTGCTTTTACACTTTCATATGTCAATTTAAATACATTCTCATCTTCAGTGATCAGGACAATACGCTGCAAACCTTCAAAAAATGACACTAAATAGACCGCTTTTCTACAATCCAGGCTGAGTATTTCCATTTTGTCCTACGAACAAGAGAGGAAAAGTTTTTACAACTCTATTCATCATTCTACTCCACAAGCAAATGCACAAGTCTTAGCAACATGAACAACAATAGAAGACATTTTTTAAAGGTACAGAAAAATAATGAAATTTTTAATTATGACTTTTACAGCAGTCTCTCACATAAACACATGCTTTTGCTCTGAAGACAATGCTTATTAGCACAAGCTCCAGCAAATACCGTTACTTTTATGTGTCTGACCCTCATATGAGATTGCAGATCATACTCATTACATCCAGAATTTCATACATACACTGATGAACAGGATAATAAATTAGACAGCATTAAAAGGAGATTTAGATAATAAATGTACCTCTTTTGGGGTAATTTCCTCAGTTCTGTTTCCACATTTCCATTTCAATTTTCTAGATCCTGCTGGGTCCGCCCAAGTATACAGTACTGCCTTATTTGGCTGAAGACAGTCTTCCAATTCACTGAGGGAGCTAGAACAAAGTAATATTAAATTAAAATGTCAATGAATATTTTGTGTCAATGACTTTTGCATTTTAGCATTTGAACAAGAACACTTTAATTATTTTTTCAAATAATGAAAATGAAAACTTAAAACATCGTGCATGAAAAAACATGCGCATGAAAGGAAAATTCAGGATTTGTGCTGCCTAACATTAATATTCCAAGAGAAGAAAAGTGTGTTCAAAAACTGTTGTTTAGGAATGGTTTCCCCATATGATTTGCTGAAGGGAAAAAAGCGCAGTGTTTAGTATCTGGGTAGACTCAATATTTTCAGACAGATTTTAAACTCCATTCCCCCTCACATACAGTTAAAAACTGGCAGACTTGTCTTCTACAGCTCTCTGAAAGGAGCCCACCCCAGGAAGGGAAGTGGAGAAGGAGGTGCTGATCTCTTCTCGATGGGATCCAGTGATAGGATGCATGGGAATGGTTCAAAGCTGTGCCAGGGGAGGTTTAAACTGGACATTAGGAAGCATTTCTTTACCAAGAGGGTGGTCAAACACTGGAACAGGCTTCCTAAAGAGGCGGCCAATGCCCCATGCCTGTCAGTGTGTAAGAGGCATTTGGGCAATGCCCTTAACAACATGCTTTAACTTTTGGTCAGCCCTGTATAGGTCAGCCAGTTGGACTAGATGATCATTGTAGGTCCCTTCCAACTGAAATACTCTATTCGATTCTATTCTCCATAGTTCATTACAAAAGTTACAAAACAACTTATTAAATTTACACTAGGGATGCCCAAAAGCCAGCTAAAAAGATAAAACTTACTAATCTTTATAGATAAAAACCAAAGCAAACAATTGAAGGTATTCTTCAGACAAACAGGAACATGCAGCTGCAAGCTTAATTTGACTACCAGCTCTTCCACTTTTCAAGTAAAAATATTTAAACACTGCTCTGATTGACTGAAAGGAAAAAACGGTAGAGGCTGTTCAGCCTTTAAAAAGAAACAGGTCAAGAATGCTGTAGATATGCTTACACTTCTCAGCACTGCACAGTATCTGCATGCAGTAGCAAAGCATTGCAAAGACATTCCAGCTTGAGAACAGAACCAGTATAGCTGCACGGAGGTGCAGACCCAAATTTTCACTGATTGCAGATAATTCATATTTGTTAAAATAATCTTAGTTTTGGTCTGGCTTGATAAAATTTATGTAACTACCTACCCATTTTTCAGTCCATTCCCTCATCTCTCCCATAACTTTTTAACCCATTCTTTCAGCTAAAGCTCAACTAAATATGATAGAATAGTAAGAGTCTCAAATCTAATTACATTTAGAAGTCATTTGTTACTTATTCTGCACAGTCAGCACCTGCACAATTCCAGAAAAGCCAAGCACATCCTTTGCTCCCATCAGGAATGTAGAGGGCAAGGCCACAAAATTCATATAAAAAGAGATCAGAGAGCTTCTTTAGCTCACAAAACAGCTTCTTTACTTGTACAAACAGGCACCTAGCACTACGTAACACTGCTCTGTTAACAATTCATTCTTCTCAATCTATAAAACAAGAGATTTTTGGGTGCTCTGACAAAATTAAACAGCAATTTCTTAAAAAATAGGCTTCTTAAGAAACAGGCATGCTTACAATACATGCAATAACAGTTCACACATCTCCATGCAGACATCCACACTAAAACTCTTACATACCTTTGTCCATACTCAATAATTTCCTCTTTAGTATGGTTTATCAACAGAAATGGAGCTGCGCCATCATGATAATTAGAAAAGGTAATTACTGTAGAATGTTCAGTCAGGTTAACATCCACTGTAATTCCTCCAAGCTATCAGATGTAAAAATTATAAAGTAAATAACAGTGGAATTAATTTCTAATAAAGCAAATGTAATTTAAGTATCTTGGAAAACTTTTACTCTCATAAGATAAAACCATCAAATAGTCAAACAAACAACCTGTTTTAATATATCTTTAACATAGTTCCCTGATCTAACTACTAGGTAACAGGCATTGCACTTAGTAATCAAAACTATGGAGGAGTTCTGTACTGTCAAAATTTGGGCTGGTAGTAGAGGAATCATCCTTGAACTATTCATACGCATTAATGACCTCCAAAACGTTCTACTACTGAAAACACTCATATATTTAAAAACTACTACTAGATGAATCTACATGCATCATAGAATTGAATTCAGTGGAGTCAAAGTTACTTTTCAAAGTAACATAGTGTTACTTTAGAACTGATGTAAATACTTCTCAGCCTCAGCTAGAGAACACTAGCAACAACCATCTGTTTCAGCTTCTACAAACCTGCTTTGCAGAGAAGCACTTAAAACACCTACTTATATCTGTGTGTACACACACCGGAAAGAGAGAGCATGAGAATGAGAATAATACACTTGCACGCACATAATCTTTTCCCCAGCTAAGGTTTTCCAATACTTGATTGTATGGGAAGACCAAAAGTTTTTAGAATGGATATGAAACTGTTACTTATGTTGTTTTAATCTATTTTCCAAAGGCAACCATTTACCTTGTTGTCCAAATGCAGTAGCAGACAGTTTTCTTGCTTATCAAAATTTATCTTCTTTGGGGGGAGATTAGAATTTTCAACTCTAACAAGCAGTTTGTTGGCATCATTTTCAGGCCAAAAAGGAATGCACTAGAAAAAAAAAAAAATCAGATATTTTGAAGTAAGTGAGAAAACAAACTAGATGTTAAATGGCATTCACTTTAGCCCGAAGTTCACCTACTAAAATTCTACCCAAAACTGTAGTGAGTTGGATTAGAAACTCTATTAAAAAACCTAAACGTAATTACTTACCTGAACACAATAAACTGAAAGGAAGTCAGAAATAATTCAGACTACAGTGAAGAAACCGAGGAGCTAAGGAGCTAAAAGTGAAAACATTAAGACTTCATATTCACATGAAGAAGTAGATTTAAAATGGATAATGTATATGAAATCGAGAGTATAAAGCTGAGCATGGCTACAACACTGAAACGGCCAAGCTTGTTACCAAAAAAAAAAAAAAAATCAAATCAATCAACTAAACTGTTCTTCCATTAAAAGACTTCTTGCCAAATAAGTATAAATTACAAATCAATCTTACAGTGACAATGACAAAAAAGGATATTAGCATAAATACACCCCATAGTAACTTGAGTAAGCAGGACATCAGCATACTAGCTGTTCTTTTGAAATACTTCACATATATATGTATAAAAAATACATGTACACATACATATACACACGCATATATGTGGGTATAAAATATATATAAATAAAATATGAAGCATTAGGCAGCTAAATCAGACAGCACGTTCTGCTATTCACATTCACAACTGAAATCACAGCCATTCTGGGTTTACAAATCCCACAGACAATCTCTCTTCCATAGTTTACACACCAAATGGGTAAGACAAGGAGGCAGAGAAGACAGACGTTTTAATTGTAACTAATGAAAAGTTTGAAACTAATTAAAAGAGTCCTGCCACAGGAACAAGCTACGATTAACAATAACTCTCAACCAGCAAGAGCTGAAATCTGTCTAGATAGACCAGTTTTCCTGTATTTCAAACTGTTCACCTGCAACACCGAAAACTTCAGGAGCATCTTTCTCCAACATAGCTTAAGGAATGAGATGTTTATATTTAACTGCATCTGAATCCTAGAATTAAATCTTCAATGGTGAAAGACTAGTTCACCAACTTACCATGCCACTAAGTTCCCTTTCCCATTGTTTCTCACACCACAGGAAGCAGGAAGACAAAGGAAAAAAATACAGTTAAACAGCAAGATTGAAGGTGTTATCTACATCAATGTGTATCCTACGGACAAAGGAAATTTAAATTGTGTTGTAAATTAGCATAAACCACAGCCAGTAAGTCTCAACATGGAAATTAAGAGAGCTCAAAGGAAATTCAAGGAGAATCAGTCAACAGTAAATGAAAGTTTAAAATCAAAACCAAAATAAGTAAAAAGGATTGGCTAAACAAGAAGTTATAGAATTCACCACAGAGAACTGAAAAATAAATTTTTGCAACAGTCTTTAGGCACAGAACGTATCACAAAACGATGCTGTTTCCAAATGTTTTGCCACACACTCGCTACGTGCTTCACTAGATATTACATTTATACAACAATCTCCATTCCATAATAGGATCTTTCATTTATATTTAGCAGTGGTCTCATGTACAGCCTTCAGCAATGTTTTCCTTCTTTCTTTCCCTAAAGATGTCTGTTGGTCAACTGTCTTGTGCTATACCTAATTCAAAGGACTGTCCTTGGCAAGCCATTTCATAGTAATCACTCTCCAACAACTTCTATTACAACGTCTGAAGAACAACGGATTTTTCTAAAAATACTAATTAAAGTTTCTGATAGATGGACTGCTTTCCAGACAGGGAACATGTCCAAGAGGAGATGGGTTCTATACAAGCATTGCTTTCTTCCCCTGAGAGGACAGGCTATCTGTCACTAAGAAAGAAGAACGGATAATAAAGAAAAGCAGCAGGAAGGACTCTGCTTAACTTGAAGCAACAAAAATAGAATGGGGGAGAGAGGAGCAAGCAGAGATATGAATTAGCATATCAGTAAGCTTGTTTTTTTGAAGATCAACCTAATGTAAAAGAGTAAAGTGAGAAGTACTCAAAAAAAAATCACAGGCATTAATTAAAAAAAAAAATCTAGGTTAGCATAGTAGCAGAGTTTCATATCTCAAGAACAAGATCAGATAGGAACTTGTTCCTGGAAATCTGTCCTGCATGCCCAAAGACAGATCAATAGTGGCTGGACTCTGCCTAGATTTAGAAGGGATAGGAAACATACCGAACTGAGCAACAGGGTTACAAATGAACAACCTTGGCAGACTTAACTGTCACAGCACAGATTTTCAGAGACTGCTTATCAAAAGGGAAAATATTGACACAATGTGGAATGGCAAGCAATTTTAAGAGTGAAGTCTGGAATAATTTAGAGGGGATACAGACTCCTCTGTTGACCATCTGATAAACTGCTATATCTAATCTTTCAAAAGATATTAGGAGTGATCCTAAAATCTACAAAGTCCTCCTTTGATACTTGATAACTGAGACTAAGATCAATTAATACAATTATGAAACATCTGAGAAACAATGATGCTTGTGGGACAAGCTAGAAAATTCTGTAAGGATATCAATAAAGCAGCCAACACAGGAAAACCACAGATTATATATGTAGCAATGTATTTGAACTACACATAGGCACCTTTGCCATTTCAGAACTTTATCAATGAACTAGATGAGGAATCATGCATGTAAAGAACCCAAAACCTATGTAGAGTCAAACAAAAGTTTGGTTCAGAGGAACATCGTAATATTAGGAAACAGCAAATGTGTAGGCTTATGGCAAACAGCCTATTCTTGAGTAAAAGCAAAGAAACTCTTTTGAAAATAATGATAAACTTTATGGGAATCTGAATGGACTTAGAGATCTAAACCTCATTGTGTACACCTAACAAAAATCACAATGGAACAATGACAACAAAGAGCAAGCAAGTAGTATCGATTTCATAAAGTGAAATAATGATATTTAAATAGTATTTCTCTTCCATAATCATAAAAGATAAAATACACACTTAAGGGGCATGTTGAAGGTACCAAAAATGTAACAAAAAGATCTGGTTACGAATCTGATTTAAAATATTCTTTTAACTTTGGTATTTTAGTTTGCAAGCATTTTTGGTAACCATTTGGAGTCCTACAACGCTAAAGAAAAGCGAGAGGGCCTCCAACCGCACTATTTGTTAGGCTAAACTCTGTCTCTGTTCTGGACATGCTCTTTTCAAGTCTCATTGGAAGGGAAGGAGGGAGATTTCACTCTTCCCCAGAAGCATGGATCACTTTCAGCTTTCATAGACCTCCAACACTACCCCAAAGAGGCATTGCTTCTCCTGTGTGTCCTGAAGGAAGGCATGATGGCCTCAAAACTCAAAACACACACAAAAGGTAATTGTGGGATACTGTACTGCAAACAGCCAAGCCGCATGTCCAGTCTGCGACAGTCTAGACCTCTGCAGCATAGACAAAAGCCCAAAAGCCGCTTCCTCACCACTTGGCCTGGGGGCCAGCGATTCCTCTCTAGAAATGATGCATTAAGCACTAAAAAACAGCCCAGAGACTAGTCCCAGATGAACAGATTGGAGCTATCTGAACTGATCCACATGAGGGATTTGCTTCCTATATGAAAGTGACAAGACATGTACCAGGTCAGCCAAACCACTCTATCAGATACCACTGCAAAAACTGAACAGAAGTTTCAGTGCCACTGCACAGACAGAGAGAGACTATAGTAACAGTACGTGTCTTTTTCTCATACTATTTATGATGCAGGTAACAGAGAAAACATTCTAATTACAATGTAAACCAGTCTTACAGTATGTCCTAAAGCAACACTGAGAAAACTTAACAGGACACAGATAATTTATTGAAAAAGCATGATATATTCAGACATTGTCATTGAAACTATGCATGGCTCATATTTTCCATCAGTGAGTGTTCGAACCAATTTTTTTTTTCCTTACAGAAACAACTCAGAATAGCTTCCTTTATAAGTTTACCTGTTGCAAGACAATAGGAATCCATTTTTCCTTGCCTTCTTCAGCTACTTCCAAAGTGTATTTGCTTCTATTTGAGATCATAAAAAATGGAGTGAAAGTTACAATTCTAGTAATATTAAAACTGCTGATGTTTATGGTGACACCGACCTGTGAAGAGAAAGACATGGTAAGAAGTATACTGTTCTTTTCTTACCTCATTTCTATCTCCTGAAAGTAATAAATTTGAAAGATTAATTTAACTCACTTGATATTCCTTTTTATGACTCTTGCATTTCACAGAACCATGACTTCCAACAGTGTCCAGTGAAAACTGATCAGACAGTTCACTGTCAGTTACCATAAGTTGCACCTATGAAGAAGGACCCTGAATTAATTTTTAACTTACAGACACTGACAACATTCAAAATCATATATAAAGTATGTGTGTGTGTGTGTGTACACACACACACACACATATATATATACACAGACACATAAGTGCATACTGGAAATACTGGTGTTTCTATTAAAAAGTAAAGACGTAACAATTGCCAGTATCATCTCACAAAGATATTTTCTGCCACCCTTAGTTATAAGCTATGTGGACTAAGCATTATAAGTGTAAAATACTCCACAGGAAGCAACCATATAAGGATCCTTTCTGAAACTTACCACAATTAAAATCTCAAAGGCAAATCAACACAGTCTTGTAATCTCTCTCGTGTCATTCATCCATCAGTAATATTCAGCATTAAAAAACTCACATAGCAGACTCAAACGGTAAACTGCATCTTAACCTTAGCTTACTACCAACTCAGATCCAATTACTAACCACCACTGCAAGCATTCATTTTTCAAGCAGCATTCATTTTTCAGGTACCACAGCTTTACATTTCTTACACAACTCCTACGTCTTATTTAGAATAAGGACCTTTATTGATGCAGCTTAAATGGAATAAAGGAAATTCTTTTATTTAGGAAGCACTTCTCAGTGAATTTTTTTCCTCTCAAAGATGAGAATCTCTTTCTTAACAATACCTTTGACAATGTAAAATTCCCATCTCAAGCATATCTGACAACACTTATTTAAAATAGTCTGTCTTTAGACAGAGATATTGTAGGTTTCATGCCCTTTACAGAGCATAGCATAGTGTAGATAACTTTCAAAATGTAAAAATGCTTACATAAAACAACATAGGGGAGTACAGAGCTGTCAGGTTTTACGAAATATAATACCTTGTTATTTTGGAGGAAGTTTTTGGGCTGGAAAGAAAAAAGGAGTGGCTTTTTGTAATCCGGAGGATGCTTGCGGTGAATACCATCAGCTTTGTATTGCAACATGCGACCAGTTTTATTGACCATCCAGTACGGACTATGAATTGCTATAACCATCTGCCCAGTTGTGTAGGTCACATGGACAGCAATATCCAATTCAGTCTTATCCAACTCCGTGATGCAGTAAAACGTCGTGAAGCTGATGTCCGGTAGATTGCTTTTTATATGGTACTCACTTTTCCAATTTTGATCAAGATAGTTAAGCAACTGCAAATCTAGTTTTGTTTGATCCAAGACTGCATTATGGATCTGGGCTGAACATCCTTCTTGTAGAGTGTCATATTTGTTCCCATTTCCCTTAAAAAAAAAAAAAAAAAAAAAAAACAAAACGAAATAGCGTATATTTACATGAATCACACTCAAAATTCCTATCAACTTTTATTTTCTACCTAGCTTTGAAAATTAAGATACAAGTTACTTAGGCAAAATTTTAAAATGCTCATTATGCTATTTAACTATGTTACATTCTTAATAGTTCTACCTTAATACAACATTTTACAGAAGAAAACCTATGCATGGTCATCAATATTTAAGACACACACAAAAAAATCTGTCACCAAATTCAAATACATAAACATGCTTAAATGACAGACTTCCTCTCACTAAATTGAAATTTGTAAGACACATACAGAAAAGAGTCTGTTACTTCCATATGTCTGATAGAGGCCACAGTCTCTAGGTCTAGTAATTGTGCATTTGTGACAAAATTATATGATTAAACTCTACTATTTGGTCCAAATACTAAATATTAAGACTATCTGAAAAAAAAAAAAGTTTTGGTGTCTCCCATCTATATTTCTATTGTCCCAAGTCTACATCCGTAAGTAGTGGGACACAATCATAGCAGATCCATAGAATGAAACATTTAGTGCTGAGGAACCAGTCTCCACACTGTACATGTTTTAGGTGTTTTACTTGAGATTGGCTCTCATCTGGCCCTGGAATTAATGCCTATTAAGAGTCAAAGTGCATCTAATTGTTTAATTTCATCTGAAAATAATATAAAGTCTGGCAGTAGGCTGCATTTCAAGCCAAATCCTGACAAAAAGGCAGGCCTGTGAGAATTCGTTAAACCATGCTACTGCTAAAAGTCAGTGACGTGACAGCGACAGCACATAAAATGCTACTGTAAGCTGACCCACTTATGTCACTTGAGGCAGTCATAATTCACAGGAAAAACTACACTGTTTAATTAGTCACAGACAGTGATTCCCACAGTGCTAAACTTGTACAGTGTAAGTTTTACTTTGCATACATATCTAAAGCATGACTTAGTACTACTGACTAATACCACCACTTTTCACATTCTGGTACTGTTTCATTTCTATAGATACAGACTTGCCCTTACATGATCTGTAAACTTGCTTGACATATACTGTAAGAGAAGCCTTTTCTTTTAATATCCAGTTATAAACGTACTTCAAATAGCTGTTTAGCTTTCATATCATAGGTGTGAAACATCACAAAAAATTTAAACATTAAGGAATTACCTCTACAGAATAAGTAATTTGATAAGGAAGGAGATTGCGGAGAAGAACAGAAGGCCATAAATGAACAACATATGGAAAATCCCATTGATCCTCTGCACATAATGAAGATGTCAATGTGTCTTTTACAGGAACAATATTGATGATAAGTGAGTGGTTAGTTGACCTCACAGACTGGCATTTCCTTTGTAATAAACTGTCAACATTTTTCATAATTTCATCAAATGTAATTCCTTCACACATATCATATTCTCCATCCACTCCATTTTCATTGGCTAGCGGTTGCAAACTCAGTACAGATCTGTAAATTAGAACATTTTTTAAATATTCAATATGAGATTGAATTTTTCAATTATGAAAAAGTACTACGCAACACTAACGTTCTGGTATTATTTGGGTTTTGGAAGACTTCTGACCGTAATTCATTGCCTGCCTTTATCTTGCTTAAAGGAGGAAGCAAAAGGTGGTCTGGATCCCAAAAGTTCATGAAATTGTACCAGTTGGGGTTTTTTGTTCGATACCTCCGCATGCTTCCCTTGCAAACAAGGGACTATTGGAGATTCTTACGAAGAGGCTACTGAATTCCCTTACAAGTGCTGCTATATTCCTGTTCCGAGCAAAAGGTCTGGATAAACAATTCACCCCAATGACAGATCTGCAGAAAGTGCCCTTCTTTCCAGTCGTATAAAGAATCAAGTTTATGGATTATTTACACACATAGCTTTTGTAAGGCAACTGTTTTAATCCAATCAGCTGCTCCTTGACTGAAGATTTTTGTTAGTAAACATTTCCTGACTGCCTAGTGGAACTCACCCATATATCTGTGCAATGAATCAGAATGTCACTAAACCTTATTACATATAATACAGATAGTTAGAAATATTAATGAACTTACATTATCTACAGTAAAGTGTAACTTATTTAACGAAAAAGAGACACAGCTGTCACCTTAAAAAAATGAGGAGAGTGGGAGAAAACAGAAGGAAAAAGCCTCTGTAATCATAAAAAACAATCAAAGCAAACTTATCTGCCTAAAAGTTGGCGACAGTTCAGCTAAACTGTACATACAAGCTCATTGCAGGTTTTAAGTGTGTGTTAGCTTGAAGGCGCTAATAGCATAGCTACGCTGGAAGCCAAGTCTTTCTAAGGTTTGACAAGTCTTTTTCTACATCTGCAACAGAGTTTAAGTGTATTAGTTTCAGTTTTTTACTTCAGAATCACAAAAATCAAAAGAAGCCTTTTTACCAAAAAAAAAAAAAACAAACCCAAAAAAAGCTGTAATACATCACTAGACATCACTCCACTAAGAAAAATGTCTGTACTCTTTGGGTAACAGTCACTGTGTTCCAGAAGCACCTGGGCTCAGATTCTTAAAGTAACTTAGCTGATTTGTTTGGTAAAATGGATTTCAAAAGATTTCCAATTCAAGAATTAAACAGTATTCTGTTTAACTCAGCCTAGATGCTCTGAGAAGATCCTACCCAACAACGATAGTACAGTATTAATTACAGAATTAGGTAGCAAAGGGAAAAAAAAAATTAATGTACTTGTATAGATACAATAATCAACAATGTATAAACATAATCCATGATAAAAGAACAATGCAATAAAGTACCTGTAGGAGGACAATGGTATGTTGAATTCATTTTCTGGTGAAGCAGTCCCTAAACATCTTCCTTCATCAAAAATATTTAATGGGATTGAAAAATGATTCCTTATCTATGTGAAATAGAAATCCAGCAACACACATTAGGAAAAACTTGAAAGGTAACATGTTTAGAGTCTAATAGAGCACAGTGTGAAAACTCTCTCATGATCATTTCACCCATTTACCATTCAAGGTCAGGTATTTCAAAAGAACTGTCTCTAATACCTTAATGATTTGGTTGTACAATTTAATGCTATATTTTAATTATAAAATTAATACATTAGCTGTAAAATTCTTTTCAAGGAGAAACGTAAAGCCCTATAAAACTAAAGACAAGTAAATCTGAACTACATAATAACTTTCCAAAAAACTTTCTCCTAAAACTATAACAGATACAACGGTGTGTGTGTGTCAAAATTCATGTCAGAAATCACAAGGGAAGTCAAATATTTATTTAAGGTTAAACTATCAATGCCCATTATAATTTGGGGGGCATACAGTTCTCTTGTTCTTTGCAAACATTATCTTTTTTATTTCAGGGTTAATTTAATGGCATTATTAGCTCTGGAAAAATATATTTCACTTAGGGAAGAATAAAACATTAAATCTGGTTATTAACCAAGTCATAAACCACTCTGGGCAAAAGCAGCAAGTGAAATGTAACAGGGACACGATCACTATAGAACACTAATATCTGGACAATCCCCGTATTTGTAAACTATATAATGTCTAGCAAAAATACTCTTCAATCAAAAAAGATATATGCTCAAAGGGCTCACTCTTTTGCTGACTTGGTATTAAATTTGAAATGTATCATGTACCAATGGTACAGGATGAAGAAAAATAAATAATCTGATAAAAGGATAACCTTGCAGAACCAAGGTAAGGTTAAGAGAGGTTTAATCACTTCACACAAAGCAAATAGTTCAACAAGACTGAAATTAGAGCTAGTATTAGAAAACATTACTGATGAATTATCCTGATCTAAAATACGGTCTATTTCCACTCCCACCCCACCCTCTGTCACTTTGAAAAAGCTTTTTATTCTTTAATATCTCTTCTAAACTGCCTTATACTACACAACAGCCAAGTGATATGAATTCTTCAGATAAATTTTTAAAATACATTTTTTCAAATGTTTATTTAAAGACTACAGGATCATTTTCATTCATTAGAAAATTAAAATAAAAATGAAATTATAATGTATGGAAATATAATAACCTGAATAGGAGAACGTATAGTTATCATCTTGCTTCCTTCAACAGTATCAATTTGGCAGACAATGGACCTTTCAACACCTGATTCCTCGTGTCTCACTCTGTAAATACATCGACCGACTTTTGTCAATGGAATCTTTTCCACAGTGGAATGATTATGTGGACCTAGAATTCACAAGATGAGAAATGGAAGATTCAAAAGGAGCAGAAAGATGTATTTGAAAGACAGAAATGTGCATTCAATAGAATTTTCTGTATCATTCAATCTATTAAAAGCAAAAATTTAAAGCGGATGAAAAAGTACAATCACCACTTTTAATATGACAACCTTGCAGTGTTACTACAGAAACAGCAAAGATTCTTTTTTCGCCACACTAAAAGGAGTAGATGAGTCCATCACTCAAATATTTAAGTGGGTTTTGCCACTGCAAATAAAATTAGTGCCTAAAGAGAAATGCTTACAAGATGTAATGGCTTATTAACAAGGTACAGCTCATCTATATTGCAAAAACAATTCAACTAATAAATCATATGGTCAAGACCAGTTTGAAAAATCAGTTTTGAAAAACTGTCAATTGTTACAATAAAACAACTTAAATTGTTAACATATACACCATTAAAATACTAAAAATAAATTTTACTTCTAGCTTTAACTGTGTTTTACTTAAATTATTTAAAACAATCTTTTCTTAAAAACATCCCCTTTAAGAGTAACTTCTTCTATGAACACAAATATATACAAGCCTCAGAATTCTACAAAAAAATTATTTTGGTTGGCTTAATTCTGCATTAATGTGTGAATACAAACAAAAATGTTTGGTTGCAGTAAAATTATGAAATAAAGATTAGTTACCTAAATAATTTATCACAGTAGAAAATTTATGCTACAAAAATTAACATGCATGATACATATAACTTTTATCTGTGAAGACTAAAGCAGGATTTCAAATACTGCCACGCATTTAGAATCCAAAGAAACACTCCTTTCATGTTATGTAGTCTCCAATACTTATTGATCTGTACAAGATGCAGTATTATGCATCATGCACTATTGATAAAAACAGAAGATGTATGCACTTTGGAACTTACAGATCTGAATGTAAAACCTCTTGCTGCTTAAACTTGTCATTGCTGTGAACTGGTCACTCTCACTTTTAGTTCTGACAAATTCCATATTTAAATTCTCTCCATCTCTTAAATGAAATATTTTTGCTCCAAATTCAACATTAAGGACACTAAAGGAATCACTAGGTGAGACAGTGATGGGAAGTCCTAAAGAATTTATTATTACAAATGGTGCTCGGTCTTTTTTGAAGATGTCTGAAGTCTGACTAGCTGCTTCAGCAAACGCCTAGAAAGCAAAGCATAGATAGAAAACGCAAATACAGTGAGTAAGACTTCATCAAGACGATTTGTGCAAACGTTAATTTAACAACTCTGACATTGCCTAGTTAAGTAATCTTTCTTACCGTGCCCAAGTTACTCAACATTTGTAGCCCACATTTGGATAGTGTAATGTTTAGCTGGTCTTTTGAGGAAACATTTATTACTGTTTTATATTCTGGAACTTTGTAGTTTTCTTCTTCTTCTGCATCTGATTCAACCAACGTTTTTTTAGCCTTCTTCTTCATCTGAAAGGAGATTTTTAAAGAATTCTTATCTGACCACTCCTTCTGTAGAAGTAAGTTTCACCTCAAGACTCTTTTTCTATCCCTTTCCCATGTCTATGTCCTGCCATGGTTTTCCTTTTTTTGTTCATGTTTTTATTCTCAAATAAAAGCAACAGAGGGAGAGAATAAAGAAGGCAAGAGGCCAAAGATACATTTCAGAAGTCCATGAAATTCCAATAACAATAGCTAAACTTATGATTATTCAGAAATAAAGAACATATGCTTATATACTAACTACTAACATATCCAGTAAGTGCCGTGCAAAAACATTAATCTTAGCATATCCAAGAACACTGTGTAAAAACTATTACACATAAGTGATTTCTTATTCTTAAAGCAGTAACCCCAAATTTAGCAGTAACCCCAAATTTAGCCTTTATATGCTTCCAAACCAAATACTTATTTTTTATGTTTTCATTTGCTTGAAGAAAAAAAACAAAAATCACATGCAATATATTTTCCTGGCCTTCAACATTTCGGGAAATTATGTATTTCCAAGTGTTATATTTCAAATCTGGGCAAGAATAGACGAGATTTAACTCACTATCTTCTACCTTTCTCCTGCATTAGGTCTCATACCTCTCTGGAAAATTCTTAGGAATATTTTTAAAACAGCAATTTCTTAATTGCAATATCTCAATCCACAATCTTTACCCTTCTGAGGCCATTGCTGTAGTAAGTTGTTTGATAATGACAGTCCTAGGAAAAGCACATTCCATTCTAAGAACCTCTCAGGCTAAAAATACTTGAAAAGTTTTGAAAAAAAAATCAGAAAACGATGCAATAAAATAGTTAAGAGAGAAGGTATCTCCCTTCCTTAGATAAATGCTTATCTACTTTGAGATTAAAATCTGGACTATTTCCTTATGAAAGACACAACTGAAGTGGTAAGAGCACTATTCCCACAGTGCACTTTGTGCTGGTCAGTAACAGGTATCATTATTTCGAATAAATTTCTGCTACAGATACTACTGTGGAACTAGATGGGTGGTCTATCTTTCCAAATCACTGAATGCATCATTAGCATATGACCTAACTTTAGAGAAACTAATATAAAGCCATTATGATTATCTAGTGCAACTGGAATCAAATCTTGTTGCCACCTGAAAGACATTATTTAGAAGATCTGTGAGTCTGGATCTTCATGCATGCAAGATCTGGCTTCATTCACTAACTGGGAAAAAAAGTCTCAGTAACCAACAAGAAAGAACAAAATTGTTAGATTAGTCTCAGCAATGAAAGGGTGCAGAGCATTTTTTTTTTTTTCCTAAGGTATTGAAATGGAAGATTTGAGTTCAGCTCTGGAAAATATACCTTGATATCAAGAATCCATGGTTTAAATAAATCAGTCTTCTCAACTTCTAATGGTTCAAGCAAGGGTTCCCACACCCCAAACATCTCATTAAAATAGTGTACCTATCGAAATGCAGAAGTAGAAAATTATATACAACTGTTAAATCAATGAAAGCTCTACAGATTTTAAAAGACTAAAAATTCTGATTTACAAGTATATTAATTACTTTGGTAACATAAAACATTTATAATTGGATTGCCTTTCAGCTCCCACCATAAGATGAAGCAAATGCATTGGAGAAATAAATGAGGCAGCTAAGTCTCTACCGCAAAGACCCACTTTCAAATAAGTGGTTATAAGGTGTGTCATTTAAAATATCATTTTGGCTTGAACTGTAGGCACTGGAAGTCTAAAGCACTATAAATAAGGAAAAATCTACCTACAACAACTACTGATTTCATGTCACTAATTTCCAAATATGAACCAGTTTGTCGTTTCATGTACAATACTCGTACCACATCGTATTTTATAGAAATGACACATGAATATATTCTCGTGTAACCTTAAATTAAGATTGGCAAAGAGTTTTAGCCAGTTACTACTCCAAAATTTAATACTGACGCAACAGGTCTTTGGGAACTTGTATAGAGTGTAACTGTGAGATTGTAAAACATCAATTACTGCCGTTAATACATTACTTCTAATGCATTAGATTTTCATTTTAACGACTTTAACACCTCATACCCATCCTGCTCCCACAACATGTATCTGCAGGAGTTTAGCCATCAAATATAGATTATTCTTTTTATTGTCTAAATAACAGGCTTGGTATCTTAAGAAAACGTTTTTTTCTTACGTAGGATTCCTCACCTCTAGCTCAAGACGAGAACGTAGGTTGATTAGAGTACTCCAGTTTTTGACTTCTCCAAGAAATGAAGACTTGGCTAAAAGCATTGGTACAGTTCGGTGCCCAACCCCAGCTTCAAGTGTTAGAAAAACAGATTCTATACTCATTTTCAAGGACTCTCCTGTGGGAACCAGTTCAGTGGTTGGATTTGTATCTTCATTTTCATTTGACTCTTCAAGAAACCACAGTTTTAGATTTTTTATATCTTTCTTATTCCACAAGTCTGGAGGAATTTGACTTATTTCTTCTGTTGTTTCTGCAGTTTGATAAAGGGCTGACGTAATAGTAATTACTGTGTTTATGATTATTGGTGAAACCTACAAATAAGAAGTTGGAATAATTGGAAATGAGAAGCTAGTACAGGAAACAGTCAGTTGCTTTCAGACACAAAATTATAATGAATATGTTACACTAACAAAACACTTCTGTTCTCTACAGGACTCTTATGTTTGAAAACTCATTCCTTTCCACAAGCTACAGTTCAACCTATTCAGATTTTCAACCCCTGCCTTTCTTCCAGATGGGAGCTTTCTAAACTACATCATCCAACACTCTAGCTGAACACTTCAAAACCTATGTCTGCACATCAGGCCGTTTTATAAAACACAAATTCCAAAACCAAAGCATTGTGACACAACTGTAAGTTTTCATTTTTGTTTATTTTCACATGCTAAACAGGTAGGTGACCCAATGAAGAACAGAAACAATTCCCCAATTCAGTCATTCCTGATTTTATTTTTTTTAAGAAATATATCCCACAAGCAACTTCAAAGCCTCCTGAGCAGGAGGTAGTAAAGAACTAAAAACACAATAAAAGTCCACCTACTTTTATTGTTAGAGATTTAATCGTTAGATCAGCTGTCTGTGGATTAGTACCTGACTGTTTCATTTCAAAGAAGAAGTCACAAGGCTGTAATACCTATACAAAAGAGTATAAGCACATGTTAAACAGGGAAAAAAAACCCATATTTTAAAAATCATATAGTTTTAAATACTACACATCAAGAAAAAGTTACCATGATTTGGTTCTTCATAATTAAGAGTAATCTGAACACTAATAATCTGTTCAAACTTAAAGAAAAAACTATCAGAAGCATCACCTTAGCCATTCTCAATCATTAAAGATTCATATGTCAGCTACAGTAAAATGCATTACACTTCTGTAACTCCATTTGTTAAGCAAAGTCTGCAGATGTCTTCACTGCATCATTATGCCTGTGACTTGTGAGGAAAACTAGATTTTTCAGTTAAGAGCAACACAGCAAAAACAGTTACAGTTTTCCTGAATAAAAATATCACTGTTTGAGTCACAATCACTCAGTTCCAATTTTAATTTACAATCAGTCCTTGGATACTCATACTTGCCAAGGTTTATCAAAACCAAATCTAAGGTACACTATAAACAAAACCATAGTGCTATGTGATTAACAAAGCACCCAGATGTAGTTAGACTCTACTGATACTGTATGGACAGGAAAATTTGCTCTCCAGTCCCTACTTGAGAAGATAAGCCTTTGAAAAATGGTAATTTCAAACTATATTGATTTTGCAATCTTTCCCGACATCCCTGTCCATATCTGAATCAGATGCTTGGGGCATAGAAACACCCTGTATCAGTTTTACGACACTTTTCCCAAGTGAGTTTGATCTAACAGAATTTTTTGTCCATATTATTATTTTATCCTCGCTGCTTGAATTATCTTTTTTTCCTTCTTCTGTTTACAGCCAGGAATAAAAAAATAACATATTCTTCTTTAGACCAAGGTACATGTGAGAAATGTACAGAAAGAACCTCATCACCTGTCCTACTTTAAATCCAGAGGCTAGTTTCCTGGGTATCTGGGGATATCTATTTATCAGGAGGACTAATTCATCCATCACTAGTGTCCCCAAAGTTTAGGCAATATAAAATCTTCACATCAATACTAGCCTTCAGAAATCTTGTAATCTTCATATAAACTTATATCATACATTTTCTTTCTTGACTAAAGGAGGCCATGGAATGTCATCTGAATCGCTGTTTCTCTGATTATATTCCCAGACTGAAACCACACTGTTCACAGAAAACCTGGGTTCAGAGATTTCCTTATGTACATGTTTTCAAAAAGGGCAGTTTTGCTGCTACCTGCAGAGAATGTATTCTTTTTTGACCTCTACTGCTCTCTTGAGAACTTTCTGAATCTTTCAAAGAAGGTAGTTTTAAGCATCAAAACTAAAGTCCTCCGCAGTTTTTTCCCTCTTTATAGCACAAGCATCCTGTCAGATACAGGTCTTTTTCTCTGTTTCTACAATCTGAGAGAAGAGATTCTGTAAGAGGGAAAGCTTGGTGTGAAGCCTTCCAATTGCTTTCTACGAAGCTAGCTGCATTTGTGCCACAGCTACAGAAATGGAAGTCAAGCAACTTTGCATTATGTTGTCGCTATCAGTGCAAGTGCATCAGTTTCTCAATGACTAGATTGTTAACAGATTAATGCAATCGAAGACTGTGTCTTCCCAAGGAGTAAACTGAGCTGTTATGAAAGTATCTGATAAGGAGATGAAGTGGGAGTCCCAGTCCTTCGTGCTTATAGATTTGGTCTTTCCTACATAGCTCCATAAAGTAAGAGGCATTAATGCAGAGCTGAAAAGACTCATTCTTCAAAATTCATCTGTGGTCTGAGGACACAGACAAACAGTTGGATATACTGTCAGATTACACTTTTTCTCTGATGCAACAGTATCATTACAGAGTTAACTGAGGTATAGGCTGCTGTAGAGGCAGAAAAGCTGTAAGAAGCTCCAGGAGTCAGTGCATTCCCACCTGGCCAGTAACTAACAAGTCTGATTCTGTTGCCAAATTATAAACAGGCAGTTTTAATATAATGGGTCTATGGACCCTAACACAAAGGAATTTATGAACAGCATATCGTAAGTAATCTATTTCATAATACATACTTCCCATTCTGTCTGTGACCCTTTGTTATTCAGTTACATAGCTATTTCATGCAAAGTTTCAGACTGAAAGTATTCCAAATTTACTACATTGCATTTGGAATAGTGTAGACTCATAAAATTCTATTTATTTGGCTTACATGGGATATAAGAGATGATTAACGTTTTACTCCTCTGGGCTCTTAATTTTCGCTTGTCATACAAAGCCACATGACAATGCTTTTGGCATATCAGACAAAACAGAATAAAATCAACAAAATAAGTTAGCCACAAAACTTTACTGTATCTGTATGTATCTGTAATATATATTCTAATGATGATTCTAATGATGAAAGCTTCAGAAATAAGTAGTTGTTATAAATAATATTCAGAAATATACTACATTCTAGTAGTGTAAGTTACACAGCACCTTTTAAATACAAACTGGGTGTTTGCAAACTCACCGTAGTAACATTCCCTTTCCTTTTTTCTGGAAGAAATGGACATGCTTTCACTTGTATCTCTTTAACAGCAGCTGTCATGCTATACCTTTCAGGGCTATTTTTAATGAAGACCTCACACTGTGTTGTAACCACCAATGCAGGAGCATCGCTTCTTGTTAAATCGGCCACAAACACAATCTCTGGATTTTTAACAACAATGTTCATTTCCATTGTAGACACAGGCTGCACAGGTGCTTCAAAAATATAAATTAAAATCAGATTAATTGTTCAAAGATTAAATTGTCATTACATCTCTATTGTAACTTACAGAGAAGTTTTAAAGATTTAGTGATAAGATCTAGCATAACTGGTGTCAGAAAACATGTAGATCCCTGCAACTGACTTATTTCTAGGCGCCTCACTGGAGACACAAAACCATTAAAGCTCTAATTAAAGCACTAATTACTTTCATATACAACAAAAGATTCCACAAAGCTTCTTTGTCAAAATGGAAAGGACAACAGTTTCAACAGTATCACCACTGTTATTACCTCTGACACTAGCAAATGCATCAGCTTCACTAAATATCTATGCGAGCCAGCTATGATAGGGTCTTATGAAAATGGTGGACACATTTTCTGGTCTCTGGAGCAGCAAAACACACATTTTCCCGTAGCACAATAATGCAGCATTTACTAGTGCTTGATGTAACCATTTGCAGTACCAATGTACTTCTACACAAGACTTCCTAATTTGTTTAGATTTTATTCATCTACTAAATAAACACAGCAGGCCTAGCTGAGGTGAACACAACTAAGATATTTAGGGTACAGGAAAACAAAAACTAAAAAAAGGGACTTGCTTGGCAGACCTGATGTGAACTACCTGAGGTCTGGAAGCATAAATAGCCCATTTCCTGCTCTGATGCTCTAATGGACTAATTTCTGATGTCTGATATAGGGTCCTGCACTAGAAAGACCAGATTGGACACTCAAGCTAAAAGCCTGATTCCTGATGTAGGCAGAAACACGCGTAAGTGGACAAGTGAAATGACAACATTTCTAGGCAGCAATATCTAGCAGGCTGAAATCATATTTAAGCATAATATAATATGCTCCAGAATTCTCAGGAAGGATAAAAATGGTGATGGTGGTAATCATCATTATAAACTTTGTTGAAACTGCAAAGATAGCCAAACAAACCTAGAGAGTGCCAGCTGCAATTGTCCCTTCCCATTTTATTTTATTTTAGACATATATTTTTCGATATTTCCTTTGTCTGGTAAGACAAAGCTTCATTTGGAAATAAAGACCAAGGGACATGAACCAATTTCCATGATGCAAAGAAAGAAACATCAATGGTTAAAAGGAGCTGTTCTACACACACCAGCACAAGAAATAGCGTAAAAGGAGTACTATAATTTTTAAAATAGTATTATCATACCAAAATTAAATGGATATTTAAATACAAACTTTTAAATATTTCCAGTATATACCTTGTTCCTTTAAAGGTAACGACTGTTTGAGATTTCTCTGTGCAGCAGCGCTTTCTGCATTAGCCTTTAGGAATATATCGGCAACAGTAAGTAGAAACTCCATGCTTGCACAAAGGTATATCTCCTGAACAATCACATCAAGAACAGTGCCATCTCTCCCCTGCTTATAGCTTATATCCACCATAACTTTCTTTTCAAATCCATGTTTCATTTCCACCATCCTGAAAGACCATTAAGGCAGCATTTAATGAGACAATAAAAAAAACCAGCCACAAATACTAAAAAACACTCAAGATTCTCCCTCCAGCTGCAATTGATTAACAAGAGTGAATTTAAAAAGTAACACCAAAAATTTTAAAACACGACCGATGAAAACATTAACATAAATTTTAAAAAACTTCAAAATTAACTGGATTCCCATACATTGGCAACTAAAGGTGTTGTTAATTTTAACAAGTCAAACCATCACAATTCCTTGTTTACATATCAAAAGTATTATACTTTACTGAAGTTTGTTACCCTTCATGAAAAAAAACTTAGTCTTACTTAGTCAGAGGTTTATTAAAGCTGAAAGTGAAATTTATTTCTATATGCATTTATTAATTTCATATTTAAAGTTTGCTTTATTTCATATTTAGAGTTTGTTTCTAGCATTTATGTTGGGGTCTCAAAAACAACATGGGGAACAAAGGGCAAGTAAGACGCATAAGTCCACAGTAACATGTACTTCAAGAACAACCTATACCATAACTTCAGGGGAAGTTTAGGTTGGATATTAGGAAAAACTTCTTCACCGAAAGGGTAGTCAGACATTGGAACAGGCTGCCCGGGGAAGTGGTTGAGTCTCCATCCCCGGAGGTATTTAAAAGAAGGGTAGACGTGGTGCTTGAGGACGTGGTTTAGTGGTGGAATTGGCAGTGATAGGTTAATGGTTGGACTCAATGATCTTAAGGGTCTTTTCCAACCTTAATGATTCTATGATAACAATTGCAGTTTTAACAGACTACTAAAATGGAAACACTTGGAACTCTTCGTCAAACTCCAATAAAGAGCAATTTGTGTCAAAATACAGACCTTGGTGTAGCCTTCTGGATTGAGTGTCTTTTATCATCTAATGTACAGTTTGCCAGCTTGACTGAAGCATTCATTGAACCATCTGATAACATTTTGAGAGCAGCTGACATCAAAACTAACTTAAACTCTGCAAGCTTCAAAAGGTCATCTCTCTGATCCAAATTTGTAACCTGTTTAAATCAAATGAAAATATGTTTTTAGATTTGCTTACAGGTAATAGAAATAATACACTGGTGTGATATACAGCTTTATTCTAACTGGTAAGATTTCTAATAATATCTTAAATAAACACACTGGTAATTCAAAAAATAACAAAAATCAATAACATACAGAGAAAACTGAAAAAAAGTAAAGCTTTACCCTTCTACCAGCTTGCTAAAGCAAGTTAACATTAGTGAGAGGGAGACAATGTTTAAAAGAAAGTAGAATTGTCATATGCAATTTTGGTTTGTTTGCTGTTTAAAAATACATAGTACATGCGAAGATGCCAAATAAGAAATTAAGTTTTGTCTCTTACGACTATGTAGTGTTTAGCCAGATACTGGAAAACTGTTCAAAATATAAAATAACAGACTATAAGTTCACAATGAAATATTACCAAGCTTTTAGTCAGAAATTTGCTGACAAGTTTTGTAAATTTAAACCAAGAGGAATAAAAATGCATTCATACTGTAATACCAATTTAAAATCTCTCTCCGTAATTTTATTTATACGCATCTGTGTGTGTCCACACATGTCCATGTAACTAAAGAATAGGTAGACTCCCTCTGTATTTTTTTTGTTCCCAAACTGTATTTTAAACTAAAGTAAGTTTTCAGCAAATTTTTAGTCAGATCACAGAAGATGACATGTATTACATGCTACCACTGGTTATTCTCTTTCCTGTAATATCTGCCACATGATTTAGTTAAAATAGGTGTTTATCGTTTCCATCATGTTTGTTAGTATTACTACAAATCACTTTCTCTGCTGATAAATTAAACTATTCCCGTTCAGAATTTCCATGACTCTAGGCAACCTTAAAGCTGTTTCATTCTCTTTATAACCAAAATTATATTTACCTGTTTTGAATTTGGACTATACAATACTAAAGTCAGAGAGTCGAATCTGAAGTCCAGTTTTAGTGTTGTTTTTATTTTCATAGGTGAATGCAATTCCACCACAGCTGATGTCACAACTGTTACACCTTTCAGAAATTAGAAAAACATTTAATATTAAAGAAAATTACCTGACTGCAAATGGGGGGGGGGGGGGGGGGGAACGACCAAAACCAACATCCTCACTAATGACTATAAAGACAACAACTTCCCTTTTCTTCCACATGTAAATCCATCCACACTTAGGATATGTTTATCATGCTCTCTGTAATTACTTTTGGCAAAATCACACAATGTTTGAGAAAATAATATTCTCCACTTATATATTCTACACGCAATTTTTACCATCTTTAAGACATAAATGTACAACTTCCCTTAATGTTATACAGTACTGTGTGCAAGAATGTTACAAAGAATACAAGTTTACTTTCTTCCTCATTTGTTCATCTTGCCACATTTTTGCTATTTTTCACATTTAATAGAAGAGTTCAACAAAAGATTCTTTTCTTAACCTCACTGGCTTTTTTTTAGTGTGTACTGAACAGTTTATGGGCAATGATGTCTACTGAATTGGAACAACTTTTAGGGATGCCATCATTATGGCAAGACAAACACATCTAAAACTGAACAGCAACAGAACCAGCATACACAGGAAAAAGAGTAACATAACACCTTTCCAAAGCTGGGACGTTACCAAATCCAGCTGACAGACTTTTAGGTGCTTACTGCATTACTGCCAGTAGAACAAGCAGTCCTTACATTATAACACATCATACTACAAAACCCACTAGAGTGGCCCACTTGCTCCGATTCATTATCATTATTGCTGGGTATAGCTCAAACCACAATGTCAAGATAATAGAGGCATACTGTTAAAAACAACTGAATCTGGCATCCTTTCATAAAGGCAATTCCAACAGAAATAATAAATTGACAGTAATACCTAAAAATGCTAGACCACGTAATTTTAGAAAACATTACCTGCAGAGTGCTGTGAAGTACTATGCATATCACTACAATGGCTAGTCGTATCTTTCGGTTCTGGTAAAGATGTCGACGCACCAGAGCTTCCACCTATATTTTCATTTAGCGTCCTCAATATTGTGGTAATATCTTCCTGACTGAGAATTAGCTTAAAAAAAGATTGTTATTAAACTCAGAACAACTCAGTTCATGCAACTTTTGGTAACTAAAATCTAAGTTTACAAATAAACAGACAAACCAAATTAATCTCATCTGAGTCTCTCTTTAGGAGACTAAAGAATCAAGCAAAATGTTTTCCTCAAATCCATACAACCACTTACAGTAACTTCTAGAAATCAGAAGTCATTCACACATTATTTTGTTTTTCTCCACAAACTTTCTTTACAAAGCTACAACTTAGAAATTGAATGTTAGAAGTCATACACATATAGTTTGACTCACAGTTGCCCAAAATTGTTATCCGCATTTGGTCACAAGGTGCTTTACAGTAATGGTTACTAGTTCTATTTCAAAATTTGGCAAATTGGTTTTCCTCATACATCTGACAAGCTTTATATTTTTTGATGTTAAATTTAAATGAGCACATGCACTAACTCATACTCAGGCTTGTCACGGGTATGAATTCAGCAGGTGATCACGCTGCTAATGAACAGACCAATAAACCCCAACTTTTTCCATTTCTTCTTTGAAAGATACTAATTGACAGGTAGTCAATTACGTATCTTTCAAAGAAGAAACTGGAAAAAGTTGGGGTTTATTGGTCTGTCATTAGCAGCGTGAATCACAGCTGAAACACAGAGCTTAGATTAGAACAGAAAGCTATTCACTTCCTTTCTCCCTTTGAAACAACAAAATCCACTCTACCTATATGTCTTGAAATCAAACAATACCCTAAAGCAAGGAACTTGGACATTTATGGATAGAAAAAGGAATCCATTTTCCACGGATATTTTAACAGCTGCTTTGAGAAATGAGTGCTTACATTCATAGGCTTGAGTCGGCCAGATATTTCAATATCAGGAACTTCGTTATACCATGCAGCAGCTAAATTTCGTTCAACAGCTACTTCCAGATTGAGCGGCTGCAGCAACTGTACTTCAGTTTGCAATGAACCCTGCTCATAGCATGATCTGTGAACAGAAACAAAATACTCCCAGCTTGACATGCGTCACCTACTAACAAACACAAACACATTTCTGTCTTTTCCTCATCTTTTTGAATAGTAAAACAGTCTCCATACTATTCCTGGTATCTCTAGTTAAAGCCTTACTCCACCAACTAGACATCTTTTCTTGACAGGGAGGAGACACATCAGGCACATACCAGGCATGCAACACACTAACTTCTTGCAAGTTAGGATCTCTTACCTGCTCTCTACTGGAGAGCAATTCCTTCTTTCTTCAGTAGTCTTCAACTGTGTTTGAAAATCCCCTTCCCTTCCCTCTCCCAATCCCCTGCTGTTATATTTCAAGATAATAGTGTATCCATCAACCACCAACCATTAACTAAGTATTTTGATAACTTCCCAAAGGTCTCCAACTGAAGTATTCCAGAAGGATTACATGAATTTAAAAAACTCTTGACATTACATTACCTGTATAACTTTAGTTCACTCAATTTCACTGTCATAGAGTCAACAACAGGCGGGAGATTATACCGTGTCTTTGTTTTAGCGATAAAGAATTGGTTCTTCACGGTGATTAGACCAAGATCAGCCACCAGGACATTTGCAGACATTGCTGACTGTGGAACTATCACAACAGGTGCTTTAATATTGATATCTAGTGCCAAGCGGGAACTACGTTCCGCTAGCTCTTTTACACCTGTAGCTGCTTTCTCTGCTGCTTGAACGGTTGCCTCAGTAAGAGCTTCCTTGGCAGCTTGAAAGTTATTTATAAAAGCCTAAAAAAGAATACAGATCTTGGGAATTTTATTAAGAATTAAATTACTTCAAAAACACTAAGAATCATAGTTTTTTAAATAGCAAACCATCTTAAGATACTGTTTTTGCTATGCACTTTTTCTGAATTCTTTAATAGGATGATCTCCCCCCAAAATATGATAAAGTATGCATATATATATATAAAAATAGATTTCCATACTAAATATTTTGCAGAGCAGATGGTAACCGCAATGACCTTGTAACATGACTTGTATGAATTACATTTTATTTACTCATATGGAGAGTAAAAGATAGATTTACTTAGCAGACTTTACTGAAAAGGCATTAATTTTCATGGTTTATTACTTACATTTCAGTGTTATAAACAATGAATAGTGTGTATATCTAAAAGCTGCCACAAGCCATTTAATAAAAAAAATTACTAACAATAATAGCAAACATTGTTGCCTAGCCACCTACACCACATTAACAAACATATGGAGAAGAAAAGTAAATAGCCCAACCACCAATCCCAGTGAAGTTTTTACACCAGTATATAAGAGTTCTTACACAAATGGGCACCACCCCATATGGGATGCTTTATCCTTTTCCAGCTCTGACAATGTTATCTGAATGCTAAGGAACAGCATCTGGAAAATTTAACTTACCAAAATAGACGAAACAAACTTGTTGACAAAAACTACTTGAATACACCCAACAGTTAGGTAAATACGATTGTCAACAACATCCATATTTGTATACGCAATGCCATCTGTAGCATTCACATATGATATCATTCTAAAGTTGAAGACTTCTTTTCCTGTGATGTAAAGAGCCTTAGGAAGGAAAAACAAGAGTACCTCTACTGTAAAAACTTATGCTGGAGAAACTGAATTCCAAAATAAAATGTAGTATCTCACACTTTTAAGACATTTTTACTTCAAATGTCTCAACAATAAATGAAAAAAAAAACCACCTTGAAATAGATGAAAATATTCAGCTGGAATCTCAGCTTGAATAATTCTGTCCATTAAAGTCAACAAAAGAAGGAGCATAATGAGCAGCTGGGCATCACAGTTGCACAAAATCAATGTCGGCCTAACAATCACGGGTTATGGGGGCGAAATCAGCCTGCCTATAGAGACTAACGCTCCCAGCAAATATGCAAAACATCATTTAAAAAAAAAAAAAAAATCACAGTTAGAGTTCACAAAGTAAGTTAAATTTAGCATCTATATTCCATTCAGAAATCAATGACACATGCAAATGCATACCTTTTTATACAATGCTGTCTCATCAGAATCCACAATAATGATGTTCTTTAATTTTGCAGTCACTTCAGTTGCTGCTTTCTTCATGATCACTTGGCTATCCAGACCTTGGCAGGGGGAGGGCAAAAAAAGACATACAAAATCTAGAGACTAGTCTGGTTACAAAGTTTTATGCCTTTGTGATTAAAGTTTTGTTCCTACCTTCAATGTGAATTTCAGCTATTCTATGTTTTTTCTCTCTAATAAAGATACGTAAACAGGATAAATCCGCACAGATATTGAGATCGATAACATCTTCATACTTCGATTTTTTTGATGCTGTAGGAAATACAAAATAATAAACGTTACAGTTCTTCAAGGAGGACATGTAATATTTTAGTATCCCTTTCCCAAATCCTAGTTTGTATCAAGCCTACAAGCACTGGCAAAATGCACTGCACTCATACTGTATGAGTACGACACAAAGGAATTGTATATACAGGAGTCCTCATGTCCTTCACAAACTGTGACAAACATCAGTATTTTATTAACTACAAGAAATACATTTGATATACATCTACACAGCATAACGCAAAATTAGAGATAGGTTATTCAAGACTAAACAGTTTGCCTCAGATAGTGGTAACACGATAGCTACATTCATACACTACTCTTATCTGGTCTGCTGATTAGTCATCTGCAATCAATGGTCTTGTCTACACAGGGCAGGTGACTTCTTATTAAATCTCCACAACCTGTATTTTGTAAACTTAAGTTTTAAACATAAAAATACCACTGATATAACTAGACATTGAAGAGAAGGGAAAGCAGGCATCCTTCAAAATGAGTATGGGCAACCTTAAGACCTACAAAAGATACATGCACAAATATAGTGCCTTTCAGAACAGAGGTGTCCGAATATTTAGTCCACTTTTGGTTTTCCAAAAACTGAGTAACAGTAAAAATATTCTATTTCATGTTAACAGAAATCATCTCTGATCATTTTCAGTAGACTTGATTGATGCCACACAACACTCCGCAGGTACAGTGCTAAATACAGAAGTCAACAGATAAGGGACTCAACCAACAACTTAGTCCATTTTTTCTGAAAGTCAGATCTGAAGCAACGTTACATGCTACTTCAAATGCGAAAGGGAAATATATCTTGTATTCAGGGACTTTGAGTCCTAAGTGGTAAATTCTTATAGGTAATCTATATACTAAGCTAAAAGCAGCAAAATTAAAAGTCATAAACATTGAATCCATTTTTCCACAGCCTAGCTTTTCAGATGAGATATTACCTTTAAGTACTGTGTGTATGTTAAGGCTTTCTCAACCCTCACAATCAAGCTATGGTTCCATAAATACATCAGCTTCAGTCACATGATTTTATTTCATGTTGCTAACAGAAGACAAGCCACGGTAAATTAACCAATAACTACCCTCAGCTAAACTTTAGTTTGCACAGCTGTACAGCAGTGGGGGAGAAGGAGGGAGGAAAATCATAGAATGCTTTGGGTTGGAAGCGACCTTAAAGATCATCTACTTCCAATCCCCCTGCCATGGGCAGGGACAACTTCCACTAGACCAGGTTGCTCAAAGCCCCGTCCAAGCTGGCCTTGAACAATTCCAGGGATGGAGCATCCACAACTTCTCCGGGCAACCTGTTCCCGTGCCTCACCACCCTCATAGTGAAGAATTTCTTCCTTATATCTAATCTACATGTACCCTCTTTAAGTTTAAAGCCATTACCCCTCGTCCTATCACTACATGCCCTTGTAAAAAGTCCCTCTCCAGCTTTCTTGTAGGCCCCCTTCAGGTACTGGAAGGCTGCGATGAGGTGTCCAATTTAGAAACAAGGATGTTGTGCGGGACAGTGTCAAAGACATTGCACAAGTCCCGGTAGACGATGTCAGTTGCTCTTCCCTTATCTGCCAATGTTGTAACCCTGTCATAGAATTTGTCAGGCATGATTTGCCCATAGTGAAGCTGTGCTGGCTGTCACCAGTCACCTCCTTATTTTCCATGTGCCTTAGCAGAGTTTCCAGGAGGATCTGCTCCATGATCACCTATGAAAGTTTTTCAGCTGTATAAAGTCTAAATTGTCACACGTTAATGCATAAGAAACTAATTTAATTCTTTGCCTCCAAGAATTCTATAAGATACCAAACACTTTAGTGTTTGCCTGCATGGCAAAATGGTTCAAAGCTAGAGAAGTGCTGAATCTTCTGTCCATAGCTCTCAGTAAGTCACGGAACAGAACCTTTTAAGCTCACAGACTATCCTAGGTGTACAAATGGTATTTCAGCTAGTGTCCAAGCATGTCCTTGTATAACTGAAATCAAACTACCTTGAATGAGAACAATCTCACACACACACAAAAAAATTTAAAAATACTGTAAAATGAAAGATTTTTGTTTTTTTCACAGAGCAATTATTCCACCTTTCACTTCTCAGTTCTATTATGCAATGAAGACCTACAAAACACCTTCAAAGAATGAGCTGAGGAACTAAACTTCTGAACAATCTGACGGAATAATAAAAAATCATCAGCTAAAAGACAATGGCTGTATAACATACTAATACTCTTCCCACATCTCATCCCAACTGATCTCTCATTATTTCTGAGGCAAATATTCTCTTTCATCTTCTTCCATCTCTCCCCCAAAAACAGAGGCTACAACCCTTATTTTCTCTCATTTTGTTAATAACCTGTTTGGCTCCAGACATAATTACCTTTCCTCTCACAATGCAACAGAACTGATTTTACTGAAGTACATATGGGAAACAAATACTCAAATGCCAAGAAGAGCTGTGCACCCAAAGGCTTGAATTTTTTTCCTAATACAGGTACTGTTTCTATCTCAAGTTCTTCTTCAAAAAACATGATCAGGCTACCCGTTCACAAACCTCCCATAATAAAATCATTGACCATCAGCAACACGGTAAGTTAATCACTGAATATGAGTATACACTAGACTTACAAATATAGTTCTGCTTTGCCAAACAGAAATACGTTGGTAAAGGCAGCACAAACTAACATTCTCAAAAAAATCTCACCAAGCGTTGCAAATGTGGTACTTGGGGTTTAAAGATATCAAACTAGTATTGAAGTTTAACTCAAAATGCTTCTAAGAACTAACATCAGTGAATGCAGGCAGCCTCAGAAAGATCTCATCAGTGTACAAGTGGGTTCGCTGGGTCAGTCATATGAGGGAAGTACTGAAATCAGTAATGCAGAGCAAGTATTACAATATTTCAACTAGAATCATCTTGAGAATTATCCTCTACCATATTTTGTGTGTGTGTGTTTTCTTTTTCATTTCAACAACCAGCTGGACCCTCAGTGTTTTACGATTAACAGCAAGCAATGATTGCAAAGATCTGAGAAGTCCTCCTCAGACCAGAAATGAACATCATTGGCATAATGTTGAGCATTTAACAGAAGCATTAATTTCAAAGTAGCTCCCAGACACAAGATCAAAAAATGGAGGTGATCTGTTTGTTTGCTCTTGCACAACATTATCAACAAATCAGACCTGCTTAATTCTTGGTCAGACAATGATAAAACTGCACAGCAAGCAAGTTATTCACAAGAGACTGATGTTCCTCAAATATAAGGTAATAAAATAACTGGAAGGCAAACAAAAGTCTCAATTCATCCCAGAAAAAAAAAAAAAAAAAAAAAAAAAAACCACCAAACAAAAAAAGACAAATTATGGGGGGTTTTTTGCATATACTCAATGCCTTGAATACACAGCAAAGGTGTGTCTTGACCGATACATCAGAAAACTGCACACGGAAAGAGATGAGACTAACCTCATTAAAGCAGAATAATTCCATCAGACCAATATTGTTGGATAACTGACCGGCCTTCACCCCTTTCAGGATGCAACACTGCTAATGTTTTTGGCAGGCCAAGGAAACCTGGGAACCCTAAATTTATACATAGAAACCAGATACCTACAGAGTACCAGGTACCTTTGATAAATATGAGGAGGCTCACCAGATTTCTCTCAAATTGCAGGAATTCATATTCTACTTATGTGTCCCTAAAAACATAGTAATTGATATTAATGAATGCTATTACCAGCTTCTTATAACAAGAGACTGAAAATGCTCAAGCCATCCTACACCATGCAAGGACTTCCTATTTATTACACTTAAAGGTAAATCCAAATTCACATGCCAGTTCATAAACCCAAAGCAGCAATTCCAACAAATTATTCCTACAAAATTGGTGCCAAAGAGAATTTAGCCATTCAGCAAATCAGTAGATCACTAGTAATCAAAACTGTCCTGGAGCTTATGAAATGCAGTAGTGTGTATTTTGTACTAATGCCTACAGCCAATGTCTACACATCAATAAATTGCTAAATGAGTACTTATCTGCAGGTTGCAAACCTAAACAAACAAAAATATTTTGATGATGGGAAGAAAGATAGTATACAAAGTCATTTCACTGAGGAGTTAGAGAAAAACAGTAATTATGCTATTATTTGGAAAGCACAAAAGTGTCTAGAATATATTTAATACACATCACAAAGTTCTTGCCTTCATGCTAAATTTTCTAACCCATAAAGTTTTTTTTATTTCCTTACTTTTTATAAACACTTTTTCCACATAAATGCTATCATGTAGAAGTACTTTTCTCATTATATGGGAGAACATCATTAGGAACATAATCACCGCCAGTAAGCTACCATTCAACGCAGATTATCATACCTAAGTGAATTTGAACACATATGTTCAAAAAACATGCTTTGCTTTCTACCTCAGGAAATGTCAACAGCTGCAGCATCTATCTTGCCTCGTTAATTATACTGTTATTCTTCACGTGCACACTTGCAGCCAGGGAATAAGAGTATACCCTTGCTACTCCATAGTACTGTGATGGCTAACATTCTTATTACCATTGAAATTAAAAAAGGCTGTGAAGTGGATAAGTAAATATACCCTAAACAAAATTTCTCATTTCAAAAGTCATTGACAGGCTTACAAAAATAGAAAATATGCCTGTTTTCCTTCTTGGTTAAATAAGTGAAGATTGGAATGAAAAGAGGGGGAAAGAAAAAGGGGAAAGAAACTTACTTAATTTCTTAAGAACATCCTTCTTCTCCTCTATTTTTTCATGGACTGGTTCTTCTGCAACCTTAGTTTCTTGTTTGGGTAGAAGATTATTCAGATAGTTCATAGAATTCAGCAGAGCTTCAGTATGCAAATGAACATCTAGAGATGAAAAGTTCACCTAAAAGAACAAGCTATGTTTATCCAATATGCCTCTCTTCCCACAATGAGAAAATTCTGTTAAAAAAAGATATCATACCTTTATTTTCTGTAGAACATTCTGATAGGCAGTTTTCAGTTCCGGTCCATTAATATCAGCCTATTCCACCAAAAGTGCATGTAAAACAAACAAACAAATCAGAAGTTTGCAAATTTCATTAGAGAGAATGTGTTTCAAAAACCATCACAAGTTAAGATGTACAAGTTAATCTGTTTACGGAGCAGACAGACTTTGCACATGACACTCCATATGTTAAGGAATTAATAAGTAAGGAGAAACCTCCAACAATTGCTCAGTAATACTGTACCATTTATGACTGGCTTATAGTTCAGAAGCAAAGTCTGCTCTTTTCTCACCTTTATGTACTCCAGAGTTAGAAGATCATCTTCTACATTATCCAAAGTAGTAATTATGTAAACTGGCTTGTCATTATCATCTTAAAGAAACCAAAAGAATAAAAAAGAATATTTTTCTTTTAGAGAAAAAAAAATTGACGAGTTTTCTACAACTCTTTTAACCATCTATAGACTACAAACTAGGCTACTAGCTGTCATTACTATTTAATCACAAAACCTCTTCTGCAGACATAAAATAGTTAGATGTCTCTACTAAAATCATCAGCACTAGAACATATTTACCAAAGCATTACCAAGAGAATGAGCTCCTGAATTACTTTTCCCTTCCCCCCCTTCACATTTAATTTAGGAAGCAAATCTTTCTCAGTTGACAAAAGAAAGCCCTACAGGCTTTTTCAAGACAAATTCACAGTATTATCTGTGAATAATTTTTTGATCAGACTATAAATACTTACCCATATACTCTGGGCACAGCAGACAAACTTCACGAAGGAAAGCATTTGCAGTCATGTCAAATGTTCTTAATTTAAGTTCAGTGCCTAACCCTACAATATCAAGTTGCAGCACAGGTGTCTCAGCATTACCAGTAAGACGGCATAATTTAATTAAGACCTAAAAAACCCACAACCAAACAAAAAAACAGAAAAAAAAGGTAGGGGATTATCCACTTAGTTTTTATATAGGGTTATATATTTTATACATATATAATACATTAATGTGTATTGATCATTTAACTATATACAGCAAATGCCATGGAAAAAATAAACAGTTCAACAAACAAAATTGCTAGAATACTGTTTGCTGCTATTTTAACAAAAACTTCAAACATGCACACATGTAATATCAAAGTTAAAAATAAATTAGTTCATGTAAGTTTAAGAACAACTCTGTAAATCATTTAGTAACGTTCAACCCAGTGAAAACTAGATTTTCGGTCAGCATAAAGAGTTTACTGCTTTCACTGGAATTTCTTTGAACTCTCCTGGTAAGAGTTAGATTCACAAGCTGAATATCAGGCAAGAGGATTTCCTACTTTTTCACCCATGCTTGACAAAGATGTTAAATAAATACCTAGCTGAGCTGTTGTTATCTGTCTTTCACAACCAAAGCAAAACAAAGATATGTACTCTTTCCTTCCACATAATGCTCTCTACAAATAGGGGAAAGCAAAACCAAACCCAATAAGTCATGTTAAACTATAAAGCCAACAAACAGAGAGAAGGTGATTCTTAATACATTATCTATTGTATTTTTTTCTTACAGATTGCAAGATATTTTCCATTAGAGAATAATGTAACATACAGCATCTATCTTTAGACTCGTAGTTCTTAAACAAGTGCAAATGCACAAAACCCAGTGCATTTCAATTCTGTTTATGTATTTTCTGTAAGGTGTAGTATACAATAGTATATGTTGCAAGCTAGTTATGACGTGTTGAAGTCATTCTGTAAGCCCCACCCTAAAACAGGATTTGTAAAGTTAACTGAATTTGTATGATTTGTTTGTAAAGTTATACAGTGAGCAGCAGCAATAACACTGTCATAGCCATGACGGTCTAATGATAAAGTTAACAATAGTGGTAAGAGGCCATCTCTTTTACTAGACCAACCAATGCAGTTAGAAACAGTGTCTTGCATTTGGGTAAAATACTCTTTCCCACCCAGCCCCCGCGCCTGAAACAGCAAGAATAACACATAAACCACCACATTGTGAACATATTACAGATTTAGGTTTGAGGCCACAGAGTCTGGGAAAAACTGGAGCAGAAAGATAGGGTGCTTGTTACAAGATGGAACATTAATGAAGTTTTCCCAGTGACCACAGCAGTATCTGGAAAAAAAGATGTCAAAAGCTACATCTTAAGCCAAAACAAATACATAACGTGATTTTTGAGTGATAGTTAGGTAAAGGAAATTCAGTGATAAAATGAGTTGGGAAGTAAAGTGGATAAATCAAAGCATTTCAGTGACGACAAGGATGCAGAAGCACAACTGTGACTTGGAAAAAAATTCTACAGAATAGTTTCAGCAAGAAATGGGGAATCAATACTTCTGCATACATGGATTAATGAACACAACAAACAGGGAAAAATTATAGTTCAGATGTGCTTCAGAGAAATTAAAAAAAAGTAACTTTACCTCAGCTACTTCAAACCTTAGCTGGCATTCTGTCATATTTTTCAAAGATTCTTGTTTACGCAGTCTTTTTCGCCTTGTACTGCTAGCTCGCTTGAGGGAACCACATGAGGCTTCAAAAAATGGCATGTCTTCCACAGGACTGCTTAAAGCATCATAAAATTCTTCTTCTGATTCTAATGATTAATTCACAACAACATTATATATACATTTTAGCTAATATTTTGCAGTACTAGGACCTAGAGTTTTTATGTCCACATCTATAAAAACTTAAATGTACAAGTATGGGAAGATTACCTAGCTGATAATTAGCAACCAACAAAGCATGTTTCTATAATTATCTCCGCTCCTGCCTCCACAACTTTTCACCACACCTACAGCAGTTATAAATCAGTTTTCATCAACTAACTCCTTCATCAGCATTCTCTCACTATTGGCTGTGCAAAAGACAGCACAAACCGTGGCTCATCTTGCCTTTGGTGTGTACTAATAGCTTAATAATTCTTCTGCTGGTCTGCCTGCTGCTGACCTTACAGAAGGATTTGCCTCACTATCTTGGCACTACTTTGGATCTCTCCCTGCTAAGGATCTCCCGTTTCAGGAGAGACTCCTAAAGACTATCAAGCTTTTAATCCACCTGACATTATTACAGAAGTAGAACCAATACAAGTGGATTGCACCATCTTAAAAGGCTCTTTTCCTTCACCTAAAAAACATAAACAGTGAAGCTATAGGTAACTGTGGAAGCAGTATCCTCCTTCTGACAAAACTGTACAAAGGACATTAAGAGGTATTTTCTAAGGCTTAAAAGCACCCTTGAGTCTGGAGGATGAAGACATAAAAATAACACGAATCACTTAAAATGACTGCACAGCTGTATGTATAGTATAAATCAAAAACCAGACTTGATTCAATCTAAATCTAGTTATTACTTTCTCATATTAATTGTTGCCAGTGTTCACTCTCAGCTCACTGTAATTTTTAAGAATGGAAAGACACTTCCTCTCTACCTTTGGGTACTTAAAGAAACTCATACAAAAAATAGATGAAGATGCACAGATACATATTTCTATACATATTGTACACACACTGAATTTAAATTCATAAAGTAGGCATAAAAATTAACTTTGCTGATAATTTTGCTAGTGTTTGCAAACCACATACATCATTAACTTAAGAGAGGAGAAAAAGTATTGTTCTCTATTTTTCCAGTTGAGTGCTTTGGAATGACAAAGGTGATTGACACTGAAATAACATCGATATGTTTGATTATTTTTCAAATGTAACTACTAGATGGAACGTTACAATCTAGCTAAGCTGTTTGAACAGGAAGGCAGTATTACACATGACCAGCTTCACCACAGCCAATATTCTGTTTTATCGCATAGAAGCTGAAATGATGTTTGTTTATAACAACACAGTAGTTGCTAACAGTCATCATTTCAGTATTTTGTAATTTAAATAAATCCAGCTAAGTAGGAGAGAAATCGTTCACCAGAAGAAAATAATTAAAACCATCATCAGAGTACTAAGTACATACTGAAGCAAAAAATTACATACATGCTACTACAGATATTCTGCATAGAGAATTGTAGCAACATGTGCAAAGACAAAAATAAACATACCCATCCTACCAAAATTTTACTGCTTTGCCTTCAGAAAGATAACGGCAAGAACAAGCACACAGAATTTTACTGCTATGAGAAAAAACCCAAATATTTTGTACAGAGTGAATTATAATAAGCTGCACAGAATATAACACTAATCAATCTTCAAGACCTTGAAACAAAGCCACAAATGGTCACTTACTCCAAGAGAAACAAATTAATTCAATGAACTCAAAAACTTAACTTGTCCTGTTTATTAAATCAGACTAAAATAGATCGTATTACCTGACTCAGCAAACGAATGAAGATCCAAAACAGGAAACACACCTTGTGATAAATGTGGTGCTGAGAGCACAGGGGATATTGCAGCCTGAAACAGGAGATACCATAAAAGTTTTTGCTTGAATTCATTGGTCATGCTATTGCATGCACATATGCTGCATGGAAGTTTTACACCTTAAGGAAACTGGGTTTATTTTAAGTGCAAATCATTACAGATAAACACTTAATGTTACTAAAATTAAAAGCATGGGGAGAAATGAGGCCTTAATCAGGTAGAAGCATCAGGTACTGCACATTCATCTAGCTACAAAGATAATACATCAGGAAACACGGTGAACAGGTTCAAATATCCAACTTCACAGACCAAAAGATGGACAGAAACAGCACATCATATGAAAACTCAGAAAAGACAAGACCTAGTCTCTCACAGGACTACAGTATGGAAACTTCAGGGAATAGTAAAAGATTAACTGTTCTTTATAAAAATCACATGACACTAATGGCAGGTGGGAAAAAATGAAAAAAGAGCTAGAAAAACGACTAGAGCAGACAGGATTTTTTTCTAAATTTTATAGAATCACAGAATCCTTTAGGTTGGAAAAGACCTTTAAGATCATTGAGTCCAACTGTAAATGTAACACTGCCAAGTCCACCACTAAACCATGTCCCTAAGCACCACATCTACCCTTCTTTTAAGTACCTCCAGGGATGAGGACTCAACCACTTCCCTGGGCAGCCTGTTCCAATGCTTGACCACCTTCTCGGTGAAGAAGTTTTTCCTAATATCCAATCTATGCCTCCCCTGGTGCAACTTGAGGCCGTTTCCTCTTGTCCTATCACTTGTCACTTGGAAGAAGAGATTGACTGACACCCACCTCACTACAACCTCCTTTCAGGTAGTTGTAGAGGGCAATAAGGTCTCCCCTCAGCCTCCTCTTCTCCAGGCTAAACAACCCCAGCTCCCTCAGACACTCCTCATAAGACTTGTGCTCCAGACCCTTCACCAGCCTCGTTGCCCTTCTTTGGACACGCTCCAGCACCTCGATGTCCTTCTTGTAGTTCAGGGCCCAAAACTGAACACAGTACTCGAGGCGCGGCCTCCCCAGTGCCGAGTACAGGGGCACTATCACCTCCTTGGTCCTGCTGGCCACACTATTTCTGATACAAGCCACAAATGCTATTGGCCTTCTTGGTCACCTGAGCACACTGCTGGGTCATATTGAGCCGGCTGTTGACAAACACCCCCAGGTCCTTTTCTGCCAGACAGCTCTCCAGACACTCTTCCCCAAGCCTGTAGCATTGCATAGGGTTGTTGTGACCCAAGTGCAGCACCCAGCACTTAGCCTTTTTGAATCTCATTTCTTCACATATCTGGAAAAACAGATGCTAGTAGAGTCTTTCATTGTGAGATGCAGTTATGCACAACCCAGAGAAGTAACAGAAAATGTGCAAAATGTCACTGTTTTGCCACTAGAATGGACAAAAGGACAAGAATCCTCAGTCCATGTGGTATCATATATGACAGAATTAAATTCTCTTAATGAAGGTAACCAAATGGTTTATTCACCAAAGCTAGATTTCCCATCAAGCCTCAGAAAGTAGTCTCGGTGGTTTGAGTTTGTAAAGAATTCTCATCTGCATGTTCCACATGCATACTTAGTGTACATGTGCCTTGTAGAGAGTACTAAAGTAAGGTGAGACGTGTGCATTGTATGTGTTCCCATTCTTCTTGAGTGTCTTTGGCTCTGGACTGCACAGACGATAGTAGCTGGTTTTTGGGTTTGGGTTTTTTTTTTTTTCTCCCATTACTGCTGCTTTCAAAGCCCAGTCTCAGACAATTATTCAATAACTCACAGTATCTTACAGAAATCTAAATATTATGGTGACAAAGAAACATTCACCTTTGAACATTGTTTCCAAGGCTCCATTTTTCATCTCTTCACATTTCAACAGTCTCTATTCTCAGTCTCTAGCCTACATAATTTGACCTTACTGAATACATCCATGTCTATGAGTGATAGATACACCATGTCTCTAAGTGTCTTGTAACTGTGAAAAGTGTTTGATCTGTAACACTTCCACATTCTAAGAAGACAAGGAGAAGAAACTGTGAGACTTCACAGCACCAAATCATGAGAAATAAAGCCTTCCCCACTGAAGTGGCAGCCTTCTTGTACTAAAGTACAAGGAAGTGCAGGTGCAAAAACCTACAAGGATCTGTTCTGGAGAGTCTTCTGGTTTTGCAGCCCAAGAACAATTTCTCCACTAACTCAAAATGTAAAGAACAAAGTTCACACGCGGAGCTCTGAAAAAGGATTTCATGTCCTTTTCGGTTCAGAAGTGAAGCGATGGCAACAAAGCTCAGAAGAATTTCAGCTACAAGGATGAAAGCACGGGAGTATATCTGCCACCACCAGAGCAGCAAATTCACTCAAATTAACTGAATTGAATACCAGCAATTAGAGTCTGTCAAGCTCTGCAGTAGATGGAAGCTTGAGCAGACAGGCTTAACCATAGGTATTAATATGGAAGTTGCATATAACGCAAATACGTTCACACTGCCTCAACAGTCTTTCCTCACCTCATCTCTTATGTCACAAGTAATATACAGGTAATACTAAGCACATCAAAGTCACTGAAAATAGTTTAAATGTAATAGTTGAATTCTATAATTAAATTCAAGTACAGGCAATGTTATAAAGCACAGGATAATCATCTTATATGTGCACATTTTATTTATGTAAAACTAAAATCCCATCACTTACCCTTGAAGAAAGTTTGTCTGTGATTAGTTGCACAAAACAACAGAGACTAGGACAGCTTTTGGCTGGGGATACTATTAGTATATGAAGAGTGAAAGAGCAGGTCAGAACTAGCTAGAATTTTAATGTCACCACTGGCAGGACCCACATCTTGAAGGGAAACAATCTTCACTCTATATACACTTTAAATAGGTATGCATGCCTAGTTGTGTGCATTTACAGTTATTGAATATTATGCTAACATAACCCACAGAAAACACCACCAAAACTGCAATAACAGCCATCAGGAACAGAATAATTTTTATAAAGATGGAAAGACAATTATTAAGTAATCTTAAAAAAAAAACCAAACAAACAAACACACAAAGATGACCATTATTCCTTTAGAATCAAGTACACAAAAGATTAAATAACAGATAATTAGAAGTATTTACACATGACAGAAAAATGGATAGCCCAATTTTGTCTTTGACATTGAGATTTCACATATGTTCAAATGATAGGACTGCTTTAAAGATAGATAAAACATTACCAGATCATGCAGGCTAGAGTGATGTTAAAAATTAGCAATTTGGAGTTCATTTCCTAGTTTTGTGAAAACCAGCTCATATCAAAAGGTAAAACATACTTTTCAGGAATAATAACAAGAAAGTGGCAATTCTCTGTCCCAAAGAAAGCCTAAAACTGTGACCTGGACCACTTTCACTAAAGAAAGGGGGTGGGGAAGTAGGGAGAGAACTCACTCCACACTCCTACATCTTAGAAGTGCAAGGCAGAACTGCCACCCACTCAGCTATGCCATATAACTGAAGAAAGAAAAGCTGGGAAGAGCAGTGAAGTCAGCTGAAATGAAGCTGCCAGTTTTTCCAGGCAGGCACTGTTTAGCCAATATTAGCCACAGATAGTGGGTATTTTTGGTTTTGTTTTTGAAAGTTAAACTCCTGTCTGACTAACATTCACATAATACTTCAACTTTAAAAATTCCAAGGTCTCAAACTTTTCTTCGTTCAAGACCAAAACAGCTGAACCCAAACTCTGCAGCACTCTGATACGTGTATAAATTTGAAGGTACAATTAAACTAATCCCCAACAAAACTGATTATGTTTGTTAATCAAGATTAATATGAACTACAAAGTAATTCCCAGAATAGTAAAAGTTTGGGGTTTTTTATTTTAAATTCAACCACTGGACAACTATTTCATAATTATTGCCTAAAGATCACAATAAACTAACTAAATAACAAGCAAAATTTCTATAGCTAAGTTTTTCAAGAGGTACTAAGTAAATGCTTGTTCTCCAGTTTCTTGTGCTCCTTCCAAAACTGTAATGCTAATAGCAAGAAGGTATTTTTCTGATTATTATTAATGACTTTTTTTTTTTTTAAACCTTACCTCAGTTGCTTTTGGAGGAGAACTGGTAGCAGGAGCACTTTCTGGCTTAGGAATGCTATCAATTAGCTCCAAGATACTTGTCAGCTTCTGGTCTGATATTTGGATAGAAAGTAAAGGCAGCTGTCCAGACAGTTTGAACCTGTTTTGTAAACAAAGTTATCTTAAAACTATGTCATTCAAACTTTCTGTTAATTTTCTTCTGAAAAACACACAAGCCTTCCTGGTCAGAAAATCACTTATCTAACCATTGCATGTAAAAAAACCAACCAAACAAAAAATATCTCTCTATATATGTGACTTCTGTTGCACACAGAAGAGTTACTTAGCCAGCAAGTACCCAGTTATTAACGTAATTTGTATTTTCATTTGATACCATGTCTTGCAGATCAGGACCGCAAATAACGCTAATAACCGTTTCTGATTCGGCTGCATAAAGCCTATTTTCCTCACAATCAGAAATTGTTCCCTCTTGTTTGTATATTTAATTTAAATACTTGTAATAAATCACATAACTGAGCCTTTACACAGTATTTTACAGAAGAAGAGGTGGAGGATTTTTTTGCGTAAGAATATTTACAGCCCAAAACTTCAAGCAAAGTATACCAAATGCTTCCTAGAAGTTATATATTTTTAAGTTGCCTCTAGCACTAGTCTAGATATTTAACAAAGGAGTAAATGGCATGGCTATAAAGGACATAAAAGAATAAAATAACAGTCTTTAAAAATAAAAGCAGTAAAACATATTTTAAGCCTGCTTGAACAGACTTTGGCCAAAAAGAAGTAGAATCACTTCAAACGTAGACACTGACCTTTTAAAGACCTAAAATCCATCCCAGTTTCTCACAAAAGTGAGCAAAACAGAACTAAGGAGAAAACTGGCTCCAAGAACATTATTATGCTTTTATTACAACACCTAGTTAGAACAGATAAAGAGGACGGTTCAGTAAGCCAACTGTCTCAAGAATAGGCAGCAGCAGACGCTTAACACGTGGGGTGTAAGGAACAGGACCTGCTATTTCCTCCCAGTTTTGCTGTGCTTAACTCACAGCTCAGTCTTCAAAGGAACATAAAATATAATACATTGGAGAAGATGTGAGGACAAAAACCCCCAAATTTTCAATCACTCTCAGCTAACTTTGAGACTACAAGAGTAACTGGAAAAATAGCTCCTCATACCTGTGCAAGCCAAGCACAAAGTTGCACATGTTAAACTGTAACATCAAGTACCTAGTTTTCTACAGTTTATGAATGTCTTCAGATCCTTAAATTCTTCTTAAATTATCAACTACTTTTGACTTTTATTCTTCATTCCAGTACTATCAGAGAGAAATTTAGACCTTTTTTCTTTTTTTTTTTTTTTTTTCTTTTTTCTTCTTTTATTTTAATGGAGAGGGGCAGGATAAAAGCGTAGCTGCTGGGTCTGAAAGGACCTGTCCATCTACTGCTTGAATGCTCCAGTAATCTAGGACACTCAGCAATTCTCACTTCCATTGCACTTATACCTCCCTAGAAAAATTCATGTTTATTGTTAAAGACATTTTTGATGAATGTTTGTACAATGGACAGGCCATGCAGTTATATGGAAGGTACTTAGCAGATACAAGGCAGCTGACTGCAAATAATCCCAGGCTCACTACACTGCTCTTTTAACAAAAGCTTTTAAGGTTCAGAAAACATCTGGAAGTGGAATACAACTATTCTCAACCTGTAGAGACTGAGGCATGGAGGAGGTAAGTACTTCAATTCATGAGGAAATCTGTGCAGAAACTTCTTCCAAGTTCAGACTGGTTATATTTAGAGAGAAGGAAACGTTAAGGATGCCATTCTCAAAGCTGCAAATAAGTACATTCCTTCAAATGGGATTTTTTTTTTTTTTTTTTTTTTTAATGAACGCTATTATATGGAAGGATGCTCTTAATACTGGTATCCTAATACTGGCTTCATACACCTTCAAAAACCAGATGATAGACTCTCAGACACCTCCTTCAGAAAATGGGGGAATCATATCACAGGATAAAGCAAACATCAAAAAAAATCTTACACAGGATAGAAAACTACAGAATCGTATTAGTGCTTCCAAATGTGAAGTGACAGAAACTATAAGGAGCGCTGCATCCTATTCTCAGAAACGAAAGAAAGGCAGATAATGAGATCCAACCACAGAGTGAAAGCACATTTTGAGGGTCAGGAAACATGAACAGACGAAAATACAGGTTAACAGTCGAAAGCCGTTAATACAGTGGTCTTCAACAAACGAAAATTACATAAATTAGTATGCTCTTCAAGGCAGCAATATAGAAACTTGCCTTCCTAAACAAAGCCAGCACAAAGTCCTGGTGAATTCATTACTGTTTTTAAACAACAAAATCACAAGGAATTCAACTGAATTTGATGGTCACCTAAGGAAGTACAAACATCAAAGAATCCAAAATATATGGATACCCAATTAGCTGGTTTTTAGACAACTTAAAGTAAAATAGGTGCCCTCCAAACTAAAGAGACTCATTCATAAAATTCTACTACAGTAAATAAAGCAATTTTGATACTAGTTTTTGCTGTAGAACTAACATTTTCCACTCACCTTTTTCAACAGACTTATGCTGTTCTACAGCACCGTTCCAAATATTAATGAAAAAAAGTTCAGGAAAAATATAATGCTGGCTTTATATGCAAGCATACTTATAAAAATCGGAATATAAAGGAATAGCTACCTGTATACTAAAAATACATTCATATATGTGTAACTGATGTAAGCAATACTGATGCATAATACCCTATTCAACTATAATTACTAAAATTTACAGTTTAGGGGATTTTTGCTGACACAAAAGCTATCAGTTAATTTTTATCATTTGTGCACAATGTCATCTAGAGATCACACGGGCCTAAATATTTGTACATAAACACTCATTAACTGACCATTCTTAAAAACAAAAAGAGATTATGCAGTGACAATAAGAGATTTGGCATTTGAAGCTATGTTGATACTGATAGTATTGATGGGCTTGAGTAGTCAAAGCTAGAGATCAACAGAAAATAGAACATTTGTACTTTGAACTGATTTGGGAGACACATAACCAAATGTAAAAATTTATCATACGATCCTAACCAGATATATACTATACAGAAGTTTGTGGTTTTCAGACTTCAGAATTTTAAAGAGCTCAAAGCAAGAAGGAAGAGCCGCAAGCTCCTAAAGAAAAGGTCAGATCTCTACTATCAAGTAAAAAGCTGCTGTACCAGTCATTTCAAGACTGGTAGATGACTCTAGAGTATTATAATATCATCTGCAGAATACATCCTGGAAGCATTTGGAGACTGAACCAGGTACAAAATTAACAAGTTCAGCTGTTGTTGAGTCATGGTACTAACATGTTAGATTTGAAATGGTTACTTGCTCTTTGTGCAGGTTAAAGTATTAGTTATGATTAGTAACTTACAGTGGTATATGCTTATCTAGTACCAAACTGCTGTCCGTGGCATCCCTAACAGTTGTAGACAATACAAGCACTCAGAAAGAAGCAGAAGCTGATCTCCAAGAAATATTACTATCTTAGTGGAAGAAAAATTTGCCGATTTCTAGACAAAAGTAGAAACTACTTACTGTCAAGTAAGTGACTGCATGAGAATTCAGAATACAGAAGTAATATCCATTAGGGAAAAATTTCCCAACATCAGTCTAGACAGATAAACTGCCAAAAGGAGAAGCACACCTGGTAGCCAAGACAGACAGGTAGTACTACAATACTGCAACAGGTGTTCTCATTAAGAGCAGACACTCCTTAATCCAGGTTACACTAGCATAACTTGGAGAGATGTTAATTACAAACCTACATTAAAACAACATTCTGCTATATGACCACAGAAATGAAATCTCACTTTCCCTCCCTGGACTCGCTGACATAAAAAGGCAGCTTCCTCTGAGTTTTACTTCCCTTATCTCACCTTCTCCACCAAACAGGGAAGAAGTAAGGAGGGAAAGAACAAGACGTCTTGTAAAGTCAAGCAACAAAATTCAGAATCTGGCCTCCCAGCTTTCCAGAAGGTGGCACCATTATACCATGTAATCATTGATCTGCATTCACAATACACAGCACTGGTGAGGTACGTTATTTTTAGGGTTTTTTCTGACTAAGCAAATCCTAGATTCTTCGTAAATCTTTTTTTTTTTTTTCATAAACTGCCTCTTGATTTTGCTGATTGTACTAAATAATTTTCTGCAATAGCCTAGGTCTATTTTTATGCCATTAATTTTCTGAAGTGCCTAGCTAAAATCTGAATTTCCAACAGTATTAAGAATGAAATAAGCATATGCTAGCTTGTTGTAGCACTAGAATATGATTCTTATTAATGACTTACTAAACCAAATTACCTTGTAATGCATTAATGTGCTACTTTGCAAATACTTCAAAATTGGTCGGAATTTTTTAGGCAGTAATGTCCTTATCACACGTTACTGAAGATGCACTTCCCAAAATACATGCAAAGTTGATCTTTGTCACTTTGACTCAGTGATCTTTAACATCAACGTTTCATTATTAACGGTAATATACATTTTATTCTGATTGAGTACAATTTCCATAACCAATAGATTTTTTGCTAAATAAGCCTAAGTGCAAACTCAATTAAGAGCTGCATTAAGAGCTATTTCCCTGAGAAGTGATCTCTAATAGGTAAGCAAACAAGATGAATAACCTAAGTGAAAGAGAGGGAGTATGACAGCACATTGCTTTTCAGCATATTTTTGTGATGTTTATAATAGAAGCTTTGTAAGTTCAGATTTTTTGCTCCTCGGTATTTCCAGTGAGAACTGAAACGTAGCTATAAGAAAGAGCTAATTAGAATAGGTATTAATATCTTCAGTAAAGATCTTCAAATATACTATACGTACTTATTTTACAACAATATAACGTTCTATCACCTCTTCAATATTTGGCAGCTTCTTGGGTTTATTCTCTGTTTTTCTTGATGAAGGTATTTTACTTCCAAGATTCACACATGGGCAACGTAAAATAGCACACATGTAATTAGATCCTTGATCTTTTTCTTTATTTCCCCTAAAAAAAGTCATTTACCATAAAATTTCAAAACAGGAAAAAACACATACTTGGGCATTCTTGCATCTGTAACAACCAGAGCCCTGCTAAATTCCACTTTTACATCCAAGGGCTGCAAGATATGTTGAGATGAATGTTTCAGCTTCCGAGCCGCTTGCCAGTCCTCATCTAGAAGAGCAAAGAAAACCTATGCTTTAAACATTGAAAGAGATTCCTTCTCATTACATATATCACAGAATTAAAGTATCTGATATTAGTTAGTAAATATTGCTAAATATTCAGGTGACACGATCACTTTTACAACTCTATCAATACATGTATATTATACAAGATCCAAACTTCAGACATATAAGACTACTTAGTAATTTCTACCGTTCACATCTGAACAGCTACCTCATCCATGCTGCAGACTTCTAAGGGCCCAATTCTTAAGATGCATGGTACTGGGAGTTTAGGCCCTGGATTCCCCTCCGAAACTGGAGGGTTAAGAATTAAATGCTTAAGACTTCTCTAGTTCTGACTCCTTCTATATTGTTAGTTCCCAAACTACTAGTAAAAGTTTCCTTCAATAAGGGATTCTGATCCTTTCTTTACTCTCACAAAATGATCAAACCTACAACCACTCATGGATTCTGCTTTAAATTTGGAGGGAAGCAAGCAAAAGGCACTGAAGGAAAATACTATAAATAAATTAATTACACTCTTTTATTTATTATGTGACAAATCAAATGAGATGTCTTAAAAAAATAAGAGATTTATTGTAAGTTTATTTATTTAGAAAAACCTAAAGTTGGAATCTAAGGCCTAAATGTATGTTTTGGAAATTCATAACATGTTCATAGGACTGACTTTAGAACATGAGTTTAAAGAAGTATGTTCCAAAGATTCACCACTGCGTCAGTTAAAAATATAAAAGGCACCTCAACCACCAAAATATTTTTACTCACATAGAGAAAGATTACTTTCATGAATACTTACCATGTTTGCTGTACAGTAACTGTATACTGCTGAGCTGGATATCAAAACAGTCATAAGCTCTTGACATTATATCTTCAATAGAGGTTTGTCCTACTTTGAGTTCTGATAAATCAGAACGGCTTTTGCTTTTCATCTTAAAAACAGTCATAAAAAAGCATAAATCAATTTCAAAAATATTCAAAGCACTAATTCTACAAATACTCGATCCTACCATGACAAAAGATTAAATTTAAAGTTCTCATTGTAAGGGCACAGAGTCTTACAAATATCACAGCAGAGGAGATACCTAAAATTAGTAGCCTGTACCAGAATAAAAAATGGAGAGTATTAAACTCCATTTCTTCTTCAAGGAAAGAAATGAAATAATAATAATAAAAAACTAATTAAAATCTATGAAGTTTTATACAATACGTTTTGTATAAAATAATTTTCTTTAATAAGTGACCCATACCCCAAAGTATAAGGTCTCAAACCCTTTGTAACCAGTAGAATAACTGTTCAGTTTTTCTATATATAAAAATATATACTGCATTAATCACCTCAGAAACATGAAATCTGTTTTTGAAACCTGTTGAATTTAGTTGTAATGTTACCCTGTTACATATTAGTCAGAGTAAAAGGGAAAAGGGGGTTTGGACTGTTCATCGTCAATGTTCAATGTCTTTCCGTTAATATCAGTCAATATCCTTTTGACTCAGCTTTGGGATGCCCATACTTCTTTGGTATTTCACATTTGTATGTGCCCTCTCTGCTGTTCATCTCCAATGAAATGTGGCTGTCCTTATCCTTAAATGTCTAATAATTTTGGATCCATATCTGTTTCTGTGAGACCCAGATAGTATCCAAGATAAGGTTTGTAACCGTGAAACAGTGTCTAAGACATACCATTTCTTTTTCCAGTGCTACTGAACTATGACTACCTTTACATTAAAAATTACTTCCAGATTGAAAGTTCAGAATTACCAAATTAATATTGCCTGTGCAACCTTAATTAAGTCCACTTATGTATGTGCATTGAGATACAGTTTTAATTTTATACGCCATTTACCCCCTCGGGGCTTGACCTTCTCCAGTACATAACTGAGGGAAAGAAACTACTTGTTCTATATTAAACATACTCATTCAACGAATGAGCTGCATCTCACTTAAGCATATGTCACCCAAAGTGAATACAAAATCATTAATCATATCCTAAGAGGCATCTAACTTTTCTCTTTTGGTATTGCCCAATTCCTTCATCTTGCTTTCTAATTTCTATTAAAGGACAGGAACCAATCCAAGAGTCACATTCAATATGAAAATTACTCATCCATTTCAGAAAAACATCTCACAAACACATTTACTGAAGTCTGATTTGAAATGTATTCTTCTATGTATCATTCTGAGAGTAATTTCCTATGGGTGTAGTAGAGGTCGCTGTTCTATTCCCCCCCTCCATTCTATCTAGGAGGCTGTCTCAGGGACCCAACCAGTATACAGATTGATTATTGAACGCTACAAAACGCCTACAAATGCCCTGCATTCAGAAGAGCTGGTAAAATTATTAGTCATTGAAATAAGTGATCTGGTTGTAAAACCAAATTATTTTTAGTATCTACACAGCAATGTTTTTCACTAATTCCATTTTCTGAATCATCTGATATATTCAACAAGGCCAAGTGCAAGGTCAGCACCTGGATCAGGGCAACCCCCGGTATCAATACAGGCTGGGGGATGAAGAGATCGAGAGCAGCCCTGCAGAGAAGGACTTGGGGGTACTGGTGGATGAAAAGCTGGACATGAGCCCACAATGTGCGCTCACAGCCCAGAAAGCCAACCATATCCTGGGCTGACATCAAAGGAAGTGTGGCGAGCCGGACCCCCTCTACTCGGCTCTCATCAAGACCCCACCTGGAGTACTGCATCCAGCCCCGGGGTCCTCAGAAAAGAAAGAAATAGACCTGTTGGAGAGGGTCCAGAGGAGGGCCACAAAAATGATCAGAGGGATGGAACACCTCTCCTATGAGGAAAGGCTGAAAGAGCTGGGGTTGTTCAGCCTGAAGAAGGGAAGGCTGCAGGGACACCTTATTGTAGCCTTTCAGTACTTAAAGAGAGCTTCTAAGAAAGATGGAGAGAGATTTTTTTACCAGGGCCTGTAGTGACAGGAGAAGGGGCAATGGTTTTAAACTGAAAGAGGGTAGAAGTGTTCAAAGTCAGACTGGACAGGGCTCTGAGCAAGCTGATGTAGTTGAAGGTGTCCCTGCTCATTGCAGGGGGATTGGACTAGATGACCTTTAAAGGTCCTTTCCAACCCACAGAATTCTATGATTCTAACTGAAACCCACATGCTCAGAAAGTCAGTCTGTGGCAGAAACATAGATAACTTACTTCACTTTAGCAAGATTTTAAGCTTTGAAACAAATTCTTATTAAAAAAGCAGATAAGGCAATCTAAACAGATAGTAAGTCACAGTATCATTCTTATTCACAGTACAAGTAAAAAAAAAATTAAATTGCCTGTATACATGTAAGATCATTTGTCCTGAAAGAACACAAGTTCACCAATGACTAGAAGATCATTGAATGTTTTGGGATGGAAGGGACCTTTAAAGGTCATCTAGTCCATCCCCCCTGCAATTGGCAGGGACATCTTCAACTAGATCAGGTTGCTCAGAGCTCCATCTGGCTTTGAATGTTCCCAAGGATGGGGCACCTACCACCTCTCTGGGCAACCTGTTCCAGTGTTTCACCACCCTCATCGTGAAAAATTTTCTTCTTGTGTTTAGTCTAAATCTACCCTCCTTTAGTTTAAAACCATTACCCCTTGTCCCGTCGAGACTGCTAACTGCTTGCTAATTAAAAAGATTGCTAATAATATGTGGAAACAGTTTCTTCTATGATTTTATAGTGCTAAATTATAATTTAAAATATATCATTAAACTACCTTTTTGACATTTCCCTTGCATGAAGTATCCCAAACGTATCTCTAATTTTATCCAAATCATTTTATAAATTGCCAGTATGTTTACTTTTTTCATTTTAAAGTAAACTGAATGACCAAAAAATAATTGATAACAAGAATAATAGTAATATTAAAAATAAGAAGACCATTTAATCATGTAAGTAAATGTTTACTGCTTTATATTCTAAGGTAAAAAATTGTTAAGACATTTTACACACAACAGTTCAAAGCATCAACAGTGGTTTCATTCCAGGAAAGAATTATTTTCTGACAATTCTTTTGGGTTGAAAGAATCTACTGAGAAGAGTTCAATAATTTCTGCCTTGAATAGAAAGCAGTTTAAAATAAATACTTAATACACGAACTGCAAGAGGAACTTTTACTTAACCAGTACCACAAAACACAGACTAAGAAACTGGAAATCACATAAAAGCCAAACTATCATTTTCAGTAAGTTACTTCATTAGGTAAATACATACCTTAAGACTACCAAGATCCAGAAGTAGTAAATTTGATGTACGGTCATAGAATCCTTTTTGTGGAACAATGATGTACGAAGCCATGAGGTTAATTTTGAGGTCAAGAACTTTCTGTGTTTCAATAACATACAACAAACCTGAAAAACAATATAACGAGTAAATATAAAAAAAGTAATCCATACAGAAGCTATGGAATTAAAAGAAACTATAAAAAGAAATTCAAGTCTAACTTTAAAAGAGCTGTGAATGCTAGATAACTAAGTTTAATTGCAGGTACAGATGCTCTTCAGATTTCTTCTGAACCAGTAATTATAGGCAGTCTTTAAAGAAGCACCAAGCAGATGAAATGATGACAGCGAACAATGCTAATGGACAAGTAGAGACAGCAACAGGACACATGCAAATCCAAAGAAGTTTCATACTGAGCAGAGATGAAATGAGAACTGAAACGTGCAGTGCAACTTGGCAATTGCTGAGTTAACCCATTGTGCTCTGTATGATTCAGAAATTGAATTCTTCTAGAAATTCTCATTGGGAGTATCCAACTGCACTGGCCAAATTGCTAGTGTTGTTACTACTGAGATCCTGAAGTTTACACTGATTCTGCAGACAAGCATCTCCATCTTGATATGCTGAAGACCAGCAAATATAAGGTCTTACAAAAATTCTGTTTAAAAATCATGCAATTAGTTGGGAAATTCAGACTGTCAGAACATTTGAGATCAAATTCAGGTTTTTTGCTCATCTGAAGAGAAATGAATGATCTTGCTTCAAGTTAGCACTGAAAACTGCCTTAGGATGCAGCCACAACCCATTAAATATTTACCAGGTGCAACAAGCTGATGATCACAGAAGTGGAGATAATAAATTATGAAGATGACAACATGACATTGCAGCACACCCACACTGGTAAGAAAGCAATTAAAACTGCTCCCACATTATCAAAGGCATTATCCTGCCACAGGAGAGCTAGATTAGTTAATGAAGAACTGGATGGCAACCACATTTCAGGATTTGCAAGATAAAATAACTTGGATTAATAAAAAGATTAAGATTTTTTTCAGTTTTCAATGCCTAACTATTTGAGTGATGTAGAAAGTTCAAGAAAAGACTTTGTTTTTTCCTTCATTTGGGACAAGAACATAGTTGAGTCCATAAATTGAACTGTGGGAAACTTAAGTTTTTGTAATGTCTTTTAGTGGTGCTGAAAATCATAACTATTTTGGTGTAGCAAGTTCCTTCACTTCTGCAGTTCACAGTTCCCCAATATTTTCCAGCTATCTTCTACTACTGAAAAGTGTTAAGAATTCTTTCCTAAGAAGGACTGCAAGTCTGAACATATTAATTGCATTGATATGATTCAATTTTTTTTATTCTACCTCTGCGATTAGCATAGTCCCCTGCAACAGAATATTCTGCATATCAAATCTTCTTCCTCTGGTAATGTCATCTCAGGCAAGATTTTACAAGCAATGCACAGAATATTTTTAGGAATTTCCATCAGGCTTCTCATTTGTGAGTGGAACAAGCTTTCAGATTACTATGGGCAATTCAGCATTCTTGTGAAGGTAAGAGTCATTGGATATATCTCTAAAGTAATGCTATGCTTAAATTACAATAGACACATAGCATGATTTCATATTTCCACAAAAAAATGAATCATGATCAGAACCAGAGTATTCAGTGGTAATGAGCAGAGAAACAATTTAAGCAAATTTTTATCAAATTAATCACAGGAACGAACTGTGGTACCAATATATTCAGTATTGCTGGAGAACTTTCTGATAGAAAAAAGACAAGTTGATCCACCTGACTTTTCCTGGTTAATCTGACATTAGTCCTTAATTAAACAGTTCAGTCCAAGAAGAACGAATTAATAGAAATATAATTGATGTCCAATTTCATTCTTGATACTAGCTTGATAAAAGCAATCGATTAAATATACATTATGCTTGAGTTTTCTATAACTTCTTTCACTTATTATCACTGAGTATTCAGATTTTTTAAATGTACAATTGAAATATTAATAGGTTACAAATTTAAATTAGTTTAAAAAAATTCTTTTTTTTTTACCTTTTAAGAAAGATTTATATACGAAATCTCCCCTTAGCATCCTCTCCTATCCACAGTCAGACAGGACACTGCACTGGACACACCTCTGATCTAGAAAGCCTCAGACATCCTTACTGGAACAAGTTAATTCCACAAAACTCAATATTACTCTTAAAAGTATGCAGTATCTTCATTCATGTCTCAAAATATAACCTCTCTAGAGATAAAAATCTAGGATGAAATGAAAACTGGAGGAATGGCTTTAATGCTGAGTAACTGGAAGACAGATAAATATAGTTTATATGACTTGATCTGAGTCAATCCAGATCAAAATCAACAATCGAAGAAAGTGGAAAACACCTACGCAAAGGCAGATAGTGTCCTGAAAAGCAACAACTCTGGAAAGGATTTAGGGGTTTCATAGGAGGACCAACATCTCAGTATCAGTTTTTGAAGAGTATGAAACAATTAAGGCCATTTAGATAATCAGATGAACAGAACAGAAAAGTTGGAAGTAATAAACTGTTTTTACTCTGCACAGAGTATAACAGAATAAATACTATTTCAGTAGTATTTCACTACCTCAGGCTGTGGAGCATATTTTACAAAGAAAGCTGAAGTTGAAAAAGATACGGACATAAAACTATCCAATACCTGGAACAAATGCTTTGTAATGAGATTGAAGAATTCAGCTTATTTAGGTGTTGGATTAGAAAGCTATGACTTGGATCCATGCATCTCCATATGGAAGGATATAATATTTTCATACTCCTAGAATCTAAAATTTGTCTGAGTGAGCAATCAGAAGAGCATTCAGCACTTGCCTGTTGATGTTTTTTCACGGAACTCTTCAAGCTTCATCAGAGTTGCTGACGTCAATTGCTCTAAATGTACATCTTTCGGAGGCCTGAAGAAATCCACTAAGCTATTTATTGTCATCTGTTAAAATAAAGCGAAAATAATGCATGGCAAATTTACCATTAAGTACATTTTTTCAAGATTTATAACTTATTAAAATATTTACTTACTGCATCATATACTATTTCCAGTGGCTGTGATTCTATTCTAAGCCTCTGATCTGCTTTCTCATCCAAAGGATTAGTCTCAAACATTATGCTTAAAAGTGAGGTACTGTTGTCCGAATAGACCGTTCGAGAAGATAGGAGACAGGGTGTACGCTTTTCTCGGGACATGCCTGTAACTTCAAGTGAGGTAATTTTTGTTTCAAATCTGTAAAGAAAGGTAAACAGCATGTTCAGATGTAATATCCGTCTGGCTAGGTACAATTAGATGATACAAGTATATAGAATGACCTGAAAGAAAAAAAACAAAACAAAACAAAACTGAAAACCAAACCAAACAACAACGTATCTCTAACCTAACTCAGAGAAATAGATTAGTCTAAGGATATAACACATATATCCATGTGTTAACTGTTTTCTATGTAATTATCTTTTGTGTCTATTACCCATTCTTGAGTAAGTAAGAAAGGGGGTCCAAGTTATTCACTTCATACACTTTTCATGAGGACAGGTGTCAGGGCAGGGAAGAGATGTGCAAATAGAAATTCTGTAGTATGAGCTCAGGAATTAGATGGCACGGTTTACACTGGGGAACAGACACACAGCAGAGAGGGAAGGGTTCCAGTGCAGAGAAACAAAAGAAACACTACAAGAGGAGCACAAGATTAATAGCCTCATTACTCTGAGGAAGTATTTTTTAGGTGTTTTCAATACCCTGTCCACCTCTTTCACTGCTCTCAGCTGAACATCTTTATCTCCCAACACTCAAAGGAAAGTGTTTCACACTAAAAATATAATATTTTCTTCCCTTTTTCTCAGTATGATAGCATTATTAGGGCCATTTAGATGGACAGGGGAACAAACAGAAAAGCTGCAAGCAAAACTTAAAAAAAATTATGCATAAAACTCAGCAAGATCAACAGTATCTTAATATCGCACGTGGTTTATACTAATATGCCCCAACGTAGAGGGGACAAGGTTTAAAACAGGAAGGCTACCCAGAATTTTTAAGTCATTACATTTGAAATGAGAATAAAATATTTCACATCGCTGCTTTTCATCATCCACTGTGAGAGCACAAAACCAAGCCAAACTCATCAGTTACAGCTTTCTTCTGCAAATCTAAAAGCTCAACTGAAAACTCAAGAACTTTTCAGTCATGTTAAATGCCTACACACAAGCCGTTTGCTCAGATTAAGTTTCAAAAGGAGTAACAGTCACTTTTCAAAGCAAGAAACAAGTTAGTAACTCGATTGTTTGTACGTAACAATGATAAACTGAAAAAAAGACGAAAATCTGTATTGGCACAAAAAATGCTGAAGATGGAGAGAACTTAGTCATGGAAACAGTATACGTTCACTTTGTCCATCAGTTGCAGGATGATTCTGCTCCCAAACTGCACAAGAAACAACAGTGAAAAATGGAAGTCAAACATCACAACAGAGCCTTAAAATGCCTATTAGCCATCGTCAACATTTCATGAGAAGCGAAAACAGTTTGATAGAGAAAGTTCACCTTATTGCTTGTGCACCTGGTCGTTGGGTAAATACTGTACTCAAGTCAGTTAATGCAAATTCTACCAGCTCAGGAGTTTGCTTGTTTTCTCGTATTGATATAGACATGCTTAATAACTTCACAGATAACTTCATGGCTTCATACTAGATATGCAGGAAAAACAACAACAGTGGATTACAAAATACTTTAGTATACATTTCGATACAGTTTATGAAGGGATGAAAACCACAAATATTAGTTTGATACTTTTTTCTATTGCTATAAATAGCTTATATCATAGCTGGTGTAAAAGTCATTCCCAAATAGTTATTACGAAGAGGCAGGGTTAGAGTAAGAGTAGACTATGCTTACAAACATGTGTCTTTGATGTCTACACCGCATTTTGAGATAAAGGGCCTCTGACATACAGCTGGAAGGCAGTCCATTGCACCGTGCATTGCATCTCACATAAAGATGACTTATCAGACTATTTCTGAACGGTTCAAAAATGTTGCTCTTCCCCACTACAGTCCTTCAATCACCTCTTTCCTTATATACTCACCTACTCTACCTCATCTACTATCATTCATATTTAAGATTCCAGTGAATCACTTAGTGACATTTCTTTAAAAAAAAGTTTCTGAATATTCTAAGAGGAAATACGAAGCATTTCATAACTTAAACAACAATACACCACTTATATGATTTTATCCTAGCTTGAGCTAACAAAATTTCATTCTGGACTTTTTCAGAATACCCAAAGTAAGCTCTATAACCACTCTCCTGAAACTACATCTAAGGATGCTCTGTTCTGCACAAAGCCAGCATGCAGTAACTTAATTAAGAAGTCTCAGAACAGTATTCAAATACAGAGACAGAGCTTCAAGTAATTTTAAAAGTGAATTCCTATCATGTTTAGATTTTTATTAGTAGATAAAGCTACCAATTGTTTGGTATCATACTTGGTTATGACTTACTGATTTTGGAAGGGTTGGATCCACCGCTGTTTCACTGTATCCAATTGCTGCATAAAGTTTAGCCTTCTCTTCAGGTGTCATCAGCTCTTCAAGACCTGTCACATTGCAAGACATTAGTTAAACTCGATATAGGTATATGAAAAATGCAAACACTGGTATATACTTTCCAGTGCTTGGTAGCTCTATAACATACAGTAGACATTGTCAACGTTGTCCTGACCCAGTAAAAGCAAAAACCCTGAGGTTTAAAGCAAAGTCTTGAGTCTCTTAAAGCATGCTTTAAAATGCAGTTATACTTTTATTCTGACCTACTCTATTCCCTAGCTTGTTAACAACAGAAGCAACCTTTTTGATTTACTTTCCTGTTCCACAACCTTTACTAGGTGCCCTGTACTTCAGTGAATCAAACTCTAATACACTGCATGAAGTAGCCAAATTATAAAATGAATGGAAGTAGATTTGTTTAGACTTCATTAACTGTTACTGTTTTCTAGCACTTTCTTCAAATCCCCATACACAGTACACCATGCACACATGCGAAAACTGTGGCAGGAGAAAGCTCAAATTGAAGACAGTTCAGAAAGACCTATGGAAGTAACTGTAAGATACCTCTGTAACATGCAATTAACAACTTCATGAGAAAAAAAAAAGGCTAAGAGATAATGTAAATGTCAATAATCTGATAGCCCAAATATTAAACAAATCCAAAATGCCATTACTAGGGACCTATTATTCTAAGTCATTTTTAAGAATAGAAAAAAATACCAATAAATGAACATACTTGAACCCTTTACTTCTTGTTTCTGTTCACCCTTTTTTTCACCTGACCAGCTCCATATCCAACTAAACCAGCCACCAGAATTTTCATCATCTTGTTTTACTCCTGGTCTGTAGATTTTTAATCCAGCCTTAGTTGCCTGAAATTTAAAAAATACTCAAACAAGTCATTTTCTTCATGCTTTCTTCGTTTTCCTAAGAAAAATATAGACCCAAGACATGCTCTAACACATCAAAACATCATTAAACAACCACTGAAAAGGCAACACGTTATTTTTTAGTTTTAATTCTAATAACTTTTTCAAGTACACAGAGCATCTCCAGACCAATTCTCACTTGCATAAAATTAACCACCTTTATGAACAAAAAGGGCAAGCAAAAGGTAGCTGATTTTAAGTCAATAAATGTTTCTTACATAGCAGATTTTCTCTCTAGCTCTCACCACCAAAAAAAAAAAAAAAAAATTTCCACATTACATAGCATTCTACATTACAACAATGCACTTACAAGGAATCGTTAAAAATATATATATAAGCAATTAAACAGCCAGCACAGGCCAAATTTTAAATGATCCCTATGTTCTTAATCTCAAGATAGATGTCCAAAGCAGTAATAATAAAAAAAATAAAAAAAAAAAACCACACAAACAAAAAAAACAACCCAAAACACCATTGCTCTTGTAGTAGAACATTCACTCTAAGAAATATAGAAAACTATTGCTGGATCTGATACATATAGTTATAACAGTAAGGAAGGCCTCCCTTCTCCCACACTCACTATTTCAACTACGGGATATCCTGTCTGATGCCAGTGATGATTCCAATACTAGGTCCTCACAGAAAGTGCAAATGACATACAGGCTTGACCACTGAAAGTTTGGCATAAGGGACGGCAATGACCATCAAGCGGTCTAAGAGACAGAGTTCTCAAAACTGTAGTGGACCACACAAACTCATTGTTTTTCTTCATGACTAATATAACCTGAAAAGATGTAAACACTTGCAGACAAGCCCTGAATTTAGAGATGCTCTAGTGAATGTGATAACCAAAGTGAGTGAGACAGGGATCCCTTCTCAGCACTCAAAAAACCCAATGCACCACAATTAGGGAAGAGAGCTGGCTATAAATCAGAACTTTTTAGGAGCTTGTCACATGTGTCCACCTGCAGGCCAATGGAAGGCACGACTCACCACAAAAACCATAAAGGCTTCTGAACTGATACTATTGATTCACCTCAGAGAGATGATGCAGAATGTCAGCTAAACAACACAAGGCCTCAAAAAGTTTGAACAAAATCCTCCAAAGTCCTCTTTATAAAGGATACCAAGTCATCAAGCAGATGTTACAGAGCGAACAGTCAACGGAAAGAATGGACAAAGCCTTAGAAAAAAGGGCTGTTAAACCTCTGAAATTAGAGGTTTCTAGGACACCAAGGAGCTGGTGTTGAAGGACAACTGCCACGGAGAAAAAGAAGTGATACTTAAAGCTATGATTCTCAACACATCTGAGGCAGCAGCTGGCACCAGAATCCAAGGTAAGAAAAGTTACAGACAGGAGGGGAACTGTACTTCTGCAAGGATGAAGAAAACATTTGTGCAGTATGGGAACTGAAGAAATTTCCTGAAGAAACCCTGTTGAGCTTCCCCCGTCCTCCATTTACAATAGTTGAGTAATGAATACAGTCATAGTCTGTGGAAAGATTACTCAGCAAGGTAAACTGTTTTGACTAGAAGAAAGGGAGAACCAAGAACGTCATCCTGTATTCTGATTTAGGTGAATTGTCTATACAGTCTTCTCTAGGTTGAAAGCACAAAATTTCTCAAGCTATCTGATACAGAGACTTGGTGCCTGGCTCACTGAAGCTGGTGTTTGGTACTTAGGGCACTAGTGATGAAAAAGTGGCCTAAGATTTGAAATATAAAGTTCTTGCTACAAAGCTCCCAGAAAATCAGATGGTACTGTGTTCAAAATGTGAGTTCTGGGGAGCTTGATTTCAAGGTCTAGAGAAAAGCAAGTGTTTGAAATTCAACTCTAAGTTATGCTTTTAAAAAACAAAAAAGCTTACAAACAGTAGGGTCCTTTATGTGGCTTTACTCAGCCCACATCTAAAGGGTGCTCCTTTAAATTCCTAGAAGACTTAAGGCTGTCAGACTACCAAGCTAGTAGTAGATTTGCCTGTTACAAGTCCTTTGAGACCTTCTTCAGAGGTATGACCTGATAACAATAAGACAGATGGGTTCTGACAGATAGATGGAGGTAGAATACAGTTTAGAATCACTGTAACCTGATTTTCAATACTTGGAAATAAATTCAGAGAGTTAGCTAGCAGATCTTTCAAGATGCTTTTCTAACACTTTACAAGTGCAAGCCCAAATAAACGAAAATTCATTTGCTTGCAACCTACTTCTAAGCACTACAGAAACCTATCTGAAAACTCAGGACTGGAAAGTGGTCAGGAGTGCAATATGACATAACCTTTTGTAAGCAGCATTGGAGAAAAGAAGAATAAAACGAGACAGAAAATTCTTTGGGATCTCCCTCACCTTGCAAAAAGTAGGAGGAAAAAGATAAAACCAAAAGAAACTCTACAGTGCAAGATAAAAACATGCCAAAATTAAATGAGAACTCAAACAAAACAAAAAAACCCTTCTCATGAAAAGAACTCCAGCCAAACAACTGAAGGGGAAGGACACGAATGTGTCTTCTGGTTCTGTGAAAGTCTGAATAATGATCATACAAGCATCCAAATGTGGGTGTACATACAGACAACTAGAAGGACAAAAAAATCACATTTATGGATTCCTGTTTAGAGTTTTGATTTAGAAGCACCATATCTATCACTGCAGCAACTGCGTTCATACCATAGTTAATATACTCCACAAAATAAATAAATAAATTTAAAAACTAAATTTCTTTCAACCACTGCCACAAGAAATGACTGATGTTCATGAAGCTTAGTTATCAATACGTTATTTCAGACTCTAAACTTGATATTGTGCTTACTTTTAGTAACATGGATTATTAAGGGAGAAAGACCATTTCACAGATTTCAGAAAACCTATACAGATTTCACTTCAGTCTCCTGGAATTATGCTCAGACACTACATTGAAAACTAAGCAGTACACTAACCTAGGAAAAACAAGGTCAACCAATTAAGTGTAACTACTCAACTACTCAAGTCACATTATCTTGCCTAATAATGATTACCTACTTAAATGTAGTCTACATTTGCTGTATTCTGAATAACAAACAGTTAACATACCTCATATACAGGTGTTCAGCCTACGTAACAGGGCATCAGGAAGGAAAAGAATAAACTAATTGTCTAGGCTGTTGCGGGAGTGGGGATGGGGGGGGAAAAAGCAAGCCTGAAGCTTTGGGTATAATCGCTTCCAACTTGACTTATCCTTTCATCCTTTGAAGGTATTTTCCACAGTAGATCTTACTCACCAAAAGTGGAAAGAAATGTATCACAGATCAGTTATTCTGAAGAAGCAGTATATGGAGCTATTTAATATTTGCTTAATTAGAAGCTGAAACTAACCATGCCTTATAATAACAAATGTGAAATACAAGGAAAATACAAAGATTGTATGATGCACAATTCAATCACTAGAACTAAAATGTATGTCCCTAAAATCTCCACAATCTCCTGTTGCAGTTATTCTTAGACCCACTTAAATGAAATTTTACCTCAACTTCTGCTTGTTGCCTTGCTAGAGTGATGTTAAAAATATCCAAGGCCTTTTCAAATTCCTAGAAAGAAGGTGAGAAATCATTTTTTGACAATTTCATTTGGTTAGATTTCACGGCTCAGTTTTACAGGAAATGACAGTAAATAACTCTTTCAGTACAACCTAAGTTAATTTGCTCAAGTTGAAAACTTAAAATAAACCTGGAAGAGAAAAGCACATCAGTTTAAGTTTTTCTTTACTCCAGTTACTAATTTAAAAAATTATCTAATATGTTTGTTAATACTACTCACAGAGAAAGGTACTGATGAGGTTGCAAGTCTGGCCACTGAAAATTTTATTTTAACTTAGTACTGACTTAGGAACATGTAAACATTTAAATTTAAGAAAACAGAAAGGTGGACAATATTTAAGCCTCTAATGAAAATGGCTGACCTCCAACAATTTTAAGATTTCTTCATTAGGCTTTTTTGACGTTATCTTTGTTTTATACATCTCTTTATAGTTCTTCACTTGTTTCCTATGGTGCCGAATATGTTCCCATGACCACATTTGGAGTTTAGGTTGAACATTTACTTCAAGGACGCCATAGATAACATATTTCCACCTAAAAGCAAAGACAAATGAAGTATAGTTTACATTTCTTTTGGTATATTGAAAAGACACCTAGAGCTTTGCAGACTCCCACTAAACACAATTTCAGGTTGTGAAAGGGTGAAACCCCTTTTCTAATATCACACTTCTGACCAACAGAGGAACCTGAGCATTTTTTTCTTCCCCACACAAAGTTGACAGGTTGCTATTTCCTAAAATTAAAAAGTAACCTTGTACAAAATGTGACCACAAATACATACATGTGTGTGTGCATAAATAATCAAAACATATTTGTAAGGAATCTTCTGACAGGAAATCCAATATCTGCCATCTGTGTTGAAAAAGTTTGCCTATTTTTATATAATAGCTATGTTCTTGTAATAGTACCTAACATTTAATGGGGTTTCATTCATAAAAACAGAGTTAAGATATTAAATTCTATCAGACTTAAATTTGTGTCTTTAACATGGCAAATGCAGGCTTTCAAATATTCTGTCCTCACCTTTGGTTTGAGGTCCTCACCAATGTTTTTTTTAACACTCCTAGCTTACAAAAAACAAACAAAAGAAGACTTTGTTTCAGAAGGAAATGAGTTCTAACCTCCTTAAGTAAGAAACAATCCCTTGGTAATTATTGCAAATTAATAACTAACAAATTATTTTCAAAGTCTGAGGTGGCCTACCATGTCTTGGCATTGTTGTGCAATGGAACATCAGGTCTGTACTTCCTATATGGCAGATTTCGAGTCATCATATCAATAGACTCAAGAAGCTCCATAACACTGAAGTACTAAAAAAAAAAAAAACAACCAAACAAAAAAAATTTCAAACTGAATGTTAGAAAAATAAGACTAAGAAGTGAATCGATTCTGTATGTTTATTATAAAATTTCAGACTGCTTTTCTTATTATTCTTGCAAACTAACTTTTTTACCACATTAAATAAAACTTCAGAAAAATCGTTTATACCTGTGGCTTATTGAATTCAACAGTTATATCCTGTAAATTTACATCTAAATCCATTTTCGGTGATGAAAAGTCAACATCAGATCGAGGATTCATAAGCAGTTTGGCTTTAGCTGAAATTGGGCGGAATACTAAAAAACAGAAGTTGATATAAGAATTGCAATTAAATTTTTTAAGATTGCCATAAATTATACTTATCAGCTCAAGTTATGTCAGATTATTCATTTAAAAATGCTAGACTTCAAAACAGGTAGACTTGATCAACACATCTTAAAATGCAATACAATCTATACTCAATTTCCAGTTTCATTCTGGCAACGTTTGCGCAACAAATATTTGTGGAACATTTTCACAAAATTTCCTGTATGCAGTATTATATAGCAGATGTTTCAATTAATAGTTTATATTTGCAGCAAATCTTATTTTTTTGGCTATGATATAAGCTATTTTTAGTACAAGATAGTTTCAGACATAGCACTTACTCCACTATAATAACTCTTATTCCATAAGGACTTTTTTTTTTTTTAATGTTAGTTATGTTTTACACTGTTTGATAAATTATACTTACAACAGTGGATAAAACCAAACATTCCACTTTTCTAAATCCAAGCCCAAGTAAGCATGGGAAAAATAAATACGGATCCTACATAAAGTGAAGCACATCACATGAAAAAATATTCAGAGAAGAAATGTTTTATGTGTTCCACAATTTGGCAATATCAGGCATTCAATATAGCCTTCAGAAGTCATGTTTAGTTTAATTTTTCCATCTGTTTCAGCAATTGATCCAACGATAAGAATTTGTATATTACTTGAATTTGTGTAAATCGTATTTCTGTCCAATAAAATTCCTTTGATTTCAACAGAAATACTGATAGACCATCGAAATGCCAAATATTCTAAATTCACTGAAAGGTTCATACAAGTGGAAACAGACATTTTTGCAAGATGAAACCATGTTTACACCAATTCACCTTTGTTTCATTTTAAGCCCTGTATTTCTTGTGAAGCTTATTTTACTTTTATCTACACATATTATGTGGTAGCATTTCTATTAATTCCCTTCCTAAATTTCATTTTTCATCCTTCCTATGTGTAAGTATTATATTTGCATTTAGATCAAATGACAGAAGCAGACTTTGTGCTTACGACCTTTCTATCAATGTCTCAATCTGAAGAGTTGCTCTAAAAGAGTCAGAATTTTCATTTACTGCAGAATATCAACATGATGTAATTGTTCAATATCTGTGTCTCTGATGGTGCTGCTGAATTTTAAGAGCGTGAATCCTGAATCCTACAATCTTACATACAACTATTTTGAACTTCTATGTAAAGGCTTAGACAACTGATGATGTTTAAACTTATTTTCTTATTAAAAGAGTCAATGCTAGCAACTGAAACAGACAAATAAGAAATCAGAAGAAATTACTAAATAGTTCTCTGGCAGTCAAATAAAGAGACACAAAAAGCTCTCTCTTTCAGGCAACGGTGTCAAGAAAAACACATAAAACTAACAGTGCTCTTTTTAACTCTGGCTATAGTGAACTGAGGACTTGCTTGCTAGAGAACAAGCCACTTCAAAGGCCATTCTGCCTTGTGAACAGTTACTAAACAATCACACAGATGCACATGAGAACTAAAAACCATGTATTTTCCATACAATGAAAAGTAAACAATCACCATGTTTGAGTGGAGCCAATGCGGCTTTCGGACTAAAGTAAGCAACACTCAAAGCAATACAACTTGCAATATTGCAACACTAAAAAAAAATAAAATAAAAATGTTGATGTTTCAGAGTTGTGTGATGACTGTTTCCACCTCTAACGAAAAAAGATCCACTTCACATAAGTCAAGTGACCTCAAAAATATTAATCTATTACTAAAACCAATCTGATTTGCAAAACTTATATGATGCATATATTATTGCTAAACTTCTTAAAATAAGGAATTATCAATGGACGTGAACAATGAGGATTTACATACGACATTCCATTAGAATGATACATGACTCAAGACTCATACTTTAATCAAAGCCTTTTTAAGGCTACAGATACGGTACAGTTTTCAGTGTCAGAGAGACATTCCTGCAAAAGAACTGAACTGAACTCCTTCTTAAGATTTTTGCATAACAGCCAAAGTAGCAACCTCTGAGAGGCATTAAAAATTAGAAGTAAAGTATACATGCACATTACAAATACAAATAAAAATACCACTTACCAAAATCATAACCTTCTGGAATCACATTGTGGCTGGCAACTCCCTGTTTTAAGTTAACCTACATACACAATGGAGTTAAAAATAAGTCGCATTTTTATTTCATGATAAAGTTTTAAAATAGAAAACGTTAGCATTTTAATATAGGTTTCAGATAATCCCTCTGATACACAGTACAATTCAAAATATTCATCTATGTTTTGAACAGAATAAGACTTCTATTTTTAGCTAAAAAAATCACTGAACAGTAAGATGACCACATATTATGTATAATTTTGTAAGTGGTAAAGGACTTTTTTTTTTTTTTTTTAAAATTTCCTCAGATGGGTGTTGTACTTCCATCACATAAAAAAACTTAACATTTACTATTTTTCCTAAAAAAGCTATTAGTAACAAGACAATTCTCCAGGACATTGACATAAATGGAAGCAGAACTGAATGTGAAGCATGAATTCTATGCTTCACAGCATGAATTAGAATACTAGATACATTATCTCATGCTTTACTTACCAACGATTCATCACAACCACCATGGTAGAACATCTCCGATTTCACATTCCAGTAAGCAAAAAGGTTATCCAGCCGTACAAGCTGAAAATACAACACCACGTATGTATTAATACCTACAAATTTTAGACTAATAATTTGGATTTCACAAAGTCTGAATGAATAAAAATATTCAGAATGTTCCCTGCAGACTACGCATCCTTTTATTTTAAAGCCTATACAGTTACATGTTTTCTTGATCTCACTTTTCTGTGGATGGAACTCTAATTCAGCTTGTTTTAGTAACATTTTTTTCTTTAGCGTTTATACTGCACCTTGTAGAACAACTTGGCAGTTTCATCATGTAAACATGGATTCCAATTCTTATCTGAGGTCTGAAATGAGAATTAAAGAAAGTTATTCCGATAGCTATAATATACCAACATTTTATCATCACTGAAACAAACCAGAAAAAAACAGAGGAACATCATCATAATTAAACCCCACTGAAAATAATGGGACACCATCTGCTGATTTAAGATGATTAAGCCATTATTTTAAGTGGAAACTTGATGAGGCTACTTCACCCCCCAAAATACACATGTGTATGTGTACTGGCAGGCTGCACACAAGAACCAAAAGATTCTTTAAAAGTCTGTTTTCAGTATTGCAAACTGTTTTGGTTTACACCAGAATTATTTTTAGGCAGGCTCTTTGGAAGGAGATAAACAAGGGACTAAAATTCTTTTGTAATTCTGGAAGTAGCATTTTAGTTTGAGCCCAACAGAAACCCTGTATGCTACTATACCTTTTCAAGGCTAATATGCATTTCAAGAGTGAAATAGTAAGAATACTAAAGCTTTTGTTCACTATGCAAAACCGTTTAGGGGAAGGGGCTGGCAAAAACCTTTCAATGTGCTAGGAACAAGCATTCATAAGACAACTATTTCATTCAAGAAAGTAAGATTTACTTAGACATATTTTCTTTAATATTATCAGTTACATAGCAAAAGCTACTGAATCAGAGCAACTTAGCAGAATCAGCATATTGCTGCTACTAGGTAAGTCTTCAAGAAAAAAAAATGTATACAATCTACGACAATTACTATTAGCACTTTAAAGTGGAGCTTGCAGATCAAAAGAACTGAGATTCAGTTTGAAACAAGATGCCATCCTCTTTTTTTTCCCTTTTTTTCCCTCCTCAGTATCAAGTAGTAACTTCCTTTCTTGGGGCTCGTGGCACTTCCAGTAAAATATTCATAGATTCTGAATAGCCATAATCCAGCAAAGTCTGGTACTCAGCAACCACGAAGTGCAGCAGGCAGAAGAATAAGAATATCCTCCCAGAAGTCTGTTTTAATGCTAGCACTTTATCTTTAATGGCACCCCCACCACAATACTTATGCTGGATTTGATAAACCAAGTAGTTACCATTGTGCATTGCTCATGATTACAGGTATACTTTCATTAGACAGTATGTTATCAGACAACACAATAATACACAAAAACATAACTTAACCTATCAGTATACATCAATATGCTTTTTAGACGAAAAATAAAATTACCTGCAAACTTAGATTCTGAAGTGAAATCCCAAATGACAAGGGGTTGTTCCGATTTGTGATCTAATACAGCAGGGGGAAAAAAAAAAAAATGGAAAAAGAATTCTCTTATGCTCTAAATTTAGATTTGGAAGTAAATAGCCAAGAACAAAAAAAATATATATAGCAAAGATCTGACAACTGTATCTTCTTTGTACCCAACCATATGCTTATAAACATCTTTATGCTTTGGTACAAGCTTTTTATCAGTTTTCTTTTTTATTTTTTTTTTTTTTTAACACAATGAAATTTCCAAAACTTTACTAGGATTCCCTCAACGTGTAAAGCAACTAGGAGAAAAGAAACCAGACAGGTTCCTAATTTCAGTTTACTGCGCACGACCCCCTATGCTGAGATATACAATAGTACTTACATCATCTTCATAGCGAATATGGATGTTGGAAATTTTCACCTGAAGATTTTTGATGACCTGAGTGATGAGTTTTTCTACAAAAGTGTCCTGTTTCTCTTCTTTTACTTTATCTAAGTTAAAGGAAAAGAACTTAATATTTTGTTTGTATTAAAGTATTTTTAAAACTACACTAGAGAAAACAATAACATAATAAAGTTTGTATGATAGATATTTAAATTTCCTATTACATTGTACTCTAGTTGTATAAAAACATGTCCTTTCAGTATAATCTGTAACATTTATATCCTCAGACTAGACAGTTTCAGCTTTATTACCTGCTACATGAAGCATCAAGTTTTTCAAAAGCATGAATTGTACCCACTGATACTCAAGGTGGCCAATACATATTTCTTGGAAGTACCAAAAGTTGAATTTAAGATGATGAGACTTAATATGTATCAAAGAACAAATTAAACAGAATCTTTTAAAAGGTGTAACCATAAAAATTCTTCGCTACTGGAAACAAAGTTAAATTGTTTCTTATGAAAGAAGAGGAAAGAAAGTGTCAGGCAACATATGACACAAGCAAGCAATATTTCAAAAGCCTTATTTATATCAGATCATGTCAGTGCTTGACCCTTTTTATTTTCAGGACATGTGTTCTGCAATATTGATGGCAGCTACACCTAAAAATCTGTAACTAATAGGGTTTTAAGTATTAAGAGGAAAACAGGAATCTAAAATGCTTTAAGTGACAAATCCAGGATCTTTCTGGATTAAAATAAAGAAAGAAATAGCATCACTTTTATTAGCTTTTCCCAGTCTTACCTTGGTCAGCTATTTTCTGCTTTGCTTCCTCTATCCTTTGCAATTCCCTTTGTCTTGCTTCCAAGAGCTGCCTGGCTTCTTTTTCAGCATCATATTTTATGCCTAAATACACAATGTAAAAAGGTATGATACAAAAAACCTTATGCATTTTTGGAAGATGCTGTTTCAAAAGCAATAATTTTCCCATTTTGTTAATAATTACATAACAGCAAAAAATTGGGTGACTAAATGTAAACTACTGAAAGACACCCCATTCCCATTATCTAATTGTATTTCCTAGAAGTATCTACTAGGAATAAAGCTCATGAAAAGAATATCAACCCATTCCAGATACTTCTGAAATCCCATCGATCTATATTAAACTTACTGGCTGTGGGCACAATAAGCAAATAAACTCCATCAAGAACTGCCTCAACAGGTTGAGTATAAAGGTTTTGCCATGGAATCTGTAGGTTAAGTTGACCTACAAACATAAAAGAAAAAGGTTGAGGTATACAGTTAAATAGTTAACTGGGAAAAAAAAAGATTGGAAAGATAATCGACATTAACCACAAAATCTCTGAACAATTACTATATTGAACAGAAAAAACAGTGCATCTGAGGCACATGTCCTTTGGGTTATTTGTTTTACACAGCACACAAATGAACATGAGGCAAGTTTTTCCGTGAGCAGAACTATTAAGCTTATAGCTCCTCTCCTCACTGCCTTGAATCATAGTCCTTCTTCCTAACAGCAACCTCTCCCTCCTTGCAAATCCACTGCAGCACCCTCATACACAAGAAAAGCATGGGCAGCTCATACGTGATCAGTCAGCTAAATACTCCCAAACCCACAATTTTTAAAACACAGATTCTTCTTTCTTTTTCTATGGAAGAGAGTCTTAAAGTAGCGTGTATGTTTTGTGAACATGGGGACCCTGAGGTTACAGCATCTCTCATTCTTCACACGAGTGTCAATTTTAATAAGCTATGAAATCAGTCACAGGAAAATATATACTTCCGGGGTAGATTTAAGGGAAACATAATGACTATAGACTTAGTTTGCTTTAAGAAACCACTAACTTTTACACAGCAATCAGCTTGCAACGAGAAAACTTTTTCACATTACCAAGAAAAAGGAAGGAGGATAGAAAGGGAAGTGGAAGACAAAATCAGTTGTGGAGTCTTGCTAAGACAAGGGATGAGATCCAGTCCTGCTCAGTTGCTCATCTTTGCTGTGTTGGGTTCTTTTCTCATGAATATTGAAGTGATTAGACAAGACTCCAGCATATTTTAACTTTACTATCTCAAGTCAAGAAAAGGAGCTTCTTCAACAAGTTCTTTTCAGAAGAGACAAACTTCAGTGTGTACAAAGCACATAAATCAAGAAAACTAGGGAAACTACTTGCTTAGGGTGCCTAGAGCCACTTCCAAGGAAAAGTAATATGTTTAGTAACTCCCGCATGGGTAAACATAACTTACCAATGTAACTTACCAATATGTCCTGCTTTAACTTTAAACGGCACATCCAGCTGACTCTGAAAGAAAGTGTTTTAGAACGTTTAAGCTCATTTCAGCAACTTGTGAAATGTTCCCATATAGGAAAAGAAGATGATGATAACCTTAACAACAAATTTACCTTTCAAGCATTGAAAAAAAACATTCAATATAATGGAACAAGCAAGTGTTTGGTTACCGATTTAGACTGTTAAGCCATGCTAGGCTAAACATATTCCCAAAAGCAAGTTTCTAGCTTCATGAGCTATGTTAAAAAAAAGTCTTTGAGTATTGCTTTTGAGCTAAACGCATTCTTTTAGCAATTGCTGAGAGTTTTGGCTTTGGGGGAGAGGAAAAAAAAAAAAAACACTCAATGAAGCCAGCATACATCTTCACCTTTAAATTTAATCTCAATTTAATTAGACAATCCACACAAATGCAAAGAAAACAAAACAGTAAGATTTCACTTAAAAGACAGCATATCCTAAAATAAGAACAGAAAAAAGCTTATACAACCCAAAACATTGTTCCCAGAATTGGTTTTGCAACAGGTGTTTTTTTTTTTATTTTCACTAACTTACCAGTGCATTTTCTTTTATTTCAAGATTCTTCAGTGCTACAGCTCCTAAAACCAAAGAAGCCAATAAGTAAAACTACAATAAGTAAAGTAGTAGTGGTGCACACTAAACATCCCAAAGTCTGAGTCAGTGGTCCCTGATCTGTGGTTCTTCAACACTTTGCTGTGGAAGATATCTACAACCTACACCTCAAATATCCATGAAAGATGATTAAGAACACAGTGTTCATTCATGATACAAAATAATATCCGAGATTTTCTCATGGAGCTTGCATGTCCATGGAAAAGAACCTAAGATTCCTCAAAGTAAAAATGTTGGAAGTTACTGTCACATTTGGTAAGGACCCATTTTGAAATTAAGTTTGCTTCTTTTTCTTCGACCATCTGCTTCCTATGCTTGTGGAAATCTAGCAACATTAAATTTAGAGTGAATTTTTAGCCCTCAAAAGATCTTACACTTGCAAGTTATATTTATAGGCTTATAAAAGTTCACAGGAAGCATTTCAGTAAATCTTTTTTTTTAAATGTCTTAAGACAACTATGAATTCAGTACCCTGTAAACATAGAAAATTTGAATTGCAAGATCTATTTTCACAACATACTTGACACGAGACACTTGCCGTAACAAAGGAACATTGGAAGGGACCAGGAAAGTCATAACTTAAGAACATGCACATAGTCCGAAGCAACACCTTCTGCAAATTTTACAAGAAGGATGGAACATCTGCAATGGTTAACTTCAAATTAGTTGTATAGTGTAAGCACATGCACATGGAACAGACATCTGATACAGCTGAGCAGGGACATAAATGAGATTCTGGAAACCAGAAGCAGATTACAGGCCTGGAAAGGAATACAACTTGAGACTGCAAATGAAGATTTGATTGACCCAATAATGCTTTCCTTTTGGGGACGCAAGTTAGAAATGGCTGAACATATTGGGATACAGGAGCTCCAACTGCAAGAAATATTCTTGCAGTTATACAGTGAAGATGGCATTAGACTACTGTTCAAAGTACCACCAATTTTGGGAAATTAGACCCTAATCTCAAAAATGCATTCATTAGAACAGTTGGTTCAAGTTGTTGAACTGCTGTGGAAGAGCTGATCAGGTAAACTATTCCATCCATCTTGCACTACTCGCAAAATACCATGCAGTTTTTAACGATCTAATTTATTCATCACAACAATCTATTATCACTTCCCAGTAGGATTCTATACATCTGACATGTGCCACCATCAGTGTCTCCAGAGAAATACTACATGCAGAAGGATGCTTTTTGAGAGCTGGTTGTTCTGCTTTTAAGCCTTACAATACACACATATTGGCAGGAACATTAGGAAAGGGGGGGTGGGGGGTGGGGGTGAACCAAAGAAAGCATTCCCAGCAGTAGTCTATAACTACTCTAACTAGTCTACATAGTCTTTGTAGGTAATAACAAGGTTTTTACATACCACTGGGTTCAATTCTGCTCTAAATTTATTACCTGATAAAGCTGACCCTGCCTAGACCATTTTAACACTCATTAGAGGAAGTTTCATATATATATGAAATTCTCATATTTATATGAGAAACACACCAGGAAAAAAAGGGGGGGGGGGAATAATTTGCTTCTCCAAGAAGACATCACTAATTGTAATTGTATTCATGGCAAGTAATTCTAATAGTATCCAGAGCAAACTTTCAGGTTTGTAACTAAGTTACTATGCATGACATGCAATTTTTGCCCATCAGTTGAGCTATGATAAAAATGTTCACAGGCAAAGTCTAAGATTACGGGACACATGAAGCAGTTTAACTGGGTTTCATTTCTTCACTTTCACTGTTGGCTAAGTAACCATTACCTCTCATTTATCAAGGGTTTGGCACCTGCCACATTTCAGCTGAGGGACAGTAACTTAAGCTGCAATAATTTGGCAGCCCTAGTGCTTCTAAAAACAAGGTACTGCAAAGTGAGCAAGGATTATTATCTCAAGCACTTACAAAAAATATTTTGTGATGAAGAACTACATCTCATTCTACCTGAGCATGTCGTAATGGCAGTGAATAAACACGGTATTGATGCTGTTTCAACCAAGAAGGCTTTGAAATGCTGGGATTGGTAAGTGGGGTAAGTAATTCTTCACCATTTTTCCAATACTTAAGATCTTACAATTAATAAGTTTAAAGGTTTTAGTTAAAATCATTAGAAGAGATAGAAATCAGTAAACTTTCAATAATCTCAATTTTAGTATAAAATTACGGATACACATTCACTAAAATATCACAGTTTACTTACAAAAACCTTGACTGAGGGTCTCACCACACTGAATGGACTACCAAAGCACACAAAAGGTTACTACTGAAGCACTATGGTTTTTATATTTATGAAACCTTTCTGTTTCCTACACTCGAGAGAGAGTGCAAGAAAGAGATTGACTAAACACTCCTGCAAGTAAACATGAGCTATTTCCAAAGTTACCACACCTCAGCTGGCAATCAATTCTAACACAATTCAAAATGCAATAACTGACCATGTCAGTATTCTCTTTCATTGCCAAAATTTAGTCTCTATCACACTCGGCTGTTTCACTTGCAATGAAACATAGCTCCAAGTACAACTGCACTGAATCTTGACTGTTCTGCTGGGTGGGGGGAGGCGGGGGAAGCCCTCGCAAACAGAAGCAGGAAAATCGGGGAACAAAGGCCTGTTACAGGACATAACACAGCTACTGAATTTTACTGTCTTGGAGCACTGCCAATGGATTTTAATTGCAAGAATTTCAAAATACATCAAGATTTGGTTGTTTGGTTTTGCTGGGGTTTTGGGGAGGTTTTTTCCTCTGTTGGCTGCAACTGGGTGTTTCATTGTTTTGATGACAGAAATGCATCCAGATAAAAACCCATTTGATGGGTTAACAATTTCCCAACTAAGGAACCTTGAAAACTATACATACAAGTAGTTGGAGTTGTATAAATATAGAGGGTTAAATATGCAGTCTAACAGCCAAGACAATAATAAAACCCAGAGCATTTATAAATACCTATAGCACAGTCCAGGATTTATTTAGGCTGTATTATAAAGCAAACTCTTAGCTTTACTGATCTCTGGACATTGTAAATAATTCAACAAAATCAAACATTTGTCAAAATTCTGGAATAAATAGGTTTATAGTTTTAATTTTAGATACTCAAAATAACTTCATGAATTGGAGTGCATGAACCAACATCTACTACCAAGCACTTAGCTTGCAAAAAGAGATTTAGAAAGTAAAATAACACTTGGTAAACCATTTCACCAAAGAGGCCTAACTGAAATTTTGTTATGGATATCAACAGAAGTTAAAGTGGGGGAAGAAAAGTAATCCACAAAAAAATCCAGCAGATTTAACCTGTGTATTAATCACATCTCTGCTGTCTTGTAAAGAAGAACGGGGAGGAAGGGGTGGGGGCAGGGAAGGCAGATGAGAGAGAGAGAGATGAAAGATGACAGGCATCAGAAACTGAAAATACCTCAGCTGGCATATGACCAGTACCCAACACTCCTGCTCACATATTTTAACAGAATTTCTGCTTTTTAGAAACAGCATTGTCAGCTTGTGAACCTCTTTGATCACTTTATACAAACTGCTGCCTTTGCAAGTCATTTCCCACTTGTATCCATGCTGTTAATTCTTCCTGTTTAAGCATACCTTCTGGAGACAAGCTGTAAGTCTTTGAGGATCAGAGCGTGTGCCAAATACCTCCTCTGTTGACATCTATTGTAAAATAGGTCATGAAAGGCAGCAGAAACTACTAGATATTCTCCATCCGTCAGTCCATTCAAATTACTAATGTATAAGGGGGGGGGATTGCACCTGCTATACCCTTGCACCTGTTATACCTGGACAAGGCAAGGTATGCAAAAGTAGTCGTCTTTTATTATAATAACAAGTGTAGCAGGAAAAAAAAGTAAAAACTGCTGCTGTGCTCACAGCTTTGTGTCAATTATCTGCCTACATCATCCTGCTAACGTAGCTGCCCCAATAAGAGACACCAGCTATTAAAATAAGTTGTGTTAAGTAAGATATGCTTGAGACATTACCTAATAAGTAGGTGTGCCGAGTCAACAGAGAATTAAGTATTTTAAAGGGCAGTACAGAGGGTCTGACCAAGACACTTAAATGAAAATTTACCTAGACTCAAGTGAAAAGAAAATAGTGGCAACATGGACTGTGGTGAAAAAACGGTTTGGTCTCACAGTGTTTGGAAACCTCAATGATACTTCACTTTTTCTCAAAGATAACTGTCAACACCTCACATTGCTTCAACCATTTCTTCAGCTATTGAACTGTAACTTTATTAGGTCTAGAGCAAAAATATCTAACTTATCTAAATACTTATCTAACCTGTTTATCTAAGCAAAGTACTTACACATTTGTTAACACAGCTCATTGAAACTGTCTTTTTAAGTGAAGATCAGAACAAATAGAGGTTTAAAACACTGTCCTTCCCAGCATCAGCCATCCAATAGCTTTCCTTGATGGCTGCCTCACACAGTAGCTTTTTATTCTGCTTCATACTAATGGAGTTCTTAAGGAATACGATTTCCTCCCCCGTTGCATTCTTTCCTGAGCCTTAGCCTTTCCAATATTGGCCTTACATGTTCGAATTGCCTTTTTTACGTGTATAAGTTGTCCTACATTCTCCTTTCTGCCTTGCCTTTTACATTTCAGGTCATTCATTTCTTGCAGCTCTCTCAGCCATGAGTCTCTTTCCAGACATCACATCTTTATTATTAAGACAGTCTGCATTTTTACCCTTCAATCTGAGGGTTTTTTTAACGAGGAAAAAAAAAAAAAATTAAAACATTTCTGTAGTTATTATGTGTTCACGTATGTTGTTTGAAGCAGTGTCATCACACAACTCTACTACACAGACTGAATCTGGATAGCTGTAATATGGCATGCGGAATTCTCTCATTATGCAAAACAGAAATGAATGTTAAGCATGTTCATTAAAAAGTCATTAATAAAGTTCCCAAATCTACAGAAGCTGAAACTATATAAAGTTAGTTTTTATACGTATATCCAGAGTCTACCAACAGGTTACAAGTCTTAATCTAAACAGGCTAGTGATAAAATATCACAAGGACATAACTTGTTCCCTACAGCATGTAAAAAAACTCCCTTGGGTATTTAATCATTCAGAGGTGAAAAAAAATATATCCTTTTTAAAATTTAAGATACAGATATATAGCATCCGTGCAGTGCTATAACATCCAAAAAGCACTGGCCATTTGTTATAGGGAGAAAAACTTTCTTCTTTAATCACTACTAAAATACTGAATGGATTTAGGACAATTTAATTTCAAGACTACATGATTTATGAGAGAAAAACTAATTTTATTCCAGTACAAGGGCACTGTTACTGAGGAAAAAGAAATTTAATTTAAAGAAAAAATATACTAAAGCCTCTAAAATATTAAAACTACTTGAAAGGGAAATAAATAGAAATAGAAAAATCCTGAAATCAAGTTCCACATATGTGAAAAAATGTAACAGCTGAATATCAGAATTCCAAAGTAAAAATTAGCAAGATCTATTTAGTTTTTTTTAAAAAGTGAGAGAGCTGATGTGTTGTTCTATCAGTTGCCTCATAGAAGCATAAGCTGCCAAAAGTAACCACCAACTATCTACAGAGCTGGAAAAATAAGCTCTTACCTTTTTGTAATGTATCAACATTGCCCAAAACATTTACAGAATGTTCCATATTTTACATTAAATATTTTGCTTGCCTTCCCCAAAAGGGAAAGGAGAAACTATGATAACTGAAGAATTTAGGTACACAAATCAAACAATTAGTTTGACACACTTTTGCTGAAAGATGCAGTAACTCAATCCTTTCAAGTAAGACGCACCTAATCTGTAATAAATATGCTATATTGGGCCTTAGTGCTACAGATTAAGGAGTACTACTTTCTCTCCAGCAGTTATGTGTGCTGTGGCAGTGTTAAGACTCCATGTAGATAATGAACTTTGCAAAGATCCTACAAATGCCTTGACTAACTGAAGGAAAATTACTGCAGAGATGAAACCAAATAAGGACGCCATTTCAGAAAACAGAAGCATGAAACAAAAACATCCAAGATGCAGAAAACTCCAGGAGAAGCTTCCAAAACCTGATTCATATATATGAGTACCTAAGAATGGAATTGTAAGTAGGGAATACCTCGAGGATGCTTCACACCTGCAGACATATGAACACACACGTGAAAAAAAAACCTGCACCTCTGTGTTTGCTTTTCCTGATGCTGCAGACACCTGGAATGCACATTCAAAACCGGGCCAGGAGTGGTGACTGCACACGCATCTGTTAATGGTATGTGTCTTCCTCTTCTTCTGCTACCTTACTTTGCCCAGACATAGTGGAAAGAGACGCCTTTGTTGCTGTTTTCTCGTTTCATACATTACTAAAGGGACCTCAACAGACCACATTCAAACCAAGTACTTTCCTCCCGTCGGAAGGGGCATGCTCATTTATTTCCATAGACCACTGCCTTCCTTGCCTAGCACAGCTGGTCACAGCCACTGCGAACACCTAAGACAGTCTCTATTCCTGATTCTTCAACGCTAAAAATGACAAACATGCTAGACCTACAGATGACAGCACCAAAACGAAATGGCACGTCACTGCTGTTTGCAGAGAGGCTCCTCACGTCCACCAGCACACCGCTGACACTGAACGCTACCAAAACCCCATGCGTTTATTTTCAGTTTCTTATTTCCGGGCAGGTAGGAAGCTTGTCTGTCAGCCAGTCTGTCCGTCTGTCCGTCAGCCAGCCCGCCCGGTTTCGCATTCGCTCACAGCCGGGTCAGGCGCCCGGCCCCCCGCCGGCGGCGGCTCCGGCGGCCCCCCCAAACTTCCCGCCAACGCCACAAGCACCGCGCGGATCGCGACACCCGCGAGCCCCCCCGCCGCGGTACGGGCCCAGCCAGGAGCAGGCACCAAGGGCAGCTCCACGCAGGAAAATAAGAGCCCAGCGCACATTCGCACACCTCCAGCACTTCGGCCGGGTTTCTCCCTCCCTCGTTTTGCAGCTGCTCCTGGCCCCGCGGCCGCCTCCCGCCCCGCCGCCCCCCGCTGCCGCAACCGGCTGCTCCACGCCCCCCGCGGGCACCTCCTCGCCCGCCCCCACTACTATTTTTAAGCTGCCGGGCTGCCGGGCAGGTGGAGCGGCGGCAGCGCTGCCGGGCAGGGAGCCCAGCGCGGCGGCGGGCGCGGCACCGCCCAGGCCAGCCGAGCCCGGCCCGGCCCGGCCCGGCGCGGCCGGGCGCCCGGCCGACACCGCCCCGGCCTCCTCCCTTGCGCGGGCGGCAGGGCGGCCCCGAGCCCGGCCGGGCGGGCGGGAAGGGCCGCGGGGGTGCTGAGAGCGGCGGCGGGCGGGCGGCTCCCCACCGCGGCCGGGCCGGGCGGCGCGTCCCGTCCCCCCGCGGCGCGGCAGCCCCGTACCTCCCCAGATGCCCAGCTTCAGCTGGGAGCTGTCCAGGTTCACCACGTAGTCGCCGAGGAAACGGTTCAGGACGTCCACGACCAGCGACTCAAACACCATCCTGCCCCGGTGGCGGCGGCGGCGGCAGCAGCACCGCCGCCGCTCCGGCTCCTGCCCGGCCGCGGCCCCGCCCCGCCCTCCGCCACACAGGCTGCGGCGCCCCGCCCCGCCCCGCCGCCCGAGGGGGCGGGCCCCGCCCTGCCCCGCCGCCGCCCCGCCGCCGCCCCGCCCACTTCCCGCCAGCCGGCGAAACGCGGCCCCGCCCCCGCCCCGGCGCGGCGCGCACGCGCCCTGGGCCGCTTTCCGGCGCGCAGGCGCGGTAGCTCGGCGGCGGGCGCGGGGAGGGCGGGGCGCGGTCTGGCGGGGGCTACGGCAGCCGGCGGGGGCCGCGCCGCGCCGCGGCGGGGCGGGGCGGGTGGCGCAGCTCTGCCCCGGGGTCGCTGCCCGCGATTTCCGAGGGAAGTACGAGGGCTTCACGCCGGCCCGCCGCAGTTGTTTGCTTTATCAAGTAGCTTGTCCTAGGCGGCTAAGTGCGGTCGCCATTGCAATTTTTTGAAGACTGTTTTTCCCCAGGCTAGGCAAACAGAGAAATTGTTTCATCTCAGCTATTTGGAAGTGGCTGAACTATTATTAGCACAGTGACTCAACCAAGTTGAATTTAAGATACGTCTCCAAAGAGCTTGTCTCTCATGCCGTTTGCTGGCTTGGGGATCTGCTGAATCAAACTGAAAAATCTGGGTCATGGTCGCCCCAAGCGAGCAAGCGCCGAGGCCTCCCGCCCACCGAAGGGTCGCGTTCTGCCCAACAGCCACAATGCGAGTCTTCGGTGATGGCGGGAAGAGTGCCTTTAGCCTCCAGCTTGTTCCTGGAACTGCAACAATTAGGTTTGAAATTCAGTTAAAATAAATGTTTCATTGATAAGCAAACTCCTGGGGTTTTACAGCATGAGGTATTAGGTTTGCATGGCAAGTCTGCGGGGGTGGAGGGCGGCCCCCGTGAGGAGAGACTGGGGGCTGCCCCGTGCCGGACGTGGCTGGTTCCAGCTGGCTCCAACAGGCCCACCGCAGGGCACGGCTGGGCCCCTCAACCGTGCTCATGGCACCTCTGCGGCAACGTGTTTAAGAAAGGGCAAAAAACGCTGCACGGCAGCCGTGAGAGAATTGAGAAGAACGTGGGAGAAACAGCCCTGCAGACACCCAGGTCAGTGGAGAAGGAGGGGAGGAGGTGCTCCAGGCGCCGCAGCAGAGGTTCCCCCGCAGCCCCTGGTAGAGACCATGGTGGAGCAGGTTGTACCCCCGCAGCCCGTGGAGGTCCAAGGTGGAGCAGATATCCACCTGCAGCCTGTGGAGGTCCAAGGTGGAGCAGATACCCACCCTGCAGCCTGTGGAGGTCCAAGGTGGAGCAGATACCCACCCTGCAGCCTGTGGAGGACCCCACGCCAGAGCAGGTGGATGTGCCCTGGGGGAAGCTGCAGCCGGTGGAGGGCCCACACCAGAGCAGGTTTTCTGGCAGGAGCTGCGGCCCATGGGGGACCCCCGGTGGAGCAGTCTGTCTTCCTTTCTGTCAGCGTCACTGAACCTTTGTGTCTAACATGCTAAGTGAAACCATTTTAATTAGAATGTCTTTCTTACTCACTGGGGGGATAGGAATGGGAAGACAACCAGAATGATACACTGTTTCATCCCTTCCTGTAGTAATAAAAGAGTGCAGCGTGCCACTGCTCCTGGCCTTTCCTTTCACTGTGGTGTGTGTTTGCCTACTTACCCACAGTCTACCGCATCAGCAATGCTTTACCTCCCCACAGCATGCAGAATTTACTCGTTTACAAAGAATTAGCTTGGTTTAAGGAAGCACATTTTATCAGGGACATAATTGTTGTTGTTCTTTGTTTATTAACGCAAGGAAATGGAGAGAAAGAGTAAGACTGAAGGATAACAGACAATGAAAAAACGTACCGTCTTATTGACACTGAGGTTCCTCTGAAGTTTATTGTGTATTGTCTGAAGAAATTACAACCTCCGCATTTCCAGTTCTTGAGTTGAGTGCTTTATTCTCTTGAGAGACAGCAGTAACGTAAAAATAGATACTACATTAGAAAGAGATAATTTAGACCAATAAAAACCAAAATGTGATCGGCAGCTTGTGTACATTAAATGTAACTGTGCATGCACTAATACACATACATGGGAACATTTATGCAGCAGGCTTTCTATAAATTTCTTACACAAAGGCAAACATATTTCTTATAAGCTGTCTCTAGAGAAATGTGTGAACACAGGGCTTCTCTTATTTTGTGACTAAATCACATATCTTCCTATTTAGTTGTGAAAAAGCTAGCTGTTAAATCCATTTACATCTACTCCTGTCCACTTACTCTTCCAAAGTTGGGCTCTGGCAGCATGCATCTTCGGGATTCTCTTCTACCAGTCAGTTTTTCAAATTAACTTTCTTTTTTTAAGTCTGCAGCTCCTTAGGGTGTAGGTAAAGCTTCTATGTCTTATTCAAATATTCTACAGAAGGCATTCTTAAGTCAGGGGAACAGAAGTGTCCTAGGTTAAGTAGCATTCATATTGATCAGAATACAATTTTCATTTTCTTACTGCAAAAAAACTTTTTATGTATGATGGATCTTTCCACTGCACAAAATGTGGGTGAATCTTCCACAGCAGTCAGCTGGGCTTGAAGCTCTCCACCTGAAAAAACTGCTTACTGTTGATGAACTGCTAGGCCTAGTGTTGGTGACCATGGATAAGCATGTGATTTCTATTAGCGACTCTTGCATAGTTAGAAATTCGTAACATTTGCAGACTTACCAAGGCAAGGGGGTTCAGTCCTTCTTTTTCCCTCATCCCTCTTCATGTCCCACAGCTCACTAGCACCAGGAGGTGCAGTGTGATTTCAAGCCCAGCTGGAGCAGTAGCTGAGAAGGAACAGGGTACATCCATCAGTTGGAGTATCTGCGGAGCACCTGCCAAGTCACATGAAGCAAAATTTCTCCCTGGGATTTCCATGAAATTTGAGAACTCTGTCTACACATACGACAGTTACAGCCACCTGGACAGCAGTTTTTCCACTTGAACTGGAGTTCTGTGTGTTCCTGCAGTCCCCATAGAAATCCATTAATCTCTGTGTTTTTCCCAATTTTATAATCAAAGGTACCTTTGCAAGATACCTTGAAGGCACTTAACACCCGTAACAAAACTGTTTAAAATCTGGCTGAGTATTAGCAACCAGGTTTCTGGGCTTCCTGCTCGTACCATTTCTTGAAGCTGAGCCTGGAGGCCACAGTCTTCTCTGTGCCAAAGTGGGATCCCATGTCAGCTTACTGCTGACATCTGTGTGAACACTGCTCAGATTTCTACTGAAGTGACTCAGCATCTCACAGGTCTGCCAGGATGGCAGGTCATCTTCAGGGTACAGTGCTGTCCTCTGCTACAGGACAACCACTGGCAGCCCTCTCAGTCACACATTAGAGTTCAGGCGAGTAAACTTGCTCATAGAAAAAAATGTAAAAGATGTTTCTGGGTTTTTTAATTCTCCTCAAAAACTTCTAATTTCCAAGGTCTAATGAAGTTACATAACTTTAGGCATACTGCCATGATTCCGTGTATTTTCATGTTCGTAAATATGAAAATTCTTATCCTTGTTTCTTCCATGTTGCAGATAGTGCTTTCAAAATGGCTTTGGCTCAAAGAAGCATGAAGGGTGGTGAATAAAACAGGATGGACTATGAACCTCATTTAGTGGGTCCTTAAAACCAGAATTCCATCAGTCTTACAGGGATGTAAAAATTCATGAATTGTTTTAGAATGCACTCATAACTGCAGTAAAACCACACATCACCAGGATGCCTTATTTCTAAATCTTTCAGAGCCACATGGTTTTGAATCTGCTTCAGAATCGGCTGAATCATGGTGCAACAATGTTTGCTCTACTTACATGACCTTTTCCTCAGGACAAGGTGAAATATGTGCAAGTCCTAAACTACTTCAGTTATACATGCAGCAATGTAGTAACTGCTGAAAAGTGTAGTAATTTTACTCAGTAAGTCCATAGTACTGAGCCTAAACTGCTTAAACTCTTTGAGACTCAGACGCAAAACCATGCTGGAATTTTCTATCTGATCATGGTATGCAATAAAAACTCCAAGGTCTGCTTATCAAGAAAACATTTTATCTTAATTTTAAAGCCTGTTCCTGCAGTTCTAGGAACAAACTTGAGAGTAATTCCATTCTTCCTGCCATCACCAAAGAAATGCATTCAGCTGTTTGGCAAAACAGAAACTTTAAAAGTCCAGTAGGCTTCTGAAAACATTCTCTGAGAAGACTTGGATTCTTTTTCAGCAGATTCCTAGCAGTGCAAACTGTGGCTTTTCCCTTGGTAGATGTGAACCACTCCGTCTTGCTGATGTCTGCTGGCAGGAATTATCAGTTGCTCACACCAATACCATCCAGTGTGTATTTTTTAGTGCCTAAGTAAATTCTGGCCCTATATGTGAATGGTTAACAGGAGACCACAAAGTAGAAGGTTCCTGCCTTAATTGAAGAGGTGCCATATGGCAAAAGCAGGGAAATTAGTATCTTCATCTGTGATACCAAGGATGCTAATTAAGCCCAAGTATATTACATCCACACTTTGTCTCTCTTTCACTGTAAGCGCATACAAATAAGAGAGTACCTGTGCAGAGGATTTAGGTGGACAGTCATCCCAACTGGAAGAGTAAGAACAATATTTAATTGTTTGCCCTGGCAGGTCTCCTATACTTGTATTAGAAAGCAAGTACCTCATGCTTTCTGCTTCACCTACTGCCATTTTGTGGAAGATTGGTAACGAATCTCATAGAGATTTGACAGCGTAACCTGGATGTATATTTTTATGTTGCATACAACATGAAAACATGTTTCTAAATCAGATTTATGACTGCGATATTTGAACTAATAATACATGGCTGTAATTATTTTTATTTCAAATGTTATTTTTAAAAATAATGTCTGAAGTACTTAAGTTCCTCACTCGTCATTATTCTCTCTGACAGTATTACCCTATTACAGCTAACTTGCAATCCTTGTCTTGTAATTTCACTGTCACAAAAAAGCTGCGGTAGGTGCATCAGTTAAAACACTGAGACTCAGTTAATTACAAGAAGGGCACAACTCTTTTTGCCTAAGACTGTGTAGATCCTTTATTAAGAACTTTAATTTTAAATGACATAAGTTTAGATCTCTTTTCGTCATCCCATGAAAAAAGAAATCCTCCTTGAAACGAAGATTTTTGCTGTTTTTAATACCTGCACATCACTGCTTTTGGAATTTCCCTGGGACAGGGGACATGACTAGACTACACTTAACATTTTTTTGCTTTAAATGACTTATCATAAAAGTCCTCAACTACAATGACATGCATCCTAAGATTTGCATTACCTTAATTATATTCAGCAGCTAGCCTCAGCAGGCCTCTTTTGTCAAGCTGCACTGTATTCTCTTTTTGCAGTACTTTATTACACTGGATGAAATTGAGACATAATGCGCGAGCAGAAAGCAGCATAGGGCAAGAACCTGTAGATTTTATCAGATACTCAGGATTGTTGTCTGGAGACAAGCATTTTTTCTGTAGAAGACACAGATTTGCATCGCAAAGTCTTGGCAGATGTTGTTTTGGAAGTACTACTCAGAAAGGTGTTGGGACTGACAAATTAAACCAGTGAGGATCTCGAAGCTGACTTCATCATAAATGGAGAACACCATGACCTTTTTCTGTCATAATGGGCAGTACTTTCTTGTAAGCATACACTGTAGTTACGTGTTTCACGTGAACTTAGTGGTAGTGTCTGCAAATGGTTGTTTAAAACAGGTTTCATATAGATTTGCTTTGAAGTTTCTGCTTTTTGTGTATTTACATTAATTGTAAAATCTATGTGGAATAAAGATTCCTTTCCTGTATGCAGATGTCCCAGGAATTCAAGAATACTATGTTCTGACAATTGCTGTGCACTTTATCCATATGATTCAACAAGAGCTTTGCCATTTAGGCTGATGTTCTCCCTACTTCTGGTTTTATTTTCATAGTTTGATAATTGAACAATGTTGTTATCATTATTATTATTATTGATTATGCTTTTTGTTTCAGAATCAAGAAGTGAGACTTTTGAAAAATAATCTTGTATTGGGTTTGCGTGGCAGGGTTTGGGTAGCGGGGGAGCTAGAGGGGTGGCTTCTGTGAGAAGATGCTAGAAGCTTCCCCTATGTCCAATACAGCTAGTGCCAGCTGGCTCCAAGATGGACCCGCTGCTGGCCAAGGCCGAGCCCATCAGCGACGGTGGTAGCGCCTCTGTGATAACGTACTTAAGAAGGGGAAAAACTGCTGCATAACAGCAGATGGGAGAGAGGAGTGAGAATATGTGAGAGGAACAACTCTGCAGACGCCCAGGTCAGTGGAGAAGGAGGGGAAGGAGGTTCTCCAAGTGCCAGAGCGAAGATTCCCCTGCAGCCCATGGTGAAGACCATGGTGAGGCAGGCTGTCCCCCTGCAGCCCATGGAGGTTCACGGTGGAGCAGATACCCACCTGCAGCCTGTGGAGGGCCCCACGCCAGAGCAGGTGGATGCCCGAAGGAGGCTGTGACCCCATGGGAAGCCCGCGCTGGAGCAGGCTCCTGGACCTGTGGACCCGTGGAGAGAGAGGAGCCCACGCTGTAGCAGGTTTGCTGGCAGGGCTTGTGACCCCATGGGGGATCCATGCTGGAGCAGTTTGTGAAGAGCTGAAGCCCGTGGGAAGGACTCACGTTGGAGAAGTTCGTGGAGGACTGTCTCCCGTGGGAGGGACCCCACACTGAAGCAGGGGAAGAGTGTGAGGAGTCCTGCCCCTGAGGAGAAGGAGCAGCAGAGACAACGTGTGATGAACAGACCACAACGCCCATTCCCCATCCCCCTACACCCCTCGGGGGGAGGAGGCAGAGAAATAAGGAGTAAAGTTAAGCCTGGGAAGAAGGGAGGGGTGGGGGGAAGGTGTTTTAAGATTTAGTTTTTATTTTCTCATTACCTTACTCTCATTTGACTGGTAATAAGTTAAGCTAATTTCCCCAAGTCGAGCCTGTTTTGCCCATGACGGTAACTGGTGAGTAATCTCTCCCTGCCCTTATCTTGACCCACAAGCCTTTCATTATATCTTCTCTCCCCTGTCCAGCTGAGGAGGGGAGTGATAGAGTGTCTTTGGTGGGCACCTGACATCCAGCCAGGGTCAACCCACCACAAGTGTTTTTTTTAATGAACACAGGATATTTCTGTAGAGGTTAGATATATTGGCCAGGTTCTTACAGCATTCATTGCTCTTGATAGTTTTGGAGGAATAAAAATTTGGGAATCTTTTCTAGCGTCAAGACATTTTGTGGCAATTTGGAGTTTCTTTCTTGTGAACTACCATCTTTGTTGGTTGAAATTCTTTGGTTTTCACCAGATGGGCTTATTGCAGTCTTTTCATGATTTATTTTAATCAGCATAAATATTTGAAGGATTATCTGCATTGATAGGAACCTGTTTTGAAATGGTCTAAGGAAAACAAGAGAAACAGTTATGAAAAATCAGGAGAAACAATGACTATTTAAAAGCTCTATTTTTTTATTTCCATTGGGGTATTTAAAGCAGATTGCACGAATAAAAAACCTAGCACATAATGTATAGTCAGCAGAAAATATGCTAAATGGAATTGTAGTCTAACATAGCAGTAGACAAAAGAGGTTTTTCCAATATATTTGGCATATTGGCAGATCTTCTAGTTGATTAAAAGAACGGATGAAGTACTATACTTAACATTATATGTACTTTCTTTATGCTTCATATAAATAAATATAATTTACACCAGATTTCAGAATTTGCATTTCATTTTAAGTTTAGTAAATCACTTACAAGCAATGAAAAGCAACATGACATAGAAAGAAAATTAGAATTGGAAACTCTATGTTTGCATGTACAAAGTAATACACATTTGTCTTACCATCTGGAAATACTGATGTGGCACTGTTGGCAGGATAAATTTAAATCTGACACTGAGCATATTTTGTTATATGTCATTGTTTTTTCCTTGACTCATGAAAGTGCTTGCCAGGTGACACGGGGCATCAAAAACAGAGCCCTGATTTCAATCAAAACCAATAGACTGGACCGAGAAATTATTGTTGATGGAAAAATTTAATCTTAGTAAAAGGGCACCATCTTCCCTTTAAGCAGAATATAAAGTGAAGTGGATTGCTTACGTTTCTAGTAGGCCAGGGTCTGCTTTGTTTTGGACAGGGGTATTAGGATTAAACCCGCATATACTTCCTGCAACTACAGGGTTTTTAATAAGCTATACACATGTAGTATGTCATTTGTATTAATAGTGGCATGAAAAGTAGATAAACACACAGTTGAAGATATGTTACATGCTTAGGTAGATTGCCAATATTTGCTTATATCCTGCAGTATGGGATTTTGTGTTGTTTTTAAAATCAATATAGATTTGTTGAAATTAAAATGTCTTTTATTTCTCTCATTCTTAATGCCTACTATGTCGAAAAAGTTTAAAACCTTTCTTCATTTGACATGAGTTTTACTATTATATTGAAATGCCTTGAACTTAATCTTTAAATATTTTCATTTAAATGTAGTACCTACCCTACTATCTGGAAAAAAAAAAAGTCTAGTTCAAGCAGTATTCATTACTTTTGTAGTTTATCTGTACTTCTCAGAGCAGACTTATAGCCAGGTTTCATAAGTGATGGAAGGAGAGATGTTTTTGTTTGAGGGAATTGTGTAGAATTTGTTGTAAATTAAGAATCTACAGAAAGTGGCTGGACCGAAAGCAAGCTTAGAGAAAAAGGTCTGAAAGGAGACTGAGACAATATGGAGAGGTCCTGTAGCCATATACCCATTAAAATAAAAAAAAAAAAAAAAGAAAAAAAAGCGCCATGCTGAGGTACACTTCCAAACCTATGGATTATGATTTCAGGCAGACAAAAACCTTTGACACATTTTTAATAATAGCAATAATTCTCTTTAACAAACAGGTTTAAAGCATTTACAGTTTAAAAATATATATCACGAAAGACCATTAATCCATCCAAAAAGTTCCCAGATAAAGGATCCCTTCTTTGTTTTGAACTGTTTGGGAGATAATTTACCCACCTTTGGTTCTTGCTCTACTACTTTTCTAGCTCTTTGATTACTGGGGCCAATCAAAATATTTCTTGCCCCTTTTAAGTATACAATTTCACTGAAGCCAAATGTTCTATAGAAAGACATAGTTAATGATAAGTTTTATCTGATGAAGTGTTATCAGATAAACCAAAATTTTGAGTTGACAGAGGAAAGGGAAAGAGTGAATGGACTACTCGGCTTGAACACATATAGTATGACAATTGCTCCACTATTACAGCACTTGAAACATTGAGACCTTTCATCCTTTGAGTTGTTAGACCCATTTCAAACCTATTCCTACTGTATTTCTACTATAACTCACAGGATTTTGGAGCTCTATCCTGACCCTTACTTTCCAGCATAGATAAAATATGGGGAAAGGATTACTCTGAAGAGTTCCAACAGAAAAAAAAAGAAACATGAAAAAAAAGGCAGCAACTTTAGCAACTCACCTTAAAAGTGCCGCTTCCTGGACCATCACATGCACTCTGAGTTGGGTTCCCAAAGAGCCAAGTTTTGCGGTAGCATTTGGTTTTACTGTCTGTTTTTGGAAGAGCAGCATTAATGTCATTGTAAGTGATCCTCCCATCAGCAAAGTAAACAGAATTGTTACCACTGATTCCAGTAGAAATTACATCAGGGCCCCAGCAGGGCAATTCTGAATGCTGAAAATATGAGTAACCTGTATTTGACATGACAAATTTACACAAGATAAACCAATGTTAATAAAATTAATTATAGGATACAGATGCCATTGACAGAACTGCTAAGGTACACTACTTGCTATTTTGTATAACCCAGACCTCTTCTTGACACAAATGGCAGCTAGATAGATATAACTTCCTTAATTTTAAGAAATCACTTCACAGAATTCATAGGCCATCCTCATCTTTTTCTTTACTCCTAGCCTCTGTGGGTTGAAGCACAGCTTCATTTGTTCAGCTGTTGTACCAATGTACATTCCTACCATGCTGCAGAGACAAATACCCACAGTATGCTGCATGTCCTGCACAATGTGTGGCACTTTGCTTCTATTTATACGTGCTATGTAATTATTGAACATCTTATTTGTGTTTTAATTGAACACTAAGCACTAGTCTTCAATGAAGCCTGCACTTTTTATGCTGCATTCACACTTCTGTTGTGTTACTGAACCTCAGTCAGATAATACAGTTGTGCTATTTGTCATGGATGAGTGGTTAGGTTGCTTAAAGAATTACCGTCAAAGATATTTGCAAGAAGTGATTTTAAAGGAAATTTATGAAAGCATGATTTAACAAAGTTCAATGGCAAGGTTCACTCTATCGCTTATTAAATGAATGGAATATATATAAAGAGAGAAAAAAAAGAAAATCAAGGTAGAAGTGAATTAGAATGATTTATACAGGGACTGAAAATACAATGGGCTAAAGGAGGCCCTCCCTTTGAGTCACGAGGTTCAGAATGGACCCCCTTGCTTTCTAAACTCCTTCTCAGAGAAGAGTCTAGGTGCAGCTGGATCCAGTCCTAGTCCCGGACTTGGTCAACAGTTTATGTCTGAAGATTATATACATCTAGCAGCAGTTTAAGGTTTATTCACAGTTAAAGAGAGAATCACAGGAATTTAGCAGCAATTAATCATTGGTTAATTTAGCATTTACCAAGTGATTAAATAGGACTTATTACAATATTTGAATTGATTCACACACACACACAATATGCGTATAAAGGTACCTGTTAAAAATTCCCCTCAAGCTAAGTGAAATGCTCGCTTCAAATGATTGTCTCAATGGGCAAAGGTCAAGCCTCAAGGACTGAGGGAGGCCCCCCGAGTTCAGCCCACATCCTGCCACCAGGCCTCTGAATTTTGCAAACTTAAGAGTTTGCAAACTCAGAAGGAGGGTGATACTGGACGCAGCCCGCTGCGGTCTGGGAGAGCTCAAAAGGTCTCGCTTGGTACCGCTGTTTATAGGGTTGCAAGATGATTGACTTTAGGCATCAGTAAATTTCCATCCTGGCCACAATCTGGGTCAGTAATTGCTGGAGTTCTCAAAAATTCCAGCAATGCTGGTATGATCTTCCCATACTGATCCACCCAAGTTACAATCTACAGTGATATGTTCCAAGGCTGTCAGGGCACGACTGATTATTCCTGCTCTCGTTCCCCACCTTGACCATGCAAGAGTTCCTGACACTTAACCACCAAACTCATTGCACAAAGGCCAAGTCTTGATGAGAATTCCTGAGATCATAAAGCAGTCCAGGAGAGGAGGGGGAAAATGCACCACCACACTATTGCAGCTGTACTGATGCAACACTGAAGATTAGTAGTAGTAGTAGTTAAATGGTAGTTTGTACGCTAGATTTAACCTGTAAGACTATTTAGTCTGCTAAATGCATGTCTCTAAAGGTTTTTTTTTGGTTTACTTTTGGGAAAAAGTAGGAAGGGAGACAAGAAAGAAAGCAAGTATGTGGTGTCGATCTGAAGGTCAGTGTGTGGCTAAATATTTTTTCATCCATTTCAGTTGGCCAAACCAGAAATATGACTCCTTCTCATGAAGTGTGCATTGCTGGGACTGTTTTTCCGTATCTGTATTTTTAAAATTCCCCTGTGTCATGGGTCAGCTGATAGGAATGTATTAAAACAAAAAATAGACCTTAGAAGGCAGGACTACGTATTAAAAAAAAAAAAAAAAGAGTGACAAAGCTCAAATGCTAATGAGAAGCCTTAACTGTAATGGAACCTCTGGATACTGAACTTGGCACTTAGTGTGTTTCCTCACAAGTCTGCAGGAATCACAGGGAATGTGCAGTTTAGCTAGTAATGCTAAGGACGCTTAAGAGCTACAGTTGGAGGGCTGTCTTTGTTCAATGATGGAGCTAGCACCATCTGGTGGGTATACGCAGCTTTCTCAGCATAGTATCGGATTGATGGGCTCATGCATTTTCTAGTAGTTTATATTCTAGAAAGAATTAAAATTAACATGAATAATCTTAAGTTATTTTATGTTCCTTTTTAAAGTAAGTGCACAGGGCAAACCTAAATTCTCACAACACAAAGATAATTGCATTTCAGGTGGAACTGGCCTTTGGAAAGCACCCTGGGCAGCACAGCAACCATCTAGTAGCAAGTGGATGAGTTCTATATGGAAGTAGGTAGAGCAAGACCACATGATCTTCCCATATTGTTAAATATCCTTAAGTACTATACGTAAAAGGCCAAGAGGGGAAGATAGAGCTTGTTGCCAAAGACAGTCTTGCAGGTTTTATCTCTGTCCACAGGGTAAGGAAGGCAATGTAGATGCTAAAAATAATTTCCAGAAGTCCTAGGGATTAAGGCCACATTTTTCTCCCCTTTTAAAAAGCCATTGCTATTGTAATCTGTGGAGAGGCCCTATAGACAGGCCCTGGCAAAACAGTTCCTTAGGAGACCATTTGGATGTGGACTGTGACAATCACTGCTGTGATGGGTTGTTAACTTGCCCATCTCTGCTCAGTCCAGAGGGACTAGAGCCGTCATTGCTATGTCTCACTTCCCAGTCTTTCTGCACTGTTACTCGCTCTGCAGTTGTAAAGGAAGATACCTGGAGTCCATGGCTCAAATGGCAAATCTGAATCCAGAAGTTCTCCCGTATGAGCTTTTTTATAGGAAGAGGGTGTATGGGCAGTTGTACTCCAGTGAGAGGGGTGATGGACTGCTGTAGTTAAAACCCGCATGACACTAGAGCTCAATTAATTTTCAAACACCTAACCCAGGTAGTCTAATTAATGTCCATGGTTACTTTTATAATTATATGAGAAAAGCACTAGAGTAGAGTGCAAACTTATGCAAAAGCAGCTGCTAACTTGTCACTGGTAACTGTTTAGGAGGCCTGAAGTCATCACTGGTGAGAAATAGAAGGGCCATGTGGGAAATATAGTGAAGAAACATGGAAAAGCAGATACCCACCCACCTTCAAAGCATAATTTTGCATGTACATATTGTTTGACCTTTGTCCCTTGCTACTTGATACTGTAGATTAAACCACTTGCCTCCTGCAAAGCAATGCCTAAATTGGTGTTAGCCAGTTTAAGGTTGTCCTTTACTTTATGTACAGTGAATTTTCTATATCATTATAGTAAGCCATTAAGTATTGTTAGCGTGATTTTTCCTCTTAATTTGTGCCATTAAACATTTTAGGTATCAAAGTGAATACTCAGAATGAGGAATTATTTTTTTTCTTATGAAATGATGAATAAAAAGTTGGTGACCTTGCCAGTTTAGATAATTTTTAAATTCTTTCTAATACTGTGTAGTCCTGACTGTAGCAGATGATTTTGTGACAAATATAAGTATACTGTTTCATTTATTTGATTGGTAGTAACAGTAGATTCATCAACATCCACGTACGTCTTTGAATCACCTCTTCTTTAAACTTTTCATGTATTGAACAATGATTATTTTTACTATTTTATATCTCTTACCCTCTTTTCTAATATTGCAACAATATTTCATCACATGGTCAACTAGGAACCTAAGTATTCTCTTGTAAGAGAATTTATCAAGAACTTTCAGACTGTCTGAATAGTGGAAAACCCTATTATCTGTTTATTCTCTGTTTTAAGTTTTCAAATAGATGTTTAAACTGTTCAAAGAACAGGCTAATGATTCATAACAAATATTTATAGGCTGCTTCATTGTTTCTCCCTGATACTATGATGTAGAATTCTGTCTAGCAATTTCTTCACTTATTTTTCCTTGTACTGAATTGTGCTTATTTATCTACAAAACCCTGAACCCAAGGAATTTTTTCAGTGAGGAAAAAAAGTGGGTTATAAGGCCCAGAACTCAAATAATGGTCATCTGCTCATGAAATTGTCTCTCTTCTCAGTTTTACTTCCACTGGCCAATCCTGTGTATTTGGGTGAATACATCTTAAAAGAAATGCCTAAAGTTTAGCTTGTCTTAGGTACCTGAAGTTGCTCCACTCGACTTTGTAAGTCTTAATCTACATGCCTTGATGCCTGTTGAAATCCTCCACAAGATGGCCATATATTATCTGGGGAAGCGTAGCAATTAAAAAGGACAGCTTAGGAATTGAACTGAAGTACTACGGCATTAAATGCACATTGGGGTTTTACCATTTAAGTAGTCTGGCCAAAGTTAGGCAGCTTGCTCTAGGCAGCAACCAAGGCAGGCTGCCTCCCATGCTTCAGAGCCTTCCCTGTGAAATGCATTTAAACCGCTTCTACTTTAGGGAGTTTCTTACATCACAGCAGGGAAATCATAGCATTTTAAAGGCTTAGACAACTGACTAACAGTAATTTTGTGAATTTCAGTGGCATTTAGTAGATTTATGCACATGTAGAGGAAGTTGCTTAACAGTCTCTGAGCACAAAGCCAAATTACATTTTCAAACTGAACAGGGCAGGTCTGAAGTGATCACCATGCTAAACAAAATGATACGTTCTTAAATTGTGGTATGGCATCATGCATGCATTTTGGATTACCAGAGCATTAGCTTGGTCGTATGTCTAGGCTAATTAAGCTCTTTTCCTAGAAATGAAGGTCCTAGTCCAATTCCAGAACTAACTTATTTGGAGCTAGCTTGCAGGCCTTTGTGCCACTGTTTTGTACTCAGGTGTCTTTTGGTGTTTTGAACCTCAGAATTTAAAGCCTTGTCTCCCATTTCATACATCTGCTGAATTCTTATTGATTTGTGCCTCAGAAGTTGCTTTCGAATTCTCCCGATTTCCTCTCCCACTTCTGCTAGTACTGCATTAAGGTTTACTTTCAGTGTCAAAAAGCATAATGGGTTCCCAGTGTCAAAAGGGCTTAAGACCAAAACCTATTTTAATCTTCTGGTTTTTTTGTTGAAGCATCTGTTTGTTATACAAACATAAAATTTCTATACAGCATAAAAGTACAGCATATAAGGTATCAGTAAGAATGTACATATGCATCATATAGGACATTATATAGTAAAACGTAATGTCTATCACTCGTAACTTACCAGTGATAAAAATCTCTTCTTTTTAGTATATATAAAACATAATTGCATTATGAATATTTTGCCCTAATTCCTTTTTTTTACATTGTCAAAACTCAATACTTCATGTATGCTTTTTGTAGACTTTCACCTGTGAGATATGAACATGGCTATGAAGTTGGATAGTATATTTTTTTTAAATGTGGTATTTCATTTTGTGATTGTCCCAAAGGAGTATTTTGGTTTGAAGAAAAGTATTTTAAAAATACATTTGTGGATTTTTATAAATCCAGAAGATGGCAGCAAGCATTGACTAGAATTTTGTACCGCTAAACCACTTCACACCTTCAGAGCAAATCGATATCCTTTGTAATGCAAGCATTTGCTTTGAATGTGATGTCTAACAGAAAAGAGCTGATTTAAATTTGCATCAGTATCATTATTCTTGCACAGGGAAGTAAGAGGGCTAATCCATTTCAAACAGATTTATCCATTTGAAAAGACTAATGCTGTGAGGGGCTGTCAGTATGCGTATGCCAAGCGAATAATGCAATGATCTGTCTAATACATTCCCTAATAATACAAAACCACATGTATAATGATGTTTTTTTCTGTCTACTGCCATTTCTGAAGCTTTCTGCAGCACATGTTCGGAAGACAGACGATATTTCTGAATAGGCATATCAACAGTTGAAAGTATTAATGGGGACAGAAGATACTTTATACATTGATTCCAGGGTAGTTCAGAATGAGGGTAGTGCTTCCAAGGAGATTAGTGGGAACACCTACAACTGAGGTCTAATTCTCCTCAGTCTGTCAGCCTGTTTCTAGTTCTGCAGGGTGGATTGGAACCCAGCTTGGGACTTGAGCAATGAACCAGCAAGTAGATGTGCGGGAGGTTTAACACTTTGTTTCTGGATTTTGAGTATTGTATATAATGTCAATTTGTGGAAAGGTGGGAGTAAATGCAGACTATACTCTCTGCATATTTTTATTAGAATAGCACACTTGCCCATGGCAACTGATTGGAATAATTTAAAATCCTTTCTGGAAATCACATACTGGGCCACACACTAAACCTAACTTTGAGTAGGTAGCTCAAGAGATCTTGTTGAAGTTAAAGAGAGAAAAAATGTCCCCTACATAATATAAATTACAGTGGATCAGAGAGGAGCTAGGAGAAATATAATGAACCTCACACATTATGAAATAATAGTTTTGTGATATCAGCATCCTTCAAAGAGTTTACATTTAAAGAATTGTAGTGTAGCTATTTTGATGTAAGGTTTAAGTGTCATCAAAAGTGACCTGGAAGCCACTCATGATTTTAAAAGCCTTCTGCATATTTTGCTTCAGCTGGGCCTTTATGAGCCTGAAGGATCTTAATTTATTTAGTTTGTCCTCAGACAAACCATCCCGTAACTTTGATTACCCTCATTGTCTTGATTTTGTTTTTCTAGTTTATCTGTTCAAGATACAGGTGAGCCATGAGTTTTATAAAGTGGCATATTGATGTTTATTCAGTGACATAATGATGTTATCTGGTATTCTTTTCCTATTAAATCGTAACATTAGACTTGCTTATCTGTAGCTGCTGATAGTCCAGCAGTCATACAGTGAGGGAAGGAAATGAAAGAAAAATACAACAGTTGAACTGATACGTTTTTTTGTGTTGCAACAGCATGTTCAGCAATCCGCTTTACTACATTTTAAGTAGAACAGCTGTGGAGCTTTTTATTTTTTCCCTCTGTCCAATGGGAAGAGTAGTGAAAAAAAGTGGACGAAACTTGTGAATGCCAAAGTGAAGTAAGTGGCCATAATAAATTTCCAGGAATTGAAAGAAAAAAGACCAGATTTGTTGGATTGTTTTGTGTAAGAAAGATTCTGTGTTGTGCTGGTCGGGGGAATGTTCGTAAGAATGTTGTTCAGGAATCTGAATGCCATCCAGCTAGTAGAAGAACAGAACACGAAATTAGTGCTTTGAAAAGTGCAAATGTCCAAGTGTCTTAAATGAAAGTATCACACATCAATACTATAAGATTGAACAGCAAAGAAAATGAATTGTTACAGCTACCTGTCTACTGGTCTTTGAATACTACTGAAAACTGGGTATGATTTATTTCCAAAATTAAATTTAGTTCAGGAAGTCCCATAGCCTTTTTAATCGATCCTGCAAGATTCTAATCACCTTTCTGGTTTAGAGACACGTTAGATAGAAATCAGAATTTAGACAAGAAGTAATTGTATTTTTTTTTTCTGCTAGATCAGTTGATTGTTTTAATCTACTGATTCCCTGGTTCATCAAGTGATTGGTGAATTCCGCAAGAAACTTCACTAGTTTGCTAATATAAATAGGATATAACAATGATTCTAAAATAAATCCATTACCCCAAATAAATATGCAGGTCTAAGAACATGTTGTTCTTCCACAGCATTTTATACACAGTGTAACTCACCCTCCCAACAAGTCTACCTGGAGTCATAACTGGAAGAAATGTGAAAGAAGACTATTAACACTTTTAGTCATGTGCTACTACAGATAGCCATAAGTTAAATGTCCTTTTTTTCAAAATTAATTACAGCATTCTTCATTATTCCAGCAAAACAGGAGGGCTTTCTTGAAAACTAAACATCTGAAAGACTGGAAAGGTGCATTTTCAAAAGTCTGTGGCTACTGTCAAATATAAATTAGCATTTAGTGCTTTGTTGGCTAACTCAACGTCTTTGTAAGAGTGAAGCATGTTACTTACACCATGATGGGTTCACAAAATCCACTCATTTACTTGAGATATTTTGTAGTGCTGTGCAATCAATGGGAGAAACCAGAGACTGGTAATTGAGAATGAATGTCAAGTAGTGTCAAGACTCCTCAGTTCATAAAGCTGATAACTCTTTGTGTGATTGCATTTGTCTCTTTACAGCTGATATGGTCTCCCTCTTTACCAGCCTTTGACAGAAGAACATATATTATTCAACTGCTGGCACAGCTACACTAGTGCTGTGATATTTGTTTCTGAAGATGAGCAACTCTGCAAAATTATATAAATGAAAAAATAAAAATTAGACCTTGATTGTGAAGGCATATTACCTCTAATGAAAAAAAAAATCACATAATAAATACAAATCAGTGAAGCATGAGAACATCTGGATCGTTTTCTTGACTATATGAGTGATGAATTCTCACGTCTAGTAATGTTTCATAGTTTTTGTCTCTTCTATTCTTGGTTTACCTTATCTATCATTACCATTAGTACTCTCTTACATAGTCTTTCCTAATCCCATTCAAATTCATTTCTTAGTACACAGTGGAATGTAAAGCCTCTTGAGAGTGATTCACTGTTGTGGTATCACAATTTCTTGCTGGATTTCTTAATCAGTAGGGGGATAATGATATAAACCAATGCACCACAGCTCTGAATTCCTCTGTTATTCAAAGATGTTTACACAGTAAACTGGTTTTACCGCAGCCTGAGAAAACCATACTTTTGAAAATAATTTTTAGAAATGTTTTAAGATGTTGATATTCCATTAAATGTATATCAGTCACATTGAAATAAATTGATCACCTCTAGCAGCGCTATTAGAAAAGACTATAAAAGTTTTGTGTCTTCACATAGCCTAAAGAAGTGCCAAAAAATTAGAGAGCCCCTTTGCCCAATATTAATACTCTTTGGTATTTTCTCAGTACTGAATTTATCTCAGCAAGGAGGTAGACTTTAGGAAACTGTACTGTTATACGTACACTCACGGTTTTTATCTTCTGCTTTTTTCCCTGCATGCCAAGTGCAAGATGAAATCTCAGGTTTGCAGGCCAACTGTGTTTTAAAGCCTGGCCTTATTTTTGTCAGCTGTTTAATAACATACATTTTTCATTTTAAATACATTTCCGTTGCCCACATCTCAACAAAGATGTGGGCCATTGTAAGCCAGCAGACAATTACACTTACTGTACGAAAATTCACGTCCTCACACAGGGTCTTCCTTCCTCAGCTACACGGTGCCCAAGATCTGCGATATTTCTGCTTTTTTCCTCCACTCTCTTTGTCTCTTCTTCATTTATCTTGTTGGGGCTGTTTCTTCTTTGTATGCTATTAAGTATTGAAGGGTTCAAAAGCATGAGTGGAGTTCTCCTCTGTAAGTCTATTCATTTATCTGCAGCTTTGGTGTGGGTGTCTCCTTCCGGGGAGGAGGATACAATACCAGTGCACAGCTTACAAATTGCAGTAACTGATCTTCAGATAGATGTGGGACAGAGTTAAAAACAATGTTATGACTCTTCTTGATTTTCAAAACAAAATTCTTTTGACTATTTTATTTTGTTCATTTGCACATATTTTCAGAAAGGAAACAGAAGTGGAAGGTTCACCTCTTAATTTTGTAGGAGGATCATGGTGTGGTCAAGCTACTAATGACACCATGGGAGAAGTTATGCCAATGGGAAATGCTTAATGAAAAAGGGTGAGGGCCTGACTCTTTGCAAATTCTTTCTATTTCACAACACTTTTATTTTTCAGACTTGTCAGTACTGTTATCGCAGCACTTGTTATTAGAAGTTTGGTGGCTGTTTAATTGTAAAAAATGGATAGGATGAAATAATTAGCATTTGCTTGGTCCCTCAGCTACCTTTATTAGCCCTTCTGTTTAATTATTTTTTACCCTCATTCCATGTTTGCATGCGTTCTTGGCAGTTCCTGCAATCACTTTACTTACAAAAGAACTTTGTTTTGTTCTATGTTCAGTTACAACCTCTAGTTAACCAACTTTGCACCAATTGGTGTTGAAATACATTCACTGGCTTGGTCTTTAGACTGCAGAATATATTCTTCCCCAGTGGTGAAACCTTACAAATTAATATGCAATGACAAGCATGTAATAAATTTAACATTAATATATAAGGAAATTTATTACCCCTTCAGTATTCCAAAGTTTCAGCTTTTGTGTTACTGTATAATCTAATCTGAGAGAGGAAAAAAAGAATATTTATTTTACATTGGTATATGATCTTCCATGTGACATACATTTAAATACAGCTGTTTGGCTTATAGAGTCTGTACTGCTCTTATGTACCTGTCAAGTCATATCACCAAAAGCCAAATTACAGCTAGTTCTGGCAATAGATAGAACAGCCAGACGTGACAGTGTGGAGAGACACACTCGTCGTCTGATGCAGATCTTGCCTGTCTTAAGATCTGTGACAAATATACAGATTAAAAAGAAATTTGAATTTGTACTTTTCTTTTTTTTTCCCCTGACATAATTTTACACTGCTAATGCATGGAATGTTGTGTATTTACTTTGGAAGTATGTAAGTATGAGTTTCCTTTGTCTGGATTCTAGTTGTTTCAAATGCAAGAATGAATTTTGCTGCATCTCCAGTAAAAAAACCTCTGGAAATCTTAGAATTTCATGTTGAGACATGCTTTCCAAATTAATTTATTTGGAATTCAGATTTACTTAAATCCTTTTTTCCTAGGACGAAAAGAAAGATTTATTTTCATAAATTCAAAACATGTACCTGTACCTTCTAGCCTGAAAATAATGACAATCCCCTACCTTCCTTCCTAAGGCAAGGGTTCATTTAGCAGACATAACCATTACATAGCTTGATGCTGAAATTGACAATGTGAGCCCACAGTTGTCAAGAAGCTTTTTTGGAACTGCCAGAATGAGAAAACCGCTATGTGGTAGGTTGACCTTGGCTGGACACCAGGTGCCTACCAAGCTGCTCTATCATTCCCCTCCTCCGCTGGACAGGGGGAGAAAAATACAATGAAAGGGTCATGGCTTGAGATAAGGACAGGGAGATCACTCGGCATTTACCATCATGGGCAAAAGAGACTTGACTCGGGGAAATTAATTTAATTTATTGCCAATCAAAAGTCAGAGTAAGGCAATGAGAAATAAAGCCAAATCTTAAAATGCCTTACACTCACCCTTCCCCTTCTTCCCGGGCTCAGCTTCACTCCCAAATTCTCTACCTCCTCCCACCGAGCGGTGCAGGGGGACGGGGAATGGGGGCTGTGGTCAGTTCATCACACGTTGTCTCTGCGGCTCCTTCCTGCTCACTCTCTTCCCCTGCTCCAGCGTGGGCTCCCATCCACAGGAGACGGTGCTCCATGAAATTCTCCAGTGTGGGTGTGGTGGGTTGACCTTGGCTGGCCGCCAGGTGCCAGCAAGATGCTCTGTTACTCCCTCCTCCGAAGGACAGCGAGGGGAGAAAATAAGATGGAAAAAAGACCTCATGGGTCAGGAAAAAGGCAGTGTAATAAAGCAAAAGCAAAGGCTGCATGCAGAAGCAAAGGAAAACAAAAGATGTGTTCTCTACTTCCCATCAGCAGGCGATTTCCAGCCACTTCCCAGGAAGCAGGGCTTCAGTACATGTAGTGGTTGCTCTGGAAGCCAAACATTGTAATAACAAATGCCCCCCCATTCCTCCTTTCTCTTAGCTTTTATTGCTGAGCAGATGTCTTATGGTATGAAATATCCCTTCAGTCAGTTTGGGTCAGCTGTCCTGGCTATGTGCCTTCCCAAGAACTTGCCCAGCCCCAGCCTACCGGGGGAGGAGGGAATGTTGGAGAGACAGCCTTGATGCTGTTCAAGCACTGCTCAGCAGCGGCGAAAACAGTGGGGTGGTATCAACACTTTTCCAACTACCCATACAAAGCACAGCACTATGAGGGCTGCTATGGGGAAAATTAACTCTATCTCAGACAGACCCGATACAGTGAGTCCTTCGCACAGGCTGCAGTTCTTCACAAACTGCTCCAGTGTGGGTCCTTTCCATGTGTCCTTTACATGGGCTGCAGTCCTTCAGGAACAGACTGCTCCAGCGTGTGTCCCCCACAGGGTCACAAGCCCTGCAGCAAACCTGCTACAGCGTGGGCTCCTCTCTCTCCACAGGTCCACAGGTCCTGCCAGGAACCTGCTCCAGTGCGGGCTTCCCATGGGGTCACAGCCTCCTTCGGGCATCCACCTGCTCTGGCAAGGGGTCCTCCAGGGCCTGCAGGTGGGTATCTGCTCCACCGTGAACCTCCATGGGCTGCAGGGGGACAGCCTGCCTCACCACGGGCATTACCACAGGCTGCAGGGGAATCTCTGCTCTGGCACCTGGAGCACCTCCTCTCCCTCCTTCTTCACTGACCTGGGTGTCTGCAGAGTTGTTCCTCTCACATATTCTCACTCCTCTCTCCCAGCTGCTGTTGTGCAGGAACTTTTTCCCCTTCTTAAATACGTTATCACAGAGGCACTTCCACCGTCGCTGATGGGCTCGGCCTTGGCTAGCAGCGGGTCCATCTTGGTGCCTGCTGGCATTGGCTCTGTCAGACATGGGGAAAGCTTCTAGCATCTTCTCACAGAAGCCACCCTGTAGCCCCCCTGCTACCAAAACCTTGCCATGCAAACCCAATACATGGTATTACAGATACCTTTGACACCCTTCGATTGCAATGTGTCCTGGTCATGTTTCAGGAATACATGATCTGATACATAATTCTGTGGATTTTTAAGTACTCTTACATATCAATAAATTATAAATATATGCAAATAAAGCTTTACTTCTTTGGAGTTTTATTTCAACATGTTGATATTTTGTTCACCTTTGTACGTAAAATATTTACAAAATAAAATATGTTTTATAATTTTAAGACAATAATAATAATTTCACAAGTATATATATGTATATATACACATCTCAAGGGTGCATCACATGCCTTTTGAGTTAGCAACTGTTATTCATATATGAAAGTGAATGCAACGATGCTTAAATGTAATCTTGTCATGTATATCAGCTAATTCCAAGTTGAAGATTAGCAGTACCGTATAAATAAGGAACACAGAACTATGGCATTAATGACATTAGTTCACAGTACCCATTTGAGCGACTTTCAACTTTTTATTACAAAGTGAGACAGTCAGTCAAAACTGAAGAAGACTTCAGCTGTTAAAAGTTGTTGGAAGCCCATTGAGCATGAACCAGGCTGCTGAATAATGCAGACAAGATAATGAACTGGAGATAAATGATCCCAAGCGGGCCCCTGCTGAGTGCCAGGAGAATATGTTTATATGGTAGATTTATTATCTTAACATCTTTTTGCAGTGACCTCCAATTTAGAGAAAATACCTGAAACATTTATAATCTGTGTGTTTTTATTTGTGACTGCAAGACAACGTTCTTATTATTTATCTGGAGCAGCTGTGAGTAGTTGTCTGTTGAAGATGTAGAATCAGTTTGCTAAGTTCTTTCAGATATGCAAAAGTAATTAAAACAGATTTTGAGTAGGAATCTCAGTCAAATCTGTTCTTGGACAAGCAGTCAAGACTGGCTATTTATCTTCAGGGCAACAAACCAGTAACTTTTACAAAGGTTATTTTTTGAGGCTTACTCCTCTTTTTTTAATAGAAAACCTTACTTTATAAACATTGTTGCTGTTACTTGTTTCATGTCCACACCTACTATTCTGATAAAGAAATACAGGAAGTTGTAAAGAGTTGCTTAATACAGTTCATATGGACTTTCATACAGAATTAACAGGTTTTGTTATACTCGAATGTTGTAAAGTATTAGTGTCACCGGCTGCATTAATTACATTCATCTGAGGCTGTGCTGGGGTAGCAGCTCCTTTACTTCACTTTTCACAGGTACAGTGTAAGTAATACTCAGAAAGTCATTTCAGATTCGAACATCAATTCCCTATATTTTTATTTTACCTCCATAAACTACTTAATGTTCACTGCTTTATAGCATTTTCCACTCTCAGACAGCTGCTACATGTACACCACATTCCTTACCAAGGAACTCCCCTTCAGTTCCCAGAAAAGCTTCATCCCAGCGGTGGGACTCTTGGCAAAAAAAAATTACAGTTAGGCCTTTTACTAGTTAATGGTTCATCAGCAAGAGAGCTGTTCTTGAAGGTCTTGAATGGGTCCAGGAGATAAATTTTCTTCAAGTTGTGCTGTACACTACAATCGCATTTCTGTGAACATGTGACATTAACGCTAGGATTTTAGATTTACAGAGAAAATTTGTTGCAGAACATCTTATCTTTTAACAGTATCATTTGAATTACACAGTTTTATAGTTTAATCTTGGATTCTTCTTCCCTAGGCTCGGACACAGGAACTGTAAACAAAGGACATCTGCAAGGATCAGAATACCACTGGGTTTTTGCTATCAGGTATTTTTCTGCTGCTAGTGCAAAAAGCAGCAGAGGGTTACCTCATTTCTTGGGTACCCTTTCAACTTCCAATGAAACCTGAGAACTTTCTACAATGAGTGACTATCTTGGTGGACAAGAGGAGAGCAGTGAATGTTGTTTACCTCAACTTTAGTAAGGCATTTGATACTGCCTCTTGTAGCATCCTCATAAACTAGCTGACAAAGTAAAGGTTAGGTAAGTGGACAGTGAGATGGATTGAAAACTGGGTGAACGGCGAGGCCCAGAGGATTGTGATCACTAGTGATTTAGCTCAGGGGACAATACTGGGGCCAGTACTGTTTAACGTGGCATCAATGACCTGGACACTGAGACAGAGTGCATCCTCAGCAAGTTTGCAGATGACACAAAAGCGGGAAGAATGGCAGATACACCAGAGGGACCTTGACATGCTGGAGAAATGGGCTGAGAAGAGTCTCATGAAGTTCAAGAAGGGGTAACACAAAGATTTGCCATCTGGGAGGAACAACCCCATGCACCAGTACACGCTGGGGAAAGTAGCTTTGCAGAAAAGGACCTGAGGGTCCTGGTGGACACCAAGTTGAACATGAGCCTTTGGAGATGCAATAGGCAGACTACTGCCAGCAGATTGGGTGAGGTAATCCTTCCTCTCTACTCAGCACTGGTGAGATACATCTGGAGTGCTGGGTACAGTGCTGGGCTCCCCAGTAAAGGAAAGATATGAACATACCAGAGTGAGTTCAGTGCAGGGCCACAAAGGTGATGAAGGGACTGGAACATCTTCCGTATGAGGAGAGGATGAGAGCTAGGACTGTCCAGCCTGGAGAAGAGAAGGCTCAGGGTGGTCTTATCAATGTGTGTAAACACATGATGGGAGGGAATGAAGAAGAGGGAGCCAGATGTTTCTTAATGGTGCCTACTGACAGGACAAGAGACAATGGGCACAAATTAAAAAACATGAAATTTCATCTGGACACAAGAGAATATTTTTATACTGTAGAAGTGGCCAAACACTGGCAGAGGTTGTCCTGACATATTGTGAAGTTTTCTTCTGCGGAGATACACAAAACCCAACTGGACGCAGTCCTGGGCAACTTGCTTTAGGTGACCTTGCTTGAGCAGAGGGTTGCATGAGATGATTTGAAGAAGTCCTTTCCTGCCTTGATTCTGTGACTCTGTGATTCTGTGATTCTCAGTAGTTTCTGGGGAAGGCAGGAACAATATGCTTTTTTCCTTGCTCATGTGCAACGTGTGTGTGTGTGCTGCTATTGTTTTGGAAAACAGAAGCTTAGCTACTAACTTCTCTGGGTAGTAGTGATAAAGGTATTTGTGAGATGGAGGGAAGGGGAGAAGAAGAAGGAAAAGGAAGATGTATTTTTAGTTACTTTTTTGTTTATTCTGCACAAGGCCACCACAAGTTTTTATCAATATGACACACATTTCAGTAAATTAATGGTATTTAACAAGTTCATATGAACCTGTACATACTAACAATTAATACATTTTAATATTGAAATGAGAAAGTGTTATTTTATGCGGCACTTAACACATATTCATAAATAATCATGCATACAAACATATTAAGTCACTTAGAACTGTAATTAGTAATTTTCAAGTCCTGGCAACCAGCAGGATTCAATTGGAATATACCGTTTGGCCTACTTGGCCTTAATAAAACTTTCAAAGAAGGGGCAGCATGTGCTTTTTAATCTGCTTCTCAATGGCTAGTAGTAAATAAATGAACATGAGGTTGGTGGGTATGACAAATTAATATGCACACTGACAACTTATAAACACAGCATCGCTTAGGGAATTACTATATGAATATATACAAGCAATTATATGTTTTAAATTATTTATTTCATTTTCCAAATAATATACCACTGAAGTGGAAATTGATAAAAAAGAGAATACAAATACAATATTATATCAACTTTTTACTGAACTTATTAAGTGGAGGCCCTCTTAATGAGGAAATTAATGAATGAAGCAGTTCATTATGGCTAAGCATTCTTTGTGGTTGTTAAGAATTTGTCAGCATAGACCTGTCGTAGTCAGTTTAATTATGATTAATATCTTATCTTGAATTCCATCTCCATTCATATCTGAGAAACAAATGCAAACCTTATTACATGATCAAAGTTCATAAAATAGGGTGAGTTGCTGATGACCTTATATTTTATTCATCTTCACATTCATATTTATCAGTTTTTACAAGAACTAAAGTCAATCTTACAATATTTTTAAAAAATTAAATAAATTTATTCATGGTATGTTACACAACCTCTTGTTCATCTTAGAAGCAGAATCTTATGTTCAAGATGAAATATCTCAACAGCTTTATTACCCTTTATCAAATGCAGTTACCACTATTTTATGGAAATTTGAATAAGGAGAATGACTATCTTAGTCTCTAAGATTTAGCATAAGTAAGACTCACTAGGTTGTGTGATTTAAACTGATTTTATTTAGCCAAAGCTCTCATAAACACCAGTGCAAATTGGACTTGGGCTGTAATCAAGGTTTAATCTATTAGTTGTATGGGTTTTTTTTTCTGTGCATGTGTCTGTGAATTGATGTATGGGGAGTATGTTTTAATTAGTTTGTGTTCGTAAGGCCTGTCAGTCATCAATGGCCTATAATTCCCAGTATTTGACCCTATATTGAATCAGTTAAGTCTTGCCACACTAATAGTTCAGTCTGAAATTTTCTACACACTGTCTTTGGCTGTGTTGTACTGGTTACATTAATATTATGGTTTTATTCTCATATTTTCTTAACAAAATAACTAAAAAAATTATGTGATCAGACTCTCCATCTGTAATTCCTCTTTCTTTTTTTGAGTACTTTGGCTAATTTCAGCCAAGCCTCCACCTTTCCAGAAAATTCGGAGTCTCAGAAGTATGACGTTTCTTCAACATTCATGAAGGCTGGTGGCTGGATGAAAAACTGAGCGGAGATATGAGCGTGATGGGCTTTAGGGAATATAGGATACAAATATGTAGTGCCCCAGCTTTAGTGTTTCCAGCGCTCACACAAAACTTTGTTTTGTCTTAGAGAGTTTCAAAACAATTTATTTTGCCTTTTCTAAGAAAGGGACCAAAAATATGGTGTTTTATCTCTGTTAAGGAATTTAATATAATGATTTTGTTGAAGTTTGTTGGAGTAAAGGTGTTTCTTGATTAACGTTTCTGAAAATGCCAATGTTGTCACATGATAGTATACTTTTCAAAATTGATTTATTTTCATCCACTGCACTAGCAGTACATCCCATAAATGAATTGTGGTTATATGGTAACAACTTGGGCTTGTTAAACCTCATCCTCATTAGCTGCAGAAGTTAGGCAGGAGTTAGGCAGGTCTTCAGGAGGAGAAGAGGTAGTTGCTAAGCGAAAAAAGGAGATTTCCAGGGCAGAGGACTAAATTCCATCCTATTCTCTTTTCTGGAGCCTCTGAGATGACACCGGACAAGGCCACTAAGCCAGCATCTTCATTGATGGCCATTCACTAAGGGTTCCTCACATATGAGATACTTAGGGAAAAGTTTGTTGAAATTTGAGTCAGCTGAGAATATATGGGATGATTTGGAAACACTGAAATAAAAAAATTTTGATCTAATTCTCATACATATTAACATAAGCCAACAGTAATATGAATATAAAAATACAGTCTTCTAGACCCCTTGAAAGAGCCAGACTCTAAGTGTAAGGGGAAGTGGGATCTGCTACTTCATTCTCCTGTAACTTCTAATCACTCTTAAACTTTTGCCAAAATGAAAATAATGAATAGATACTATCCCATCATTCTCTTTAACCAGAACAACATTTTGATGTCAGTATTTGAGAAAAGGGACTTAACTTACCTAATTGAAAACTACTTTACCTGAATTGACCTACATCAGGAGAATCTTTTTCAGTCACAAGCATTTACACTGTTTTTCATGGTTTTTATGATATGTTCTTTGACATCAAAATATGGTCAGTTCAGTTCAACTTGAACCAACTGTGTGTGAGTTGGGAGCGGGGGAAGGGGGAAGCCCAAAATCTTGTGAAATCCAGCAAATCATTCTTTCTTGTGGTTTTTTTTTCCATAAAAGTGAAGAATTTTAATTTTCCTGACCATTTGAAGACCACCTCATTTCACTTCAAATCCCTGGTATAACCAGAGACAAGTGTACCTCACCAGTGTGTAAGTCTGTGAAATCATAATAAATTGTGTGAGTGAGAGATTTGAAAGACCACATTTTAATTATGATTTCCCATAGGTATTTCGGGTCATATGTTTAAGAGCGTGTGATGTACTTAAAAGTTATGTCTTTCAGCAGTCTCCACTACTGACTTCATGAGTCTGCCCTTTTGAAAAGCACCCTCTATCATATTTATGATGTTGTCTTACTTAAAGTGGGTACTAATCTAAGTCTACTGAAGGCTTGATTGTACTACTGTGACTGTCACAGCAGTGAATCATATCAGGACACCATGGGTTTGCACAATGATTTCTGTACTGTATTAGTGACTTTGTAACTCACCTCCAGGTCATACCTAAGTCTCATCACTCTCTCCCCCTTGGTATTTCCAAGGTACTCTCTTTCTACTGCTGGCTGTCTTCCTTTCTTCTCATTCATATTGGCTATCACAAGATCATCCTCCTACTTTATCTTGCTTTAGTTTCTGCACAACATTGTTGCTAGCCTCTGCTTAAAGAAGAGGTTTAAAATCTCATCTTAAATTCTTTATGCTTGCTTTCTACTCAGTGCATCAAGTCTCAAACCTCTCTTTGCTTTCTCTTTTCCTGTATTACTCCCATTTGCTTTCGCTTTGCTGATACTCACAAGCACTTATATTCATCAGATTTTGATACAACAATTCTTTTTAGTCACAAATGCATCTCCTGTATGCACAATTCAAGCTCCATGTTACAACCCATGAGAATCCTACCTTATCCACATTCAGCTTACCTCTAAAGCTCACTTTGGCTACTTGGTTTATACTGATTTTTTATAAATTTTAATTTTATATTTTTTATAATTATATAGATATTCTTTTATTTGTATAAATGATGTGCAATTTGTCTATTATTATTCTGCTTCTGATCTGTCTGTAGGTAACAAGCTCTTCAGATCAAGGCTGTCTCAGGTACCCAGTTGGCATTATTCATCCTATTACTGGAATCATTTTAATGACAAAGTAACTTAACTATCTAATCACACCATCACCACTCTACTTTTATGGAAATATGAAAAACATTATGCTAAGAAGCATTTTCAAAAGATAAACAAAAATAATTAGGGCATGCACCTTTTTTCTGTTTGTTTATTCATTTAAGATCTCTAGTTTATAATAGCTTGTATAAAAAAAGTCCATCGGTAATGTTAGTCATGGACAGTTCAAAAAATATACAGGCCTAAAGGTGATTGCAAGTTAGAAAGAAATTATTTCCTGGGATAAGATTCTCCCTTGCTGACACTTACTGTAGCTACTTATATCTGTGCAAGATAAGCATCTGAGCCAGCACCTAAGTAAAGCTCTGCATTCTCTTTCATTGATGACCATTTGTACTGTATTTTGTCCTGGAATAAATAGCTTTAAAAGGTCATGAATCAACACCCTGAAAAGTCTAGATTACCCTCAGTGATCTAGTACTGACCTGCTTATGTTGACAATGTTTCCATTCTGAAGTCCCTTTCTGTGTAACTGAATAGACGAACAGAGATAACTGAGGCTAAAGGAAGGCTCCACAGCTACAGCTGCAGAGGCAAGAGTTATTGTATTGGCAGAACTATTGGAAGTGACAATTCCTGTATGCTTCACTGGTATACTGATACTTGGGCATAGGGGATTTTTCATGTCATAAATAAATAGTAGAACGTGAGAATGATAAACGTGGTTGGATAACTGCAGCCTAACTTTTCAGCCCTCACTCAAATAGGACCCCTGGTTATCTGTTCAGTATTTACTGGGATTATGACTTATCTCTGCCTTGCTCTGGTTTTAGCATCTCTTTATTGATTTCTGTGTATATTGAAAGAAAAGGATAGGGGAATTGAGTATAAAAAGGTATAAGTATTTCAGTATTATTTAAATACACATAGGTAGGAATAGTTTCACAGAAGAATGTGTATGCCTGGGCCAGGTAGCAGAATCCAGAGCCCTGGATTTAGGTGTCCAGTATCCCCACAGAAAATATTTGCTTCAAAATGGGATACATCAAAGTCCCTCCAACAAAATAGCCAGTGATGACTGAGTGTTAAGCTCCGTTATTTTATTCTATGGCTGGAGATGATGCGTGTCCTGGTTTCCAGCAACTCTGTGATATAGCATTCACTCAGGCTGCATGAGACCTGGTTGAACTCCTGTGTAAGGCCAGTGAAATCTCCCGTCTTCATGGAGCATGCTGTTAATTAGCTGTCCCATGCTACATATAGCAGTAAGACATTCCCTGAGTGGCTAAAATTCTGTTGGCTAGGAATTAGACCAGCCAGATGCAGGGACGTGGCAAAGTACTTAGTCCTAGTCCTTGCCATTTTTAAGGACTTTGCTCCTTTTTTATTATGTGCATGGAGACTGAAGCTCAAAACCCTTTCCCCACTAAGCAAAAGATTGCTAAACTGTCATATTAACATCTCCTAGCAGCCAGGGAATGTGACAGAAACAGAAGATCTTGTTGAGACCAAGAAAAAAGTGTCAGATTCACCCATTAAGTGGAAAAGGAGGCAGTCCTGTGGAGGCACTAGCAGTTCCCAGTTATGCTGTTCTGCTCAGAGGAAAAATCAGCAGCTGGGCAGCTTTCTGCCACCCCTGCTCCCACTCCCTGGGCTGCCACCCCATGTGTGACAGAGACCAGCCTCTGGTGGTCCCTAGCCACTAGCAGTACAGGTGTTGTAGTGACAGTACCTGCAGAATTTTTGGTTGTGCTGTTTGATCAAATTCTCTCATGAAATCACATATACTATAAATTACAATTAAATAAACTGTATCTCTATATACAATATTTATATAATTTTCATATCAGGATGTTGGATAGTCTAATTAACTAGTATAATGCTGATGCTAATTTTTTCCTACACCTATTAAGAAGGGGTAGCTCAGCTCCTTATTCTGAGTGGCTAATCTACTTTAATGTGCTTGATGCCTAGGTAATTGTGCCTATGTGCCAGAAATACAGAACATACCAGCAATTTTGCATGTAGAACTGGCAGAACTGTTCACCAAAACAGACTGATCTGACTACTGGTGAAGTCATTGGGACTTTTGCTTTTGATGTCAGTAGACACAATAGCAGAGCTATGACATTTCCTTGCCTAGAGCTTTATTTATTCTGACTATTGTAGGGATTTTTTTTAAACTTCGGTTCCAAAAGACAAGGAATCAGTGGTATAGACTGGCACAGATGGGCCAGTGCTCCAATCTAAGCTTTTTTACATCTAAAAGACACAGCTGTAAAAAGACTGCAGATAGTGACACAGCACAGAATCTGGGTTGTATTTAAGCAGCCATTCCTCAATTTTAGACAGATTTTTTTTTTTAAGCTTCCTTCATTGTTCAATATTTGTTTTATGATCATCAGGAAGGTAGTTGTGGAAGCCAGTAATGTTCCTCATGGGGATGCAGTCAGAACCATAACCCACTAATAAATTAGGGTATAACTCATTTTAACCTCACACCAGAAAGCAGAAGAAGCACAGAGAATGTCTCTCTTGAAATAAACTTTAATAGCCGTAAAAAGGACTGTAAAAGGGGAAATAATGTGTAGTTGAAAGAGCCTATGCATAACGTTTGTTTGTGCTAGTAATATAAAATAGATGTCAAGCACTGGAGAGAAAAAAAATTATATGAAAAAAATGAGATTTTCTGCTTCACACTCATTAACTGTCAGTGTGGAGCCTTAGTCTGGATAATATTCAGACACAAGATCAAAACAGAGTTTTGGTACTGGAATGATAAGAAGTGGTAGTAGGAGCAGGATTATAAAAATCCCAATAATGGGTACTTTTTTGAAGTGTCTTCTCTCAAGTTAATGAGATTATAAATATGATGCATATCAGATTGCATTGTAAAGAGAAACAAGTTTTAGATTTGTGGTTATAAAGAAGGACTTTGGACTTTGGCAGTTCATACTTTCAAAAGGCAAAGAAAAAGATTTGTGGGTTGTGGGGAAGGCAGAGTTCAGGAGTTTTGAATGGCTCGAGTTAACAGTACATTGCCTTGGACCAAGTATGTTTTGTGCACTGGTAAGGCAACAGACAAAATGGAAGGTTTATCCTGTATACTGTGTTTTCATGAAAGTGGAAGAGCAAATTGCCCTGCTTTTGCTTCATGGCAAGGATCACTAAGGATAAAGATCCCTGCATCAATACAGTATGTATGTTTTATTTTTGGATACTCCCATTTTCTTTTAGTGAATCCATTCCATTACGAGACAAAGAGACCTGTCTATTTAACTTTCACCTTGACAGGCTGTTCTATGTCATGTTTTGTGTTTCTGCAGCACACCTCCATTTTCCACATGCGCACACACGCACACACACAAAGTTTTTCTTTGTTTATGAGGAGCACAAAGGTCTACTGTTCCGGTGGACTTTGGCACAAAATTCTTACATCACAAATTCACTGGAAAATAATGTGGATAATTTGTTTGTGGATAATTTGCAGTTAGTTGTTTTGTGAAAGACTAAATTACTGGCTTTGCAAGGTAAACTGTACAGAAATGATGTCTCACAGTCCCTCAGTTAGGTGTTTCAACAACTCTTTTTTTTTTTTTTCATTTCTACATTAAAGGAAAGATAATTCATTACAGAACTGTTGCTACACCACTAGCTTGGTGGAATTTTTCAGCAAAAGTGTTTGCACATAAGGTCAACCCCCGTTTTTATAGCTGTCTCCTTGCTGCAGTTGCAAGAGGAGGATTTTGCAAATGTTGTATATCTTTACCCGTTTAGTTCTCATCAAATAGTCACCACGCTGCAAAGCAGTCTTCCATATCACCTTCTAAAGGTTTATTATTTTAACTACAAGACTACTGTTCTGGGTTGAAGACAAATGCAAAATATCATGTTCATGTTTGCTATTTGTCTCATGCAGCTTACCTGATTAGTTGCTGTTAAAGTGGGTGTATTACAAATACTCATCCTTCAAGGCAAGTGAAAAGGGTAGCCTGTAACTTCAGTAGTGCCACTGGGAATATATTTGACCTCACACCTCCAATCCTAACATTGTTTAACCATATCCCACAACTAGTGAATTTCAATTATTTGTTCAGAGGAGCCATTCATAATTGCCTGGTGTAAGCCTGCCTTTAGGATGCAAAGCAGAAAACAATGAAAATGCTACACTGGCGAATTAGAACAGCAGCACTTAAATGTATAAATTAACTGGGCCTCTTTTCACAGCTTTCTCTTTCTATTCTGAGAGGCCTCAGTCTGGTGACATCAAAGACAGGATTATGTGAGAAGATAAAAACTTGATCTAATGTCCATGTTTGAAGTCATGAAAGTCCTCTTCTCTCCAAGCCAAAATACCCCTCCTTGTAACACAATGAGCTAGGGTCCAGGTGCAGGGGGGAAGGTTTCAGCAAGGCACTGGGGATATCTCAGAGAAGCCAAAGAGTTGTACATTAAGCCATAATCTTCCCAAATGTGCTAAAAGATTGTATGTAGGCTTTGGAAGCTTTGTTCTGTCGATTAATTTGTTAAGTCTTTCTTTTAATTGAAGAATGCTATTATGCACGTGACTGGATTGGCCTTTAATGAGAGTTTAACCTGTTTCACCTACTTATAGGGAAATCTACATCATGATATATGACAAAGAAACAGGGAATGCTAAACCACAATGTCATCTAAGACTACACTGTCGTGATATATTGTTAGCTTCCATGCATGTTACATTCCATTTCTGATGTATCATCTGATACACTGCCTACAGATTACAAAAGGATTTAGAATGTAAGGCAAAATGATGGGCTTTTTATACTTTGAAACGTGTTCTTCTCAGTGAGGGAGTCTTCTTACACTCCAATATTCTCTCATGTGATTAAATGATCTGCTCTGAGTCTCTAAAACTTGTCTAAGACCAATGCAAATTTTCACCTTGTAAAGATATACAGCTTCAGTGCTTCATAAAGAAGACTTTTGTTTTAATGTGAGCATCTCCACAACACATACCCTTAGAAGTTCTTGCTCTTATAACAGTGAAACAACTATCATGGGCTTGGACAGCCTCTCAACAGGCCAAAGTAAGTGCTTCTGTCCAGCTTAAAATGCATGCCAATTGCTGTAGGATTTTATAAACATCAGATACTAGTGAAAATGTTTGCCATTTGTACTATCTATGATCCTCTCCATAGTCCTCTCCTCGCCCTGCATTTTCAGCCTATGACACATATTCGCTAACAGAAGAGATATACAGAGATAGCAGTCTTTCAGATCATAACTATGGACAATCAGATGCAACAACCCACGTGAAAAATAGGATATTAACATACCATATGTCTGATATTCCCCACAGCCTCAATTCCAGTATTGGACAATTTGCAATAATTTTATCATATTCAATTCGACTCCAGTGGTGGGAGAAGATTTCTCAGTGGTATATTTACAATGACTTTAAAATAATGTATCTATTATAAGTATTACTACTGTTTATTTATCTTAATGTACATGCTTCCAGACAAATAGTTATGTTTTTATAGAAATATTGGAACAAATATCTTTCACTCAATTTGAATTATCATGGCAAAATGAATACCAGTATTCAACAATCTGATTTTTTACTGGTTTTGTATGTATGATCCATGTAGCTACATATTTTGATGGCTATAAAGTAGTTTAATTTCTTGCTTCTATAGTTGTATTCACATACACATAATTTCTAACTGCCAGTTCCCAAACTCCCTGCCTAGTTATACCTATTACTTGTAAGGCCTTTTCTCCTTTCTCCTACTGAGTTTAAGCCATTAAATGCATCCTGCCCTTTTCATTTGTAAAAGGTTTAGAATTGGATACTCTGTTGAATGGAAAGCTTTATTAGTGCAAGATTCATGGAAGAGCCATCAGTAGCATCTTTGTTAAATTAGTCCCTGGCAGACAGGGTATTTTTGAATGTTTCTTCGTGATGCAGGACACATAAATCAGTGCTAATTCTATAGGCAGGTAGCATATTAATTAGATTTCACCAGGATACATAAACCATTAGAATATGCATTTTCCAATGGTCTTACTGCTATGACATAACACTTATGTCAAGTCAGTATTACAGGTGGATATTTTCTTCCAGTCTAACTTGCAGGCAGCACAGTGATGCTAAAGTGATTGGATAAGTACAAAGAAAAGTTTTCATTACTTGATGATGGTGGGAAGGCCCTCATAGAATATTTTCAAGATGTTAAAAGGGGAGCAACTTTAATCCTGCAAGAGGCCCTTGAGGCTTCTTTTAGCATTTGCAGCTCTGGGTGGTCCAGCTGAATCCTTTGTGGTCATTAGGGTCCCCCTGAGCATTTTGATGACAATACAATTCATGGAAATTCTTGGGACAAGGGCCTGCAAGAATATTTAACAAGCTCTCAGCACCCTTTACTTCTTTTCTGCAACTTTCATCCCCCCATCTTCCTGTATTTTATCTTTTCTAGATACAGGAGCAGGAAAGGTTTGGTAAGCAAAATAATTGAGAATAAATAGAGAGCTGCATAACCAAGAAGAACTGGGTAGTGTCCATGCTAGAGCTGAAAGCAGTTGCCTAATTGGTTAGGTGCAAAACAACAAAAAGCTGACATCCATCCGTCTATCCATACTTGGGGCCAGATGCTGCCATCTGCCAGCATCAGGACCTCAAGGCACAGTGACGCAGTTCTTCCAGGGAGCCAAAACTCCATGGCCCTTGGAAAACGGATAATGCTAATTAGAAAACACAAAGCTCAAAGGAATGAGGAAACCTGATTAGCTAGCTTAGCTCAGTAAGAAAATGAAAATATTTGGCTCAGATAAGGCCCAAAGGAAACATGAAATTTGTCTGAATTCAGCCTGTCTCTGAGGCAGTCAGTGCTGGGACACAAAGCTTATTTTCATGAGAGTGCAAGTGGATTTTACTGCTTTCTTCTAAGTAGGACAGGTACCAGCAACTACCCCAGAGTTTTATCAATGCAATGTTTTATTTCGTAAGACTTTAGTTGTTTTCATCTATGCATTTCTGGGAACTGAATTAAAAGGAAAGTTTCAAAATGAAAGGCTCTTCCCATGAAAGAGAACAGAAGAGGAGCTTGCTTGAACCACTATTTGTGAGACTTAGATACAGCCTCTGACTCTGCTACCAGCTACCTGAGAAAAGTTAGGTTTTCTTTTTGTTCTCCACCTGTAAAATAAGATGGTAGTGCCTTTTTTTCTTCTACATCTGTCTCTGTTCAGCATCTATCGTGAAAAAAACTTGATCTTGACTAGACCCCCTGATTTCCTGAGTGAGTAGACTGAAAAAATGTACTGCAATTCTCATCTGACTTGCAAGTTCCTAAGAAATTAAAATGTTATGGCTTTGATTTTTGTTTACCTATTCCTTTATTATGGCAGTGCCTTTCACTAAGGAGATTCTGCAGTGTTTTCATCATTTGGGCTGGTGGGCTAGAAAGTAAAGTGTTCCTAGAAGCATAGCAACAGTATTGAAAAGTTTGGGAACCCATAACGAAGTCTCTGAATGTCCTGGCTATAGCAGGTCAAAGTAATTGAATCCTCTCCTTTCATTATATCCACCAGAAAGATTTGAATAGAAACTGTGTGAATCTACCCTTCCTCTTAGCCTTCTGTGGCTGCTGGGGGAATTATCACCTGGATGTCAGTATCCTGATTAAGTATTTAATGAGAAATTTTTAAATCAAAGAAATACCAAAAGTAAAAACATCTTCATCAGCAACAACAAAGATTAATTTTGTGAGTCATCTTCAGTGTGCCCTCGTTGATTTTGATTGAGTAAAAGCCGTTGAACATCCCTTTCATATTTAAGAGCCCTAAATTTATGTCTGCCGAGCTTGTGAATCTTTCTCCATTAATAAGCTGATTCTTGCACAATTCTAATTCCTTTGATATGTCATCTGTAAGTATTATGTAGAACTTTCAAAATGACCTTCCAAAATGTTGAGATTGAAGTGTTACATTTCACCAAGCATTGGCAATCTTGGGAACTTTCTCCATAAATTTCCTACATTCTTGCATTACATTCTCAGTGTAATTTTTTGTGTTTTAAATACAGTGTTTTTATTTCAACAGCATTGACAGCATTGTTGGGAAAAAAGTGAAAAAAGTATAAGTAAGTGAAGAAAAAGTTAAATAATTTAAAGCAAATTCTGTTTACTGACCCAGTAACATTTTTAGTAACACTTATCAGTAAGAAAATGTATCTCATAGTCAACTAGGATGTTCCCATCGGTAGGATGAAATGTATTTATTTCGGGCTGCATTGGTACAGGTTTCTTGACTTTAGTATTTGCTTCTTAAGTGATGAAAAAGTGCCAGAGATTTTTTTTTCATTGACTGAATCACGTGACAGTAAATGATACTATAATGCTATGAATTAAAGAAAAGGCACATGACAATCCTAAGGCAGGGATTCATGACACCAGGATGAAAAAGTTCAGACTGAAAGGGTATATGAAAGCTTTGCTGTTGTTCAAAAGAGTGAATCCGCCCCAGAAGAGAGTGCAACCTCGGTAGAAGTCTTGCAGCTACCCTCTATACCAAAATTGTGCTAGAAAGATATGCCCTTAGCGGCTAGTAGTGACCAATCCCTTCCTGCCTTCTTCTGCCATGAATTCCAGAAAAATCCCCAGTCCTCTCTTCTGGGACTTCCAGAAAACTGGTGGTAGTCACAGATTGCTTCTCTGATGGCAGCAAATCACTGCCACTAGTGTGGTCCCACTATTCTCCATGGCCATCTAAATAGGGAGCAGTTCCCGGTGGCAATTTTAATTTTTTAGCAAACCAGAGGAATGTGGTTTTGTTGAGCAGTTTTCTGATTCCTGGCTGGGAGAAACGTGTGTTTGTGGTGCTTCTCAAGTGCTATTAGGAAAACTAAATCTGTTGGCAGCAGGCTTAACTTCCCTATAAAAATTCCCCTCACTGAAGAAATTGTACAGTGTCAGTAGCTGACAAAATGGCATAACATAACATCTGCTAAGCCAGTATTTCTTCACAATGAATAGAGAATTGATTAGAAAATTGCATACTCTGGGAGAACGTAAGAGGAATTCACTGTCAAACTGGAATAACATGGATTGTAGGGTAGACACTTTTCAGTTTGGTACCATGGAGCTGGAGACACAATCAAATTAATAAAACTCAGTGTAGTAAATAAAAAAGTACTATGAAAGGAAGGAAGAAATAGGAGTGACAATAAGACTACCATATGTACACTAAAGGTAATAGGACTCCATGAGAACCTTCAATTTCTTTCTTGGCCTTCATTCATATGCCTGAATATTCAATGAGTTTTCTGCTCATTTGTTGGAAAAGGGAATCCTCTGAGTTGCTTGTATCTGGCAAGCTTCCTCAGATACCTTTTTTATGAGACCTAAAATGCATAAATTTACACATGTCATGTTACTTAACTTTACATTATTTCAGTGTCTAGTCAGCCCTTGTGTGAGGTTCTAGTGCTCCTCTACTTACACTGATGATTTGCCAGGCACCATGATACCAAACTCTTTACTGAAGCTCTCTTCAGTATTGTCTACTGCACTACTTCTATTTTCACTAAAAATCTGTTACCAGAGAAAAGCATCAAGCTGTTCCGTCATAGCTTGCATTTGACGCATGCGAGTTGCATTTACCCCATTTTATGCTTATATTTGTTATTCTTTCCTTCACAATTCCTTGTCCTTCAAAATAAAGTCAGCCTAATAGGCTGATGTTTTTCCATATATTTTCCCTTCACTTTTGTCTGGAGGTTTGCAGATGAAATACGCTGATGATACAGAGATGCATTTTCAGAGCACAGAATATATTGACGTGTGAAATCTGGAGCAATATGCATTTTGACCCCCAATTTAAGCCCATGTTTTCAACCTACTAGTTTGTTTGTTTGTTTGTTTGTTCATTTGTTTGTTTGTTTTCAGCACTGGTGAGTAAATTGGAGCATTTGCAATTTTTAAAGAAGCTTGTAAAGAGATCTAATGTAAAGATACCAGAGGCTCAGCAAGGATGTCAATTCCCTTGTTACCTGTTTCACTGGTGTAACTTCATTTTGAAGATGTATCGTATTAATGATTTTATGGTTTTGTCTTTATCTCTGTTGCAAATACTTGAAGCAGCAATAAATTGATTATCTTTCTAAGTGTCATCCCAACATCCTATTCAGCTTTAAAAATTGTGTTTTGTAATAATCAGCCAGCAATGTACCATGTTACATTGCATTTTCTTCCAAGCTCAGATGTACCAGGAAGGATTTTCATAAGCAATCAGTAAGAATCAGTTAAGCAAGATGTAAGCACCTATCAGTTACAGTCATACATTTTATTAAGCATATGAAATGTCACAATAATTGGCATATTTACTAATCTGTTATGGTTCAAATTCATACCAACTACAGTTAAAAGACCACATGGGGATTAAAACTCTAGTTTCAAGCCTTAGGAGGGGATAAATCCAAATCTCACATCCTACATAAAGCAAAACACAGATGGCTACTACAATCACGTTACTAAGTTCTCTTACATATTTTCCAGCAAATGATCATTTTCCAGTAGCAATTCTATGGTGCAAGCAGTACATGAAAATACTTTTTTTCCCCTTTCTTTCTGCACTTCTATCCAGAATTAATCATTGATTGCTCTTAAGGTTATCCAGATCATCATGAAAGGAAGACCTGATCCACACTGGGAGTTTGTTGTGTAGTACACAGAGTTAGAAGTCTTTTTTTGTTACAGTAAAGACTGATAATAAATAAAAATTAGCAGCTCTTACCAGTAAAAGAACCCTATGCCTAATAATTTATTCAGTGGGTAACACTGTGTTCAGCCAAAAACCTACCTTTTGACAGTAAGGGGCAGTGGTTAGTTGATAATGAATACCAAATTGTTTTTAATTTTTGAAAGTCTGCTTTAAGATGTCTCTCTGGCTTAAAAAGGGGCACATCCTTGGTCCCTATGGTTTTTCAAAGAGCTGTTAATGTCTATTGTCCAATGATTATTTTAGTAAGTGATATGTAATAAAGCAGTGTGGGGTTACACCTTTCTCCCAGGTAGTTTGCCTTAAAAACAGATTTCTGTATCTCATTGAAAATTAGTACCTCTCCCAGTGTAGATTAAGCATCCATGTGAAGTTTAGAGAAGTATTACAAAAGTCTGTGCTATATTATGGATGTCAAATGCATTAAAACTTATCTTTTAAAGCTCTGTGAAGCTCAGCATTAGAGCTGTTCTTTTCATGTGTCAGAAGTTGATTATTTTCTCCTCCAGAAAGCAAACAGTTTCTTTTCACTGGTCCTGTAACCAGAGAAGGAGGTATAGACAAAAGTAATACACTGACATCTCTGTCAACGCCTAGAGCAGCATGGATACTTCAGACATGCATGGCATAAACATGCCCAGTATTACAGTACCAGGACACATATGTTTGGAGTTGCTTCTCCATCTTAGAGTGGATTCAAATCCATACCTGTACTCAGTCTACTCTGTCATATTATAAGAAGGCGTAATATAAAAAGGGCTCTCAGTCTCTCATGCTGAAACTTTCTAATTGTTAAAATTTATTTCACGAGAAAATAAACAAATTAATCCAGTCAGTGCGGCACTCTCCTTGGAAAGAGGAACTTGGACATTCCTGGACCATTTAAAGTATTTTTCATATAAAACATCTGCAGGTAGCCTTTGGAGTTTGGATTCTTTGCATCTGTGTCCCTACATGCATCCATGATGTCCACTCTCATATATCATACACTGAAATAACTTTAAAGAATTGCTTCAATTTAGGATACTTGGCTAGGAATGGAAGTCACAGACCCTGGTCCCCTCTCTGATGAAGAACTATTGTCATAGGTCAGCCCAAATATTCATGTAGCCACTGTCCTGTCTCCAACAGTAAGCAAACAATGGATGCTCTGGGAAGAGTAGGACAGGAAAAGCATGTAATTATACTTTCAGAAATATATTACTAGCATAGCAAATCTGAGCAAATGGTAGCAACTTTTTATGGAGTAACCCTCAGTGGATTTATCTTACATGAATTTTCCAGTTGTTCTTCAAACCCATGTAAAATTTTAACACGCTCAGTATCCTGTGAGAATGAATTGCAGTATTTAATTATGTGCCATGTGAAGCATCCCCTCTTTCTGTTTGCTTTGAACACTTTTGATGACTCCCAGTTCTGGTATTAGGAGAAAGAATGAGCAAGTGTGCCTTAGTCATCTTCTCCAGGTCTCTCATGAGTTTATAAACTTGTGTCATAGATCTCTGTATATCCTTGCTTTCCATGCTGAAGAGTCTTAGTCTATTGAATTGCTACTTGTACAGAAGATGTACCTTTGATTATCCCATCTGATTGTCTCTGTATCCTGTCAGTTTTAATATATGTGTTTTCAGGTGTGAGGAACTTGCAGAACTTCCTGATGCATTCCAGTTTGCTTACAATTTAAAGAGGGACATGATATTTTCTCTTGTGTTCTCTGTTCCTTTCCTGGTAATTTTGCTTTTTTCACAGCTAATGACTATTGAGCCAACATTTTCACAGAGCTATCTACCATAACTTCATAAGAATCCTAAGTTCAGGACCTATCGTTATGTTTATAAAATCAGAATTATTTTCCCCATGCATATGAGTTGGCATATACCAACAACGAATTTCACCTTCCATTTTATTATCCTGTAACTCAGTGTGGATGTCTTTTGGAGACTCCCAATTTGTCAGCTATTCTTTTTTATTAGTCTGAATGACTTAATATTAGTAAACATTTGTCACTTCCCTGTCTATAACTCACCTTTTACATACCATGATTATGAATTTCTGGGACACCCAACACCAGTCCACATGGAACTCTGCTGTGAAAATTTGCCACCTATTCCTATCCTTCCTTACCTCTCTTCATCCATTACATGTTTTGTCCGATGGCTGTGGGACTCTGCCTTTGTAGAAAAGCACCTAGGCCCTGTGGCTTATTTGACACTTCATGAAGCTTACATCTGTTGTTGCTATGTAATGGCATAACTTCACCAGAAAGTATGACTTCTCTCCATGTGCCATTTTGCAGTTGACTTGTTTTGGTACACAGATGTGAATTTGAATCCTTTTGAGCTGAAGTGACCTTGAACTCAGATTTCCTTCAGAAGTTCTGAGAAGAGTGCTCTAGCCATTAGGCCTTCCTACATGGGCAGTGCCAGTGACCACCCTGTATGAGCAAAGAGGGAGGACCACTGGTTCTTTAAACAGATGAGTAACATACTTAAATAACTCCAGGACAGGGGCCTGTAGGCAGTAAGTTTTGGTATTTAGCATACAGAGGTCTAAAATTATACCTGGTCTATCTAACTAAAGCTGATTAATCTAACCATATGTTCAGCAAAGCTCCAGAAGCAGAGGTAGAACTTTACTTTTTGAAACTGAGAGTCTTACAGATTTCAAACACTTACAGGGATGACTGCGTCTTAAAACAGGCTTTATGGATAATGATTTAAAATGAAGTCTCACAATAAAAGGGAAAATCTGATCCCACAAGCAGCAGCAGCAAAATTCCAAGCAGATTTGCCAGATCAGTTTCTGACTAGAGAGACTTCAGGACAGAATCAATGGAGCCCAGATTTTTAATTATTACACTGGTAGTTACATTGTAGCAGGTGTCACTGCGATCAGAATATATCCTGGAAACACTGCTATCATGTTTCAAACCATAAAACACATTAATTCTAGAAGTCTTACTGCATTTGCTTTTCTTTCTTGACTTGCATGCCCTATGGACTCATAATACACAAAGCAGTGCCTTCGTTAGGAATAATTTCCCATAGGTAGAAATAATAATCACTACATTAACTAGCCACAATAAATCAGAAGCATACTGGGGTGGGATCAATGCCTTTTCTTAGGCCTCCATTCTTTTAACACCGACTTTTACTTTGCTACCTTTGGCAGTCTAATGATATGAAGATTAAGCTTGCTTGTCCTGCTTGCCTCTGTTTCTTCTGCTTACAACCATCATGCCTGCACCCACTCAGTAAAGGCTCAGCTGCCTTTTCTGCGCAGAACACGTACATGCTTTAATCTGAAGGCAAGCGGTTTTGGCATGAGGTGTACTGGTATAGCAGACAGGCAAAATGTTATAGTTAGCACAAGACTGTTCTCCTGTTTGATTTGTCGAGTGACAGTCTTACCCTTCACCAGTTTACAGCTGCTTTTCTGCTTGGAGGAAAGGGTGCTGTTTCATTTCTCTACATCTTGTACCATCGTCTGTTTTTAAGCAGCATTGGGACTGGTTTTGTTTATATTTTGGGATTATTGATTGTTGATAGAAAATTTGCGTAACATTGCAAAGGCTGTGTTTAGAGACAGAGTCCTTAAAAATAAGGAAAAAATGTATAAACTAGTCAGAAAAAAATTCTCAATTAGTTAATTTTCCCTTTCCCTCTGACAGCGTGAAATTGTCAGGTTCTGACCCTCTAATAATTTTCGTTGCACGAGCTGCGAAAAAGAGCACCGTCTTTTGGTCACACAAAGCGTAGGCAGCTGCCCTGGGAGTGACACGAAGCCCTGCGGGCGAGCTGCCCCGAGCTGCCGCCGGCGAGCAGGGCCGGCTGCCCGCAGCGCCGGCTCACCCCGCAAGCCGCTGCCCGAGCCGCCGGCCCGGGGGGCCCCCCCGGACCCTCCGCCCCGCCTCGGCCGCGGCCAGACACCCTCTCCCGTCGCGACATCCCCCTGCGCCGGGCGCCCTGTCCCGGCAGTCGGCTTCTGTCGCGACACCTGCCCCGGCAGCCCGGCCGCCGCCCGTTCCCGCTGCTTCCCGGACTGGCCTCCGTACATCCAGTAGAGTTTTCCCGCGATGAAACTTAGAAGATTGTCCGGAACCTTAAAAGTCTCTAGAATCCTCTGAGTAGTTCCCAGGAGGATGACCTCTTCTCCTGCTCCGGATTTCCCATTCCTCTTGCCCCTCAGACTGATGCGAGGGGAAAACTCAGCTTCCCTAAGATGCTTTGGAGCCCTAGACAGCAGCCGCATCGAGAGCGGTGGAATATATTTCAATACATCGAGCTATGTAGAACTAGTGCTACTTGTTTGGGGGACTGCTTTCTTTATAAGCCACTAGTTTTTGGCAGCAGAAATATTGACTTGGCTCCGTGCCTAAAACGGAAGGCAGCGAAGTAAAGAAAATTTGAAGTACTTTTTCTTTTTCTTCGTCTTTTTTTTTTTTTTTTTTAATCCTTTCCTTTGGGTGTCTGATTACTGCTCGGTTTATCTGGCTGCAAAACTTTTGAGGCAATTTCCGTTCCAGTCCGATTTCCGAACCGTGGTACCGATCCGTGGTACCGATCCGTGCCTTATTAGCATAACATTATTAGTGGTACTTTTTCAGCGCTAGGAATGTTATAATTTTGGAAATTAAGGTGTAACCCCCGTCTAGAGCAGAAAGAACAACTAGAAATTCAACAGTTCCCGTTGAATTTCAAGTGGTCGAACAGACCCCACGAGTGTGCGTGGGGAAAACTTCGGGCAGCCGGCACTCGAGGCCGAACAAGTTTGCTTTTCCTAGCAAGAGTTTCTCCGGCTGGAGGTCCACCGAGGACCAGCCTGACACAGGGTACCCTTCCCCAGGGGCTGGGGCTGCGACCTGGCGTCTCGGGGGACGGCAGGTCCGCCGGCATGAGGCGGGTAAGCCCCAGGGAGCGGCTGGGATCCAGCACCCGCTGAAAACAGTGGCAAAACTCCAGTTGCCTTCAGCGGGATCGGGGCCCGAGCCGGTGCCCTCCCCTCAGACCCGACCGCCGGCGCTTCGCCCGTGAGCTGCGGGCAGCGGCGAGTCAAAGTGTTTCTGCAGCAGGCGATTTACCTGTAAGAGGTTTCCTTCCCTTTCCTCCCCTCGCTTTGCCGCCGGGAAAACTTTTGGGTACTTCTGTCAGTTTTGGGGCGGGGTGCGGAGCGCGACCCTGCGCTGCGAGCACGCGTTTCTTAAGCGGTGTGAAAGGCGAGTGTTTTAAACAGCAGCACCAGCAGAAGCAAATGAATAGATGGGCTTTAATGAGCATTGGTGTACAGCAGGGCAGACAGGGTACGGCAGCAATCACTCACAAACCAGCCGGGAGTCATCAGCCAGTGCGTCGCTCTCTGACTTCTGATCCCTCTGCTTCACACAGACCTCTCCTCTGTCGGAAGGTTGTTTTCAGTGAAGTGCTTTTCCCCGATAATTTTTAAACCGTTTTTCGGTTGGCTTCCCCCCCACCCCACCCCCAGCAGGTTTTAGTGTTCACACTCACGTGGAAGAAACGCCAAGCAACACATACAAAACAGCGGTACCTGTGAGCGGTGAAAGGTGATGTGAAAAGCACAACCTACGAATCGCCGGGCTGGTTTTGTTTTAATGAGGAACTAGGGAACTCGGACACTCACTCACAGCTTGAGACGCCAGGTCGCACTTCAGTCCCTCCTAAGGTATCGCCCTCCGATGCGAAATATTGGGATGGACTGTAAAAGTGCGAGGGGGAAGGACAAGTGATCGTTAGTTAAAGGAGCCCTTCGCCGTCAGTGCCGTTGTCATTTAAATTCCCACTAATTAATCGAGCTATTTAAAGCTTACTCTTTAAACAGCGAGCATTACACGTCCTGAGGCCCCGCAGCTCGCCAGGGTCCAAGCTAACATCTTTGCCCACCCCTTTCGGAGCAAGATCTACAGGACGGCGGGGCAGAGGTTTCCCGTCCCTCGGGGGAGGGGGAGAAGCAGAGTTCAGTGGGGGTTTTACCCTTCTGCTCCCCCCAGCCGCCGGCAGACTGCAGCCCCCCGCCCCGGGAGGGGGCTCGGCGGGGGGCCCGGGCTGCAGGACCGCTCCGTGCCGCAGGCTGGCGGGGTGGCGGGGAGAGCTTCCCTCCCGGCCCCGTCCTCCGAGCCAGCCCCTTTGGCCCCGGCTGTGACTCTTCACATCACCTCTCCGCCACCAACGATATTTAACGACGATAAAAGCTCTTACCTGCGACCTGGCTCTCAAATAATCTGATTGTACACGATATAAAGACAGACACCAGCAGGGGTATAGTCATGCGATGGATCGGGTTTCCGTGCCGCACGCGTGCCCCGGAGCCCCGCGTCCTCTCCCCGGGGAGCCTGGGGGCCTCTCCCCCCCCGACCCCCTGCCCTTTAGGAGTGCACCAGGACGGAGTGGAGGGAGCCCTTCCCCTCGGGGGTGTTGCTCGCGGCCTGCTCCAGCAGCGAAGCAGCGGCCGGGGAAGCGGCGGGGCAGATCTGCGAGGCGGCCACCGTCAGAGCGGGGATGGCCGAGGCGGCGGGCATCGCCGGCGCCGGCTTGATGGGCACCGGGACGGCGGGCATGGTCTGTGCCGGCGGGTGGCAGAGCGCCTTCACGGGCACCCCGAAGGGTCCGTAGTCGGGGGACACGGGCACGCCGGCCACGGAGTCCATCACCCCCACGTGGGGCCACATGGAGCTCACCACGCTGCTGAGCTGGCTGGGCACCGGGTAGCCCAGGTGGTGCATCACCGAGGCCAGCGGCAGCCCGCCGGCCTGCAGCACGCCCTTGTAATCTCTGCCGATGATGTTCTCGATGGCGAAGGGATGCTTGAAGCCCGAGGGCTGGCTGCTCCCGTAGGGCGAGAACTGCGGCAGCCTCCCCACGGCGGCGGCGGCGGCGGCGGCGGCCACGGCCGCCTCGGAGCCCGCCAGCCCCGGCACCTTGCCCGGGGGAGGCGGCGGCGGCGGCGGCGGGTGCGGGTGGAAGTAGTGCACCATGTGCGGGGCGGGCGCCGGGGGCTTGCCGGGGCCGCCGCCGCCCGCCCCGCCGCCCGGCCCGCCGCCGCCGGGCAGGTGATGCTCGGGGCGCAGGACCTTGAAGCGCTTGCGGCGGCGGAGGAAGCTGCCGTTTTCAAACATGTCCCCGCAGTCCGGGTGCAGCGCCCAGAAGCTGCCCTTGCCCGGCTGGTCGGGGCGGCGCGGGATCTTGATGAAGCAGTCGTTGAAGGAGAGGTTGTGGCGGAGGGAGTTCTGCCAGCGCTGCGTGTGCTCCCGGTAGTAGGGGAACCGCTCCATGATGAACTTGTAGATGTCGCTCAGTGGCAGCATCTTCTCGGCCGAGTGCTGGATGGCCATGGCCGTCAGGGAGATGTAGGAATAGGGCGGCTTCTGGTCGCTGTACGAGCTCTTCCCCGGCCTGGGCATCGCCGCCCCGCCGCAGCCCTCCCGCGGCCGCACGACCCCGCCGCGCCGCGCCGCGCCGGGCGCCGCTCTGCCCCGCGCTCGGCGGTCTCGGGATGCCGGGGACGGCGCTGCCCTGCCCCGCCGCCGCGGCTACATCCTGGGCGCCACCCGCCCGGCCCACGCGTGGCCGCCCCGCGTCCCGCCGGCGGGCTCCGCGCACGGCCCCCGCGGGCTGCGCTCGCCCCGCCGCCCCGCCGCTCGCCGGAGAGGCGGCTGCCGCCCAGGCCGCGGGGGGCGCGGGGCGGAGGCGGGTCCTGGCCCCCGCGGCTGGCCCCGCGTTCCTCCTGGAGGCCACCGGGGCTTCCCACCCGGGCTTCCCCGCTGCCGCCTGGCACCCGCTGCTGGAGTTGATGCTCCGCAGGCACCGAGGGCTCAGGAGCGTGAAGCGACCCGGGACCTCTGCAGAGACGGGAGGAAGGAAATAAAAACGCCCCTCTCACCGCTCGGTCCGGTGTCCCCTTAAAAGTTTGCGGCGGGCGGCGGCGGCGAGGGCCGGGAGCCGGCGGGGGGAGAGGGCGAGCGGGGCGGCGGCCGCCGTGGCTGTGCCTGTGGCTGCGGCCGTGGCTGTGGCTGCGGCTGCGGCCGTGGCTGTGGCTGTGGCGGCCGTGGCTGTGGCTGCGGCCGTGGCTGTGGCTGTGGCGGCCGGGGCTGTGGCGGGGCTGCGCGCTCCGGCGCGGTTTTGTAACGCTGCCCGAGCGGGGAGACCCCCGCAGCTCCCGCTCCCTCGCTATCACATGACAGCGGCTCGGGGACTTGGCGTTTCGTGGAACAGGAGCGAGAAGCGGCGCCCCGGCTCCCCCCTCACCCACTCCTCCTCAGCGGGGCGAGGTGGAGCCAGGGCGCTGGGTGGACGCCATGTGAGAGCCAGATCCGCTTTCACAACACAGGGCCGGGAACAGCAGCCCGAGCGGGGAAGCTCCCCCCTCCTCCCTCCCGCCCCCCAGCCCTTTCCCAGCCCCCTACCCGCTTTCCTCCCCCTCGGCCCCTCGCCCCCGCGCAGCCCGGCCCCTCGCAGCAGGCGCCAAGGGCCTCCGAGGGCACCGCACCGCCGGGAGGTGGAAGCCGGGCGAGGTCTTTCCTCCTCCCAGGGGCCAGTCGTGCCAAGCATCCCAGGGAGACGGGCGTCAAGCCAGCTCCGGGAACCAGCAAGCGGGAAGTCCCTTTGGAGTAATTTCTTAACACCCCTCTCATTAAGGTTAAAAAGCTACGCGAAGCCTAGCACAAAACCAAGAGAGATGCAAAAAAATCCTACGCCCTTCTCTCCAAATCGTTACGGTCAACTCTTCTCACTGGCCGCGATGCGGCTGGTAGAGAACAGTGAAAGAAGCAGCCAAAGCGTCCTCTGTACACTTCGAGACGAGCTACTTAGCGCCAGTGTTGGTTTAGACTGGCTCATTAGTAGGAATCAATGAACAGTGCAAGAATTCATATCTGTCCTCCAAACGTACTGTACTATAGCGGGCAGGCTGTAGATTGGAGCGAGAAACAGGGAAGCCTGCTCTCTTTGCTGCCGCCAGAGTTGGAAGAAACCCTGCCCAACGCAAGCAGCTACCAGAGCTCAATCAGCGAGATGCTATAGGAGGTGTCAGCATTAAAAGCAGTCCGACTTTTATTGGCTAAATAAACAAATAGGTTGAAAGGGCCTTACTATAAAAAAAGAAAAAAAAAAAAAAGAAAGAAAGAGAAGCTCTTTTCAGCCCACCCTTCCTTACACGCGGGTTCCGTGGGTCAGCCGCCGCGGGTGCCGGTTCCCCGGCGTGTGCCGGCAGGTGCCGCAGCGGCGGGGCGGGGGTGCCGGCGGGGCGGGGGTCCCGGTGGGGCCGGGGTGCCGGTGGAGCCGGGGGTGCCGGCGGGGCGGGGGTGCCGGCGGGGCGGGGGTGCCGGCAGGGGCCGGGGTGCCTGTGGGGCCCGGGTGCCGGTGGGGCCGGGGTGCCGCCGGGGCCGGGGTGCCTGTGGGGCCCGGGTGCCGGTGGGGCCGGGCCCGCCGTGCCGTCCGCGCCCCTCTCCCGCCCTCGGGGGGCTGATTTGGGCATCACAGCTGGTTGTCTCGACGAGTCAGGCGCGGCAGGTAGAAGTGGCGAACAGGAGGAGGAGAAATAAAAAGAAAAACCTTTTAAATGTCTACCTATAATCTCTGCTAAGGGGGTGAAGAGATGTAAAAATTTAAATCCCTTCCTTAAGAAACGTGTATTTAATAGTATTATACCTGACCAAGGGCAGTCAAGTGAAGAGCGTAACCAAAGGTAAAGAAGAAACAGAGTAGCCAAAATTTTGGAAAGCCAAGTTTCGCGAGAAAGCGCGTGCTTTAAAAAAAGTTTCAGGTTATTGTCGAAATCATTCACTTTGCCTCTGAGAAACTAGGAGGCACTTATGGTGGCAGCAACATTTACATCGT